>NC_141693.1:1738362875-1738962875 GCF_964263255.1 Lissotriton vulgaris
CGAGACCTAATGCACTGGAAAGCTTTATTTACACCGGCGTGACTAATATTTTAATGTGGCTGCCAGCACAAAAATTATGAAAATTACCTAGAGCCAGTATTTTCGTCTTAGTGCATACTTTAAATCGTACATTTAAGAAGAAAACTGTTTAAATGGTGTTCTACAGCTGCCTTAATGACCTCTGACTGATAAATAAAGTAAACAAAGACAGAAAGAGCGTGTTAAAAATGAATGCAGACGATTTCATATGAACTTCTACTTAAGTATCATCTCCTGGCCTTTGCAGAATCTTAAAACTTGAACAGATGGCTGGTATTTTTCTCTGGGAAAGGTGGCAGCCCTACTTGTGAGCAGGATCTCTGTTTGCTAAGTGGTACTCCCAGGACTGCATCAGACCCCATATGCTGGTATTCTGAGCCAACTGGCAAGAGCACTGCTGCAGTGCTTAATTTGTAAAAGAATACATTCTGGGACCCAAAGTTTTGCTCAGAAGCCTGTTGCCGCTGTTGTTGAATTTCAGCGTGCCAAATACCGCGGTAGTCTTGATTCCAACTCTTGCCTTTTCCATCCACCACCCTTTATCCCATACTTGCTTGTTCTTTTTCACCTCTGTCACTGTTTTTCAGTTTTTCCTTCTCTTTTCCTTGTTTTTCCCTTTCTGTGTTTTTCCCTCTGCTGCTCTGGGTCAAGCTGTGATGAAGTACAGGTGGGTCCCACCTGCAACCACCAGCTCACATTAAGCACAATATCCTGAGCGAGGCTTGGCCAGGAGGGGAAGTGGGGAATAATATTACAAACTGTCTAGACTTCAGATGTGTTATCCTTTGTCTTTATTATGTATCAAAATATCAACCTTGAAAAACAGTCAAATAATATTACTGACTATCACACAGATAAGCTTGTGTTAGTTGTCATGGTCCAACAGCATTCATGGTAGCTAAGCATGGATTTTCTTTTTCCTATGGCCTCGGAGCAGACTTACGAGGTGTGTTTTCGTTCAAACATTGCAGGGATTTGCATCTATGGCAGCCTCTGCACCGTTTTGGAACCCGCACAAAGGTGGTTTCGTACAGCACATCCCACTATGCCCAAAGACACATAGGAATAGGAATCACTGTGTACCATTTCATGATAACTAAAACTAGACCAATCCAATATGGCACCGTGACCCTACAGTGCTCCAGAAAACCTCCCTAGAGCACTGCTAATGGGAATCAGAGTACAACGTGACTCATTATTTGATCTATTTTGAGAACATGGCATAATGCTCTATACTTCGTTCTCCACTGAGCCCTGTTGGATAACGCATGCTTGACATATTCATTGGTTCCACCGTTTTGTTCCAAGCAGCAAACCACTGGAAATCCTTTCCAATCAAAGTAGGAAGTGTGGAGGGTACATGACATTCAGGTGAGAGGTGAAAACCTTGCTATTTCCAGGAAAATCCCCAAACTACAAGTCTTGGCAGACAATTTGGGATTACAGCTTTATGCCAGCATATGCACAGCCCATGGCACTCAATATCCCTGTGCCAGCTGCTAATGACGTGATGATATCTGATACCCGCAAGGGTCCTGTTTGGGCTATATAAAACTTTATAAATCAATAGATAAATAGATACAGGTAACCCAGGTGGATCAGAGGTGCCTTGTCCTCCTATCAACTATTGAATGACATAACAATCCACCCTTCCAACTATATAATCATGATGCTCCCTATCCAGTGAAATATAATCAACCTGCCAACTATTACTGACCCTTCAAAGCCAATTGGACAAGTTTGCAATGTCTAACGAGATCTGCTACACATTTTTGGCAACCGGAGGACTCCAACTTAGTACAAATCTGCAGGTCTTGACTTGCCATATATTCTGGCCATTACTTGACATCTTATAGTTGAGAATCTATAATAACAATTAGATAAACGATTACTGTAACCCAGTAATGCAGTCCATCCTGGAAAAGCTCTGTCTCTCACCTCCCTCTTTATATTGCAGCTCCTCCCACAGATCCATAAGATCTCAAAATGGCCAACCTTCTGCTGCAGTCAACATATACATTAGGACCCAGAATTTAAAGAAATTATAAACATAATATTTTGATCTGAAGAGCGAATCATAGATTCTAGAAACTACAAACCATAACATGTCTGTGCCTCATGCCCCCTCTTCCATCACGCTGCTGTGTGGTGTCCTAAGACAAGATAAGTATACTTCTCTTGTCACTAGTACCCAAGCCTAGAAAAAAGAAACTCCCATTTAAACTATTGCATTTAATGTTAGTGTTGGCTTGACTTCGAGTGGCCATAACTTGGATGGGACAGAGGACCCCCGGGATGGATGCTTGGCTTAGGGACGTGAGGGAATGGACACTCGCGTAGGAAACGCACATGCAGGCCACTCGGAAGGACGAGAAATTGCAGGATGATCTGTTAGTATGGCGTATAATGTGTACTGAGGCATTAAATACTGACGAACAAACATCACATACTGACTCGGATGGGACCAGTGGCGAACTGTTCTCTTCACCAGGGTCAGAGTCTGAAGGGGAGGGAAGGGGGGAGTGCTGAGGGGATGCCTGTAGTAGGTGCGTCATGGGGCCTGACTGTTTACCCTCACGTTGTCCACAATACTTGGATTCATGCTACGATTATCACATGGACTCTTTTTGCTGTTCCTGATGTTGTCCACACCTGTAAAGTGCCGTAATGAGTCTATCGATCTGTGCCCACATGTTTTATGCCTGTAGGGGGGTGGGAGGAGGTGGGGCTGCGGGTTTGTATTTGTGATTGAAAAATAAAATAAAATAAAGTTTAAAAAAAATATATACTTCTCTTGTCACAAACACTTGACAAGAAAATGCTTCCTATGTAAGTTCAAAACAAAGACAATAATCTTCCAACCTAACATCGCACACATTGTGACTTACTACCTGCTCTTCATTGTCCCACGTACAGATAGTAAACAGTATATAAAAGCTACAATACAATACATTCAGTGATAAACTTGATCTATTTGTACCTATAAAACCAGCAGATTTTTGCTGCTGTATAAATCCACTTTAGAACTTTGTAAGAGAAAAACTGTGAGGAAGTGACGTTCCAGATCAGTTGCTGTTGACTGGCATAGGGACGACACCGTAGTACTTAGTTAATAAAGGAGATTCTACATGAAGATCCTAGATTAACTTGCAAAATTGTAACATAATTTCATGACAATCTGACCAGTTTCCAAGACTTAGTACTACTGTGTGGTGGATGCTGAACTCACTGAGGCACAGACATTGTTCCAGCAAACTCATTCCCCTAATTCAACCATCAAGTGTACCTCATGGCGTACCGCAAAGGTGAGTGTGCATGTGAATGAGGAAGGAACACTTTCTGTGACTGTTTTTAAGAAATGCAGAGGGTGGACGAGGTGGGCAAGCTACTGAAAGGTTGAGCCCTAGGCCTGGCTCTGGCACAGCTTATGGTCCTGTGGAACCTCGAGCCCATAACGAGTCAAGCTTACATGTATCTTCTGCCTGCCACCTCCCCTTATTGTGATGAGAAGGTGCAAAAAGTAATGCAATGTATAATGAATGGTTGGCCTCAGAGTAGAGGTGTGCCAGGGGAGTTGAAAACATTTGCTCAAATTTCAGAAGAGTTGTCAATAGTATGGTTATGCGTGGTGTTATTTGTGCTGCCCGAGTGTTTGAGGAGTGATCTTGTGTTATTGGCACATTAGGGACATTTAGGGATTTCTAAGACATGTAAAATATTGAAACAATGTTATTGGTGGCCCTCAGTGAATGCTAATGTAAAGCATATTATTGATAAATGTCTTGAATGTCTTCTTTCAGAAAAGTATTGGGAGACCAGTGTAACTCCTTTGCGACCTGTTCCTTCCCCGATGATGCCTGGGACAAGGTAAGATTGGATTTTTCTGGTCCATATCCTTCCGAGCATCATGAGGTATTTGATTTTGTTGATTATTACTAGAAATTGATTTATTTATTTATTTATTTATTTTATTTAGTAATCAAAGGGGTAGGGAGGAGGAATGGGTGCCCATTTGCTTCCCCTTGGTAAGTATGGAGGTAATCAGGTGCAAAAAATGGACACTTGTAACAATTCTAAACTTTTGGATAGACTGATTATGGTATCCTCAAAAACTCAATGTTGTGTCGGTATTGCGGTGTATATCTTTCATCCGCCCCACATTGTAGTTGTGGCAGTTATCATCGGATACCATAAAACGTGCTTAGTGTCTGCCTCATCCAGAGGCTCCTCTGGTCTAGATTTGCAGTGTCCAGAGATGAAAAAATGGTAAAAAAGTTTAGAATTGTTACAAGTGTCCATTTTTTGCACCTGATTACCTCCTTATTTTTATTTTGTTCATTCTCCAAGTACTAATGCTGCCATCATATTTTTAGAGAAGGTGTTTAGTTTGGAAGGACTACCAAAGAGGATAATCACGGATAACAGTACTCATTGTGTATCAGTTTGCATATACGCATTTTTCAAACAAAATGATTTAAACATGTAAATGTTGCCTTGTATTTACCAACTTCTAACTGTTTGGTGGAAAGGGTGAACAGGATTGGGAAAGAAGGTATCAAAGCGGCTGAAACCTTAGGTCAGGAGGTTAGTACGTTTTTTAAAAACAAAATTTGGGGTTACAATGACACCTCATAGCACAACAGAGGAAGCTCCATTTACTCTGCTAAGAGGACGGAAGGTGCACACTAGTTTGTCCCCTAACAGGTTAATAAGCAAAGGTGGAGGAGAGAAGTTGCAACATTCCTGGGGGAGTGAGGAAGTTCCTTCCACTGCAGCATTGAAGAAAGCTCGTACAAAAAAATATTTTGATGAAAAACATAATTCCCATGACAAGAATGTTTGTGTTGGGGATTGGGTGATGATTGAAAGTCCTATAAAAGTTAAAAAGGGTGAATCTAAGTTTTCATTGCCAGTTCAAGGTGTAAAGGTACTAAAGGTGCCATTCTAATTGAGGGCAGAGGTTGGTGGCATAGAAGGCACCTTGTCAAGGTTTCTCAGTGTCAGGCAAACAATATCAGGCAAAAGAAAAGAACAGATACTATTTCTGATTGATCTGCTTGGTTGCAGTCGGTCAGATTTGGCCATGTTTGAAACACTCAAGTGGATGGAAATGTTGTCCAACATCTGGTCGTTCAGGAACAAGTGTTGGATGAGCGTCCAGATATTGTGAGGAAAGTTGGTTTACCTGTGATCAAGAAACCAAGCAAATTTAATGACTATTTAATGTATTACATTTTAATTAATTATTATTACTTTATTTTAAGTTTTTGTAAGGAGGAAGGTGCTGTAAAATTACATTGCACGTAAGTACATTTTTGAATGTTTTGTGCTCATATTGTGTTGTCATGCGTTCCGGAATTGAATGTACTGATGGGCCGAGGTTCTGGTAGGGGCGAGTTTGGCATCTGCTGCTTGGACCTTGGGCATTTAGGACGTGGTTTGGTCATGGGCCCATTTATATGTCAATAAATACATATTTGGAACTTCATCTGTGTTGGGGTCTAATTACCACAATTACACAGTGGTAATTTGCCAAACTCTCAATTGTACTTGACAATAAACATCTGTTATTCAGCGCCAAGATGCCCAGGGTTGAACGTGCGCTTTACAAATACACTTTATGATATTTCTAATCTCTGCAGTATATTTCCTATGTCACCTTCATTATTGCTATTGTAGAATGAGATTATCACCATGGTATTCTCAAATAATACACACACCCCTTTCTTCCTAGCGCAAGCTGGACCATCACCCATCACCTAAGAAAAATGGACGAAGATCTTTGAAGATTATTTTAGTGCATTGGATGGTGTTGACATCAGTGCAATCAGGGAGAAAGCGTTGCTCATTAGTGCACTGTGCAAGAAAGGCCAGCATATATTTAAGTATTTACACCTTGCCAAGGATCAACGGTGCTAAGACATCACAGATGTATATCTTGACGTGAAGACAAGAATAGCGATTAGATGTGCTGAATCTCTTCATTTGGCCATTGTCAGGCAAAAATTCTATACCCAACCTCAAAGGCCTAATGAAACTATTAACAAATTTGTGGCCTAGTGAAGATGGCGATCAAATGTTAATTTGGAGAGATGACAGGACTGATTTGAGTGCCTCCAGCTTCCAAAGGTTGGGTGCGTAGTTTTGATTCAGGGGATGGTGGTGATTTCTGGAATTTTTATTCTTAGTCAGGACGTGATGTAGAGGCCAAATTCTTAACTGTAAATATCGTAGGCATGGTGTTATATTTATATGTTATCTGGTTCATCTATTTGTCTGATTTGCATGTCTCTCTGATTAGAATGTTGCATCCCTATGATGCGTGACATGGTTCCATGATGATGTCAGATCTGCGCTTCAGTGAGCAGTTGGTCCAGCTGTGCCTGGCATGAAGAGTTCAGGTCTTTCTTTGAGGAATAAATCTACATGAATAATACCATGGGATTGCATCTTTTATTTATATTACAACACAGGGTTTCATGCCCTCAATGATCCTGCCTGGTTACATTCTTTGTTCTTAGGCAAATGCCTTTATGTAAATGTATCTACCTCGCTGTGCGCCAAATTAAGAAGCCGTCAGAAACGGGCCGAACTGTGATATTCAGGGCTGTGTAAATTATTTGACTTTTACATGACATGCTTGATAGTATTAGAAGGGAGGCATCTACTGTCAGCCCAGGGAGGCTGAAGCTGTGTAATATATTTAGACTACACACATGAAAGAAACCCAGGCGTAAAGCTCAAGGGAATTCATTTACATAGTGGTTATCGAGAATATCTGGTCTAGCCCCGACCCTCCTGGTCCTTTATCACATGCTCCTCACTCAGAAATACAAATAAGGCATTCAGTCATGCTGTGCATACATCTTTGGTCTGAAAAACATAAAAACAACACATCACATTAGAGCAATTCACTGTCGCTGTCAAGGATCTGAGAACAGTAGACTCCACGGAATAACAAAATATCCCCACGGGCCCGTTTATGGTACCTAATTAAATCATGTTCCAACATCTCTTCTTTGCAGAATAAGTGACGAGCTGCGCCCGTCATGATAATTGTCCCAAAGCGCCTTTGTCAGCCTGTAAGAAACTGCTGCACCGTTGCTAAGCAACCCATCGCTCCGTGGTCCATGGACCAAGAAGTGCCGTACGTAAGGAAGACGGACGACTGACGAGATCTCTTTGATGAAACCTGACAATGTGAAGACGCGCCACTGGGAGTGTGACTTCTTGAAGGCGATCTCCCACGTCACCCCTTGTGGCTTTGCTCTTACTCCGGTGATACGGAATGAACCAAGGTAACATTGGGGGGAGTCCTTCTGGAGTATGCCATCTTGCACTGAATGAAGGGCTGCTCCAGCATCGATGCAAATCTTGGATGTAAACTCATCAAAGGTAGTGCATTGTTCGTGCTTAATACTGTGCCAACCCAGCCACATCAGACAACAAGGCGGCGACACACCACTGTATTAATGTGGTTCCAATACCGAGGTCAGCAAATTACCTCCGCAGAAACTTCAAGTGAAGCAACGGGTTGAGAACGTATGGCAACTATATCATTGTATTCATCAACATGACAACACCATTCATTCTGGAGGACAGCGAGGTGTTGGATGGACGCTGTCTGCGCAGCGCCCTTGTACGTGACTTTCAGGCCAGTCCTGTGTGGTCTTCCCCAGTGAACTTACAAGCACGTGACTTGAACCCACTGGAGGTGCTTTCTTTGGGTTCTTGTGGACATTAAGCGGATACCCCGAGTGTACCCGCTTTCTAGTGAGGTTGGGTACCGTGCTTTAGTTTAAACCCTGGTCAAGGCCAGGGACATGGATCGTTTTGTATTTTTGCAGTTTTTGCGGAGCGCAAACTTGACCCGAGGGTAATGGACCTTTACATGAACTCCGGTGACGTTACACAAGGACACATTTATTATTGGTAGGCACGGGGAGATATGCATCAAAATTGTAAATTGCAAATACCTAACTGCGAATTCCTGGGAATCCCAATTGGGTAATCACAATTTACAATGCATGAAACTCAAAGAGTTTCAGATTGCAATTGCTAGGGGGTCGCAAATTGCTCTACCTCATTAATATTAATGAGGTAGATCACAATTTGCGACCCCCTAGGGATCGCAAAAATCACGAGGATGGTGGCCTGCTGAGGTCAGCAGACCACCATGTCCGTGATGGCTTTTGAATAAAGCAATTTTTTTTGTAAAGCGGCCTGTTTTCATTAAGAGAAAACGAGATGCTTTACAAAAAGTAAAATGAAAAGTTTTCTTTTCATTTTTTAAGACCAGGCTTTTACAAACATACACAACCCATACACAAAGGGGAAGAGGTCCCTTGGGGACCCATTCCTGCATACCATTAGGATATGGTATTTGGAAGGGACGCCCTAAACACACCCCTTCCAAATACTGAATCGCAAACCCATTTTGCGGGTTACCGAATCGCAAAATGGAGTTTTTGCTGCATTCTTTGTGTTCACAAACAGGCCGATTATTTGAATCGGGCCGTTTGCGAAGGCAAACATGCTTGATGCATGTGTCCCTACGTGATTTGCCCAGAATCACAAGATGTTGAGCTGACACCGAGACTCGAACCTGGTTCCCCAGCTCTGACCGTTAAGCCCCATCCTCCTCCCCTACTGCGAGGGGGCTGCCTTCCAGCTCTCCTCTGTAAATGGTCTGTTTAGTCCCCTTAGCTGGTGCGCTTGGCCTTCATCCTGTCTAGTAAATGTATGAAGGAGGCCTGCTGTAGGTGTGGGTTTGTGTTTGCTACAGGTGGACTCGTGAGTGCTGCCGTCCTTTGGTCCTCGTGTGTTCTGATCAGTTTTGTTAATCTCGGACACCCCAAGCTGCATGTAAACACACTCCTGTCCCTTTCCCACACCAGTGTACCTGCTCGGTACAGGGGTTCTACTGTCCACTTATTTGTCAGGTTAGCAATGCACTGCACTTGCCCCTTCGGTTACTTTGGTGCCCGTTCCTTTGCCCTTAGAGTAGGTTTCCTTTGCCCAAGTGCAACCCATTCCCCCCTGCTATCTCTTCCGGGGCCTTCTTTGCTGCAAACTGGGATCACGTCACACCTGAGCCAGCCCAAACTAGTCTCAGTTTGGACACTGACCCGTAAGCCCACAGTAAGTTGCCACCAACAGCGGTAAAAATGCATTACGAGGGGTATTGTTTGCACAACCTCTGGTGGGCTCGGGCAAAAGACCCACTTTGTCTCATCTTCACAGGACACGAAGAAAAGCATGGTCGTCATTTAGGGGTCGCAGCTGCGACCCTTGGCTTGACCCTTTCAACCCCTGGCACTGCCTATCAATCAATCAATCAATCAATCAAAGCATTTCTAAAGCGCACTACTCACCCGGAGGGTCTCAAGGCGCTAGGGGAGGGGGGGTCCGCTACTGCTCGAACAGCCAGGTCTTGAGCTGCTTCCTGAAGGCGAGGTGGTCCTGGGTCAGGCGGAGGTGGGTCGGGAGGGAGTTCCAAGTCTTGGCGGCGAGGTAGGAGAAGGATCTTCCCCCTGTGGTGGCTCTTCGGATGCGGGGGACGGCGGCGAGGGCGTGGCCGGTCGATCGAAGCTGGCGTTTGGGAGCGTAGAAGTTGAGGCAGCTGTTGAGGTATCCTGGGCCTTGGTTGTGCAGCGCTTTGTGTGCATGGGTGTGGAGACGGAAGGTGATTCTCTTGTTGACCGGGAGCCAGTGCAGGTCTCTCAGGTGTCCGGAGATGTGGTTGCGACGGGGGATGTCCAGGATGAGTCGTGCTGAGGCGTTCTGGATCCGCTGGAGTCTCTTCTGGAGTTTGGCGGTGGTTCCGGCGTAGAGGGAGTTGCCGTAGTCCAGTCAGCTGGTGACGAGGGCCTGGGTGACCGTCTTCCTGGTCTCGGTGGGGATCCAACGGAACATCTTGCGTAGCATGCGTAGGATGTTGAAGCACGAGGAGGAGACGGCGTTGACTTGTCTGGTCATGGAGATTGAGGAGTCCAGGATGAAGCCCAGGTTGCGTGCGTGGTCTGTTGGTTTGGGTGCGCTGCCTAAGGCGGGGGGCCACCAGGAGTCGTCCCAGGCGGAGGGTGAGGATCCCAGGATGAGGACTTCCGTCTTGTCCGCGTTCAGTTTCAGGCGGCTGTTCTTCATCCATTCGGCTCCCTCTTTCATCCCTTCGTGTAGGTTGGCTCTGGCGGTGGCGGGGTCGTTGGTGAGGGAGAGGATCAGCTGGGTGTCGTCGGCGTAGGAGATGATGTTGAGGTTGTGCTGGCGTGCGATGGCTGCAAGGGGACTCATGTAGACGTTGAAGAGGGTTGGGCTGAGCGAGGAGCCTTGAGGAACGCCGCAGATGACTTCGGTGGCTTCTGATCTGAACGGGGGGAGGCGGACTCTCTGTGTCCTTCCGGCGAGGAAGGAGATGATCCACTCCAGTGCCTTCTCCTGGACTCCGACGTTGCTGAGGCGCTGTACTAGGGTACGGTGGCAGACAGTGTTGAAGGCCGCGGAGAGGTCTAGGAGGATGAGGGCCGCTGTTTCTCCGTTGTCGAGCAGGGCTCGGATGTCATTGGTTGCTGCGATCAGGGCGGTCTCGGTGCTGTGGTTGGCCCGGAAGCCAGACTGCGAGAGGTCGAGGGATCCGTTTGTCTCGAGGAAGGCGGCCAGCTGCTTGTTGACAGTCTTCTCGATGACTTTTGCGGGAAACGGGAGCAGCGAGATGGGTCGGTAGTTCTTGAGGTCAGTGGGGTCGGCTGATGACTTCTTTAGTAGGGCGCTGAGTTCGGCGTGCTTCCAGCTCTCCGGGAAGGTAGCGGTGTCGAAGGAGGTGTTGATGATGTCCCGCAGGTGGGGTGCGATGACAGCGTCGGCCTTGTTGAAGACGTGGTGAGGGCAAGGGTCGGTCGGAGATCCGGAGTGGATGGAGTTCATCGTGCGGACGGTGTCTTCGGTGCTGATTGTAACCTTTGGCCTCAGAGGTGGCAAAAACAGTGCCAGGAACACAGAGGCAGTGAGTACACTTCGCTGGAATATGACTCTCCCAGTGAGTTAAGGTAAATTAAAATAAATGCTTTTAAATGTATGTTGTGTGCGTGCTCGCAAGCAGAGTGTGTTTATTAGAGAGAAAGTGTCTATGTATGTGTGAATGTGTGTATGCATGTAAATGTGAAGGTCAATAGTGTGTGATGTATCTTTCGCTACCCCTGGCATTTTGGTGAATTGACGTCCATGGAGAAAAGGCCAGGAGTGGACTCTGCTGCTTTGCCAATCTCCCTCCATTTTTGGCTTAGGTGTGGGAAAGCAAACAGAGGTACCTTGCTGGCTGACCCGATCAGTGCTTTAAATGGGAAAAGAAAAGTGAAGGTACCCACCAAATTGAGCTATGACCGACAGGGCGGGAGGGGATGCAGGTTTAGGGGTGGGGCAGGTGCGAGGCTCCTGGGAGTCAATTTTTTCTTGGCTTGAGTGATAACTGATACATTTCACAGTCTGTGGTTTGAGAAGGGTGATGCTGGAAAAGCTCCCAGGGTGGTGGTGCTGCAATTAATGTTACATCTTTGAAGACACAGGGATTGTGAAAAATTCAAGCATCACACAAAAAAATAATGCAGCAAATGAGGCATGTCCAGCATGAAAGTGGTAACGGTGTATCTATCTGGTGGTGCACGGTGTGGTAACGCCCTGCCATTTACAGACAGAACAATTTCCTTTGACAAGACCATTAACCCCCTTGAGCGCGGTGTTAATTCTGCCGCTGTGCGGGAGAATTAACGAGTGGGTGGGATTCGGACGGCCCACGGCTGTCGATAGCACACACCTACCGTGACGCGTGACGGCCAGGGGCCGTCGTGAGAACAGAAGGGGTTAAATTTGCACAGACATGCAGTTTCACTGATAAAACTATACAGTGCACCAATGATAATTTGTGGATTCGGGTCCCAGCCTGTGGCTAAAGAAGGAAATATGGCTGCACGAGTGGGTGGGTGAAAGCATCAGTGAATGATAGGTAGATGGACAGGTGAAAGGATGGCAGAGTAAAGGGATGGATGCATTAGTTGGTGAAAATATGAATTTATTTATTTTATTTAGAGAGTATTGTATAGCGCGAACAAGATCCTTGGGTATCAGAGCGCTCTACATTGCATGAGGTAGAATAGATACAGTCATGTAAGGTTCAACGGATACAGTTTTGTAAAATACAATTATACCTAGTTAAATAACGTCAAAAGTGTGGATCAATAACAGATTAAGCAGTTACCCTAGCTTAAAACGAATAGTCTTGTCTATGGGAGGTATTTGCTCATTAGAAATATTTTCAATTCCCTCTTATTTTTCTGATGTTTGGAGGGAGAGTTCCAGATTCTGGGGCTGCTCCTGAGAACGCTCTATCATAGGTTTTCTTCTTCCGGAAGATGGGTGGTCTCATCACTAACTCCTTGGCACTCCTAGCTGGTCTGATCCCTCCAGATAGTTCGATTTTCTGGGCCAGGTATCTAGGTGTATTGTAGTGAAGCGCTTTGTGAGTGATACAAGCCATTTTTAGTTGAATTCTGGCTCCGTACGGCAACCAGTTTAATTCTTTCAAGTGTGGAGAGATATGCTCGAACTTTCTCGACCCAGTGATCATTCTTGCGGCTGCGTTAAGGCATGCTTTTAGTGGAGCTGTGGAGATTTTGGGTAGTCCTGATAAAGTAGTACAGCCATATTCAATCCTCGAGATTACCAAAGATTGGATTGCTAGTTTAAGATCCACCTGAGAAATGTAAGGTTTCATTTTTCTAATGTAGTTCAAATGAAAGCGGGCGCTTTTAGCCATTGCTTTGATATGAGCTTTCATATCAAGGTTCTCATCGAGTGTGATTCCTAGCGATTTCGCCGACTAGACTAAGGTAGGGGTGCAGTTAAGTGCCGTGATCATTTTAGACCATTCCTTGGATTCTGTATGGTTCTTAAGTGGTGAGATTAGTAGGAATTCTGTTTTCTGGGTGTTTAGCTTCAGATGATTGCTTGTTAACCATTGTAATGTTGTTTGTAAAGCCTCGTTCATTCGCTTGATGTCTTCCAGAGATGCGATTTTAACACCTTGGCTGCTAATGGTTTTCCCCTCCTGTGCTGATCCTTAGTGAACTCCATTGTTCATGACGAGCTCAGCTCGTCATAAGCACAGCTCCACTGTGCCTCATGACGAGCTGAGCACGTCATGAGCAGCGAAGGGGTTAATAAATAGCTGTGTGTCATCCGCGTTCATATGAAAGGCTATTTTTGAATTTCGAAGAATTTCCGTAAGCGGTTCGACATACAGGTTAAACAATGAAGGAGATAATGTAGATCCTTGGGAACTCCGATCGTGTTAGGACATGAAGGGGACAGTTTTTGGTTGATCAGTAATCTTTGCGTTCTATTCTTGAGGAAGGAATCAAACCATTTCAGGACATTACCCGATATTCCCATGCTGTCCTGGAGTCTGTTCAACAATTTTGCATGGTTTACCGTGTCGAATGCAGAAGATAGGTCTAGGAGGATGAGTAGACATGATCTATTTTGGTCTAGGGCCTGAAGAGCATCATCAACTATATGTAGAATTGCTGTTTCCGTGCTGTGACCAGTTCTGAAACCCGATTGGCATTCATCCAATAGGGAGAACTTGTCTATGTGTTCGCTATGTTGTTTTTGTACACATTATTCTATTAGTTTGGCAAGAATAGGGATGTTGGTCACCGGGCGAAAGTTGTTCGGAGCAGCTGGGTTCACAGTCGGTTTTTTGATAATGGGGACTACTTGTCCAGTTTTTAGGCATTCCGGAAGTATCCCTTGTAAGAGAGAGGCGTTGATAATGTTTGTCCATATAGGAATCAGGATGTGGCTGACTTCTTTCATGAATTTGGATGGGAGAGGGTCGTTATAATGGTTATTAGGTTTGATGTCTAGTAGCGTTTTAGTGATGTTATTCTGGTCCAACAACTTGAACGTATCCCAGTGGGCCTTATTTTTTGTCTTGTCCTCCTTAAATTTTGAGTTGGTAGAGTTGGTATTGTTCGTTGTGGGTCTTTGGGTGTCTAGGCTATCCGCTTCACTCCTAAGCTCTCTTTCCAACGTGTTGGCTTTGTTGGTGAAGAATGTTGAGAAATAATCGCAACTTAGATGTGTTTTTGTGATTTCTTGTGATGATTTGGCAAACTTGTTAGATTATTGTTTTAATATTTCAAATAGTTTCCGTGGTCTGTTTTTGGCGAGATCCAGTTCTGGAGGCAATCAGGTGCAGAAAATGGACACTTGTTACAATTCTAAACTTTTGGATAGAATGACTATGGTATCCTCAAAAACTCAATGTTTATCGGTATTGCGGTATATATCTTTCATCCGCCCCACATTGTAGTTGTGGCAGTTATCATTGGATACCATAGGACGTGCTGGGTGCCTGCCTCATCCAGAGGCTCCTCTGGTCTAGATTTGCAGTGTCCAGAGATGAAAAAATGAAAAGATGCCCCCACAGAGTAAGGGTGAGTGAAAGGTATGAGTTAAAAATAGGTCAACACCAGAGGTATTTATTAGTTGGTGTGGATCTAAGTAATAAAATGTAAGCGGTACTTGTACTAGTTCGTGTAACTGGATCTAAAAGTAGAACATTGAAAGTAGTGTCGACATGTTTCAGCCCCCTATGGCTCAACAGAGTCTACGGTGCTTTCGTCAGGACTAAACAGACATACAAACATAGAATTGTTACTTACACCTTTTGTGTAGTACACTCAGGTTGCTTACTTATTAGGTAATCAATGACCAATCATGCTCTTTTAATCTAATGATTAAGAGTCAAAGGCTTCGTCAGGGGATGCCGGCTAACTTACAGCCTCAGAGCCGCGTGTGGAGAGACTTCAACCGCTTGTGCTGACTCTGCCCCTGGACCAGATTACCTAATAAGTAAGCAACCTGAGTATACTACACAAAAGGTGTAAGTAACGATTCTATGTTTGTATGTCTGTTTAGTCCTGACGAAAGCCCCGTAGACTCTGTTGAGCCATAGGGGGCTGAAACATGTCGATACTACTTTCAATGTAATACTTTTAGATCCAGTTACACGATCTAGTACAAGTACCGCTTACATGTTATTACTTAGATCCACACCAACTAATAAATACCTCTGGTGTTGACCTATTTTTAACTCATACCTTTCACTCACCCTTACTCTGTGGGGGCATCTTTTCATTTTTTCATCTCTGGACACTGCAAATCTAAACCAGAAGAGCCTCTGGATGAGGCAGGCACCCAGCATGTCCTATGGTATCCAATGATAACTGCCACAACTACAATGTGGGGCGGATGAAAGATATATACCGCAATACCGATAAACATTGAGTTTTTGAGGATACCATAGTCATTCTATCCAAAAGTTTAGAATTGTAACAAGTGTCCATTTTCTGCACCTGATTGCCTCCATACTTACCCTGGGGAAACAAATGGACATTCATTACTCCTCCCTACCTTTTTGATTACTAAAGAGATCCAGTTCTGATCTAATAAATTCTTTTTTGGAGTTGAGGATCTTCTTATTGTATTCTTTTCTGGTTTTTCTGAGGTTTTTCAGTTCGGGAGAAGATGGGTGTTGTCTCCAGTTTCTCTCTGCTTGTCTCAATTTCCTTCTTTCCTCATTCAGTGTTCTGTTGAATCATGGATTTTTGACCTTCATTGTGACTTTTTTCAGTTTCAGAGGCATTGTGATATTCACTATATCCTTTATTAAATAAGCGTAGTGGTCAGTTAGATCATTCACGTTCTGCAAGTTGTTAGGCGGGTACAGGTCGCATCTATCTATTAGGAGTTCCATGTTCGGTTCTCTTGTGTCCCGTATCCATTTTTTAACTTTGTACGGTTGTGAGTGTTTATTCTTTTTCCATGTGGGAATCCGGAAGGTTATGGCATGGTGATCCGACCAGTCGCATGGTTCAATTGATAGGATTGAAGTATTCTCTTTTTGAAATTATCCAATCCAACGTAGCTCCTTTCGAATGAGTTGGCTGTCTGCATGCTTGAGATAGGTTTAGCTGGGCTAAGAAATCTTTAAGAGTGTTGACCTGTTTGTCATTATTGTCGTTCCAGTGCAGATTAAAATCCCCTAAGAATATATTATTTGCGTCGGTGTTAGTGTTTGCCGTAATGATCTCCATTAACTGTTCTATGAAATAACTATTGTTACCTGGAGGGTATGAATGAATAGGTGACAGAGTAGATAGATAGATGGCAGAGAGGATAGATAGAAGGCAAGATGAAGGGACGGATGGATGGATAGTTGGAGTGGACTGATGCATTTCAGAGTTGATGAATGGATATATGGTTGGCAGAGTGGATGGATGGATGAATGGCAATGTAGATGGATGGCAGAGTGGATGGATGGATAGATGACATACTAAATGGATAGATAGCAGGATGGATGGATAGTAGGATGGCTGAATGAATTAGAGTGTATTGATAGGTGCATAAATGGCAGTGTCTAGATGGATGGATCAATCACAGAGTGGATGAATGGATGGATAGTAAAGTGGATGGTTAATAGAGTGGATGGGTCAATAGGTGGCACATTGTATGGATGGAAGAGTATATGATGGATGAATGTGTTGATGACAGCGTGGAAGGATGAATGGATGAATTAATAGATGGAATGGTGAAAGACTGAATTATGGATAGACGCATGAATGGATGAAAGAAAGGAAAGGTGAAATAGTGGATATCAGCAGGTAGCTGGAAAGGTGAAAGAATGAATGGATAGATGCATGGACGGAAGAGACAAGCTGTTCTACGGAGGGCTTGGCTCACTTGCTTCACTTGCATGGTGGCATCAGCTCTTTCATTCAAAGTGGGGCCTATTTTAATTTTCTGGCTACTCCCTTGGATCAGTGGGCCCTCCAGGCCTCTGTGCCACTCCTCTACCAGAGAGCTGATATTTAACTTGTATCACAGTGAATCAATATAAGTAGGAACAAGTCGGCCCTTGTTTATTAACTGCTGTTTATTGTACTTATCCATTGAGTGTTTTATGTATTTTATTTTACTTTAAAAAAGAGTTTTATCTAGCGCAAACATGACCCGAGGTTATCAGAGCACTGTTAATAGATTAACCCGCACTCGTTACAGAATAGATATAGCCCAGTCACAAGGTATATTAACCCTTTAAGTGCTACCATCGGCCATTGGACTTCGCGAGCACTATCTTCGTAGTGCTGCGCACGTCCAACGGTTGACGCGGCCCCGCCCGTATTGCGGAAGTGCTGCACTGCTGCGAGATCGCGGACGCGGCAAACGGTTTAAAAAAATAGTCTTTTGCTGATATTTCACAAGTCTTGTTCGAGAGGCTCACACTCCTGCATTATATTAGAAGGTTGTCTGGTGGACCCTGGCTCATCTTTTATCTCGGGCAATACACGAGCAATCAGTTGAGTAGCACTTTTTTTTCCATTTCTGGATTGAAGGCTATGGTCGAAGGGTTTTTAAGAAACTCAGATGGAAGGCAGTTCTATATTCTCGGGGCAGAACCAGAGAAAGTGCTGGAGTAGCACGTTATACTTTCTGGATTTCGGGGTTTCAAGCCATAGGAACCTAGAGCTCCTAAGGGAGCATCCACCCTCTGATGTTGTGAGCTTTTGTTTGAGGTATTGCAGAGTACTGTGGTGTAGGGCTTTATGTGTGAGGCACACAATCTGTAGCTGGATCCTGGCCAGCAGCGGCCCGTGCAGGTAAGAGCGGTGGGGCAGTGGGGCCGGGTTGGGGGCGGGGGGGATTTCGACAGACGTCAACGAGGGAAAATTAATTATTTAATTAATTTTCCCTCGTGGTCATCTGACGCATCCCCTCCGCCCCCATCTCGGACCCGCCGCTCTTACCTACATGGGCTGCTGCTGTTCCTGTCTATGAAAGGGAGTCAGGGGAGAGTCTTGTCAGAAGGAGTGATATAGTCTTTTTTTTTTTTTTTAAATCTTTATTGGAAGACAAGCAGGAGATAGCAGTGGCACATTCACAAAGCATACACAAATTCAGAGACAGTGCAATGCAGCAATAGACCTGAAAGATCCAGGCGTCATGTCCAGGCATAGTACAGTGTAGATATCAATGGAAAAACACATAACATCTGCAAGTGATCTGCGTGCAACGCATCTGCACAGAACAGTTAGTGACTGCAGGGGTACGGACCCGCAGCTCATACTCGTTAATGAAGGGTGAAAAGCAGCAACACAGTGGACGCCGAGCCACCACTCAACATTTGTCCGGATGAGGGACCCCCATCACCACCTCAAGGAAGCAGTCATTGTCCCACCATACCGCCCACAGGGACAGCACAGTGTGACTTACACAATCAGCATAGCAATAGAATAAAGAAACATCTCCATTCACTGCGGAACATGGTGTCCGGTAGGTGCAAGCGTAGTCCAACAAACATCGTATCACTAACCAACCCCAACCCGATCCTCACTCTCAGATTCAGAGTCCTGCACCGCCCTAGTAAGGAGGTACACCTGCAACGGGCTCCAAAAATCCCTAGGCCTACAGCGCACGGGCATCATTTCCGCATATACGTTGTACTGGTCCTGACAGTAAATGATATCGCCCAACCAGTCCTTGAACTTTGGCACTCTGCCCCGCCCCCAACAGCAAGCCACTCGTCGTTTGGCCAACAATAAGGCCATGTCCACAAATCTACGATGGAGTGCTGGCACCGCCTTAGTATATCCCAATAGTAGGACCACGGGGTCGAACAGTACCCCATCCTCAGTCATGGCCTGAAGAGCATCATGGACCTGCACCCAGTACTCCGATATGGCCTCACACTCCCATGCCAGGTGCAGGAAATCGGCACCCGCTGCCCGGCAACGGGCACATCTATCGTCCTCTGACAACCGAAATCTAAGTTTCCTGGCTGGAGTGTAATAAAACCTTTGTATGAACTTGTAGTGTATGATTTTTAAACGGCAACTAGAGGAGATATTGGCAGTCACACCACAACAGTATGCCCATTGTTCGTCAGAGATGGTAATCCCAAGCTCAGCATTCCATTGTTCCCGTACCCGACTAGCTGGCGTAATTCGTTGCCGCCTGATGGCGCCATACAATTTAGAAACCAAATGACGCCCATCTGAGACCAACAGAACGTGGAGCGGTAAGGTCACGTCCGGCTCCTTAGGGAACTCAGGCAGTAAGGTCCGCAGGCCTTGTCGCAAGCGGACATAATAAAACATCTCCAAGGGGGAACAAATCACATCACCAAAAAATTGTTCACGGGTACGATAGGTGCCATCGCGAAAAAGGCTCCCCCACGTGAGCGTCCCAAGACGCTTGCACATACGCTGGAACCCTGTCTCCTGCAATAGGGACAAAGCAGGATGATATGCTAGGGGTAGTGCAGGTGAATAGAGGAATGAAAGACCTAGTAGCTTCGCCACACGTTTCCAAGCATCCACTGTGCACGTTACCGTTGTCTGGTGTGTATCCACATCTCCAACATTGCCCATTACCATGCCCTCCAATGGGGGAGGATGGGCGACCCATTGTTCAGCCGCAATCTGTGGCATATACGGCGTGGGACACATCCAGTGGTATGCATAGTGTGTTTGAGCACTCAAATAATAAAGTTGAAAATCAGGACATCAAAACCTCCATCGACATAGGGCAATGTTAAGGTAGCCCACGCCAACCTCGGTTGTTTGCCCCCCCAGAACAGACGAATCAGCTCCGAGCGGAGACGTTTAAAAAAATACGCTCCAGGGTGATATGGAATATTCTGATATAGATACAGAAAGCGGGGTAAGATCACCATTTTTATCAGAGACGCTCTGCCCGCCATGGACAACGGCAAAGACATCCATCTCGTAATGTTATCCGCCAGTTTAGTGATAGCGACGCCATAGTTAAGCCTAATAGTCTCCTCTTTGCTCAAAGAGACCACAACACCAAGATATCGTAGCTCCGAATCACACCACTCCAGAGGGTAGTCCAACGGAAAGCGATGTACCGCTGCAGTGAGCGGGAAGAATTGGGATTTCCGCCAATTGATATGTACCCCAGAGACACCTCCAAAGGCAACAAGCTCTCGCAAAAGCGCGTTAAGATTCGCCTGCGGATCTTTCACATAGAGCGTGACATCATCCGCATACAAAGAGATCCCCACTTGGCGCTGAAAACAATTAAATGCACTCTGTTGGTGCAGTTGGCGAATCCGACAAGCAAGAGGCTTTATGGCAATGGCAAACAGGAGGGGAGAGAGGGGACATCCCTGCCTGGTTCCCCTTGTGATAGGAAACTGGGGGGAGAGCACACCGTTCACGACAACCCTCGCCACCGGGTCAGTGTACAGCAATTTGACCCACGAGATAAAGATCTGAGGAAACCCCATTCTGCATAAGACATCGATCAGGTAACCCCACTCCACGGAATCAAACGCTTTCGTAGCGTCCAAGAAAACGGCGGCTACCGGGAGCTCCGGAGCTATAGTCGGGATTAGGGAAAACAGTGTTCGAAGATTATGAGACGTCGCCCGGCCAGGCACGAACCCGGACTGATCGGGCAAGACAATAACAGGCATGAGCTCCGAAAGCCGCGCCGCCAACACTTTCGCCAGGATCTTGACATCACAGTTAAGCAATGAAAGTGGCCTATAGGATCCCACGTCAAGGGGGTCCTTACCTGGTTTGAGTAACGAGGTGATAGCAACTTCCCTCATAGACCCCGGCAATTTCCCCACATCAAGGGACTCCTCAAAGACCTCACGGAGAACTGGAGCCATAATATCTACATAACATTTATAAAATTCGGCGGGGAGGCCGTCCAGCCCCGTAGCCTTCCCGTTGTTCAGAGACATGATGGCGCCTCTAATCTCCTCCTCTTCAAGGGGCCTACCCAGGAACGCCCTGTGATCGTCTGATAGCCAGCAGAGCCTCAGATCATCAAGGAATCCCCCATATCTCACATCTCCCGATTGCTGTGTAGTGTACAATTGAGCGTAGTGATGTATAAATGTCTCCTGAATCGCCTTTGTGTCTCTACAACGCGTGCCATCCGGCAAGACCAGTTCCAACACATCCGAACTATACCTCTGATGTCTGGTGAGTGTGGCAAGTACCTTCCCAGGCCTCTCACCCTCGCAGTACCTCCTCGCCGTCCAGTATTTCCCCCTGTGCTTCGCCTCCCTGGCAGCCTCCTCCTCGTACTCTGAAAGCTTACCCCTAAACTGATGCATGAGGTCAGGATCAGAACCAGCCTGCATTCTGCGTTCCAGCTGTCTTAAGTCAGCCTCTAATCCCGCGAGAGTTCGAACAATAGACCTAAGCACCCCACAGCTCTTGGAGATAGTGACACCCCGAATAGTAACCTTAAATGCCTCCCATATCACCTCCACACTATCTACAGATCCTTTATTCCTCGGAAAGAAAGCTTCCACTTCTTCGCCAAGTTCCGCCTTAAAAACGGGATCCAACAAGGCAGAGGGGAAGAGCCTCCAGGGCGGCCGCGGTCTGTGCAGCCCGGGCACTGAAAATACAACTGTGACCGGGCAATGATCAGAGTACGTTCTGGCTAGGTGTACCACCTCTCGTAACCCTGCTACTAGCCCTCTGGAGGGGAAGACATAGTCCAGTCTCGCCCAGGAGCGAGCCTGTGCAGTGAAGTGTGTGCCCTCTCTATCCGCCGGGTGAGCATACCTCCAACTATCAATCAGGCCTGCTTCCTCCACAATGCCCCGCAAGACATCCCTGGCTTGTGTATTGTACTGAGGACTCCCCTCCGATCTGTCTTCCAGAGCCTGTATTGCTAAATTGAAGTCCCCCCCCAATACAATATGTGAGGCTTCCACAGCAAGAACATGACCCCAAAGTGTAAGAAAAAAAGCACGTGTATCAATATTCGGTGCATAACAATTTACAAAGAGCACAGTGACTTGCCCAAGCCTCCCCCACAATAACACATATCTCCCTTCAGGGTCCACCTGTGACCCCAATTCTTGAAAGGAGAGCGATTTCTAGATAAGTATAACAGCCCCACGAGCGAACGAGGAGTACGATGCAAACTTCCTCACTGCAGCCCACCTCCCTCCAAACGTAGGTGCAGGCACACGTCGCAGATGCGTTTCCTGCAGTAAAGCTATTTGTATTGCATGTCTATCCAAATAGTGTAATACATTCCGACATTTCCTGGCATCATTAAGCCCACGCACATTCCAAGACAAGATCGATATCCTATCCACAGCGTCAATCGACATCACCCGTGATCAATGTGCAATGGGGCATACGCAAGCAGTGCACCATCCCACTCTCTCGGGTCAAAGCTGCGGGACGGTACCATCGCACACACCCTCCTTTCTAACAACCTCACATCACAATCACCCCTGCCATCTGCCATCCAAAAAACCAGACACCCCCCTCCCAACCCCAAACAACAACATCCGTGCAACAGGCACGCAGTCAGCTCAGAACACAACGCGCGGCATACACACCATGTCCCTTCAGCAACGACCATGAGCGTCCCAGGAGTAGCCCGCCATCGTCCACCCCCTCCCTTGCGACAACGGCCACAATGAGCGGACAAATCAGTCCCCCCTCCACACGCAAGAAAACAATCCAGGCCCGATGCGGCCGAGGGCGAAGCAGAGCAGTAATCCCAGGTCACTGCCAAGACAGACACACAGCCGCAGCTTACCCCGCCACAATCACAAGTATCAAGTGGAACACGCGCTGCCAACACAGCTTCCCCCCCTCCCACCCACCTGACCAACCCCAAACCATCAGGACCCCCAGGTACCCTCCCCCCCTCCCTCCGTCCATCCATCCATTCAACCAACACGTCAACCGCACAAAGAAACTCAAAAGTAATGGGGCATTCCCGGTGGGGTGCCCACCAGAGGTGCACATCACCACTCCCTCACACTGCGCCGTACTCCGACCCACAGGGCGTATACACGGCCCAGGCGCGGCTTGGGGGTGGGTGCCCGGAGCACATCAATGTCATCAACCACCGCCCCTTTAGTGACCCTCAACAGCGGCCTCTCGGACCAAACCGGTTACCCTCATGTCCACCTCCAACAGTACAAGGCCAGAAGAGCCTAGGCCACAAGAGCAGCCATACGAATGTCCGTGCACAGCGTGCACCACAGCCGCCGTGCCGAAAGAAACAGATTCAAACGTCCTCCTCCTCCCCCGCCGAGCGATGGCCTTCCCGTTCCTCCACATCCTGCCGGTCGTGCGCAGATCGCTCCCTCCTGAGGTGCTTTACAAAGTCCTCTGCATGTTGCGGATTCGTGAAAAAATGCTGTTTTGCCTGATGGGTCACCCTCAGCTTAGCAGGATACAGCAAAGCATAGTCCACCTGTAGTTCACGAAGTTTTGTCTTGACCGCCAGGAATTTGCGCCGTTGCTCCTGCACCATCGGCGTGAAGTCAGGGTATATGGTGAAGTTGACCCCCTCAAAGGAAAGCGCACGATTAGTGCGAGCCGCCCGGAGAGCAGCGTCCCGGTCCCGATAGTTCAGGAGACGGGCAATGATAGGGCGCGGTGCAGCTCCCGTGGCCGGTCGCGGCCCAAGGGAGCGGTGCGCCCGTTCCACAATGAATTGCATAGAGAACGCCTCCGCGCCAATCGCGCCAACCAGGAGTCTCTCCACATACGTCTCCATTTTCCCCACATTTGTCGTCTCCGGTACACCTACCACGCGTATGTTATTACGCCGACTTCTCGCCTCCAACTCCTCATTCTTAGCGGCTATTACCCACAGGATATTGTCCATTCTCGCCAGCTGGGTGGTATGAGTGGCGGCAGTATCGTCATGATCTGAGATGCGCTGCTCCGCCGTGGTCAGGCGTTCCTCATGCACATCCAGTTTCTGCACAACCGCGTCCATGCGCGAGGATAATTTGTCCACTTTATCCACAATAGTGGCAAACCCTTGCCTCATTTCCTGCATCATCTGCTGAAAGTCTGGGGTGGGAGGCTGCAGAGCAGTATCAGCGACAGGTGGGGGGGGGGGAACGCGAACTCCCGGCCTCCTGTACCAGACGAGCACCCCTCCTGGCCGCCACAGAGTCAAAGGACAGCTTAGGCTGCTTGTTGTCAGGTTTCCCCATGACAACACGCTCTCAGCGTGTGGCAGGCCCCACAGCAGTGCACGAGGAGAAGCCAAGGGACTGCAGGGTCCAAATCCACGGGCTCCCAACGATGCGTCCCACCAGCCAGAACACACAGCACACCCAGGCCCCAGACCGGCGTGTAATGTCCGGCCAGCCGCACAATGTCATCGCGCCACTCCGGGATAAGCCCCCTCTGGCAGTCCCAAAACCAGCCGCTTCTGTAGTGGCAGAGGAAAGCAACCTCAGCTGTATGCAAAATTAGGCCGGGGGGGCATGACAGTTGTTCAGCATGTCACATCATAGCGCAGGGAAATGAGCGCCACGCAAAGGCTGTACCAAGGGCGGCGCGCCCAGACCTGCACCAGCGATGACTCACAGATAGTAGATAGCACACTCAAGACCACGCAGCCTGTGGCCCAGGGCAGGGAACAACAGTCAACAGTTCAGACAGCAGGATATGGTGCCACCACGCCCAAGGAAAAGCGGAGCGCTTCAACAACAGGCGCTATCGATACTGGCCGGCTCCGCCACCCAGCCACTGCCGTGATGAAAAGGGCGCCAATGAATGTCCAGGCAGCCTGCTCCAGCACCTGCAGTCCACACTGTGCACACCGCGTCACGTCGCAGGCAGTTTCCCAGCGGACATAAATGCACCACAGCCGGGGGCACGAGCAGGCGCAAACACCCCGCCACTCCCGCCTGTGTAATGGCCGCTACTCACATCGGGCTGCAGACGTGGCCCCGTCACGCTTCACCTCCGGAGTCCGGTGCGGCTCCTGCACCGATGCTCCACACAAGCCTCCCTAGGTCGCAGGCAATGGCCACAATCGTCAGCTGCAGCAGAGCATCCAGCCGTGAAAAAAACTCTCAGAGGGGGAGGGGACAGGGCCTTCACCACACGTGCGACGCCGCGGACTGGAGTAGGCAGGGACGCCGGACCACGGAGCACCCGTCCTCCAGAGTGTCTGGCGGGGGAAACTTCAAGCCCCCGTATCTCCGGTCAGCATGCTCCGAACATCACAGGAGTTGGACCGAGTGCGGCCGGCAGCTCCCCCAGCCAGAATCCAGGGTCAGAGCAGGGATTGGCGATGGCTGAAAGGATCAATACACGGATAAAGGCTCCGGGCTGCAGGAGCCTCACGGCAGTGCGGCCATACTGCAGTGCGCCCTCTAGCGCCCCTCCAAGGAGTGATATAGTCGAAGCGTAGTGTTGCTGTTATCAATCTTGCTGCTGCATTAAGGGTTGCCTTGAGTGGAGCTGTTTGTAATGTTGTAAACCTGTCAGGGATGTACTCCGATACTACAGTCTGGATACCACTAGTGACTGCACTGTGGTCTTGAAGTCTAAGAGTGGGACAAACATTTTCATCTTTTTGAATTGGTAAGTTGGTGGGCGGCACTACGAGTGTATGCAGTAATGTGAGCTTGAGGTTAAGGTGGTTGTCCGGGGGGACTTCGTCATTTCAATGATGGCTGGTTTGCAATTGAGGGTGTAAAGGTGGTTATCCATTCTGATATGGAGGTGGTGGTGTTTTGGTGGTGAGGTGAGAAAGAATTCTGTTTTCTGGGAGTTTAATTTGATGTGATTTCGTGCAAACCAGTTTGGGGATTTTATGAGGGTGCCATTGAGTTGGGTGATATCTTCCATGGAGGAAATTTTTAGGTAGAACTTGGTGTCATCGGCATACATGTGGTTGGCGATGTTCTCATTCTAGAGTATCTCCGTCAGCGATTCCATATAAAGGTTGAAGAGTGTGAGTGTGATGGTGCACCCAAGAAGGACTCCACACCTGAGTGGGGATTCATTAGATAGTAGGATGATGATTAAAAACTGAGGCTTTATACATTAAGCATTTACCACATGTTGCAATTTTTCTTTTCATCAGCATAGTTGGTCTACTATTCTCACTGTTACTACTGTTGTAGTGCATATGGAGCGGCTGCCCACTGGCACTTTCTATGACCTGCTTCTAATTGGTGCTACTGCTGAAGGGACAATGTACCGTTTACTGAAATAGAGGTAGGCATATTTTTAGTTATATATGGTATAGGCCAGACTAGTGGGCATTTTGCTTGTCGTGTTGGGTAGTTCTTGACAATTAGGCTATTACAGATTACATTACAAATATTTTAAGGGCACTGAATTATATGTTCATAGGTGATAAGATTTTGGCCAGTGAAAAATGGGTTTAGAGCAAATTCCACTAACAGCACACCAAGCATTCCAGGAGAAGGTGTTGAGAGTTGGGGAAGGAAAGAGATGGAGTGCTTTAGTTGTATCTTGCATGTAATCTTTTTTTGCCAGAATGTATAGGGTGCTCAAAGGAGGTGTGTAATCAGCTAGGTCATTGTGTGTTGTGCCTCTCTTGTGGATGTGTTGGTGTTTCTGCAGAGAACAAATAATTGGGAAAATCACTGTAACTAAAACACCAGAGACACATCACTCTCTGAAAAATAAGCAGAGTGCTCCTAAGACTGGCATCGTGTTATTGGGGAAGACTCCTCTTGAATGAAGGATTTTACAAAGCATTTGAATTCAGTGATTTGCCTTGTAAGAAATTGTGTTGTTGCTTGACTGTGGGGTGAGCCCTGGTCATGCAACAGCTCCGATACCTTTCAGGGTGAACTACAAAAAGTAATTAGATAAACCTTTGCTTAACCATAGGTAGCTTGGCACAAAAAGTAGTCAGGCTTAACCTAGAGACAATGTGTAAAGTATTTATGCGGCACACAAACAGGAATAAAGTGAAAACAGGACACAAGAAAAATCCAAAACCGATTTAGAAAAATAGAGCACATTTTGAAAAATTGTTTGACACAAAATCCAATAAGTTAAACCAGAGTTAGGAATTTTTAAAGGTTCAAAATATCGCTCAAAAGATCAAAGTGCTAACTGTGGACATCTAGTCGCGCGAGACCAGGTCAAAGTCGAAACTTAAAGGTGACCCCAATGGAGAGCGTTTCAGAAACAAAAAATAGATTGGGCCCGGTCATCGTTTACCTACAGACTTAGAAAAACTTCTGAAGAAAAATATCTGAGAAGGTAAAGTTCAGCAAGGCAAGGATGCAGAAGGTGTCCAAGGAGGGAGCGCCATGTCAGATAGCTGTAAGTCGAAGCCGCGGTGAAGATTTCTACGCCCAGACTTAGTTGCCAAAATGGAAGCCAAACTACTCCAGCAGGATGAGGCAAAAGGCTGTAGCCGAAGATTGGATACACCTTTGACGAACGACTGCTGAAACAAATTTGTTGCTGTGAAGAACATAGCAGGAGAAGCAATCATTTTACCTACAACACCAGTCTGGCAGAGTACACAGCAGGTCACAGCAGCAGGCAGTACTCAGAGAGTCCTTCCACAGGTCCGGCAGTGAACTGAAGAGTTGGTCTGGAGGTTCTATTTTTATACCCTGGTGCCCTTCTACTGGAAGGTGGAAGAAGTTTCTGGAAAGGTTCTTTGAATTGAATGACTTTTCCTGACTCCCCTGCCCTGGCTCCAAGCTGGCTGAAGTGACAACCAGGGTTTTCTAATTGGTTCAGATCTCTCACCATGACTGTGCCATGGATGCTGCGGCATTTCTAAAAGAAAATACTTATACTCTCTCTGCGTTGAGAGGCCAATTGATTTATCTCTATTTCTCAACCCTGTGAATTAACCGAAGACGCTTCTTCTGAGAATTAGAATGTTTTTTATTTTCTCCTAATTTTTTCAACCAAAGGGTAAAGAAATTGCATTCGACTCTTCCTTGTCCTGAAGATGGTCTCATTGATGGGATACAATGGAGACGGAAACATTGATGCCTAATCCATTCTTCTTGCTTTAGTCATTGTCAATTGCTTTGATTTGAATTCTGAATCCTATGCATAGGACAGACTCATTGGCTTGTTTATTGAAGATGGATTTTATACATTGAGAATCAGGATATTTTTGTATGTTCAATATATATGTTTCTGTTGTCAATGTATGTTTTTGATTTGACTGCTGTTATTTCTGTACCCATATCTGTAATAAAAAAACGAACTACTCTTTTTGATACACCCTTTGACTGAAAGTGTTTGGCTTCTATAAAAAAAATCTGAATTTTCTCGAGTTATCCTATTGGGTGTCATTAGATGTCACTATTTTTAAAACATAGCCATTTCGAATAATAATTTTTGAATGAATCCCTTGTAGGCACTCTTACCTTCTAACTTTATAAAAGTGGCATTTTCAAAATTGTAATGGAAAATCCGACTTTATCATTAAAGAGGGTTTATAATTGCAATTTTACAGATACCAAACATGAGATATGTACCTCTTTTCAATTAGGAATCACAGCTTATTAATTGTATTAAAAAATCCCACATTTTATCCTATGGGAGGAGAAGGCCTCACAGTAGTGAAAAACGAATTTGGGATTTTTTCTCTACCAGGACATGTAAAACCTAAAAGTACATGTTCAACCTTTTAATTACACAGCACCATGCACTATGGGCTAACTAGGGCTTGCCTTAGGGGTGACAAATATGCAGTGGCAGCCGGCTGTGATAGGGAGGAGAGGAGGTAAAAATAAAAAAATAAAACTTACATGATTTTCAGGTCTCTCATCTGATGTACCTCCGTTGTCTCTCCAGTTGGAACAAGGAGGCAGGCAGCCCCGGGCTCCCAGGCTCCCCTAAGCCAATTAAAATGTTGCAATGTGTTGAAGATAGAACACGGAGTGGACACAGGTAAGTTCAGCTTCTTTATTTGAAGTTACAGGGAGCATCAGTTAAGCACTGTACATCCTGCCTCAGCAACCGCCAGTCATGGAATAAAGAACAATCAGTCACCAGCACTCTGAAAGATGTCACCTGGAATGCTGACTACCTCATAGGAAAATGAATGCATTAACAAGACACAACACAATGCAGCATTATGATTGGTCTGAGCACCGTGGATCAGCGCTCAGTCAGGAAATGGGGGCCAGGGCATGTTCTTAATGTAGGCTGTAATGCAACCTGCATCGAGAACAGGGAAAGTGCGCATGAATGTTTGGTAGGCCAGAGAGGGGCGGCCAAACATTCATGCACAGGTTGGAAGTCCAACCCACTCCTCCCCTCCTCTGCTCTGTAAGAAGAGCAGCCCCACCCAACCAAAAGGGTGCCGCAGCAGGGAAACATAAAATGATAATAACAACGAGTTATTATCATTTTATGTTTTCTTTATTTCACTGCTGCAAACAATGGGGCGACGCTTCTCCACCTTATCGGAGGAGCCGCCACTGTTAATATGTAATAAAAGAGGAGTTAAGGTTTGGCAAGGGGTTTTAAATATCAAGGCTACATGGCAGTGTGACACTGCATTCAGGCTGCAATGGCAGGCCTGGGACATGTTTTAGAGTGCTACTTTGGTAGGTTGCACAATAAGCACTGCAGGCCCACTGGTAGCATTTAATTTACAGGCCCGGGGGTATATGGCACACCACTCTACAAGTGACTTGTAAGCAGTGTCGACTAGCATGGATCTGGGGTGGTGGGTGGGGGTCGAGGGGGTAAGGAGGTATAATTCTAAAAAAAGACAAATTGACTTACCTCCTTGCTGTTCTGTCCCACAACATCTCTCCTCCGAACAGGAAGCAGCCAGTCTCCCCTGAGCCAATCACAATGCTGCAATGCAGCATTGTGATTGGTTCCCCATAATTATTCACAACGCTGGTTCGGCGCTCAGATGGGGACTGGGGGCCTGGGCATTTTCTCCATGTAGGCTGTAATGCAGCCTGCTTGGAGAACAGGCGAAGTGTGCAAGACTGTTTGGCAGGCCCGAGAGGGCCGGTCAAAGCATCATGCGCACTTTCGTGTGCCCACCACTCCCTTTCTGCTCTGTCAGTAGAGCATCTCATGCGGCCACAGCAGGGAAGAATAAAATTATAATAACATTGTGTTAATATAATTTTATGTTTTCTTTCTTTTACTGCTGCACAGCAGTAGTGGGGTGACGCGCCTGTGCCTTAGCTGAGGAGCCACCACTGCTTGAAAGTAAATTAAATATGCTAATCAGGTATATGCCAAGCAAACCATGTTTAGGGGAGTGAGCACAAGCACTTTAGCACTGGTTAGCATGGTAAAGTGCACAGAGTCCTAAGGCCAAGAAAAACAAATTCGGCAAAAAGTCGAGGGTAACAAGCAAAAGGATTGGGGTGACCATGCAGAGAGGGCCATGTCCAACATGCCTCTATCTACAAGAGCCCGAAATAATGTGTAAATCTCTAAATAGTAAAATGCGCAAGTTGCTCTGTGTTACATGTGTGCAGTTCATTTAGCTTTGGATTTCTTTGTTTTCAAGTACAATATTCCTTCTTTTGTTATAAGTTCAAAACTACAAGTCATTGAATGCAACAAAGAAATCGGGAGTGTGAATGAACAACTGGTGTCTGGCATGGGCAGACTTGAGTCTCTGCACTAGGTGATAACAACTTTCTAAAATTCTGGAAATCTGTGGTTTGAGCTGCTATAGTTAATATGAACTTTTCATACAGCAGGGACATTGCGATCCACATGGCACGTGTCGTTGGCTTCATGCCTTCCTTCTGCTTTCCCTGTCCACTCGGCTTGCACGTCATCCCTGCTACCACTACACCGCCTTCAGCCTTGCCGCAGACTGGGGACGCATGTACTTAGGCACTGTGAGCAGTCACTTCAGTTTCAGAGTGGATGTACGTGGTCCCAGTAGCACATCCATGGTCATCATTGAGGGGTTGCAGCCTCCACCCATGGATTGCATTTTGGTACACCTTGCTTTACCCTTACTACCCAGGGTCTTGGGGTACCATAAGAGTAATAGACAGTCCATGGGAAGGCTAACTTTAGTACAGGGACCAAGCAGAGGCAGCAGGAACAAGGAGCAAGCCTAGGTGTGAGACTTCTCAGTTGCTGTAGTTCCTTTCCGCTGATCCCTCAGCAGCAAACGGGAAACTGCTGATAGGCTAGAATAAAGTGTGAATCACGTGATGTCATCAGGGTCAGAGTGTACGTGATGTCACTTTCACTGCCCTTGCATTTTGGTGAACCGATGTCCATGTCCTCATCTGAATAGTTGCTAGTTATGAGAGCGGAGCTGTCTTTTGACCTACAATATGTATTCCATCCTCAACTGTTTGTTGAGAGTGAAATGTTTCTGAGTGTAACACAGATCAGGGCACACGTCGGGGTGGACGCGGGTGGACAGAGCTCCCCCACTATTTTTTAGAGGGGACTTTTCTCCCCTTACTGCAGGCTAAAGGAGGTTGAGAAGTGTCACCTGGTGCCTTCGCACAGCAGAAGCTTCCATTTGTAAACACTGTATCTAAACAGGCCTCGGGGCTTTCCAACCATATTCTAATGGCAGAAACCACTTTATTTGTAAGAGAGGCAGGCTACAGTAAGGGGTTGTCTTTGAATCTCTTATTTGCCAAGTAGGCAAGACGTTCACATTATGAACTTTCTGTCACCTAAACAATTTCAAATGTATAGCACTTTTGTGCTTGGAAGGTGGGTAAGGAATTCCAGCAACCTATTTCAAAATTGCTCTAATCACTTTTGGTTTAGTCTATAAATGCAGTTTAAAATCCACGCATTTGCATAAAATTAGTTTCCATATCTGAGTTCTATGAAATGTTGACATGTGGAAAACATGCAAGTGATTTATAAAACCTTAAACAAACCACACATTTTCTTTTCACATATTGCATTTTTTTATTAACTTTGTATTTTTGTAAAACAGGCCCCTTCCATTGTAAATGAGGAATGGCATTACTCTTTTGTTCACACTTTCTGTGAAATTAGCCCCTCCACTATTTTTTTGTATGGCTCCATCAGGAATACCACACATGTTCTATCTAGAGACCACACAACATGGATTGGGTTTCGTCCCAACTTCTCCCAAGTCGACCCATGTGCCAGAACCCCTCCTGAAAGATTTCAGCATCCATCCTATTCATTGGGCAGATGCTTCTCAAACTCAAATCCTGATGATGAGCCTGTCTAAAGTGTATGCTTAGGGTTGAAACGTTGACAAGACACAATCATAGTTTACTGTTTTTTTATTTGATTCTGGAGCATTTCAGTCTGTGTCAGAGTATGTATCAACCACTTCTGCATCCTGGATATGTCATGTACATAGTTTATATAGCACCAACGAAATTCACACTCACTACTTTACTTGTACTGGTTCGTTGCATCGTTTGGGATCCCCTTTTTATTTTCAAATTAACTTAAGTACAAAATATAAATGATTTGTTTTTCTATGGTTAAAGAAATTGAAATAAAATTGTGATATTAAGAAATGTTACCAAATGTTTGATGATGGAAATTACTCTCTCCAAGGAAATAGAGGTTACACTTCCCCCTTGAGGGACCACTGTTTTTCTTTATTTTGTGAGCAATTAGGCAGAACAGATTTACTGCCCTCTTTCTCCTTGTTACCAATTTCTTTGTGGCAGAGTTTTAAAAAACAAATGTATAAATTGCGGGCCAGATTTTGCGTTGGGTGGCGTCACGTTTGTGGCACAACTCTGAAGCAAAATCTCATTTGTTAAATATTGTGATGCACTCAAATGTACTTCTGATAGACCTGCTAAACATAAGTGTGAGGTCCTGGGGCTTTGATGCCACTTTCAGCGATGCCACATGACATGTCACAGTCCGTGATGTCACGTGCTGTGATGTCACGCTATATGAGGTCACTTGCATACTGCCTAACTTGGTTAGGTCCCCCAATTCTTTTAATAGGACTTGTGCCCTGCGGCCAACTCTGAATAAATGCAATGTGGCGTTCAGTGAGACAGAGGAGAAGTGAATTCTAACCACCACTTCATTTGCTGACACCGCCACATACAAGTGGTAGGGGCAATACATGTGTGCCGTCTGTGTACTATGGGTGCCTGCAAACTACGACTGGTGTCGGGGGAAAGTGGTGGCGTGGGGGAGAAGTGTGGGGGGCAAAACAAAAAAACAAATAAACAAATAAAAAACGTACCTGAATTCAACCATATCGCCCGCCACAGCGCCGCATCATCCCTCTTCTGGCTCCACTGCAGGCACTGGTTCCCGGCCTGCCCTTCGGCCAATCCTGACGCTGCTCTCACTGCATGAGAACGGCATCTGGATTGGCCTGATCGCCCTCAATTTGCGCTTCCAGGGAGACTAAGAGCCTGTGCTGCTCTCTTCAACCCAACAACGCAGCTGAGTTGGAGAGAGCTTCACTGCGCATTACAGTTTGGACGGCCTGAGACTGCCGGACAAACACTTCTTGCGCAGTCAAGGGAGTGCCGACCACTCCCCCCTCAGTGCCTGTCATCCCATGGCACCGCCCCCAAGACTACAAGGTAAGAAAAAAATAAAACCATGATAAACACTTTTTATTATCGTTTTATTTTTCTCGTTTTGCAGCTGCTGCTTATGCATGTGTAATAACTGTTCTGTACATGTGAAAGCTTGCACTGCTGTTGCACATGCTTGGCTTGTTCCTTGTATTTGAGAAGACAGTACTGCTCGATCAGATTTGCAGAAAGTGCAGTTAAAATATTTTCTAACGCCCATAGTTAACAGCTAATCGACCTCAGGAGCATAAACGTGGGATTCGGCCCTCCTGGGATCCCAGCCCTGTGACTGTGTCACGCTCAAGTCTCTGCAAGAGGTGCGTTAGCCTTCTGAGCATCACAGCACCGATGAAGCAACTCTCGCCAAAATTAAAAATAATTAATCTTGCTCAAAATAGAGAAACCCCAGAGCAGCAATTAATGTAATCTGCTGAGAAAGCACTGCTCTTGGATAATTACTCTTTCCTCCGTCACACAATTCGACGCACAGATGTCGACAGAACCTTTTGGAAATTACTTCGCGCAGAAGGTTGAATGCGAGGGGCTGCTCTTCCCGGAGCGGAATTTTAATCAGATCACTTCGAAGATGGCCAGGAGAGCAGCTTTCCATTGTCTCCTTCTGGTGTCTGAATAGATACAGTCTAAAGCATTGAACATGTGTAGCAGTGCCTTTCTCGCAATAAGAACAATCCACACCTTAATATACGTAGCAAAAAAGGTCACTTTATTAAGACAGTAAAAAACAGCTAATCCTTTAATCAAAACTTGTTACGAGAGAAAGAAACATATCAACAACATTTTTACCACCAATTTCATCAAGAATATATACTCAAAACATTCCCAACAATACTTATCAATAAAATTCCCCAATACTGTACAATCCCAACATTTTCTTTCTCTCCTCATTATATTTCCATGACCATTCTTCCGTCTATCACCCCCCCACCCCAGAGGGAAAGGACACGCCCACTCTAGACTATCCAGACCCCCAAAAAAGCGCCCAAAAACTATAAACAATGATAGGATAAATCTGTCAACTGTCTTAACGTGACGATTTTTTTAAAAATAAAAACAAAATAAATAAAAGAACTTAAAAGGTAAAAAAGAGGGAGGGTGGGTGGGACAAACAACGCAGCAAACTCTCCCGCCGGCCTCCCGAATGACGTCACTCCCGCCCCAGCTACACCAAAAACTTTCCTAATCCCACTCCTTCATAACCCTCCACGAATAGCGCCAAGTGGAATGTTCCTCCACGCGAACCCTTCAAGGGGGACACCGGCTCGCGCCGAGGTCCCCCTGGGTCCCTTCGCGCAATAAGAACAATCCACACCGTAATATACGTAGCAAAAAAGGTCACTTTATTAAGACAGTATAAAACAACTAATCCTTTAATCAAAACTTGTTACGAGAGAAAGAAACATATCAAAAAAAAATTTCCCAACAATTTCATCAAGAATATATACTCAAAACATTCCCAACAATACTTATCAATAAAATTCCCCAGTACTGTACAAGCCCAACATTTTCTTTCTCTCCTCATTATATTTCCATGACCATTTTCCCGTCTACCCTCCCCCACCCCAAAGGGAAAGGATAAACCCGCTCTAGACTATCCAGACCCCCCCAAAAAGCGCATAAAAAACTATAAACAGTGAAAGGATAAATCTGCCAACTGTCTTAACGTGACGATTTTTTTTTTTTTAAATAAAAACAAAAAAAAAGGAATTAAAAGGTAAAAAAGAGGGACGCAGCAAACTCTCCCGCCGGCCTCCCGAATGACGTCACTCCCACCCCAGCTACACCAAAAACTTTCCTAATCCCGCCCCTTCCTAACCCTCCACCAATAGCGCTAAGTGGATTGTTCCACCGCGTGGACCCTCCCAGGGGGACACCGGCTCGCGCTGAGGTCCACCTGGGTCCCATTGCCAGCAGCGTCTGTCGACTCCACCGTTCTTTTTTTTGTGGAAAATCTGTTTATTAGCATAGTAGTTAGAGCAGTTACATACATATTCGAGCGCAGTAATAATCAGGATGTCACATGCATATGCTTGCTCAGGACGTACAAGTACATAGTATCATTGATTTTTCGTTTTGTTGTCCGGAACCATGTTAACTTAACAATCCCATATTGTTCCTGAACCCTCCCTCCACCCTCAAGAATCCCTCCCGACACTCTCAATATGCTCATAACCGTAGTATTTACATCTGAGTCACCCATGACACCGTGAAATGCAGCTTTATCTATACACACAGGCAGGCTGGGGTAAAATTGTCGATGGTTCGGGGTTCCCCGTACCCCATCACAGTGCACCACAGTCCTTGTCGGTACATGAAATGTCTAGGAGATCTGGACACGTTCATCCTACATGTAGCGAGTCATTTGTATCCCCATCGTCCCCATCATCCCCAGCTTCAAACGTTCCCATTATGGCAAACCAATCCAGTGAAATCAGTGTTTTCCTGAGACCTCTGCGTTCCTCTCGCTGTAGTGCTTCGCCTTCTGCCTTGCCCCACCGTATTACCTCTGCTTTCCATAATTCAGGGTCGGGTGGTTTGGATGACTTCCACCTCATCGTGATTGCTCGCTTCGCTAGTAACAGGGCCATGTCAGTAAAACGTGTCGCTACGGTTCTTGTACGTGTTGACGGTCCTAGCCCTAACAGTGTATATTCTAGGGTGAGTGATTGGGACAGGGTACCAGCTCTCTCAAGCGAGTCATTGATAGTGGTCCAGTAATAACCCAACTTAGGGCATTGCCATAGCATGTGTATTAGCAATGCGTCGTCAGTGTCACACCGGGGGCAATTACCATCCGCATCAGGGAACATCATGTGTATGCGATGTGGGGTCAGGTAGGCTCTATGTAGCAACATCAATTGAATAAACTTAAACTTGTGGTTTCTAGCTACCTTCTTGGGAAACTGAAGGATACGCTCCCACTCTTTGTCTCTCAGTGGCCTCCCAATATCTCCTTCCCACGTCGCCCTGAGCGGTGACAGTGTGATCGCCCTCCCCGTTTTGATGCTAGCAGTGAGCCATTTGGTCAGGTGGCCGCCCGTGCCCATGAGGTAGTGCATTGTTATTAAGGGGTTTATATCTGGCTCTTGTCCCTCAGGTGACCACTTGTGTGTTATATAATGGCGAAGGCCTGCGTGTAAAAGGAAAGAGCCCCTAGGAACGCCATGCGCGGCCCTAAAGTCTTCAAAGGATAATAGGCCCCCCTCTTCAAACAGGTCACCCACATGCAACACTCCTGCATCGTGCCAGGGCATCAGTTTGTTCGTCGTAAGTGTTCGCGAGCCCAGCGGGATACCTAAAAGCGGGATCGTGGGGGCGTAAGATGTCGTGGGGGACGTGTACTTTAATGCCTTCCGCCAGTATGCCACCGCCAGCTGGAGGAGCGGTGGGGCGTCTCTCGGCAGATCTGATCGAGGTAAATGCAATGTGTGTACTCTCCCTTTTGCATGTTCATCCTCCAATATGTTGATCTCGTGAAGGTTGCGACCTGCCACCCAGTAGGCTAGCCATTGCAGCTGGCACGCATAGTTATAAGCCCTAAAGTCCGGTAGGCCCATTCCACCGGAGCCAGGGGGGAGCTGTAGTTTATCGAGGCCTATGCGTCTGCACCCGTGTCCCCATACAAGTTCCGTGAGTAGTGTGTCTAGTGTCTTAAATGTTGCTGCTGGGATCAGGAATGGCAGGTTGGTGAAGTGGTAAATGAGGCGAGGGAGCATCACCATCTTAGAGATGGCCGCTCTGCCGGCTACTGAAAAGGGCAATGTTAGCCAGAATTGAATTTGCGATTTCAGTGCTCTTATGGCCCTCCCAAGGTTGCCGTCTATCATCATGTCAGCCTCCCTGTAGATGTGCATCCCAAGGTATCGGAAGGTGGTTCCCGCCATCTGGAATTCGTGTGGGGGCGAAGTGTAGGGGAGTAGATAAGCCTGCATTCCCAAAGGTGAATCCATAAGACTTATGTTCGCTTATGGTGAGGCCTGAGATCGCCCTGAAGTCCTCAAATATTTGGGGTATAGGGCTCAGGTCGCCCCGCAGGTCCCGAAGGTATAATATGATATCATCAGCATAAGCGGACACAATGTGCGCCGTCCCGTGCCTCTGAATACCACAGCGGGGGCCACTGTCCTAAGCCTACAGAGCAATGGTTCGAGGGCGAGGATAAATAGGAGAGGGGAGAGTGGGCAGGCCTGACGGGTGCCCCTCGCTATAGCTATGGGTCCTGAAATGTGCTTGGAGGTACGCACTCTAGCCGTGGGGAGGGTGTACAGTAGCCTGACCCAGGCAATGAATTCGGGCGGTATCCCGAATTTCAAAAGTGTGGCAAACATATAGTCCCATCTAAGGGAGTCGAACGCTTGCTTCAGATCCAGCGATATGCAGCCCTCTGAACCCGCGTCCACCAGGTTTCCGAGCATCAGCTGGGCTAAGCGCCTGAGATTCATGGCCGTGTTGCGGCCCGGTACAAAACCACATTGGTCTGGATGGATCAACTGTGGTATGTATTGCACGAGTCTCGTCGCCAGCACTTTGCTCAAGATCTTGGAATCAGTATTGAGGAGGAACAGGGGTCTGTAGTTGGCCAGCTGCAGTCCGTCTTTGCCTGGTTTTAAGAGGGATGTGATTAACGCTTGCATGGATGATTGTGGTAGGGAGGCTGTCCGTAGAGCTTCCAAATAGACAGCGTGTAATCGTGGGGCTAGGAGATCAAGGAATGTTGCATGGAATTCGGCCGGTAGGCCATCCATTCCGGGAGCCTTGCTCTTCGGTAGAGCTCGTATTGCCTGCCTAATTTCCGCTACAGAGATGTTGCGCTTCAGGTCTTTGCTTTGCCTGTCGGTGAGTTGGGGTAGGTCCAGTTCCCTCATGAAGGCCTCGAAGGCGGTTTCTGATAGGGGCTGGGGGGGCTGTACAGCGTGGTATAATAGTCTTTGAATGCCGTATTAATCCCTATTTGGGTGGAGGTCGGATTGCCTGCCTGATCTAGTATTTCCAGGATCGGGTGGCAAACTGGGGAATCACGTAAGAGACGGGTCAGGAGGGGGCCGGCTCTATCTGCTTGCGTATGCTGTCTATTCGTGTATTCTCTATAGTCTAGTAGCCTCAGGTCTTCTAGTAGCTCTGCATGTCTAATGTGAGCCTCCTGTAGTGGCGTGAAATGTGCATTTGTGCCCGCTGCCTCACTCTCTAGGAACGCTAGTGAACCCTCCACTTCCTTCAATTGACTGATTACCTCTCGCTTCCTGCCCACTCGAGCGGTCATCGCTTCTCCCCTGAGACAGACTTTGAAAGCGTCCCATTCTATCTGACGGGTACTGGCTGTGTTCACATTTGTGGAGAAGTAGGTTTCTATAGTGTCGGACAGGGACGACCGGAAGACCGTGTCTTCAAGTAGATCTGGGGGTAGTCTCCAAGTCGGGATGGGGGCCATCAGCCTGCCCCACTGCCAAGTGAGCGCAACGGGGTTGTGGTCGGACAGGGTTTTCCCCATGTGTTGGGTCTGAACAATTGAGTCTGTTAGGGAGCGGGAGCAGAAGACATGGTCGATTCTGGTGTGGAGCTGGTGGGGTGGGGAGAAAAAGGTGTACTCCCTCTCATGTGAATGTGTGCTGCGCCATGCGTCTGCCAAATCCCAACCCTCAGCCCATCGTGCCAGAGCGTCTGCCTGTTTCTTGCTCTCAGTGGCCTGCAGGGGGGGGTGTGACCTATCCAGTGTAACATCGAGCACAGCTTTGAAATCCCCCCAATTATCCAGTGATGATCAGCCCAATCTGCAAGTATCCCGTTTACAGTTAACAAAAACTCCGATTGACCTGTGTTTGGTGAGTACACGCAACCAAATACAATGGCATCCCCGTCCAACAAACCCCGCACAAATACATATCGTCCCTCCTTATCAATTTTCTGCTCTAACATCTTGAAAGGGACAGAGTTGCGAAGCCAGATTGCCGCCCCCCTAGAGAACGTGGAATAGGAGGTAGCGAAGAGCTGTCCTCTCCATTTTTTGCGTAGCTTCATGTTTTCAGCATTGTTCAAATGTGTCTCTTGTAGGCAAGCTATCTGTGTCCCTCTGCGGTTGAGTTGAGCTAAAATTCTATGGCGTTTGTGTACCGAGCCCATGCCCCGTACGTTTGTTATGACCAGATTCTCAGACTAGATAGAACCAGCTCACAAGAGCAACACCAACCTGGCCAAAACATAACCACCTCCCTCCTCAGGACCCATCTATCCAGGCACCTGGGTACCTACCTGAGGATGGGGAACTCGCAATATACAAGCTCATATCATCAGAAACACCACTAAATCTATAGGGATTACTAGGAATACTCACTGATTACTAAGGACGTCCATGCCCTACACCACACTCATACCTCATAGTCTCGCGACCACATGGGTCCAGACTAATCTACCCTGGGGCAGTTCTGATTATTTACCATTACACACTGATTACCATCAGTGCTCACTCGACACGCAATCCGGCGTGCCATACACACTGAGCTGCAGCCCCAGTGCTCTCTTTTTATCCGGTCCACAATCCGGCGGACCTACACATCAGGCTTCCACCTGATGCTCTCACTAACGCCACTTTCCCTAGAGACGATCTCATTACACACCGTATCCCCCCGGTGCTCTCTCAAGCCACAATCATGTGGGTATACACACTGACCACAATCAGTGCTCTCACTAACGCCGCTACACAACGACGATCACTTTCCTATGAATACCTTCAGCTCTCTCTCTCTCTATGTTGGGAAGTCTCTCTCACTATTCACTAAGGGTTCGCTACTACAATAATATTATGGGATGGCCGAATCACTTAGTGTCTATCTATTTTCTTAGCTCAAGGGCTCCTCTCTCTCCCTAATTATTCAGTGGCTACTTACCGGATCAGGGGCAGCATCTGTTCTGGCTGTAACACCTGACTAGAAGGAAAGGTTACCTGTGCTTTAAGAACAAGAGACATACACTGTATGCAAGAGTTATTACCTGATTTAAATGCTCTCTATCATAAGAACAACACATGCACACCAGTTCACTAAGAACTGGGGTATCTTTATTACAATAACAATAGAAAAGGATTCATATACAGATCTGCGGGGTCTCTATAACTAACAGGAACTTTAACACACCGCTGAAAGAAAAGGGATTAGACATATAACAGGGACAATGTTATCTGCGGGGTCTCTGTGACTAACAGGAACTTTAACACACCGCTGAAAGAAAAGGGATTAGACATACAGTATAAGGACAAGGTTAATGTTTGGGAAAAGGAAGGGTATCACCTGAGGGGTGTGAGGTCTTGCTCTAGCTGTCATCTGGGCTCCTCTCTCGTCTGTGCCTTAGCTCGTCTTAGATTCTCTCCTGCACTCTTGGACACACATCTGCGCTGATCACTTTGCACTGGACTCCTCTCCCCCACGAACTCTCTCCACCTTCCAACTTCAGTCCAATGGTTTCTGCCGCTCTGATAATCGTTCGCTCCACCAGCTTCTTCACTCTATCTGATTGTTTCCATGCCAATGTCCAATTCACTCCAGCTGCTCCCACAGATTAATCCACAATATAACTTCAGTCTCTTCTAAAAGGCATTACTTCAGACTCCAGCTATTCACAACTCCTCCTGATAAGTAACTGCTTCTGACTGCTTCCTTCAGTTCCAGCTCACTGACTGTCTATCTGTCTTCTCTCTGTTCCAAGCATCTTCTGTCTCTTCTCCTCCTGCAACTCCACTCCTCTCCTCTGCTCCAATTCAACATAAACTCTTTCTGATTCTCCACTCCTTCTGCAACTCCAGCTCAACTCTCTCCGCTCCTCCAACTAAACTCTCTCCGCTCCTCCAACTCAACTCAACTAACTGACTCCGCCTCTGCACTTCACTATTATGGAATGCTGTTTCCTCGTGGAAAGTTCCAGCCATCAGCCTGCCGCCCATCAGATCCCTGCACCACTCCGCGTCAAGGACACACACCCAGCCGGCCGGCCTTTTGTTGTGTCTTCCACACAGAGAATAATACAGCCTACCGATAAGGGCTGGCCCAGACCGGTTCTCTCCAAGTGGACAACAGCTTTAACTATAAACATTACCTTTCCCCTTCAAGCATCTCAGCTCTGCAGGGGTAGAAAACAAAATGGAGTCTCTCTAGTTCTGGGCCTTGTAGGCCTGAGAAGAATGAAATAACCCTTAGCTCTGTCAGAGTACCTACACAAACCATACCAATGTGTAATATAAAGTCAGGACTACAGGATCCACCCTCTACTATAGGCAGGATAATGAAAGAACACATAATTATGTCAAAGCCAATAGGCAATAGATGAATTAGAGTCAAGAATAAGGGATCTATCATCATATAAAGCAGCTATCCTCTTCTAGGTCTGGAAAAAGGGCTTAAAAGGGCCAACACAAGGTAAGAATACAGATGATGGATGTGAGTAAGTTTAAAGTCTTCATCACTCCGAAATAGAGCCAAAAAACCTGTCAAGACAACGTTCCAGGTGCACAATTGATAAACATTAAGAGGCCCCATGACCATCTGTGTGAAGCGGTAGAGTGGAGCACATGGGTGACCATGCCAGATCTGTCTTGCTGCAAGGTAAGAGTGTCTTGCGAACATATAACCCCTTAACAATAAGGTCCCCAGGCCAACGGGCTTGGGAGCCAAACCAAGGTGCCCAACGTGGGCACAAGTCAGTTAGGTCCATGTGCATACTGGGGGTAGTAGGCCACCGGTGACTGTCACTTAAAGGCCTGCATTGGGATTGGTGTCAGTACAACGCGTTGTGTTACAACGCATTCCGTTACAACGCAGATTTTACAACGCGGGATGCATTACAACGGAAGTCATTACAATGCATGGCATTACATCGCACATGCTATTACAACGCATGGCATTACATCGTAAGTATAGGTAAGTATACCTTTTTTAAAAAATGTTATTTAGTTTATTGTAATTAATTATTTTGAAATAATTTATTTAAAAGACATTTAAAAATTGTCATTAATTTAATTTAATAAAATAATATCTATTAAATAAATGTAATTTTATTAAAAATTATAATTAATTTAATTTAATTTAAAAAAAGTAATTAGTTTAATGTACATATTTTTAATAATGAAATTAAATTAAATTAATAATATTAATTTATTTAATTTAATTAATTTAATTAAAAAATGTAATTAATGTAAAATAATAAATTTAATTTATTAAATATATTTTAATTAATTTTAAAATGGTAAATATAATTTAATTATCCCTAAACCCAAACCCTGCCCTAAAACCTAAAAACACCCCTGTACCCCAAAACCCAAACCCTGCCCTAAAACCTAAAAACACCCCTGTACCCCAAAACCCAAACCCTGCCCTAAAACCTAAAAACACCCCTGTACCCCAAAACCCAAACCCTGCCCTAAAACCTAAAAACACCCCTGTACCCCAAAACCCAAACCCTGCCCTAAAACCTAAAAACACCCCTGTACCCCAAAACCCAAACCCTGCCCTAAAACCTAAAAACACCCCTGTACCCCAAAACCCAAACCCTGCCCTAAAACCTAAAAACACCCCTGTACCCCAAAACCCAAACCTTGCCCTAAAACCTAAAAACACCCCTGTACCCCAAAACCCAAACCCTGCCCTAAAACCTAAAAACACCCCTGTACCCCAAAACCCAAACCCTGCCCTAAAACCTAAAAACACCCCTGTACCCCAAAACCCAAACCCTGCCCTAAAACCTAAAAACACCCCTGTACCCCAAAACTCAAACCCTGCCCTAAAACCTAAAAATACCCAAACACCCCAAAACATATACATCAGTACCCCAAAACATATACTCCTATACTCATACTTATTTTAAAAATTACTTAAATTAATATATTTAATTTATAATATTTAAAAACGAAATAAATATTTTTTTTTTAAATTAATAATAATTAAATCAATTATAAAATATTAAATAAAATAAAAAAAAATAAATACTTACCAATACTTACGATGTAATGGTATGCGTTGTAATAGCATCTGCTATGTAATGCCATGCGTTGTAATGGCATGCATTGTAATGGTATTTCCGTTGTAATAGCTGCGTTGTAACAGCATTACGTTGTAATAGATGCGATGTAAGAGTAACACACCCTGCATTGGCATGGTAGCCCTCGACAGGGTGGGCCCTCATGCAACCCACCATATATGAAGAAGGGGATCGGTTATACGTTACCACCCGGAGAGGATCAAGCGTGTTGCCACTCAGAACTCCGCCGCCATCTGGGCTGTGATCTTTGGGAACAGTTGTAGGCTGTCCACTGATCCGGATACCTCAGTGTGGGTGTCGGTGGTGACGGTGATTCTGTCTCCAGTTGCTCCCGTGTCGTGAGCGGCCAGCGCCTCCTCCGTTAGTCGCATCTGCGGTGACGAATGACCTGCCGTCTGATCTCCGGAAGGTTGAGCTTTCGTCGGTGTCCCTTGTGGGGGGTGACGTCCGGAGTTGGAAGTGTCATCCCTTCGGTCTGGCGGGTTCCGGCGACTATCGCTGTGGTTATCTGCGAATGGGTCTTGTGAGGCCGGTGGGGTTAGTGTGACTTCCATCCATTCTTCCGCCTCCTCCGGCGAGTCGAAAAAGTGAGATTTGTTGTCATGCAATATCTTGAGTCTTGCGGGGAACAAAAGCGCATATTTCATATCTCTGTCTCTCAATTTGCGCTTCACTCCCATGAAGGTGGACCTGGCTCGTTGTACTGTGGGCGTGAAATCAGGGTATACCGATATGTTTTTATCCTCGAAGCGTATTGGTGCCTTCTCTCTAGCTGCTCTTAGAACAGTGTCCCGATCTCTGTAGTGGAGAAGGCGCGCAATCAAGGGACGAGGAGGTGCCCCCGGTTGCGGGGGTCGGGATGGCATCCTGTGTGCTCGCTCCACACTGTATAGGGCAGTAAGATCTTCCTGGCCCACTAGTTTCCGCAGCCAATCTTCCACGAACTGGGTGGAATTCCTCCCCTCGCTTCTCTCCGGAATGCCCAGGATGCGGACGTTGTTGCGGCGGGCACGTCCTTCCGCGTCGTCCACCCTGTCCCATAGCTGTCTGAGCTGTTTCTCTACGTTCTCCAGTTTCGTGGAATGTTCCGTCTGTTGGGGTATGAGGTCACTCAGCGCTATCTTCTGTTCCGAGACCCGCTCCGCCAACTTGTTATGGTCAGCCCGCAGTAGGGACAGGCCAGTTGCCATACTGTCTATGCGCGATTCCAATGCTTCGCGTGTCACGCGTATTTCGTTAAGGATAAGGTCCAACTTGGCGTCCTGGGATCCCTTTCCGGTCGGCGGGATGATGTCCGCATTGGAAGAGGCTAGCGGGTCTTCGGAGCCCGTGGACTGCATGTCCGTCGGAGCGCCCTGGTCCTGATTTCTGCCCCTGTGTCTGCCCATTGACCTTGTAAGCAGGGCGGCGCTGTAGTGGTTGCGGCCGTCGGCCTCCACCCCTGCAAGTGTCCACTCAGGGTGCCGGACAGCGGTTGCGGTGTATCTGGGTTCTACTGGAGGAAGGCAGTTGCGGTGAAGACCCCAGCTCCGGCAGGGACAGCGTTGGCCCGCTTATTGCAGCGTTGCTGTAGGGTGGAGCGGCGTTCAGCTGGGGACCTCGCGGGCTGTTGTGGTTGTGGTCCTGCAAGGTGTAGGGGGGAGACCGCAGTCCTCAGGTGACTGCGAGGAGGACTCTCTTCAGAAACCGGGAGTGCAATAGGCGCCAGGCATCCAATGCGGCGGCAGGGCTCCGCAGCGCGTGACACTCTCCTCCACTGTAAGCTGGTTCTGTCAGCTCAGGTTCTTGGGGTCACACGTCCCCTTGCAAGGTGTATGGGCCTGTGGTGCGCGCCACCTCGTGTCTGGTCCTTGCACTCCGCTCGTTGTCGCGGGATCCAGGGGTGGGCAAGGCGCCGCAGCCGAAATTCCGGGGTCCCGTCCCTGCCCTGGCGCAGAGACAAAATGGCGCCAGTAGGACTGCCTCGATGTCGGGCTGCCCCGTGTCCCTCAGCGCGTGCTGCAGCCAGAGAACAGCGGGCCCCACAGTGCCGACAGCAGATTCCGCGCTCCTCCCGACCCGCACTCCTCAACCGTGTAGTTGATGGCGTGGATGTCTCGGATGGTTGCGGGCGGGCGGCGGGCCGGTCCTGGAAGCTCTTGCGGCCCAAGTGGGTCGCACTGCAGGGTAAGCCGGTTGGGGGTTACAGCAGTTTGGGGGGAGGCAGCGAGGCTATAGTCAGAGTGGGGGCCCCCCGCCGCACCCCTATGCTTCGGTAGGTATCGCACCTCACTTCCGGTCCGGAGCCCCGTCTGGAGCGAGTCAGCGACTGGGGGCAGGTCGGGCAGGCCACTAATCGAGGCCGAGGCTTCACACTTCTCCGCAGGCCGCAGCAGGCACCACGGCTACAATGCTTTTCCGGCGAAGTCCGGGGGGAGCAGCACTTCTCCGCTGCACGCCGCTCACTCCCAGAGACTTCGTGCACAGGGTTCAGGTGGGTTGCAGACCGGGGTTGCAGGATAAATTGCTCGTATTCAGGGCTAAGGACTGAGCTCAGGGACTACACGCCCACCATGATCGGCTCTTGGCCACAACCCTCCACCGTTCTTCTTTACGTGTGTATTCACTACTTACTAAACCAGGTCCTAAAATTCGCTGGATTTAAACTCCTAGTGGTGCCACGGGGGCGGTTTTTTATCTTGTACTGAGTTCTGACTTGTAAACATCTCTTTTTTCTTGGATTCTGAAAATGTATTACATGGTAGTTCTTTTTTCCCAGTAGTCCTTTTTTTCTGAGTTTTCTCTGATTAGAACGCCCTCAGCTTCCCTAAATGTCTGGGACAGTCCAGCTCACTTCGGCTTACTTCTCAGCACAGTGAGGAAATATGCTGAAATGTAAAAAAAAAAAAAAAAAAGATAAACATTGCCCCTGAATCGATTGCAGGCAGTGTGTCCCAAGTGAGAAAACAGCACGTGTACTCAACCTTTTGTTGTCACGTGCAGCAGGAACGCACTTTCTTGCATGTGAGTTTTGGAGAATTTACTATGTTTGCTTGTCTAATATCTGTGAATGGTTCCAAGCGCCTTTTATATCTTGGAGGTTTCTAAGCCCTACACTCCAATTGATGTGTCTCACATGGTTCATCAATTTACTTCAGCCCATCTTCTCGGATGAGACTGCCACCTGACTAGCGAGCGGACTATTTTGTGTCGACTACAATGGTGGTCTCATTTCAAAGCACAGACAAGAGCGGACGTTTATGATCCCTTTACATATATATTGCTGACAGTAAAGTTCGCGTCAGTTGGCGTGCACTGACAACTGACTGCCGCAAGATGTCGCAATGTTCAACGAATTTATACTCAATAATTCTCATTGTCAGGGGATAACAATGAGAGGGGTCAGAGCACGCGAATTGCTATTTTAGAGCTGTGGAGGAACTGGAAGTCCTGCTTCTATCGTAGAATAGCTAATTAAGCCATATGTGCCTACTACGCCATTGCCTCTGGTGCGTCGTTTGTTGCACCTGTGTAACTGGGGCAGCCGAGTGTGCGCAGGCCTTCTGATGGCAGACCAACAAAGGAAAATCCGAGAAGTTATCAGAGTGCTGCGTCTGCGCTACAGCTTCCTTCCTGGCCTCAGTTTGCAGTCACATTCAGGGTGCAAGTCATGCTCTGTTGCAAACGTGTGAACACATCCAGCCAACCCCCAACCCACACCGCTGTGTGCACCCACATCTAGGGCACTCTGACTCTGCCCTATTTGCATGTGTGATCTTGGTGCTGCTACGCCTGTTTGAATTGTTGGTGCTGCACCTGCTTAAACGGGTAGGAGCCGCCTATGAACTTAAAATATACAATTTTTAGACTGTTAGCCACGCATGCAAAGGATACGAACTGGCTGAAAGGAAGGAGCCGTCCTGTAGACAGTGGATTTAACTTCTAGGCAGGTAGGAGTGCAGTACAGAAGAAAACGGACTTGAAATTCAAATCAAATCATCCGTTAATAGACGGAACTATGAACTGAAAAATATGTAAATAAATAAAGCGATATTTGCACTATCACACGGACCAACGTTTGATAAATGCCACTGGTGTTAAACCCTTGCACGTTAATTCAACAAAATGCCTGGGGAAGCAGAAGTGACATAACATGCCATTTGACCTTTACTTTGACTCACACACATGCCTAAACATACACACGCATTCACACACTCGCAAGCATGCATACAACATACATTTAAAAGCATTTTCGCTTACCTTAGCTGCCAGATAGTGTCATATTCTAGCTAATTGAACTCCATTTTTTATTACAGGAATAGAAAATAATATTATTCACTGTCTGTGTATTAAAATAAAATTGACAGAAAACCAAAAAAGGTAAGCCCCAACCGACGTCCACTAGGATGAGCCGCCCCTGTGTTCGAGACACTGATTTTGTCCCCTCTGAAGCCAGGGATCGCAAAGTCCAGCGACCCCTGGTGACCCCTAAATGACTTCCCTGGTGACCCCTAAATGACTTCCATGGTTAAATCTAATGGATGACTAGTTGGCGAAAAAAGTGGAAAACGAGTTGTAATTGGTCCCATTCACCCCTGCCAACAAATATGTGGAGGTTTACCCAGTGAGGGCTCCTCCGCTAAGGCGGACTAACATTGCCCCACAAGAAAAAAAAAATGATAATAGCGCCAGGTTATTATAATTTTATTTTCCCCTTAGCGGACCTCCAGATGCTGGGTGGGGCGGGCTGGACTGTCAAAAGAGCAGGGGAGGAGTGGTGGCACTACCCAAGTGCGCATGACTGTGCTTGGCCGGCCATCTTGGCGGGCCGGCCAAACAGTCCTACACACTGTGCATGTTCCCCAGCCTGGTGAGAAACTTGCCCAGCCTCCCATTCTCCGTTTGAGCGCTGAGCCACGTTGCTCAGACCATTCACAACGCTGCTATCAGCAGTGTCGTGATTGACTAGAGGAGTCTGGAAGCCTGGGTGCTTCCTGTTCCTGCATCGCAAGAAGGACGGAGGAAAGGTGGCCTCCGGTAAGGTACGTTTTATCAATTTTTTTATTTTTTTCGTTTCTCTTTATTTTACCCCTCCCTCCCCACCCCATCACTGATGCCTGGTAGCAGCCGCTACTGGGTTTACCCATACATGCCAACAGACCCGATGCAGGTGGAAGACTCCCGATTTCTGAGGCAATAAATGGCTGTATTTTGGCTGTATCCCACCTGAAGGTGCATCTGCCTCAATAGAAGCCAATAGGGAAAATACATTCTCCCAATTATTTATTTAAATATCCGACTTTCCTCTTCTAAAATGTTGCCTTATATGGTTTACCTACTGCACCAAATACAATTGAGCTGTCACCTTACACTGTTCAACAGCTCTTGATACTTCCTGGCTATCAGCCACATATAGCCCATGACAGAGACAGAAAAGCGTCCCAGGCACCAAAGTAATGTGGCCCCTATTAGCAAATCAAATAGCGACAAACTTGGCCCTATTTGCAAATTTGGGTCGTTTTCAGCTTGTAAAGAATCCCTGTGTATGGGTATTGGAAACTGCATGCATCTGTGCTTGATGCAGGCAATGTTTGTTAATATCAGGGAAATGTTCCATCCGTGACTCGTAATGGATCTCCAGATGCTTACTGCATACTGGCTGCACCAGGATCTCAACACTGATATCCTAAATGTAATTCACAATGACCCAGAGCCACACACAGGGTTGAGTTTAGGTTAGGGTTTTCTAAAGCGCTCAACTTACCCTGGGGCATCTCGGCGCTGCCTATAAAATAGTGTCCTGAAAATTAGGGCTCAAAACGAAACAAGGAGGCTAAATTAAAACAGAAAAGCTTTCAGCTGTTTTCTAAAATTACAGTAGCGGAGGATTTTACGCAGAGCTGGGGGGAGCTCATTCCAAAATCTTGGCGCAAGAAATGAGAAGACTCTACCTCCAGTGCGGGTAAAATGAATTCGCGGAACCTGAAGGAGGCCCAATGTACTGGATCTGAGTCTCCTAGAGGGAGAATATTTTAGAAGTTTTTTTTGTAAATAGAGAGGGCCTCTGTCATTCAAAGCATTGTATGTGAGGCAGCAGATTTCAAAAAAGGATCTTTTTTTCACAGATAGCCAGTGTGGTTCCCTGAGCAGCGGAATCAAGGGAGATCCTGCAGGACGACTGAGGATCATTCTTGCTGCCGTGTTCTAGCCTACTTGTAGTTTAGCCAGGAGAGTCTCTCCCTCTTCCACCAGCAAGACGTTACCATAGTCCAGACGACTAATTACCATTGCCTGCACCGGGGTCCTGCGATGCGAGGTAGGCATGACGGGAAGGATTTTTCAAAGTAGTCGTAGACTGTAGTAGCATGAGCTAGTGGTGGCCGCGATGTGGTCCTTCATAGTCAGGGCTTGGTCCAATTTTATAACCAAATTCTTTACCAAGTGTTTAGGAATAGGGCTGTAGCCAATTGGGTGGGCCACCAGTCATCCGACCAGATGTCCGAGGCTTTTCCCATTACCATGACCTCAGTTTTCTCCGGATTTAATTGGAGACAGTTCTCTGTCATCCAATTTGAGACACAGGTATTGGCGCTGCCAGAACAGCAATAGCTAATAAAATGGTTCATCCTTGTGCACGTGGGACATCTCCTCTTGCAGCAGCCTTGTTTGGATTTCACAGAATGAGAAATAATAGTTGCACTTCTGTGTGTCTGATTTTGTGGCCCCACGCATGTTTCAATGACACAGACGCACAGCAGCCACCTATGATCATGGCAACAGATTGCCCTGTGAGAGCATGAGCACTGGGTGGAGAAACTTTTAACATTGAGCTGGAACTGTCTGAAATGTAGAAACACAATACATGGCCAACTGTTCATGCACCTAAAAACTGAATCACACAAACTAAAACTACTCACACACGTACAAATATGCTTATTGAATGTTGTGTAGGTGAGGGGCATAACAAAGTATACATATACAACAGTGCCCTGTTATATAAACTTGCAAACAAAACAGGTGATGGACCGAATGTGGATCAATGTCACACATTCACCCCAGTCCAAAGATCTGGGCCCAAATCCATCGTTTTTTTGCACTCCACACCACCCTGGGTTAGACAATGGCGATATGCAAATCAGCTCTGACCCTGTGCCCCATGGGAACAGTCCAGTCCGAACTACAAAAGCCATGTCCTTCCCAGAACGGAATCAAGCATCCGAGGACCGGACCGGTTTCGAGGTAACACCTCTCATCAGCCCGGCTAGCTTGACTCCAGTGGTGTGGAGTGCCTGGGACCCACGTCTGAGCATCCCCAGCGCACTTATGGCGGAATTTGCAAACAAAACAGGTGATGGACCGAATGTGGATCAATGTCACACATTCACCCCAGTCCAAAGATCTGGGCCCAAATCCATCGTTTTTTTGCACCCTGGGTTAGACAATGGCTGATTTGCATATCGCCATTGTCTAACCCAGGGTGGTGTGGAGTGCAAAAAAACGATGGATTTGGGCCCAGATCTTTGGACTGGGATGAATGTGTGACATTGATCCACATTCGGTCCATCACCTGTTTTGTTTGCAAATTCTGCCATAAGTGCGCTGGGGATGCTCAGACGTGGGTCCCAGGCACTCCACACCACTGGAGTCAAGCTAGCCGGGCTGATGAGAGGTGTTACCTCGAAACCGATCCGGTCCTCGGATGCTTGATTCCGTTCTGGGAAGGACATGGCTTTTGTAGTTCGGACTGGACTGTTCCCATGGGGCACAGGGTCAGAGCTGATTTGCATATCGCCATTGTCTAACCCAGGGTGGTGTGGAGTGCAAAAAAACGATGGATTTGGGCCCAGATCTTTGGACTGGGATGAATGTGTGACATTGATCCACATTCGGTCCATCACCTGTTTTGTTTGCAAATTCCGCCATAAGTGCGCTGGGGATTCTCAGACGTGGGTCCCAGGCACTCCACACCACTGGAGTCAAGCTAGCCGGGCTGATGAGAGGTGTTACCTCGAAACCGGTCCGGTCCTCGGATGCTTGATTCCGTTCTGGGAAGGACATGGCTTTTGTAGTTCGGACTGGACTGTTCCCATGGGGCACAGGGTCAGAGCTGATTTGCATATCGCCATTGTCTAACCCAGGGTGGTGTGGAGTGCAAAAAAACGATGGATTTGGGCCCAGATCTTTGGACTGGGATGAATGTGTGACATTGATCCACATTCGGTCCATCACCTGTTTTGTCTGTTATATAAACTGGCACTTAATGCTGATCTAGGCAAGCACCAGCGCACGGCATAAAAGCAAACTAGCACATGCTTATGAAAACCACAATGGTCTGCTACACAGCACATTGCTACTCTCTGCACCCATGCATCATTTTGCCATTTTAACACTCCTGGAGTGTCTGGTTTACCCACAGCTCTTTCACAGTCTGGTAGTGGACCAGCCTGACAACTGAGAGGAAAGATCTAAGATCACCAAAAAGCAGACATGGCATATTTTTAAGTCTCCCCTGCGGCAGCGCATGCACTGCATGTGCTCTTTCTTGTGACAGATATTATATACAAGGGTTTGCAGCCCACCCATTGTTTAACATTTGTTGGCTTCGCTGTCACTCTTATTTCCTGTCTTCTAATTGGCCAAAACATACTGGCTTCACTTCGTCTTGTTTCTGCTGGAGCATGGACCAAGTACTGATTGCTTCAGCTTCATTGCTGTTCTTTGGCTGATCGATCTGTGATTGAGGCAGTACTCCTATTTTTTCTTCTTCCCTGACACCCTTGTTGAACTTCTTGCCATTTGTAGCAATGGTTTACTAAGCCACATGCACTTCAAAGAAACCCTTTTCACCTTTGAAATGGATGTTGATTGTGACAACAGTTTGTTATCTGCTTTTATTGTGAGAACACGTTATAAGCTTCCAAATGTATTTTCACTAAGACATGGACCTGAACATAATTGCTTTTTTATGCGATAGGATTTTATGCTTAGTTACATATTTTTTATATTTTTCATGCATGGGCAGATTAACAGATTTGCTCAGAATCACAGCGGTGTTGTACGAAGACCTAGCAAGCAATTGTAACGCCAATAGGTCTTTCCTTTTAGACTATTGGCACCGTCATTGCCTTTTGTTCATGATGTTCACCATGGGCATTGCCCAGTTCGGTAATGATTTGTAGCCCTGTTGCATAGCAGCAAAGCAGTGCTGCTGCTGTGCAGCATGGCTAAAAATAATAATAAAAAAAGGACTATGATGCATCCAGTGCTAATAGTTGCGTCAAAGAGCCTTTTAAACTGTTTTAGCCGCACTAGAAAGCAACCGCACCAATGCTGGTTTTCGAGGCCTGGTGAAAAATGTAATGTTGGGCCAATGCGGGACTCTCTTGAGGTTCCTTCCATTTTTGCTAGGTGCAATAAGCACCTGTTTCTAAGTAATAAAATAAATGTCAGTCAAGGAAAGAGAAAAGATAGCATCTGGCGCCATTTAGCAGTTAGGCCATGCAAGCTGTGTTATTATTAATTAAGATGGCAGGTACCATCAAGGGAGATTGTAATTCCTGTCTGCTGCATCCACCTATGGGGTGCACAGGTGTATATCCGGTCTGCTTAGGTAGAGCATGTTGTGTGTATTTGCGTCCTGCACATTGGTTTCTTTGAAGGGGGCCTTGGGTCTTTTCTGCGATACAGACTTTTCATTTGCCCTTGGGGGTTCTCAGCCCCCCTAAGACAGAAGGAAGTGTGGGGGAAAAATGCTCACCAGTGAATGGATGGCAAATACTCTGCCCTCACCTCGGGGACAATTTTGGCCTAGTTCATGTTCTGGGATGAAGGCACGTGCCAGGACAAATGACACTCGTTGCCATTTTCACAGGGAGGCCACCATGCAAATGAGGGATCACTCCCAAGACCGTCTAATCGCTGAAACTGCACCAGCTTTTTCTGCATTACAGATAGGGCCTTGTCACCCCTTCAGTAAGGATAAAGTGTGCCATTTTAATAAAAACGAAAACCAGGGGCATAGGTTTATTAATGCAGCTGCTGCTGTGGCGCCGGACACGGGGCGTGAATGGTTACTGCACCACACTTTTGCCTGCATTGTACTGGTGGGCAGGTGCCCAATTTCACTTAATTGCATCAGTGCTACGCCATTGATGGAGATACTGCAACTCTACAATTTTGTAGGCCAGGGTTTTTATTATATCAACCAAGGCGTCGGTTCACCAAAGTGCATGGGGCAGCGAAGTACCACAACACATATACTTTGATATTAATGACTTCACAGGAAGTGACATCAAATGACCCCCTATCCCCGATTTTTTTCGGGGAAGGCGAATGACCCTAACATCCAAACATAAGGCAGAGTTGTGCTGTGCACTGCTCTGTGTTATCAAGGGGGCGTTCCCATGCAACCAACCATGGGTTTTTATGCACATCCCCATCTACAAACACTGTTAAACTGGAATTTTTGACAACATCTTACTCCTCCTTGGGGCAGGTGCAACAAGGAGAAAGATTATTACATTCTCCTCATGTTTTCCATACCTTGCATGTTTGCTACTTAATTCAGCACACATACAAAGTGGGAATAGTCTTAAAGCATAGTTTTTGCACTGGAAGGGACCCCTTGCAGTTTAAAACCTAAGCTTCAGAGAACACACACCCTTGGACTATGACCAGGGGTGTGTGGGTGTTGGCACATGGCTGCCAAAAGTGCACCAGCGAATTGGGAGAGAAAAAATGTGACATATCTTATTAGATATGGTGCATTTTTTCTCTCTCGATTTGATGCAAGGCCACACATCAACCTTGTTTCTGCATTGCCTTGCGTCAAAGAATAGAACATCTGGGCCACATTCTCACCACCTACCTGTCACTAGACTTTCACTCACACATAACAAAGCACTTGATCACACATACGCTTGCTCTCTCTCACTTAAACCAACTTACCTGCAAGCACGAATACAACTTACGTTTAAAACCATTTCCCCCTAATACATCTACCACCACAGATGCTAAGTGTGCTCCATTTTCTATTACACTAATAGTAAATTATACTGTATTTTTCACTATTAATAGAATGAAAAAACTGGCAGAAAATTATGAATTATTAGGACCTGCCCCAGTGTTCTTGACACTGATTTTGCCACCTCTGAGGCCAGGGGTCGCAAAGGCTGTGCCAGGGGTTACAAGGGGCAAGCCAGGGGTTGAGCTGTGGATTCTGAAACATTCTCAGATTTACCATTAGTGGTAGACCTGGGAATGTGTCAAAATACTACACTAACATGGAGAAATATCTTTACTTTTCCTAGTTTTTTAGGTCGGGTCTGGGCATCGCCGCATGCGCTGCTCTGCGAGGCATGCTGTATTCAGATAGGGACATGAAGCTCCGCCCACTCTCCGCCATGTCTCATTTTGTCACCTTCCATGGTGTGTTGTTACTCGGTAGGCTTTAATTACAGCCTCCGAGCACTATTTTATCAAATAGCTTTGCCCTGCCTGCTGTTGCAGGCAGGACACGCTCTCTTTTAAGGCGGGCGCTGGCATTTGCAATGCAGTAGGTCTTGCATTTGCATTTGTTTAATGACAATGCTTTTTATTTATCTGTTTTGAAAACAACACATAAATAAATGACTTACTGGCATATGCATCAAAGTAAATACCGGGAGCAAAGGGGCAGATTCTCAGAATCTGCCCCTTTGCTCTCGGTATTTTTGCATTTGGGATGCATCATCCCAAATGCAAAAATCGCAATTTAAGGAATCTCTAAATTGAGATTCCTTAAATTGCGATTGCATTTAAGGAATCCCAAATTGAGATTCCTTAAATGCAATGCATGAAAGTAAAAAAAATAGCGAATTCGCTAATAGGAGTAGCAAATTACCATGAAGTTGAACTTCATGGTAATTTGCTAAAAGTTTGAAAAAAGCACTTTTGTGCATTTTTCAAAGTTTCATGTTACGCACACACATGCCCTTAGGGCATGTGTGTGTGCAACATATGTGCAGAGATCAATTTCAGGGGTGCAACAGGGTGTCATTTTGACACCCTTGCACCCTTGAAATTGCATGGGCAATTTGCGAGTACCTACTGGTACTCGCAAATTGCTCATGCAATCTCTAATTCATTCCTATGGGTCCCATTCATTCCTATGGGCCACAGGCCCATAGGAATGAATGGGACAGCATTCCTTAATTGCGACTAGCAATTTGCGAGTAGCAATTAAGGAATGTTTCGGAATCACTATTTTAATAGCGATTCATACATGCATATGCTTTTACTATCCCTAAATAGCGATTCCCTAAAAATCGCTATTTTGGAATAGCAAAAGGCTACCTTGAAGCATCTGCCAGATTGTCTTTTACGAGGCCAATAGTTCAAACTCTCATAAATGCGAGACCTATTGCATTGCAACTGCTTGTTTCTTCTTTCTACGTGTGATGCTTACTGCAGCACACATAGAAAGAGGAAAATGTCCCTGTGGATTGTTTTTGTGCAGGAAGGCCCAGGCAAGGGATCCTGCCTTGGCGCTAGATAGCACATTGTGTGCCAGCACAGGAAGAGAGCAGGAATGCGCTGTATAATGTTAAATACAGCACATTCCTGCCCCTCTCCCTTTCACGCAGAACAGCAAGGTAACTTGCTGCGTTCCCTGAAAATTTGAGAAATAAGCATGTGTGTCATCCATCCATCCATCCATCCATCCATATCCATCCATCCATCCATATCCATCCATCCATCCATCCATATCCATCCACCCATCCATCCATATCCATCCATCCATATCCATCCATATCCATCCATCCATCCATCCATCCATATCCATCCATCCATCCATCCATATCCATCCATCCATATCCATCCATCCATATCCATCCATCCATCCATCCATCCATCCATCCATATCCATCCATCCATCCATCCATATCCATCCATCCATCCATATCCATCCATCCATCCATCCATATCCATCCATCCATCCATCCATCCATATCCATCCATCCATCCATCCATATCCATCCATCCATCCATATCCATCCATCCATCCATCCATCCATATCCATCCATCCATCCATATCCATCCATCCATCCATCCATATCCATCCATCCATCCATCCATCCATCCATATCCATCCATCCATCCATCCATCCATCCATCCATCGATCCATCCATCCATATCCATCCATCCATCCATCCATCCATATCCATCAATCCAGCCATCCATCCATCCATATCCATCCATCCATTCATCCATCCATCCATCCATCCATCCATCCATCCATCCATCCATCCATCCATCCATCCATCCATCCCTGTCTGTCTGTCTGTCTGTCTGTAAAGCAAGGGAGCACTGTACGAAGATAAGGGTAGAGGCTCGGAGTTCAGAGGAGGAAGGGCGAGGGAGGAGGCATGCAGGACCCAGCTGGTGTCCAGCATCTGTAGGCCTGCACGTATATCTCTGTTCATGAGTGCCCCGGCTCCCTCTCCTCCTGTCTCTGCATCAGCCATTGATCTATTTCCTCTGCCGAAGACTTGTTGATTTCGAGCGCCTCTTTGCAGAAATGAAAGAGAGCGGATTATCTGACAAGGAGCTGCAGCTGGTATTTGTGGCACAGGATGTGGTTGTTGTCTGGGCTCTGGTCGTGCTCGTCCTTCAGAGCAGCGACTGCAACCACAGGCGTGGGATTACTGGCAACACATTTGTTGCATACACTGCAGACTGAGCCCACGCGGGGTTCAGAGCAATGTACAACGCAGAGAGTATCAAGGAGGCGAAGATTTACACAATTCATCTGGAAAAGCGTGGGGCATCGATCGCGCGTTAATAATTTACCAGTAGAAATAAGATGACACCAACAAGGACCAATCGTTTACCACATATCTCCTGGCACTAGGCCTCTTGCACCTCTACCTAGAGCCCTCCCGCAAAGTCCTCCCCACCATCTCTCCTGCACCATACTCCCTACAGCACAACTCCAGTCCTCGTTGTGCTCGCCCCTCCCCCTGGGCCCCTCTGTTTAATGCTCCAGCTCACCACACTCTTTTGGACCAAACCACAGCACCCCCTCCTGGGCGTTGCTATATACAGCTCTCTCGTAGCTAGACTGCCTGATTCACCCTGTACGCACACTGCTCGCTTGCAGCTTTCTTACAGCTAGGCCGCCTGATTCATTCTATGTGCACACAGCTCTTTGGCAGCTCTCTCACAGCTAGGCTGTCTGATTCACTCTGTATGTACACATCTCTCTTGCAGCTCTCTCACAGCTAGACTGCCTGATTCTCTCTGTATGCACACAGCTCTTTCACAGCTCTCTCACAGCTAGGCTGCCTGATTCTCTCTGTATGCACACAGCTCTTTCACAGCTCTCTCACAGCTAGGCTGCCTGATTCTCTCTGTATGCACACAGCTCTTTCACAGCTCTCTCACAGCTAGGCTGCCTGATTCACTCTGTACGCACACAGCTCGCTTGCAGCTTGGGGGGGCGCTAGGTGGTGCACAACCAAGACAGCCGCACACCTGTGAGGCTCTGGCAGCTTGGCAGCAGAATCCTTCATTTATCCTTAAATCTACTACCCCATTAATCCTACCTTTCTAGCGTGCAGCTTGTGCATTACCCTATCCTGTCAGGCTCCAGGGCAAGAATCAAGGCTCTACGATCCCACCACGCAACTCCAGGCTGGACTCTGGTACACACGGGAAGAGCGGGTAATCTCAGGAACCACAGCACCAATCACAACACCCAATACACCGTTGGAATGGGCAGTTGCAGCAGAAGGACATAGGCTATGCAGACGCCCACCATATACATTTAAAAGGTAAAAGAACCATGCTAGCTAAGTAGTCCCTTGTGGGCGTGTCTGCGTTGTGCTGTGGGCGTGTGCTGGGAGCGTGACAAACACTGGGGGCGTGTGGTACGTTCCGCCCTTCATGCCATGTCTCATATTGTGTGCTAATCCCACCCTGCTCCCTTTAAATACCCCTGCATCCCATAATCATAACCCACCCTTACTCCTTAAAATACCCCAACACCCTTACACACTAACCCATCTTAACCCTATAAATATACCCTGTACCCCAAAACCCAAACCTATCCCTAAACCCTAAAAATACCCCTGTACCCCAAAACCCAAACCTAACCCTGAACCCTCTAAATACCCCTGTACCTCAAAACCCAAACCTACCCCTGAACCCTAAAAATACCCATGTACCCCAAAACCCAAACCTAGCCCAGAACCCTAAAAATACCACTGTACCCCAACCCAAACCTACCCCTGAACCCTAAAATACCCCTGAACCCCAAAACCCAAACCTAGCCCTGAACCCTTAAAATACCCCTGTACCCCAAAACCCAAATCTAGCCCTGAAACCTAAAAATAACCCTGTACCCCAAAACCCAAACCTACCCCTGAACCCTAAAATACCCCTGTACCCCAAAACCCAAACCTAGCCCTGAACCCTAAAAATACCCCTGTACCCCAAAACTCAAACATAGCCCTTTACCTTTAAAATAGCCCTGTACCCCAAAACCCAAACCTACCCCTGAACCCTAAAAATACCCCTATGCCCCAAAACCCAAACCTAGCCATGAACCCTAAAAATACCCCTGTACCCCAAAACCCATTCCTATCCCTAAACCCTAAAACTACCCCTGTACCCCATAACCCAAAACTATATCTGAACCCTTAAAATACCCAAACACCCCAAAACATATACCTCAGTACCCCAAAACATATACCCCTATACCCACACTTACCTTATCCAAACATTAAAAAAAACATGCTTTTACCATTCATGCATTTACAACAAATTTCGTTGTATATGTATGCGTGTTAAAAGCATATAAAATGCAATGCCGTGCGTTATAATGGCATTGTGGAGTCATGGTACTTTCGTAATGAAAGTATGCGGAGTGATGGTATACGGAAAGAAAGTTGCGGAATAATGGATGTTTACCCTCCCCGGTAAGTACATTGGTGGCATGGAGGCCCACATCTCCAGCAACATACTCATATTTTTTCACCACCCATTTGAAAAATGCACAGGTCTCTCTCATTGATGGCCAGCACCGACATACACTTTCAGACACACCTCCCGCCACAAGTTCTAGAATTGCGAACTTCAGAGCTGGGGAGCTACGTTCGAATCTCGGCATCAGCTCAACATACTGTGATTCCAGGCAAATCGCTTTGTCTCCCTGTGCCTACCACAAATGAATGTGTTCTTCTGTAATGGAAATTGTGCTCATGCCATGTTGTCGAGTTCGCGCTATATAATATTGCAAGGAAAAATAAAGTAGGGAAACTCAAGTTCAGACACTACTGAACGCGCACTCTTAAGTGCATCAGCGGTGCACTGTGAATTGGAGAGTTTCACAGGCCTGTCACAGATAAGAAATGCTATCAAAACGAAATCCTACAAAACAATATACTACTGGCCGGCAGCAATTCATACCCGGACAACGTCGGGACGGGCTGCTTGTTAAAATATAAAAACAAATTAAAATTCGTTAAAATAAACATTATTTACATAATCATTAATATGCAAAATTCTGACTTTAGATTTACAGCAACGTAGACAGGTATGAATGGCTAACCTTAACAAATGTCTAATACAGCGTGTTCCTAACCGAATCTAACATCCTACGTATGAATTTTGCATCCTAACAATTTTTGGGCCTACGGCAAGGTCGTTAACCGGTGTCAGATCCTTATTACCAGCTACGCCCTCACGTATGATTTCGCATGCGCAACAGGGCCCGGTTACCGGGGGAGTACGTCCCTCTCCTGGTTACCCCGTATGCTCCGTGAACTCCATTAAACCAAAAAGGAGGGCCCTTTCACTCGCTCCACTTTATGACATCATAGTGTATGTGCGGGGTGGCTACCAGCCCAAGGAAAGCGTTACTCCCCCTACGCACCCTTCCGACCAAGCGGATATCCTGCCCCTGAAGTTCTAGGAGAGACCATTGGCCCCTCCCCCTGGGCGACCCCATTCGAGAATGGAGCCACACCTTAAGGACCTTATATTGCTGCTCACCGATCATGACCTTACCGCCACAGGCCAGCATAGTTGACCGACTATCTGGCCCCCCCAAACCTCCTACACTGAAAGGTCATACCTACCTTGCGAAACCTTATAACCATGCCAATATGTTCCTTGTTAGTAAGTCATTGCCTGTCTCGGTCAGGTGGACCCCATCCTGCAAGTAGAAATGATCCCCCCAGGTGCACCCATGTGGAATACTCTGCAATTGAGGTTTTCGGAACAGCTTCTCTATCTTGTTGTTGACCCTCTTTACCAACGTATATAGACACATCATTGGGGAGGGCCTAAGGGATATTTAGAGACCACGCATAGGTTGTATCCCCTGTATACCAGAATACGATCAACCTCGAAAACCTATGGGTCTAACTTCTGATTCTTGTATCAGGAAAGGAGCTATGGTCTCAAATTAGTGAGAGTACCAGCTCAAGGCGTCATCCAGAAGATGGTTGCCCCTGTGTTAGCAAAATAAACACACGTGTTGGATTCCCATCAATATCATGTACGACCAATATTCTCATGTGGTCCTCCGTCCTGGGTACAGTGTCTCTAGATCATTGAGACAAAGTAGTACCGTCTGTGGACACATGGTTTACACATGGCAACACAAGGAACAATCATAAGGATCTGATCAGACGGGTAGGTGCAGTGCAACAAAGAAAAGTGTGTGAAAAGTTAAAATAGGATAGGGAATCTAATTACAACTTTATTCTACCAAGACCTCTTCCTAATTAAAAACTAAGAACAGCGCAAAACTATACTACTGCAGTTTAACAAATATCTGCATAGGGGCCGACATGTTTCTGCCTAAGCGGGAATATGACCCCAGGCTTTCATCAGGGCCTCTGTTCTCTCAATAGTGCGACTGCAAAAAATGTGTTGGTGCAAAACTCAAAACAATAACAATAATTGTGTGATATTTCAGTAAAGGATATGAATCTCCAAATACTGTGGCTTCACTCCTCCATGACACCTGGTAAATTTGTTAGATCTGTGGAGGAAGAGACAAAACATAACACAGGAAAAATCATCTATAAGCAAAGTTATTTGCCTTGAATATATGTCTAAATACAGTACATATAATCACTCACCCAGGGTGCCCGGGGAAGAGACCTCACCTCGTCCTGGTCCTGGCTCAGGCGTAGTGAGACCCCGCTCTGTAAAAGGAAAGCACACCCTAGCTGAATGTAGGCTGCGGGAAAAATTAATCCACTGCATCCTCTTTACCAACGCCCTAACTGATTCTCCCCCCCCTCCACTGGAGTCTAGGTATTAACTGAGACCACACTATAGTGCAACCCGGGAGCAACTTCGCCAGCCAACCCGCCACCGAGATAATCTCTTCTAACAGGACCCTTCTGCCCAGTGTCACCAAGTCGTTTCCCCCGAGGTGTAAAATAACAATTGAGGGCGGTGGGGTGTGTCTGTTGAGTAAGTCGGAAAGGAAGCCCCCAAGCTGATTAAGGCAGAGCCCCCCTCTACCATGAAAGGAAACCTGGAAATCCCCGCTCTCCGCCCTTCGTCTACAGTCACCTGAAAGGAAAAATGGCTTAGCACGTTTAACATATGAATGACCAACGACCCATACTACATGTGTCCTCCTCCTGTCTTCTTGCTTTTGCCGTGTTGCTGGTGATCGTACTTGATGACCCGGTACCAGTTTCCGCCCTGCGTCACAGGCTTGAGAAACTGAAAGAATACAGACAACAAGGCAGGTGTCAGGCTGGTTTGCTGGTACTTTACAACATGTGCATGCGCACATAACGCTTATAGGCGGTGACATGTAACCCTCTCGCTGTTGCTTCAGTGGCCGCACCTATTCGGAAAGAATGTGTCCCAAATTCATTGGGGTTCAAACTCGCCTTGGCGATTGCCATTGCTAAAACGCTTTGGAACTGGAACCTGGTCAATGGGGAACCATCCGCATGCATTAACAATGCCCCCATTATCCCGGCCACCCGTTGCCTGATGAATGCTTCCACATGTGACACTGGGCAGCACGGGTTGGTCGGTGCCCGGTGTAGTACCAGGCTCTCCCCCCTGGCCTCCAGATCAGTTTTTGATTTCCGTATAGGTATCCAGATCGACTCACTCCTTATCGTGATGTCGTCCAGCTGAAGCCCACCCAACCTGTCCAGTTTGTTGTTGGCCACCAGTTCACTTACCCGCAATGCCCCATAAAAGGCCAAAGCAGACGCAGCTTTAAATAGGAATACTTCCCCCGGGGAGCTACATGTGTCAGGCAAGGCGTACAATACTAAAGACAACAGTTCCAAACCTATTGGCCATCTGTAATCAGCGGTGTTTGCTCGTAGGCGTCGCCACCCCTTCAATACCTTCCGCACTAAAAAACTGTTTGTGGGGTCCCTGACACCTTTTAACTGTGCGAAGAAAGAGACAGCCGCTTTGTGTCTGCAAGCTGTCGCCACTGAGTGCCGTTCTCCATGCAGTGCGTCCATGTATGAGGTAAAATTCACCTCCTACCCCCACTTAACTTCCCATCCTTGCCCCAAAAAATTACAATAAGACATGAACGCCCCTTCGTAGGCTGTCCTGGTCCTGGGTGCTAAGCTGGCTGTCACAAGGTTCTGTAGTTGGGGGCATCAATTTGCCAAAGTGTTGTTGGGAAGTGTGCTGGTGAAGCTTCTGCAGCAGGTAAGTGTTCCCTGAATACCTGCATCTTAAAGCGAGAAAGGGCATCAGCCGCGTTATTCAAGACCCCTGGGACATGTCTGGCCCTAAATTGCACATTCAACTTTAAGCATCTTAACACAATCTCCTTACATCGTGCTGCCTGATGATTGATGCATTCCACTACAGTCATGTTGTCTGACAAGAAAACCACAGATTGATTGGAGAGTTGTTCAGGCCGTACCGTTAGTGCAACCCATATTGGGAAGAGCTCTAGAAAACCAATGTTTGCTGTCAAACCGCTTTCTTCCCACCACTCCGGCCACCTTTGTGCCACCCACTTGTTTCCAAGTATGGCGCCAAACCCTACACTGCCAGCAGCATCGGTCCATAGACCTAACTCCGCCGACGTAGTGGGGGGGCCACACCACACCACTCTGCCATTGAAGTCCTCCATAAATTCCATCCATAACCGCATGTCCTGGCGCACTTCGGCTGACAGTCTCGTGCGATGATGCTTGTCCCGCAGGCCCTTCATGGCCTGTGCGATTGAGCGGGAAAATGGGTGTGCTATAGGTATCACTCTTAATGCAAAATTCAGCTGACCAACGGTCTGTTGCAGCTGCTGAAATGTGTCCTTCTCTTTAACCAAACATTGCTGTAGGGCTGCTTTGAATTTCACAATCTTTTCCTTGGGTAACCTGAAACAACCCTCAACAGAGTCCAATTCAATCCCTAAGAATTCCAAACATGTCGACGGCCCCACCGTTTTTCCTGGTGCCAGCGTGACCCCAAAAGCCAGCATGAGCACGCAAAAGTCCTGCAATGCCCATGCACACTCCTGAGAGCCCGCTACCCCCAGCAAAAGGAAGTCGTCCAGGTAATGCATCACATGTTGGTGCCCTGTTGTCTGTCTCATAACCCTTTCTAGAAACGAACTGAATGTCTCAAAGTATGCACATGACACGGAGCAACCCATGGGCATACACATATCCATATAGTATTTGCCATCAAAGGAAAAACCCAGCAGGTGTTGGTCCAAAGGATGTTCTGGCAGCAGTCGGAAAGCTGATTCAATATCTGATTTTGCCATCAATGCCCCGGGACCCAAAACACTCAACATCCCTTCTGCCTGGTCAATAGATGCATACTTTACGCTGCAAATGCCCTCGTTTATTGCATCATTCAATGATGCGCCCCTAGGTGCTGAGAGGTTGTGTATGAGTCTGAATTTGCCCTATTATTTCTTCGGAACCACACCAAGGGGTGAGCAAACAAAGTTAGGTACTGGGATGTTATCGAAAGGACCCGCTACCCTACCTAGGCGTAGCTCTTTCACAATTTTGGACGCCACCACCCCAGGGTTGTGTCTAACTGACAACTGATTCCTACACTCTGGCGTCCCAATGTACCCCCCGCTGGAATCCAAAAACCATGTGTGAAACCTTCTTGCAGCATCCTTGCGGAGGCATGATCTGGGTACCTGTTCAGCCAAGGAATCATAGCCAGGACATCTATGGGTGAGTGAGCGACTTGCAGGTCTCCCCCCTAATCCTGTTTCCTTTTCCCCCAGTTGCCTGAAGTACTACCTTTTGAACGGCATGCGGTTTCTGGGTGGGATGAGTGGCCGCATATGTAGCATGCATGTCTGAATTTGCAAGTGCCCGCTGCCCTGGTGCATGTGCGCCTGTTAAAGTCCCAACACACGCCTTTTCCACCTCCATTGCCTCTGGCCTTACTGGACACATACCCCCCTTGCATTGGCCGAAAGGGCTGCTGGGGCTTGGGCGAATATCCTTTGTTCCAGCTTGTGCCAACCCCAGTGGACTGACCACCTGAAATCTGGCCATGCCAGGAAATGGAATCTACCTTGTCCCAGGCTAATGATCGGTCAAATTCTCTAGCTTTCCTGAAGGAAATGTCATATCCTTTCCATCTGTCCCTCCCATGCTTCTCACTGAACATTGCAATTCTACTTTGGTAACAAGCCATCTCTGCCTGCAAGTTGGGTGAACGTTCAGCGGGGACTGCCATAAATACAGAAAAGGCTCGAATCCAATTAATCAGTGTCTCCTCCACCCTGAATTTAGACAACTGAGACCGCCATTCGCTCGGAAACATCAGATCTTTTTGTGACTTGGCATATTCCAACTCCCTGTTATCAATCAACAATGAAAATATATTCACATATTTGTCTGCCCAAATCAGTTCTTTCATTCCTTGCAAAACATGTTGAGCCAGGTTCTCCCCCCCTGGAGGGTATTGCACCTTCGCCCAATACCGGCAAAGCTGGCCGAACCTGTTTGGGGAGAAATTGGTGCGCTTGGCACTCCACCATCACCCCTAGCCAACATGATCTTAGCCACCATCCTGTAAATACCTATTGCACTTAATAAAATTCAGTAAAAACCCCTTGACTAAAAAAGGTCAACATGCAACTGGGAGGCGTTCAGCTATGGTCTCCCATCCAAGTACCAACCAGGGCAGACCCTGCTTCGCACAACAATGTCACTCAAGTTCACCACACTTCCAATTGTATCCCTAAACAGTCGTTTCTTGAAAAAATTCCTTCTTATAGCCTTAAATTGTGGGCTCAACACATCAGTAACACAGCTCACGTTGATGCAAAGTCCAGTGTTTACTCACATACAGGGGATGGAGAAATGGTTAAAATGTCTCAGTACTGCTCGGCATGCCGATTAGGCTAAGTATGTCTTATGGCTCAAAAAATGCCACGGAGAAGGTATTTTAGATGCCTTTCACAATGACACAATGCCGATTAAAGTGCCAGACTAATGCCCAATATGCCTGTTTGCCTCTTTATTTATCACAGTTCACAAGCCATGTTAGATCTTTAAGCTTCACGATTTAATCGCAGCCTATATGCATTTGCCTGCGTTCCGACGCGCTAGTCAGACCCCCAGCGTGCCCAAAATACCTCCGGTGTTCGTGCGCTTCCCTCACTAGCCTTGCGTTTTCTGCCCGCTCCTTCACCGCCGCGCCTGCCTGCGTTCCGCGTGAGAGGCCAAAATGATCCCCCTAGATTGCGATGCAGCTCCGAGGAAAAATGCAGTCGAGGAAAATTGCCGCTTTCCGTCCAATGGTGATCCCCCCTCGTAGCGCTTTGCCAAGTTCCACCTAAAAGACAGAATAAAAGAAAATTATTTGGCCCCCAGCGGAGGGGCAAGGAGCAAGCCTGGGGAGCGCGGGTGCAAGAGGGCGCCTCCCGCGCTACCCAGGCCTTTTAAGCACACCCGGCCCACCCCCCTTGACCCGGAAGCACTTCCACCGCTTCCGGGTCAACGCTGGGGGGCCTGCACCAATCGGTGGTGGGTTGCCCCCGATCGCATCATCAAGGCGCGACCCACAAAGGGTGGGGGGCACGCCCCACCAGCGAGGATACGGTGGAGGGGGGAGCTGGGCCCAGCTATACGTGCGTGGGGGCCGAGCGGCATCCCTTTCCTTGCACGGCAGCTGGCCCTGACGATGCTCTACCGCATACCAGCCTGGTTTCCCTCGTCGGCCATCGATCCTCAATAACCTGCCTCTCCCTCGTGACCTTCACTCGGCATAAATTCGTCACTAAGTGCGCAAGTTGCTCTGCCACCTTTTCGGGCTCAGAGAGTTCTCACCTAAATCAATCTGTGCAGTGTTGCTATTATCCACCACCTGCCAACACATTTCGCCAGCCGTGGCGGGCGCTGTGGCCTGTAATCTCCACGGACTGCTGAGACTCTTTCTGCGCGGTGTGACGTGGCGGCAAGTCTCCCGCCTGGACCCACACGCATATTGATCCTGCATACTGTGTCATTCAGTGCTTTCTCTTCCTCCTCTCCCACGCCCTATGTGATTAAGGGTACCTGCTACATTACCCGTTGCTCACGGGCTCTCTGATGACTTACTGGCTGCAGGTTGGTGCACTTCTCGCTGCGCACCAGCATGAGTCACTGGATTGCTCCTCCAAAGTATTGGCTGCTGCACAGTTTCCTAGACATCTAGGCCTTAGCGCTTTGAGTTGAGACGCCTACTCCACTCCCCTGGGCAGTCAATGCTGCACCACGGTGGGCCTACCTCCAAGTACTCTGCGCTACCAATCCATCTGCTTTATGTCTTGGTGCTCCCTACAGTGGACTGGTATTAGGCGCATGAGGCCTACCATCCTCCTATCACACAATTCGCTGCACCGCAGGTTGATCTCCGCTCCTCTCCCTGGCCATACTGGAGACTACTTGTGCTGGAAGCAATAATTCCTTCTGGAGCATAGCACTCTCTACTCCTGGAAAGGTCACTACCACAACAGACGACTTGTTAGCTCCCTACTTGCTGGCCACATAGGTGGTTCGTGTGTGCCTCCTGCTAGTGTTAGAAATGGAGAAGTGTGGCTCAATGATTAGAGCGGCATACCCTGATGCAGAGGTCTAGCCCGGGACCAGGGTTCAATTCCCCGCCTCGGCGGGTCTTGGGCTCAAAAATTCCACGGACCTGATAATTCTCGCCTCGGTGCCTATTCCAATCATGGAGTCCCACTCTGCAACTCTGGGCAATAGCTTGCTTAATCTCCACAACGGCCCCCACAATGCTAAGGATGCCTGGCCTCCACCTTGGGGGTGCCCAGGAGTGGACGCCTCACAGGGAAAGCCAGGATGGGTTCCACAGCGGTATTCGTACAAGCGCCTTGAGACCCTTGTGGGTGAGTAGTGCTCTATACAAGTATCAATTTCAATTTACAATCCTCCTGCATCTACAGTTCTTTGCTCTTGCGACTATGAGGAAGCCAGATGGCCGCCTATGCAAGCTCATCTTTGAGACAAAAAAGGCTGCTACACTTTCTTACTCTGATGAATCCGGACAATCCAGCAATCAGCAGGCAAAGACGCAATCAACAGTCCCAGAAGATGAAGCCCTCCTCTTGGCTTTGCAGCATATCCTTGCAGATCTCTCTAGGAAAATTGACACCATAAACAGCAGTCTGGACTTTCTGGTCCAGAAAGTGGATAAGCATGACGAGCAAATCAAAGAGGCCTAGCGGCGCATTCCAGACAACGAAGATGCCACATCCCAGATGCAGCGGCAAGTATCTCAAATGGACACATTTTTAAAAGTCATTGCTGCCAAATACGAGGATCTTGAAGCTTGCAGCCGCTGTAATAATATCCAAGTCAAAGGAATACTGGAGAGCACCAACACAGGCCGCATGGAAGACTTTATTGAGGGCCTCCTGAAGGGTACCTCCGGTGAGGAAGCCTTCTCATCGCAACTCATTGTGGAACGGGTACATCGCTCCTTAGGTCCCTGCCCTCCACCAGGCAGTACTGCATGTCCTATTGTGGCCCGTCTCCTGAACTACTGGGACGGCGATACTGCACTCAAAGTGGCTCGAGAAACTAAGTCCCTGCAATTTGAGAATAGCAAATTCACCATTTACCCAGATTTTACTGTTGCAGTTCAGGAAACACGTCGCAAATTTCTTCAGGTCAAGCAAAAACTACATAAAGCGCAAGTTGAATATGCCCTCATGTACCCGGCACACTTGCAGGTCAGTTATCAAGGCAAACATGCCCTCTTCTCGAACACACAACAAGTTGAGGACTTACTCAAGACCGTCAAGCTAAGATCACCGCGTCGAGATCCCAGTGACCGTGCTTCCAGATCTCCATCCCCTACAACAAGCTGACTCTCAAGTGGGCGCTAACGCTTTGGAACTCATTCGTGAACCTACTCACTCTTCACATTGCCTGCTGTATCGTGGTCCCTATGATGCGGGGTTGTATTTGCCTGCACCTGTTGAGAGGAACAATGTACTCTTTTGTGGCAGGTTCAGGTGTCTGCGGCTCGTCATGGATAGATAAGTGTATCATCATGCTATATATACTCTGTGTGGCTTACTGATAGGCCTTTTGCAAGTAGTAGGTTTTGTTCTGAACTTTGCCAAGCACCTTCCCTATCTCTCCCCCCCTCCATCTGTACCACTGGGAGACTGCTCAGCAGTTATTGGTGGGAGAAGGGAGGATATTGTGGCCCACAAGTGCCCCCCCACATGAGCGATCCCCCATATCACTTTTTTGTTGGACTTCCTTGGCTTGGACTGTTCTGTCAAGGGTTATGTGGGGTCTGGGTGGGCAATGCTGTACCAGCAAAATTGGGGTACTGCTGTGGGTAGGGGTGTTTCTTTTTGTTTATGGGTGGGAGTACACTAGGTGGGGGTTGGGGATTGTTGAATTTTACTGTTATTCATGTGATCCATCAGCAGATAGACATGCCAGCACAAAACGAAATATTCACGCACTTTCCATTCACTAGGGCATCTCTTATAGCAAGTCCCTTCTTTCGGAATGCCTTCCCACGCTGGACCGTTACGTATAAAATGACTCACATGGAACGTTAGTGGTCTCGGCGACCCATGCAAGCGTAGGCAAATCCTTACATACCTTGATAGGCATCAAACACACGTTGCAATGCTTCAGGAGACACACACCGACCCCCGCCGCCCTATTGGTTTTGGGAGCAAATGGGCGTCCGACCGAGTATTTTCCTCCTATTCCACATACTGGCGAGGCACTTTGATCTTAGTTAAAAAGAACACACCCTTCATTTTGGGCGGCACTCTCCGGGACTCTTCAGGCAGGAGCTGCATGCTTTGGGGTACTCTGGGCACGCAATCAATTACACTTGTCTGCTGTTACGGACCACACACTGATAATTCGATTATTTCACCACCCTCTGGGGACAAATTCTAAAGGTGGGATCCACGCATGTCATCTGGGGAGGGGATTTTAACACTACCCTATGCCCCTTAGCCGATAGATCGAGTCCACTCCCAAGTCATTTCACTAAAACCCAGGACATACTTTCTCGGTTACTTCCAGACCATGGACTAATAGATATGTGGCGTCATATACACCCGGATGAGAGAGAAGGCAACTATTACACAACAGCACACTCTTCTTGGTAGCGGCTAGATTACTGGATTTGTTCTAGTGGGGTTGTTCCTTGGATCATCTCGGCAGAGCATATGGGCAGGACCTACTCAGATCACTCCCCAGACAATTGCGCCCCCTAACCTGATCGACACTCCACGTTTCAGGAGACTTATGCCGGAGGCGCTTTTGGATATTGTCTTCAAGACAGAGCTTGGGGAGGAGATTGAAGATTTTTTTAGCAGAAATAAAGGTTTAGTCACGCATGTGGGCACATTCTGGGAGGCATTTAAAGTCACGATTCGCAGCTCGTGCATGTCAAAAAGCTTCAGAGTTCTCAGAGATATTCGGTGAAACTTGCGACAACTTGAAAGTGAGTTGCGGCATTTAGAAAACGGTCTGAGGTGCGGTGCATGGAGTGACCAGAGTGCCTCACTGCGTGATAAGCTCACTGAGTATACCACTACAGCTGAGCGCGAAGCTAGATTTAGGGGCAAATACTACACTGCCTCTTGCTATGGGAAGGGGATAAGGCCCGGTAGGGCACTGGCGACTGAAATTCGACAGCCGGTTTTTCTAGTTACGTCCTAGATGTGGTGGATGGTGCTGGGGTTCGCCACAGGGATGGTCTCACAATCTTGCACACGTTCACTGAATTCTACACAGACCTATACGGTTCTCGTAGGACTAAACCCCCTGATGTGGATGTTGCATTAGGCTGGCTAGGGGATAATCCGTGGGAATTCTTAGTAGCTCCATTCGAAGATGATGAGCTGCTAGCAGCTATTTTGCAGGTGAAATCAGGTAAAGCCCTGGGCTCAGATGGGCTCCACATAGACTTTTACAAAACGTTCCTCGATCAATTACTTCCAGTGTTGAAAGAAGTTTACATGGAGGCTTTGGAGTTACCGATCATTCCAGATTCGATGAGAGAGGCACGTATTACCTCGCTCCTAAAGCCCGGTAAACCTACAGACCGATGCGATTCCTATCGTCCCCTCTCCCTCATCAATACAGACGCAATAATTCTTGCCAAAGTATTGGCCAACCATCTCAGTCTCGTGATGGAGAAATTAATCTTGTCGGACCAGGCCGAGTTTATCCCTGGTAGGGCGACTTCACACAATCTCCACATGCTTTTTTATATTTTACAAAATGTTGACCTTTAACTGGCACTAGTGGCGGTCTTTCTAGACGCCACAAAAGCATTTGACTCTGTAGAATGGGATTACCTTTTTACTATTCTTCAATGCATGGGGCTCTCCATAGCTTTTTTGGCATGGATTCGCCTTCGCTATACTTCACCAAAGGCAAAAGGTTATGTTTCCCCCTCATTTCCCCTTTCCTGTGGTACTCGGCAGGGTTGTCCACTATCCCCTTTCCTGTTTGCTCTTGCCATTGAACTCCTGGCAGCCAAACTCAGACAACATCATCAGGACAAAGCCCTCTGGTGCTTTCTTTGCCTGATCCTCATTTATTTATAAGCGAATTATGTTACCCTGCATGTTAAGGAACCACAGCAAAATCTCAACCCGCTTCTTTGTGAATTTGTTTAGTTTGGTGGTCTCTCTGGCATCCATATCAACGGGTCCAAATCCTAACTTTTTCCACTCACTGCTTCGGTGACACCATTTGACACTGATTTCCCTATTGAATGGTGCTCAACTGAAGTACAATATCTAGGGATACATGTCACCACAGATCGCGCACACTAGAATATGTTACCAGCTGCATAACTAGATGGAATGCGCTCCCCTCACTATGGCAGGACACATTTCCCTTATTAAGATGGTGATCCTCCCCAAATTCTTATATTTGTTTTTAAACATCCCATAAGACCCAGGCAGGTTTTTTTTCTCATCACTTTGTTCGGAGCTGATCAGACTAGTGTGAGGCGGCAAACAACCTCATTTACAATGGGACACAATCGCACGACCTTACTCCCAGGGGGGATTCGATATTACCAACTTTGAATTATATTATCTCTGTGCCAAAGCACATTTTGCTCACTACTGGTTTCACCCTCACAGATACACGTCTCATGTAGCGACTGAAAACTGGCTAGCGGACCCTATCTCGCTAGACGGGGTCATAATGACAACACTCACACCTCGTACACCCTGCCCATCCTCTGTAGACTGCATGGTTAAAGCATGGCACTGAATTGCTCAACGTATGCAAGCTCTCATACTAAATTCCCTGTTACTCCCGCTTACCTATCATCTGAAGATGCCTCTCTTGCAGGAAAGTGTCTTTAAAAGAGTTAAGGCTACAAGCCATATTCAGTGCTGGGGCGACCCTTATTATGTAAACTGCAAGTTTCACACTCTGTAACAACTATTTTCAGACCCTCCACCATCCACCATGGATATCTTTCTCTTTCTCTATGGCGTACCACCAACGTCTCTCACCTAGTATCCGCAATCTATCACAGCCTATATACTGACACCAATTATGCCCCCTGTGCTGCTCAGGATCAGTGGTCCACTGAGCTCGGGGAAGACTTCACAGATCAACAATGGGTGTACTGCTGTAAACAGACTGAATACGCCTCATCTAGTCGTTGGCTACGCAACACCCATTACAAATGTTTACATAGCATCTATTATACCTCGGTTAAGCTACACAAATTTGGGTTGCAGGACACAAACCGGTGTGACAGATGCAAGGCGGAAACTGCTGATTTCCTACATCTCGCTTAAAAATGTGGCTTGGTCCTTACCTTCTGGCAACAGGTGTTCGCAGCGTTAGAATTTATGACGTCCTCGACACTCCGATTAACTCCTCTCCTGGCACGGATACATGGAGAAGATGCCAGTGGCACACCGTAAATTTGTCTCATTCAGTCTGCTATTGGCCAGAAGGCGGGTGGCCTGTCGGTGGGGTCGAGGCAAAGCACCTAAATTCAAGGACTGGATTTGGGACATGACACTTTGGAAAGACCAAACATACACATATGCTGACCTCCTACCGACTTCGTCATGTCTTTCAAATCATAAACCTTGTGTAGGAGAGTAGGGTCTGCTTCCTATGGTCACCCCCACTTTTTGCTGTGATTTTCTGACTTTAGTATGGCTGTGGGCCTGCTAATCAGACCCACAGCCCAGCTGTTCTCTCTCTAAATTGATACCATGTACTTTAGGTACATACCAGATTGGGCATTGGGTCTCCTTTGTGAGCCCCTGTATAGTGTACCATAGGTACCCAGGGCATAGGTGCATCCACGGCCTACCAGGGGCTGCAGCATGTATTATGCCACCCCTGGCTGGCCCCCCAAACTGACACCACAGGCTGATCACTCAGCTTGGGTAAGGTGGTGTAATCACCCCTTACTTAGATATAGTATATCTATATCTACCTGTGCATATAGACACATATGCACCTATAAGTCACTCCTATGGTAGGCCGCAACAATCCTGGAGGCAGAGGCCTTGGTTTTATGTGAGAGGGTGCCCTAGCATGAGCTGAGCTCCTCTGCAGCTTTCGGAACCATCTTCTTATAGCTGTTCTACGATATAGCCATACCATATACTCTTAAGTGCATTGTAATCCTCGCAGTTAATGCTAACTTTGGTTTGGCTTTATCAAAACATGTTGTGTAAGGTGTCAAACACTTTGGAATACAACCCCCCCCTCCCGCCAATTCTGGCAGCGGGGGCAACATTCCATCCTTCTAGAGGGAAAAGACATGTATGTTACTGCTTTACGCGGTTAAAGTTAAACAGAGCCCCAGCATCACAAAATGGATGCTGCTCCCACGCACACAAGTCTGACCTCCTGCTGCTGGACGAAACTCCGGCAGGGGAGGCCTGGACAATAGGTTTCCTGTCCAGGGAGGTGCCAGCACCTCCCCAGACAGGCAGATGTGTATTGGGACAGGTAGGGCTGCATCAGCAGATGCTTATTGAGACACTGCCTGGGGCACACAAGGTGCTCTATGCATAGCCTGGTTCAAACCAGTTGCTGGGGCACTCAAGCCCCGCTCTGGCGCGAAACTGGACAAGGGGAAAGGGGTGTAACCACCCTCTTCTCAGGTACACCCATAGGCGGGACCTCGGCAGGTAATCCAGCCCCTTAGCTTAGTATAAGTATAGGAGCTGTGTCCCCAGGACTTTATATTATCCTGGAAAGAAACTTTGATACAGAACTCTAGAAGACAGAAGACATCTCCCTTGTGGTCAAGGAGTGACCACCCTGTGCAAACAGGCACCACCAGTAACTTGCCGGTCTGCTTTGTTGACGCTCCCGCCAGAACCCAAAGACTCAGTGACACAGGAACTGGACTTTCAGACTTCTCTAACTCTGACCCACATCCACAGCAAAGCTGAGACCTGTGGCAAACCCAAGAGACGTGGGACTGGACACCCTGGACATCCTGCATTTTGCTAACAGCTCATCTACCGAGGTACCCTTGCAGTTGTGCATTGAGGTATGAGAAGCCCCAGACCCAATCGCCATTTGCACAGAAGCTCAGCATTCCACACTCCACGAGTGCAACGTGGGGCCCACTCTTGCATTTCAGCTTGACGCGTCTTCCCGGTTCCTTGCCTGTTGGCTAGTGAGCCACCTGAAGATTTTACCTTTGAACTAAACTGCTTTCCTGGTTGCTCCAGGCTTGCTCTAGCTTCCCTTCAAAGGAGAAGCGCCACAGACCTTGCTGGTCTGCAACAGAGCCAATCTCGATATCCTGCGTGGGTTGCAGTTGCCAAGGCTTGTTGAGTCCAATCCAGATACCAACACAGCAGTCAACTAGATCCGTTGTAAAACAGCTCGAATCCAGTGCCTGGTCATCGTCGATGCCTCCTGGACCTCGTGGCTGAAGAGACAAGCTCACCTTCTTCACCTTCAAGCACGCAACATCTCCTGGTTCCTTCCTGGTTCCTTCCTGGTCAATGGCTAGTGACCCAGAATCTGTCCCCTCTGCTTTTAGGTTCTTCACATCACCGATCCATCCTTGGATCCACCCGGACACTTTTCCTCTGGTCGCCTGCAGCAGTTCTTTGCAGCGCTCCATAGAAAACAACGACGAAACTCGAAACCAAAAGGCACCTATGCACCTGGCTTCCCTGGGTGAGGTAACACGAGTACTCCGGTGCTCCCGTGGGTCTTGACTTTTGAAGTATCCTAGTCTAAAGGGGTTTTATCGTAGTCCATCCGGAAGCGTCCTAAAAAAGTAACTTTGTAACTTCTTCGTTTCCCATTATAAGTCAACAGTAACTTGAGACTGTGTTTAGACACTGCACGCGTCTCCTTTGGGCCTCCTACTTCCTAACCTTTGGTTGTGTAGTGTAGTCCCAGCAATTCTACAGGCTTTAGGCCTGCTGTCTAACTCTCACGTTGTTCTTATACCACTTCTTTAGTATATGGTTTGTGAGGCCCCTAGGGCATAACTGTATTTGTGCAACTTATCGTATGCTAATTGAATAACTTGTGATTTACTTTTACCTCTGACCTCAAGAGTGCAGAGGGGTTGTGTTTAGAATAAATACTTATATATCTGATACATACCTTGGGTGGTGTCCTTTCATTTAGTATTCAAGGGATTATAATTGGTAAAACAGCTTGCTTCACATTCTCTCTGAGGTCTTAGCCTATGACTGCTGGTCCATGCTACCACTAGGATAGCTTGTCTATAAGGTTGACTTGACAACCACCATCAATAAGGGTCCATTAGACTGGTGCAAGGTGCCCACTAGAATAGTGGACATCATATACTAGGCTAACTTCTCACACCTTGGAACACCCGCAGAAACCAGACACGATCCATGACGCCCCCCAACTATCGCACCTTATGGCCTGACTATTGACTGCTATTGTGTAATGTCTCTACAATTTGATGTATTGAATCCTTTTCAATCCTACACTGCTTTGCATTATCTGTGGTATGTGAGACCTGAGGAAAATGCCCTGCTATGAAATGTCCGCTTTTTTTATTCTTCTTCTACTCTTGGAATTTACATAGTTTAAATTCACTGATTGGATGTCACTGTGATGCATGTATCTATCTATGGAATGTCACTATGATGCTGATTGTCTTTCTCTTCTGTTCTATGAGCAAAACTTATTAGACAAAATATAAAAAAAAAACAGCTCTCTTGCAGCTTTCTCGCATCTCTCTCACAGCTAGGCTGCCTGGTTCACTCTGTACACACACAGCTCTCGCAGCTCTCTCATAGCTAGGCTGCCTGATTCACTCTGTACGCACACAGCTCTCTTGCAGCTCTCTCACAGCTAGGCTGCCTGATTCTCTCTATATGCGCACAGCTCTTTTGCAGCTCTCTCATAGCTAGGGTGCCTGATTCACTCTGTATGCACACAGATCTCTTGCATCTCTCTCATAGCTAGGCTGCCTGATTCTCTCTGTACGCACACAGCTCACTTGCAGCTCTCTCACAGCTCTCCCATAGCTAGACTGCCTGATTCTCTCTGTACGCACACAGCTCTCTCCCAGCTCTCTCACAGCTAGGCCGCCTGATTCACTCTGTACGCACACATCTCTCTTGCAGCTCTCTCACAGCTAGGCTGCCTGATTCACTCTGTACGCACACAGCTCTCTTGCAGCTCTCTCACAGCTAGGCTGCCTGATTCTCTCTATATGCGCACAGCTCTTTTGCAGCTCTTGCATAGCTAGGGTGCCTGATTCACTCTGTATGCATACAGATCTCTTGCATCTCTCTCATAGCTAGGCTGCCTGATTCTCTCTGTACGCACACAGCTCACTTGCGGCTCTCTCACAGCTCTCCCATAGCTAGACTGCCTGATTCTCTCTGTACGCACACAGCTCTCTCCCAGCTCTCTCACAGCTAGGCCGCCTGATTCACTCTGTACGCACACAGCTCTCTTCAGCTCTCTCACAGCTAGGCAGCCTGATTCTCTCTGTACGCACACAGCTCTCTTGCAGCTCTCTCACAGTTCTCCCATAGCTAGACTGCTTGATTCTCTCTGTACGTACACAGCTCTCTCGCAGCTCTCTCACAGCTAGGCTGCCTGATTCTCTCTGTACGCACACAGCTCTCTTTTAGCCCGCTTATGCAGCGCCTGTGGCACCATTCACACACTTCTTCAAAACCTGACTAGCTGCCACCAACTATATACAACTCACCATAGCCACCTTTCCCATAGTAATCTATATCTACCCCCCCAGAACTAGACCTCAAGCATGCTTCTACCTTCAGCTCCACCATTATGAGACCTCATGCACTATTCTATATATAGCTCGCAATTAGCTTTCATGTACTATTGTGCAGTCAGTTCCATCATAACCAGCCTTCAAGCAACAATCTACAGAGACATCTTAATGATTTGGAGGGCCCTGGGCCAAACATAGTTTGGGGCCCCTGTTCAGAACAGCTTTGAAAATATGATCCAATTTCAGATCTTTCATGCCCGCTTTGGCCAGGTCACTGACAGTGCACAAGCACACTCGTCCAAATTCTAAATGTGTTTACATCTAATATTCAGGAATAGTGACATGGATTTTCAATATTGTAACACAACAGCAACTTACTAAAATTACCCCTAAATAATTTCCGTGACACCCTCTCATTTCTCATATGTCAGGTCCTGTTTTGATCTAAAATAAACTTCATTTATGGATGTTGCTTGAAACATAAACCAAAACATTTCTGCCAAATGTCTGTAATAGATAGACTCTCACACATCATCCACTTTAAAAATAAATCAAAGGAAAACGTTTTTTAAACAATCTGTTGAAGAATTATTGAAGGTCATCATGGCAAGACTCTCTGCAGAACAGAGCTGGCTCTATCGGGCCCCCTCAAAGGCTGGGGCCCTGGGCCAGAGCCCACTTTGCCCAATCCTTACAATGTCTCTGACAATCTATATCTACCCTGACATTACTAGCACTCATGCATGGGTCTACATTAACCCCCTGACTTGCCTGAGTCTCTATTAAGATCCACAATCCTAGTCCTCATGCATTAGTCTATATATATATATATATATATATATATATATATATATATATATATATATATATATACACACACATACACACTTATATAGAGTTTGCACTCATTTTGTATCCCGTCCCATCATTATTAGGCTGCAGGTGCCATTCTGTATCTAGCACCCCCATAATTAGCCCTCGTTCAATGTTTTGATTTCAGCCCACCAAAACTAGGCCTTGTGCACCTTTCGATATTCGACTAGTAACTAGTCTTCATGTACAGTTCCTCTTTAACTAGTTGTCATGCACCATTTAAAATTCTGCTGCATCGTAACTGGCCGTCGTGGATCTTTCTATTTGCGTTTCTTTATAACTAGTTGTTTAATATTTGGCTCCATCACAACTGGCCCTCGTGGACCATTCTACAATCAGCTCCATCACAACTGGCCCCCATGGACCATTCAGATGAAGACAACAAGGACCCCCTGGGTAGTGTATAGACTCCTAGGGCAGGGTAACAACTAGTGTGAGAAAAAATCCCAGGACATCTAACATATACAGTGAACACTCGGGGTAGGTCAGTAATCAAGCAGGAAAATCAAGAATATAACAATATTTAAATAAAATATATATTTTTAATGAATATTTGTTTAAAAACAACACATAAAATGGGATCACGAGACCAAACCAATTAATCAGAGTAAAAAATGGGTCAATCACATACAATTCTAATGGTTAAACATAAAATCATAATTAATACAAAAAATGAACACATAAATGCATGTAATATAACAAAAAAAATTTAAAAAAAGGGGAGCATGTGAACTCGACGCGCGTTTCGGCAGTGAACCGCCTTCTTCAGGAGACCTAAAATAAATCCTGAAAATACATATGTAGAAAGAGAAAAAATGTCTATTAAAATACAATCCATATATTACAATATCAGAAACGTGACATTCCTTACTATCACACTGACCCTCCATAACAATTTGTTCACCTGGTGGCAATAAATGGCCGACAGATATCTATAGATTGTACAGTACCACCTAACTAGGCTTGTTCAGAAATATATTCTTTAAATCAGATCTCGACCTTATCCCTTGATAGCACACAATTAGTAGCATTGTCATACATCGCTATATTTTAGCTATCTCATAACTATTACATTCTTGAACCCCATTGTTGGAGGTTGTCAATATGCAATGAATTGATACATCTTGTTTTAATTCCTGATTTTGGGCACACAAGAATGTTCACATTAAATACAAGATTACTTACAAACCATGGACGCTCTATCCATGCAGTGGCATCATTAGAAGGTGACACATTCAAGGATGGGATAACGTAAAATTGATTGCAAGATGGGGATATTCCTGATGATAAAGGATAGAACAGAACTGAATAAGACAACGCTAGGGATATGGTTATTTTAGTCCGCCATTTAAATGGGTCAAAACAGCCTGCATAAGACATGTGGATAGTCCTATATTAGTAAGACCTATAGATGTTAGCATACAGATTGACTGGCTATTATTTTAAATTTTCCAGACTGTATAGTCACTTGATTTCTATATAAATGCCTGTTGTTTTGTACACGGGTAAACAGATACTGACCAGTCGTGGTTTTGTCAAGTTAACAGGGGCACACATCTAACTGGTAAGGGCTAAAATGTGTGCAGTATGGACAAAACATACGTCTCTATATAAAAGCGGCGGGGTATATCCAATGGTAGCTCCTTAAAGATCACATCTATGTCTACCATAAATAGCATGTGTTTTATTCGAATCCTAGAACAATTCGGTATTTATAAATAAATAGGTGCGTCAAAAAAAGATAGTACCTCCGTGTTTTCAATGAATGGGGCGATGTACGTAGCGTAGAGGGAAGTTGATTAAAAAACGATGGTCACAGTGATACTGGTGAGATAAAAAGAATTTCTTATAGGCGTGTCTAAAAAGGCCAATATTACGTGTAACATTGCATAGATCTGATAAATACTGCTATTATGATGAATCTCTAGAACTTTATTTATCGATGTACCTTGTTTCGTAGTGTATCAGGGTAGTAATCCATACGACTTTACTAGATGATGGTACATTCACGGATAATGCAAGGTAATTTCTGTAGATAAAGTCATGCATGCGGATTAGATGTTAATTGATTAAGCACCGTGGTTTACTTAAACATATAGTGTAGAGTCCCTAGTATCCCTAAATTCTTACCTTAAACAAGCTAACAGCACACGGACAGAAATGCAGTCCTGTTCCGTTGCTCAGAGTGTTAGGGTCCTATTTCCCCAAGTGCACTTATTTAGTTGTTTCTGTAGAAAAATACATATAGTGGTCGATCGGTAAATTGTAATCTTCTGTCTGTGGGGATTGTTCGAAGAATAACGTATTTGCAGTCTTAGGGTATCTATTGCTTATTACCTTAAACTCGTGGGTAATGCATGGGCAGCAGAATGGTGCTGTTCCAGCGTTTAATCTGTAGGGATCCAACCTCCGTCAAAAGATATTGATCAGCCGTCCCTGCGAGGGAAATGCCGATAGGGAAACAGTCACGTTATTTTGTTCGCGAAAATAAGATTTAAATAGGATTCCTATGACCAATCGGGGATCTTCGCATTCCGTGGAGGTCGGGTCCCCACAACACGAACGACGGAGCAGCACCATTCTGCTGTCCACACGACAACCACTTCCTTAAGGTAAGGAATACACAGCCATGATATTTGGTAGAGACGGTGAAACCGTTCATTTTACGTCCACACCCTGCCATAGATACGGGCCTTTTGAACAAAATAACGTGACTGTTTCCCTATCGGCATTTCCCTCGTAGGGACGGCTGATCAATATCTTTTGACGGAGGTTGGATCCCTACAGATTAAACGCTGGAACAGCACCATTCTGCTGCCCATGCATTACCCACGAGTTTAAGGTAATAAGCAATAGATACCCTAAGACTGCAAATACGTTATTCTTCGAACAATCCCCACAGACAGAAGATTACAATTTACCGATCGACCACTATATGTATTTTTCTACAGAAACAACTAAATAAGTGCACTTGGGGAAATAGGACCCTAACACTCTGAGCAACGGAACAGGACTGCATTTCTGTCCATGTGCTGTTAGCTTGTTTAAGGTAAGAATTTAGGGATACTAGGGACTCTACACTATATGTTTAAGTAAACCACGGTGCTTAATCAATTAACATCTAATCTGCATGCATGACTTTATCTACAGAAATTACCTTGCATTATCCGTGAATGTACCATCATCTAGTAAAGTCGTATGGATTACTACCCTGATACACTACGAAACAAGGTACATCGATAAATAAAGTTCTAGAGATTCATCATAATAGCAGTATTTATCAGATCTATGCAATGTTACACGTAATATTGGCCTTTTTAGACACGCCTATAAGAAATTCTTTTTATCTCACCAGTATCACTGTGACCATCGTTTTTTAATCAACTTCCCTCTACGCTACGTACATCGCCCCATTCATTGAAAACACGGAGGTACTATCTTTTTTTGACGCACCTATTTATTTATAAATACCGAATTGTTCTAGGATTCGAATAAAACACATGCTATTTATGGTAGACATAGATGTGATCTTTAAGGAGCTACCATTGGATATACCCCGCCGCTTTTATATAGAGACGTATGTTTTGTCCATACTGCACACATTTTAGCCCTTACCAGTTAGATGTGTGCCCCTGTTAACTTGACAAAACCACGACTGGTCAGTATCTGTTTACCCGTGTACAAAACAACAGGCATTTATATAGAAATCAAGTGACTATACAGTCTGGAAAATTTAAAATAATAGCCAGTCAATCTGTATGCTAACATCTATAGGTCTTACTAATATAGGACTATCCACATGTCTTATGCAGGCTGTTTTGACCCATTTAAATGGCGGACTAAAATAACCATATCCCTAGCGTTGTCTTATTCAGTTCTGTTCTATCCTTTATCATCAGGAATATCCCCATCTTGCAATCAATTTTACGTTATCCCATCCTTGAATGTGTCACCTTCTAATGATGCCACTGCATGGATAGAGCGTCCATGGTTTGTAAGTAATCTTGTATTTAATGTGAACATTCTTGTGTGCCCAAAATCAGGAATTAGAACAAGATGTATCAATTCATTGCATATTGACAACCTCCAACAATGGGGTTCAAGAATGTAATAGTTATGAGATAGCTAAAATATAGCGATGTATGACAATGCTACTAATTGTGTGCTATCAAGGGATAAGGTCGAGATCTGATTTAAAGAATATATTTCTGAACAAGCCTAGTTAGGTGGTACTGTACAATCTATAGATATCTGTCGGCCATTTATTGCCACCAGGTGAACAAATTGTTATGGAGGGTCAGTGTGATAGTAAGGAATGTCACGTTTCTGATATTGTAATATATGGATTGTATTTTAATAGACATTTTTTCTCTTTCTACATATGTATTTTCAGGATTTATTTTAGGTCTCCTGAAGAAGGCGGTTCACTGCCGAAACGCGCGTCGAGTTCACATGCTCCCCTTTTTTTAAAAATTTTTTGTTATATTACATGCATTTATGTGTTCATTTTTTGTATTAATTATGATTTTATGTTTAACCATTAGAATTGTATGTGATTGACCCATTTTTTACTCTGATTAATTGGTTTGGTCTCGTGATCCCATTTTATGTGTTGTTTTTAAACAAATATTCATTAAAAATATATATTTTATTTAAATATTGTTATATTCTTGATTTTCCTGCTTGATTACTGACCTACCCCGAGTGTTCACTGTATATGTTAGATGTCCTGGGATTTTTTCTCACACTAACCCCCATGGACCATTCTACATTCAGGTCCATCATACCTGGCCCTCGTGGACCATTCTACGTTCAGCTCCATCACAACTGGCCCCCATGGACCATTCTACATTCAGCTCCATCACAACTGGCCCCCATGGACCATTCTACGTTCAGCTCCATCGCAACTTGCCCTCGTGGACCATTCTACATTCAGCTCCATCACAACAGGCCCCCATGGACCATTCTACATTCAGCTCCATCACAACTGGCCCTCGTGGACCATTCTACATTCAGCTCTATCACAACTGGCCTACATGGACCATTCTACATTCAGCTCCATCACAACTGCCCCCCATGGACCATTCTACATTCAACTCCATCACAACTGGCCCCCATGGACCATTCTACATTCAGCTCCATCACAACTGGCCCTCGTGGACCATTCTACATTCAGCTCCATCATAACTGGCCTTCGTGGACCATTCCACATTCAGCTCCATCACAACTGGCCTTCGTGGACCATTCTGCATTCATCTCCATAATAAGAATCCTCGTGCACCATTCCATATTTAGCTCCATCATAAGAATCCTCATGCATCTTTCTAGATTCAGTTTCCCATACCTAGCCGTTGAGGAACATTAAATAATGAATTCCCCTACAACTATCTCTCATGCATCGTTCAAATCCAGTTCCATTATAATTAGCCTTCAAGCACCATTCTAAATTTAGCTCACCCATAACTAGCCCTAAATTTTCTATTCTAAATTCAGCCCCACCGTAACCAGCTCTTGTGCACCATTCTTTTGTCAGCGCTGTCATAACCAGCTCGAATACACCATTCTATATACAGTTTCTCTATAAATAGTTGGCGTGCACAATTCAATATTCGGCAGCATCATAACTGGGCCTCATGCATCATTCTATATTCAGCCCCATCGTAAGAATCCCTCGTGCCTCATTCTATACACAGCTCCATCGTATCATTCTATATTCAGCCCCATCGTAAGAATCCCTCGTGCCTCATTCTATACACAGCTCCATCGTATCATTCTATATTCAGCTCCATCACATGAATCCCCCGTGCATCACTCTATATTCATCTCCATCACATGAATCCCCCGTGCATCATTCTATACACAGCTCCATCATAGAAATCAATCCCTCATGCCCCATTCTATACTCACCCCATCTTAAGAATCCCTTGTGCGTCATTTTATATTCAGCTCCATCATAATAAATCCCCCTTGCACCATTCTACACACAGCTCCATCGCACCATTCTATATCAGCTGTGTCATAAGACTCCCTCATGCACCATTCTTTACTCAGCTCCTTCATAGGATGGAGAACCGTAGCCTTAAGGCCCGGTGGCGCAGGGTACGCCTGAAATCCCCGGGATTCACCTGCCTTGTCAAATACAGATTCAGAAAAGGGGGTGGTGATGAACAGAGTGTCTGAATTAAGCAGACCACTCTTACCCAGTCCAAAGATCAGGGCTTGATCCATCACCGTTTTTTAGCTCACTGCACCATCCCAGCTCAGAACCTGGCTACATGCAAATTAGTCTGTTCTTGTCCCAGTGCATGATTGGAACAGGGCAAACCAAACTACCAAGCCAATTCTTATACTGGGAAGGAAACAAGCTTCCGGGGACCGGTTTCTAGCATTTCAGCCGTCGTCGGCCCGGCTTGCTTGAATCCTGATGGTGCAATGAGCAAGGGACTCACATCTGAGTATACCCTTCCACGCTTATGGTGGACAAAATGATTCAGAAAAGGGGGTGGTGATGAACTGAGTGTCTGAATTAAGCAGACCACTCTTACCCAGTCCAAAGATCAGGGATTGATCCATCACCGTTTTTTAGCTCACTGCACCATCCCAGCTCAGAACCTGGCTACATGCAAATTAGTCTGTTCCTGTCCCAGTGCATGATGGGAACAGGGCAAACCAAACTACCAAGCCAATTCTTATACTGGGAAGGAAACAAGCTTCCGGGGACCGGTTTCTGGCATTTCAGCCGTCGTCGGCCAGGCTTGCTTGAATCCTGATGGTGCAATGAGCAAGGGACTCACATCTGAGTATACCCTTCCACGCTTATGGTGGACAAAATGATTCAGAAAAGGGGGTGGTGATGAACAGAGTGTCTGAATTAAGCAGACCACTCTTGCCCAGTCCAAAGATCAGGGCTTGATCCATCACCGTTTTTTAGCTCACTGCACCATCCCAGCTCAGAACCTGGCTACATGCAAATTAGTCTGTTCCTGTCCCAGTGCATGATGGGAACAGGGCAAACCAAACTACCAAGCCAATTCTTATACTGGGAAGGAAACAAGCTTCCGGGGACCGGTTTCTGGCATTTCAGCCGTCGTCGGCCCGGCTTGCTTGAATCCTGATGGTGCAATGAGCAAGGGACTCACATCTGAGTATACCCTTCCACGCTTATGGTGGACAAAATGATTCAGAAAAGGGGGTGGTGATGAACAGAGTGTCTGAATTAAGCAGACCACTCTTACCCAGTCCAAAGATCAGGGCTTGATCCATCACCGTTTTTTAGCTCACTGCACCATCCCAGCTCAGAACCTGGCTACATGCAAATTAGTCTGTTCCTGTCCCAGTGCATGATGGGAACAGGGCAAACCAAACTACCAAGCCAATTCTTATACTGGGAAGGAAACAATCTTCCGGGAACTGGTTTCTGGCGTTTTTGGCCACTATAGGTGTGGCAGGGTATACTCAGACATGAGTCCCTTGCTCACTGCACCATCAGGATTCAAGCAAGCCGGGCCGACGACGGCTGAAATGCCAGAAACTGGTCCCCGGAAGCTTGTCTCCTTTCTGGTGAAGAATTGGCTTGGTAGTTTAGTCTGCCCTGTTCCCATGATGCACTGGGCCAGGGACAGACTGATTTGCATATAGCCAGGTTCTGAGCTGGGATGGTGCAGTGAGCTAAATAACGGTGATGGATCAAGCCCTGATCTTTGGACTGGGTAAGAGTGGTCTGCTTAATTCAGACACTCTGTTCATCACCACCCCCTTTTCTGAATCGTTTTTGGCCACTATAGGTGTGGCAGGGTATACTCAGACATGAGTCCCTTGCTCACTGCACCATCAGGATTCAAGCAAGCCGGGCCGACGACGGCTGAAATGCCAGAAACCGGTCCCCGGAAGCTTGTCTCCTTTCTGGTGAAGAATTGGCTTGGTAGTTTAGTCTGCCCTGTTCCCATGATGCACTGGGCCAGGGACAGACTGATTTGCATATAGCCAGGTTCTGAGCTGGGATGGTGCAGTGAGCTAAATAACAGTGATGGATCAAGCCCTGATCTTTGGACTGGGTAAAAGTGGTCTGCTTAATTCAGACACTCTGTTCATCACCACCCCCTTTTCTGAATCGTTTTTGGCCACTATAGGTGTGGCAGGGTATACTCAGACATGAGTCCCTTGCTCACTGCACCATCAGGATTCAAGCAAGCCGGGCCGACGACGGCTGAAATGCCAGAAACCGGTCCCCAGAAGCTTGTCTCCTTTCTGGTGAAGAATTGGCTTGGTAGTTTAGTCTGCCCTGTTCCCATGATGCACTGGGCCAGGGACAGACTGATTTGCATATAGCCAGGTTCTGAGCTGGGATGGTGCAGTGAGCTAAATAACAGTGATGGATCAAGCCCTGATCTTTGGACTGGGTAAGAGTGGTCTGCTTAATTCAGACACTCTGTTCATCACCACCCCCTTTTCTGAATAGTCAAATGCAGAGACACGGACTCTTCGTCTGGCGTAGAAGATGGTATTTATTAACTGCAGGTAGTACAGTGGTCTTAGAAGTCGTTGGTATAACGAGGTTAAAAAGAGACTGCCACTTAACTTCGTAGGGCACAGGTTATATATACGATACAATACAATGCAAAATGCAATCACACAAGAGCATGAGCTATAGGCAAACGTTATAAACAAATGTTTTAAGACCAAAGGAACTCAAGTTCCCGGTTCTGTTTGTCACTCGACCCCTTAAGTAATTTACAAATGAATCCACACAATTCAATTTACAAGTAGAGAAAACACAGCTGCATGTTGTAGAAGGACAGTCGTGAAACAGGAGAATGCATGAGACATGTAGCGAAGGACAGCATATAAGATAACTTAAAGGAAACAATGGTGTGAACCAACAAATAGTCCGGACGGGATTAATCAGCTCAGACAGGAATTAGTGTACTCGGCCAGACCCTGACACTCGTTAGTAAACATAGGCGAAGAAGCCACCTGACACGTAAATCCAAAAACGACAAAAACATTGCGTTCGCCGCGCTGCCTGAGTGAGGGCAACATAAAATGGCGGCGATCACAAAAGGGAGGCTGAGCACGAGCGAATTCGTAATTTACAGAACCTCAGCCCTCCTTTTGCCATTACTCAGGCAAAAACGAACCAACTCATGTTAATCTGAGTCGGAATCTACATCGATGTTCATGAAATCCTCAAGCTGTTGCTGCACCATCATCCTAATATTCTCTGTCTTCTGAGTTGCAGATTGTGGGACACATAAAGGCCAACAGGCCACAAACTGCAGGACCACATTGAACGCACAGACAACAAGAGAATATGATGGCCAAAATTGCTCCAAGGAACGTTAGGATCTTCCATCCCCAAGTTGACAATATTCCCCAAAACCATCCCATAAAAGACCAATCTCCTTCGTCCGGATGAATCGACTCAGAGATGGTATGCAATTTGGAAATGGCTTGGTGTACTGCCGGAGCCTCATCTGGACTATAAATGCAGCAACTAGATCCGATCAATCTACAGACACCTCCTCGGTCTGATAAGATCACATCTAGCGCAATCCGATTTTGCAACGTCATAAGACGGTCAGCCTGAAGCTCTGCTGTAATGTTACCTTTCGCACCTGCAGTAACATTAATACTGGTCTCAACCACACAAACCAATTGCCTGATGTTTCTGCTGTTGACCATCGGGCCCTGAAAGGGAAGGAATCCTTTAAGGAAATCTCCTCCCTCTTGTTCTGCCGTGTCTTTAGCATCAAATATACCTCTGCTATGTCTAACTCTGTGGTGGTCTGACGGAGCCGTGTATGTAGGGGGAAGGAGAAAGGCTATGTAACATGTTCCAGAAAAGTTGGAAGGGAGCCAAGTATAAGCTCGATCATTACAGACAAAATATGTTCCTTGAGACGAAACTAACGGAGGGAAATCAGGAGATGAGAAAATATATGTGTATGAACATTTCTGCTTGATGTCAGCTTTCTTGCTGTTGATTTGGAGACAAAAATTACCTCGATGGGGCACAGTCTACACTGGAGAAGACTCACCCTTTCTAGTTCTGTCACCAAGGATAGAAACATAGTGGGTAACATTCCATCCATCATAAGCTCTCTTCTCATCTAACGGAATCTTGCTCTTCTCTATAATCTTAGCCATTACCACTATACCTTTAATCAAGGAGCTGTGACTGAAGTCTAATCCATTCCCAGAGGTTCTTACAGGGCTTCTGAGTCTGTTGTGGTATGCGGCGGAAAACATAATCAAATAGGCCCAAGCTGAACCTTCGTATGAGAAAGGAAGAACCAGGTATGGCATTCCCTTTTGTGTATTGTGTGGCATAACAAACAACCAGCAGCTACCAGCGCGGGGACACACCAGCGGGTGTAACCAAGCGCTTTATAAAATTTATAATAATAATAATAATAATTATAAGTCCGCACACCCAACAGTCAGTTATATTAATAGCCAACTGATGTTGATGTAACAACTGAATAAACGTATTATTCATATATTCGGCTCTCCTTATCTGTTCATGAGGGGATAGAGCATGCATTTTATGTGAGAAGACAGAAAGACGAGAAGGCAAAGAGGTTGTGGAATTAACAACATTTAGCGGTTGCAAAACATGCACGATCCAAACTGTGCAAGCTAATAAAATACACAAAAACATAAAAACACACAAAGTTACGCCAAAACGACTACGCAATAATTTACAATACTTTGATCTCATTTCCTGCTTCCTATTTTCCCTACCTACAATTGTTGTACCATCCATCTTTATCTAAAAAAAACTGTCGCTCACGGCAATTTTCCTCAATCACTCAGCTACTCACTTATGTATATCCTGAGGCGCTAGCCACTTGCCAAAAGAACAAAAACCAGGTTACAGTCTGAGTCTCCTACCATGACCCTGCGACGGAGACAGATGGCACATCTAATACTAATATCACATAAAGACAAGGAGGGAAAAAGGACCCCCAAAAAATTGTCTTTAAATAAAGGAAAAAAAAAGCGTTCAAAGTGTTCAGTTCCCTGGGTTAGCTCTCGGTCTCAAGTTGTAGCGTGTTTTTCCCGGCACGGTCTGGTCCTTGAACAGAGTTTCTGGATTAGTAGTGTCTAATCGAAGATGCGTGGGCACAGCAGCTTGAAGAATGTCGTCATCTGCTTTCTCAGACTGAGTTCCATAAATTTGGGCATCACTAAAAGGCACAAAACACGGAATCGCTGCAGATTCAGATTCTCTTACACCACTGCGGATCCACTGGTCGAAGGGTAATGGCAGTGGCACCTTTTTACAGTGCACGCCATGCACCCAGTTACGCTTGCCGACCACTTTCACGGCCGTGCGGGTGACAAGCAAAACTTGCGTAGGCGCAGACCAACGAGGCTCCAAGTTCTTAGTCCGCTGAAAATTTTTGACGCAGACCCAGTCACCGGGCAAAATAGTGTGACCTGTTTCTGTGGAGGCCTCCGGCAAAGCACTTTGTACCTGTTGACGAATAACACTTCATTTAGTAGTCAAATCATGCAAATAGTCAATTAACAGAGGTTATGGTATATCTGAATATCTCTTGGGACGAGGGACGCCCCAAACATTAGCTGGGCGTCCGAATACCACTTCATATGGGCTAAGTCCCATACGAGAATGCACAGTAGTTCTGGTTGACAAAAGAGCTAAGGGCAAGGCATCAGGCCAACCAAGGCCCGTACTGGCTTGAATCTTGGCTAGTTTAAGCTTGAGTGTACCATTATAACACTCAACCAAACCTGCTGACTGTGGATGGTTTGCCGCGTGGAATTTCTGTCTAATACCAAGACCAGAACATACTTTCTGCATAATCTGGCCCACAAATTCACTTCCATTGTCACTCCAGACAATGCGCGGCAAACCAAATCTGGGGAAAAACTCCTTAAGCAACACTTTAGCAGTCGACAGAGCAGCGTTATCTTTCAAGGGGTAGGCCTCTATCCAGCGGGAAAAGGCACATACCACCACCAGAACATACTTAAGGTTGTTGCATCGATCCATATGAATGTGATCGATCTGCAACACCTCAAAAGGATATGACGTGGGAGCAAAATGACCTGTCGGAGTTGGGGTACCCTTTCCTGGGTTATGCATTAAACAAACAATGCAATGCTTAACCACATTCTCTGCACATTTCGGGATTCCTTCATTCTGCCACACAGGAGCCAAGAGCTTACATATGCCTTTCGCACTAATGTGAGCTGGACCATGAGCCATAGTCACGACCGGCAACACATAAGCGTCCGGTAATAACCATCGCTGATGTTCCGACAGCTCCGTCCAACAATCCATCGAATCTAACATTCCCGTCCTTTCTTTCCATGTACTCAATTCTTTCTCAGTAGCCTCTCCCTGAATCCTTTTCACACTCTCAATCGTGTCTTCACACATTTCAATTTCCCTAACCCAGTTTGCAGGACCTGCCACATACATTCGACTAGCGGTGTTTCTAGCTGTAGTTTTCGCTACCTCGTCTGCAAACGCATTTCCACGACCCACATCATCTGTAACTTTCTTATGTGCGCTGGACTTTATGATCGCTATCTGTGCAGGTAAAGTAAGTGACTCAAGGAGATCAGTTACTAACTGACCATGCTGAATCTTTGTCCCGTGGGAGGTAAAGAATCCTCTCTCCCTCCATAACTTGCCAAAACTATGTGCAACGCCAAAAGCATACTGACTATCTGTGTACACATTCACTCTCTTTCCCTTCGACAACACACACGCTCTAGTCAAGGCTATTAATTTGGCTGCTTGGGCTGAATTATGTCCAATACGTGCCGTCTCAACAATTGTGCATAAGGTGGTAACAGCATAGGCAGAAGTAGTTTCCCCATTCGGAAGCTTGAAACAGGAACCATCCACCCATAGGATCCCATCCGGGTCCTTGACCGGAGTGTCCTTTAAATCAATCCTACCCTTCGTTTCTTCTTCCATTTGAAGAAAACAATCATGTTTTTCCTGAACATCTTTCTCATCTGGAAGTGGCAACAGTGTAGCTGGTTTTAACATATTACATCTTTTGATATGTACATAGCTCGCTAGAAGTGTCAGCTCGTAACCAGACAAACGAGCACTCGTGAGATGCTGTATCCTTGTTCTATTCAGCAAGGTATCCACTGCATGTGGAACCATAACAATGAGTGTGTTATCCAACACTAATCCGGCAGACTGTCTAATAGAAATTGCCGCAGCTGCCGTAGCTCTGAGACAACTGGGCAAAGCTTTAGCTACTGGGTCTAGTGTACCGGAGAAATAGGCACATGGCCTCTGCTTATCTCCGAATTGCTGTGTCAAAACTGACCATGCGCAACCCTCTCTCTCGTGAACGTACAGTGTAAAGGACTTGCTGTAATCCGGGGTACCCAACACTAGAGCAGAACATAGAGCAGTACGTAGGTCAACAAAACATTTCTGACATTCATCCGTCCAAGGGAGCGGATGGGGCGTATCTTTCAACGTTAGTGCCAACAATGGTTTGGCCAAAAGTGAAAAATTGAGAATCCATTGTCTACAGTAAGAAGTGATACCCAAAAAGGCACGCACTTCTCTGTGTGTCGTAGGTACAGACATCTGTGAAATAGCATGAATACGTTCTGGGGTCAATCGTCTTCCCTCCTTCGACAAGAGATGACCTAAATAGGTCACTTCTTGTCGGACATACTGCAACTTGGAGGATGATACTTTATGATTTAAAGCAGCCAGATGATGCAACAACGCAACAGTCACATTCTTACACACATCTTCCGTATCAGCAGCCACCAGCCATTCGTCCACATACTGAACAAGTGTAGCGCCTGGAGGCGAAGAGAAAGCATCAAGTTGTGACTTAAGAGCCTTGCTATAGATGGAAGGACTTTCACAATAACCTTGAGGAGCTCCCTTAAATCGGAAACTTCGGCCACCCAGTGAGAAACCAAAGATATCCCTACTTTCTTCAGCAATGGGAATAGTAAAGAAAGCGTTCTTGAGGTCTATCACCGAAAACCAAGTCGCCGAAGCAGGGATCATCGTCAATAAAGCTGTAATGTCCGGGACAACAGGAAACTGTGGCACCACTATTTTATTGACTTCTCTCAGGTCAATAACAAATCTATAAACAGGAGGCTGTGAAGGATCAGTTCTCTTAAGGATCGGAAGAACAGGACTATTACAAACGTTGCCTCTCGTTTCATCAACCACACCTTTCTGAATAAAATCATCAACAATAGCCAAAAGTGCTCTCTCTCCATCGCTAGAGATACGGTACTGGGGAATGCGTGGCATTCTAACATTTTCTTTAATTTTGACAACATACGGTGGTATCACAAGGCGTCCCACGTCATTCGGGCCTGTAGCTCAAAGACATTCAGGAAGAGAAAGCAACTCGGGTGAGAACTGGTCTCGGGATAAATACATAGAAGACGTCAATTTCTTCCCTAACGTAAGATGCACGCCAGAAGGGGAACAATACAATGTTGCATGCAATCTTTTCAACAAATCCAGACCCAGCAAGTTCTCACCACAACCAGTCGTCAGAATAAGCGAAGCATCCAATTCATAAGGTCCAATCGAAACAGGCAAAGGACAAGAAACCGGATTACGAACAGGGGCGCCAGAAAATCCTACAGAAGTATTTTTTAAGCCAGACAAAGGTGCCCCAGGGAGTTTAGAATGGATGATAGAACTTATCATCGCACCAGTATCCAAAAGAAACGGTTCTGAAACACCCATAGCATTGACAGTGACATACAGTCCTTTTTGATCTACCGGAATCGACACAACTCCCTTACTTCGTCCATGGCTGTCCTATTCGATATGGAGATCGTCATCCCTATCTTCAACGTGATAATCGTCATTGTATCAAAATAATTTGAAGTAGATGAAGGAAACGAACGCTGCTCCTGAGAGGACGCACCTCGTCCTCGACCTCTAGATCCTGTCTGAGAATTACCACGACCTCGTGGAGCAGACATCCCATTATTACGCTGTAATAAAACTGGACAACTATTCTTGAAATGTCCCTCCTCCCTACAGTATGCACATTAATTAGGACCTAACGAAGGTCGCGGTGCAAAATACTCGGGCTTTTGAAACACTTTCTGAAACTGTGGGGGTTGAGAAAACTGAGGCTGTGTTGGACGCGGAGGATAAGCTTGCTGTAAAAGAACCTTTGTTTTCAAATCTTTATGTTTCTTCTCTTGCTTCTCCTTCTCTTCCTTCTCTTCCTTATCTCTATTCTCATAATACTGTGCAGTAGCCAATATTTTAGCAGGGGAAGAAACAGCCCATGCACTTTCAGAGCTCTTTAATTTATTTGACAATTCGGGAAGTAAGTTATATACAAACTTATCCACAAACAACCGCTGACCACCCTCTATACTCAGATCTTGACCACTATGGTCAATAAACGTCACTTCAAAACGAGTGAAAAAATCCGAGACCCTTTCGTCTTTCTTTTGCTTGCATGCGGCCAACTTATCCCAATTTACCCGTACCGCAGGCATCATTGTCTTCATTAATTCAATTATTCTGCCCGGTAAGGCCGTAATCAGATCATCAGGTTTCGCACCGCCCACTTGACCCGCATCTGCAGCTCTAATAGCAGCCCAATCACCACCTAATCCACCAACGTGATTTTCCCTACGAATTCCTGCCCATAATGCTTGCGGAACAACATTTCCAAATACCATGCCAATATCGGCCAAATTCATAATACAAGCCTCGACTGTTTGAGACATTTCTTTATAATATCCAGCAGGATTTTTACGGGGGTCCGGAAGAGTCTGTTTAAGCGCCAATACTTCAGACCTTTTCCATGGTTCGTGAACCCATATGCGCTGGAAATGAGCAGGAATCTGTGGTGGACCAACCACCTCTTCTCTCCATACGGGAGGAACTTCACGCATCGGATAATTCTTAATGCCCTTTTTATAAACATAATCAGTCTCAGAAAGAGTCAGGGACAGAAACATTGCCCAAAATGCAAGGAGTTTATTTACTGCGTCTGCAACCTGTGGTCCTACAATAAAACCCTTATCAAAATCAGCTTGTAACTTCAGCAGCTCCGAAGGAACTGAATCTAGCTCCATATCTTCCCATTGCCTAATAAGAGTTTGACACATAACATTAAAAACATATCTCTGAGTGGGCTCCATCCACTGATGAAAGGAACTCATAATGTCCTCTGTACTATATTCTAATCCTTTCTCAATCCATTTACGAGCGAGAGATCCCAAAACAACTTTCTCGTCCGTAAGAGGGAGTTGATAACGAGATTGTTGTTTAGAAAAAGCTGGAGACAAATTGAAAGACCCAAGAAGAGGAGAAAAGAAACTCGAAACAGCATCTGCTATTCTCCTCTGTGAAGTAGGAGAATCCCTTAAGAGAACAGGAAGCATTACAGATGTAGAAGGCGACAAGGACTGAAACGTAGCCGGCTGAGGAACCAGAACAGAGGACTGTAGGGAAGGTGGGGGCTGAACTATAGGATGAGAGGACAGAGCAGAAGCAGGCAAAGGTGCGTTAACAGGCTGAGCCGGTTGCTGAACAATCGGTAATTGAGCAACCACTTGTTGAGCAACAGGAGGGGGTAACAGAGGTGCAATTAGGATTTTGGGCATAGGGCAGAGGTGAATTCAATAAACAAGACATTAGAGAATCTTCTTCCAATTCCTTATTCTTATCTGGAGAGGAGGTAGGCAACATCGGATAACATCTATCTATCGCCATACGATGTTGTCTCTCCAATATCTCATTCGCACCGTCTACTTCATTATTTTTAAACTGCTGAGCAGCTTGTATAATTGACATATCTTGCGCTTTCTTATCTCTTTTTGCTTGCTTAATTTCTTTCTGTTTGGCTTTCTTACGCCAAAGGCGAAAAGAGTCAAACATTGCCGGCCGGGCTTTTCTTTTAAACAGGATCGTTTCCAAATAATCTAAGATAGCGGGGTCAAAACTACAATTTTGGGGCCATCTTAAAACTCCACTATTTTTCGTGTATCAGACCCATGTCTCGTTAAAGGTAATCGGACCAACACCATGTTTCGAATAAAGCTCGTAAGTGGGAGTTCCAACTGGAGGGATCGGACATGATTCCTCCAACTGGAAATCCCTTGTACAACCCAAGCAACAAATTCTTTTAAACTTACTCAGTCCAGGCATCGTCACTTCTCTAGACTGATCACAAACAACAAGGGGTGTAAATCAAGAAAACAGTACAAATGTACTTACCCCTTGGCTTCAGCTATTGCAATACCTGAATAAAAACCCCAAAACAAAACAAAACAAAGGTCTGTGGGAGCGACCCACTAAATACTTAACTAAGGATCTTTCTACACCAGCGAAGGTCTGTCTATCGTCTCGCTTTACCAAACATCATCAAAAGGGTCCAAGGCAGGGCGACAGTCAGGGCAGCAGTCGTCAGCAGCCGTCAGAAAGGAGTAGCCGTGCCGTCAAAGACCTTCGGTCCACTTTCGACATACAGGGGTCGATCACGTGGTGCGCTTCCTCCGGAGTTTTCTTGCGGGGCTTCTCAAAACCCTCGGGCTCAACTGCTACCGCTGAAGTCGCCCCACGCTGGGCGCCAGTTGGAGAACTGTAGCCTTAAGACCGGGCGGCGCAGGGTACGCCTGAAATTCCCGGGATTCACCTGCCTTGTCAAATACAGAGACACGGACTCTTCGTCTGGCGTAGAAGATGGTATTTATTAGCTGCAGCTAGTACAGTGGTCTTAGAAGTCGTTGGTATAACGAGGCTCAAAAGAGACAGCCACTTAACTCCGTGGCGCACACGTTTATATACGATACAAAACAATGCAAAATGCAATCACACAAGAGCATGAGCTATAGGCAAACGTTATAAACAATGTTTTAAGACCAAAGCAACTCAAGTTCCCGGTTCTGTTTGTCACTCGACCCCTTAAGTAATTTACAAATGAATCCACACAATTCAATTTACAAGTAGAGAAAACACAGCTGCATGTTGTAGAAGGACAGTTGTGAAACAGGAGAATGCAGGAGACATGTAGCGAAGGACAGCAGATAAGATAGATTAAAGGAAACAATAGTGTGAACCAACAAATAGTCCGGACGGGGATTAATCAGCTCAGACAGGAATTAGTGTACTCGGCCAGACCCTGACACTCGTTAGTAAACATAGGCGAAGAAGCCACCTCACGCATAAATGCAGAAACGACAAAAACGTTGCGTTCGCCGCGCTGCCTGAGTGAGGGCAACATAAAATGGCGGCGATCACAAAATGGAGGCTGAGCACGAACGAATTTGTAATTTACAGAACCTCAAGGAATCCCTCAGGCATCATTCTATATGCAGCCTTATCATAGGAATTCCCTGCGAACCATTCTATATTCAGCTCCATCATAAGAATCCCTCATGCACCATTCTATGTTCAGCTCCATCATCATTTACCGCTGGGATGCCTTAGGATAGCTATGTGCTATATAAGTGCTTATTCGTTCATTCATTTATTCATAGAATCCCTTGTGCCCCATTCTAAACACAGCTCCATTGCACAATTCTATATCAGCTTTGTCATAAGACTCCCTCATGCAGCATTCTTTACTCAGCTCTTTCATAGGAATCCCTCATGCATCATTCTATATGCAGCCATATCATAGGAATTCCCCGTGCACCATTCTATGTTCAGCTCCATCATCATTTAGCGCTGGGATGCCTTAGGATATCTATGTGCTCTATAAGTGCTTATTCATTTATTCATAAAATCCCTCGTGCCCCATTCTAAACACAGCTCCATTGCACATTTCTATATTCAGCTCCATCATAAGACTCCCTCATGCACTATTCTATGTTCAGCTCCATCATCATTTAGCGCTGGGATGCCTTAGGGTAGCTATGTTTATGTTTATGTTTATGGGATTTATAGAGCGCGCTACTACCCTAGGGCATCTCAGCGCTGCCGGAATCAGATAGAGGAGCTGAGCGCTTACTCTTGTGGAAAGAGCCAGGTCTTAAGTTTTTTTCTGAATTGAGCTTCATTTTGAGTGAATCAAATGTCGGGATCTAGGCTGTTCCAGAGCGTGGGTATCAGATGGGTGAAAGACCTTCCACCCCATCTGGCTCTTTTTATTGTGGTATCTTTCATGAGGAATGTTGAGCTTGATGTGAGCTGACGATGGGGGATATAATGACCAACCAGATTTTGAATAAGTGCTGGACCCCTTCCGTGCATAGCACGGTGAGCCAGGTTGAGTGACTTAAATGTAATTCTGGCTTTAATCGGGGGCCAGTGTATTTTCTTTAGTCCTGATTTTACTGACTAGGTATGTTCAGTAGTAGTCGCGCTGCTGCCTTCTGGACAATTTGTAGACGGTTTATTACAAATTTGGGGGAGCCTAGAAAGAGGTAGTTCCCGTAGTTCAACCTCGAGATTACCAAGGCCTGGACTACTGTCCTCCTGGCGTCTTCTGGGAGTAGGGAGATGATTTTCCTGATCAGGCGTAATGTCCCAAAGCAGGTCCCGGATAGTTTTTTGACCTGTATCTCCATAGTGAGATTTTGGTCCAGCCACAAACCAAGATTCTTTATAACTGGCTTAGGAGAGGGGGGAGGTCCCCAGCTGATTGGCCATGGAATTTGTGAGCGAGGGTTGAAGTTATTTCCCAGGATCATAAATTCCGTCTTATCGCCATTCAACTTAAGTCTACAGTCCGCCATCCAGGATCCTATTTTCTCAAGGCAGGGTACGAGTTGCCGATGGTCTGAATTAATGGTGTCTGAGATTGAGAAAACTAGTTGCGTGTCGTCAGCATATGACACAATGGAAATGCCAAATTCCTGGGTGATCTGAGCTAGGGGACTGAGGTAAATGTTAAAAAGGGTTGGGCTCAGGGAGGAGCCCTGAGGCACCCCCCAAGGTGCAGAAAAAGGGTCTGACTTGAACCCGGCCTCCATGCATTGGAAGGTCCTATAACTCAGAAATGAGGCAACCCATTCCTTCGCTGTTCCACCTATTCCAGCCCCTGGATCAGCACTGCCTGGTCTACAGTGTCAAAAGCGGCGCTCAGGTCTAGGAGCACCACTGCTGCAGTTTTTTCTTGGTCAAGAATAGCTTTGAGTTTTTCCGTGACCACTAACAGCGCTGACTCAGTGCTGTGTTGGGGTCTAAACCCCATCTGTGTCTAATGGATGACGTTATTATTTTCGAGAAAGGCGGAAATTGAGGTGTTCACATGTTTTTCTGCCATCTTGCCCACTATTGGCAGTAGTGATATTGGGCAGTAGTTTGATAACTCCGCCGGGTCCATGTGTGGCTTTTTCAGCAGGGGTTTCATAGTGGCGTGTTTCCATTCCTGGGGTACTCTGCCTTTTTCAAGTGAAAGATTAATGAGGTTCCCAAGCTGAGTGAGGATGGGTTCCCCTCCTTGAAGAAGAATGTGAGGTGGGGTGGGGTCCAAAGAAGATCCTGATTTGATTTTCTTTAATAGTACGGACATGTGGTCTGGGTTAGTGGAGGGGATGGTCATGTTGGCGGGTGGGATTATGAGGGCTTTGGTTTGAAGTTTGGTCTGTACAATGGGGGTGTTTCCTGAAATTCTTGCAGGCATGGGTTGGAGAGAGTTATAGATGATTTCTACTTTATTTTTAAAGAAGGTGGCCAAATCGTTGCACCTAACTTTAGAGTATTGGGGATTGCTTAGCCCTTAGTCTGTGATGGTTAGTGATTTCACAATTTTAAAAAGTTCCCTGGCCGAGTTCGAGGATTTGGCGATTTTTTCTTCATAGAAGGCGGCTTGCGCTTTCCTGACACTTTTTTTAATATAGATGTATGGTAACTCTATAGCTTTTTTTAAATTTAGGGTCGTAGGATTTCCTCCACTGTCGTTCCAGTCTTTTACTTTTCTTTTTCTGTTCAACTAGCGCGGGGAAAACCAAAAGGATCTGTTGGTTTTTTTATGAGATAGAGGGCCTGGCGTTCTAAAATTCCTGTCAATGGAGCGGTTTATCCATGTTAACCAGTTGGTCTGGGCTTCATTTAGATTCTTGGTATCTGGGGGTTTGGAGGATTCTAGATCCTGGGCCCATGCCTCTGGCACTGTTTTGGGCCATTTACGTCCCATTACTGTGAGACCTTTGTTTTGACCAATTATGGGTGTCTGGAGTTCAAGTGAGATCAGGGCATGATCCGTCCATGGCATCCACATTGGGTCTAGAACTTTTAGACTCTGGTCGTTTGAAAAAACGGGGTCCAAAAGGTGGCCTTTCTCATGTGTGACGGCGGGTACCAGCTGCGGTACCTGTAGGGCTTCCATATCGGCTAGGCACCTTTTAGCTAATGGATCATTAGGATCATCCAGGTGGATGTTAATATCACTTAGCACTGTGATGGCGTTTTTTTCTATCAGCATACTGGCTAGTTGGTCTGGGGCGGAGTCTAAAAATCGGGTACAGGGGCCCGGGGGTCTGTGGATCAGTCCTCCTGCGAAGGAACTGGTGGCGGAAAAGGATATTCTGAAACTACCAGCCTCAGATGTGTCAATGCTGACGGGGGATAGTGTGCATCCTAGCTGGTCCTTGTGAATAATTGCTAGTCCTCCTCCCATAGTTCCAACTCTGTCGAGTCGGGCGATTTTGTAACCATGGGGTAAGGCCTCTGCAATTTCTGGTGTTGAGCTTTCCCTGAGCCAGCTTTCGGTGAGAAATAGGACCTCCAGTTGCTCTTCCTCAATTAAGAGTCTAATTTCCATTGCATGTTTGGGTAGCGATCGGCTATTGATAAGTCCATTTTTGTTGTTTTCCATTGTGTCAGCTCAGCTTCCTTTCCCTGCCTGTAATGATCTCTATTGATTTCCTTGAACCCGCATGTCAGACAGTGCAATGGTTGTTCTGCACTCATCGAATGTTGGCATTGTGGGTGGGCTGTTACCCTTAGGTCTCGAAGTTCTAAGCTGGTGTAGGTGAGTTGTGTCCCCGGGGCTGTGGTGGTTAGGGCAGGGTTTCTGGCCCCTGGTCCAGTGCGGCCGCGGACGGGCGCAGACAGGCTTGCCTTTGGTGCACCTTCAGCGCGCCAGCCGCGCGCCCGCTGCTCGTCGGCGACATGCTTCCTTAAGTATGGTCTGCCCCTTAACTACGGGGAAAGACTAGAATGCCGCTTCAAGATGGCCGTTCCACCGTGGCCACCCGGAAGTCGGGAAGTGATCCTCCCTCCACAACAAGCAGCTGTAAAAGCTGTGGTGGACCGGGGAGTCACTAAGTGAATTACAAGCCCCCAAGAATTAAAAACAACAGGCGATTGTTTTTTTAAAAAAAGCGAAAGTACGTAAAGGTGTACGATCGCACTGAGCAAGTGCGCTCGCAACAGATAAATGGCAGTAAGTATTGGCAGCGTGGATCAGCCTTTACCTGGTTTCATCTGCGCGTCGGCGCCATGCTTCCTTAAGTATGGTCTGCCCCTTAACTACGGGGAAAGACTAGAACGCCGCTTCAAGATGGACGATCCTCCGTGGCCACCCGGAAGTCGGGAAGTGATCCCCCTCCACAACAAGCAGCTGTAAAAGCTGTGGTGGACCAGGGAGTCACCAAGTGAATTACAAGCCCCCAAGAATTGAAAACAACAGGCGATTGGTTTTTTAAAAAAAGCGAAAGTACGTGAAGGTGCACGATCGCACTGAGCAAGTGCGCTAGCAACAGATAAATGGCAGTAAGTATTGGCAGCGTGGATCAGCCTCTACCTGGTTTCATCTGCGCGTCGGCGTCATGCTTCCTTAACCCCTTCGATGCTCATGACGGAACGGTTCCGTCATGAGCATCGGTCGTGCTGTGCTCATGACGGAACCGTTCCGTCATGACCACACCCGCGAATGGAATGTTCAGCACCGGGGGAGAATTGGCGCCGCAGGCAAGGTGTTAAGTAGGGTCTGGCCCTTAACTACGGGGAAAGACTAGAACGCCGCTTCAAGATGGCCGTTCCTCTGTGGCCACACGGAAGTCGGGAAATGATCCTCCCTCCACAACAAGCAGCTGTAAAAGCTGTGGTGGAACGGGGAGTCACTAAGTGAATTACAAGCCCCCAAGAATTAAAAACAACAGGCGATTGGTTTTTTAAAGAAAGCGAAAGTTCGTGAAGGTGCACGATCGCGCTGAGCAAGTGCGCTAGCAACAGATAAATGGCAGTAAGTATTGGCAGCGTGGATCAGCCTCTACCTGGTTTCATCTGCGCATCGGCGCCATGCTTCCTTAAGTATGGTCTGCCCCATAACTACGGGAAAAGACTAGAACGCCGCTTCAATATGGCCGTTCCTCCGTGGCCACCCGGAAGTCGGGAAGTGATCCTCCCTCCACAACAAGCAGCTGTAAAAGCTGTGGTGGACCGGGGAGTCACTAAGTGAATTACAAGCCCCCAAGAATTAAAAACAACAGGCGATTGTTTTTTTTAAAAAAGCGAAAGTTCGTGAAGGTGCATGATCGCGCTGAGCAAGTGCACTAGCAACAGATAAATGGCAGTAAGTATTGGCAGCGTGGATCAGCCTCTACCTGGTTTCGGTATGTGCTCAATAAGTGCTTATCCATTCATTCATTCATAGGAATCCCTCGTGCCCCATTCTAAACACAGCTCCATTGCACAATTCTATAATCAGATCCATCATAAGACTCCCTCATGCATCATTCTGTACGCAGCTCCATGATAGGAATCCTTTGTGCCCCATTCTATATTGCACCGTTTTTTATTCAGTTCCATCATAATAATCTCTTGTGCACCAGTCTATATCAGTTGCCCGCGACTAGCCATTGAAGACAATTATGTTTTTGGTTTCCCCGCAGCTAGCTTTCATGCAACAGTCTGTATCCAATTCCATTATAAGTAGCCCTCATTCATAAATATATATATACAAGTTCCCCAAAACTGACCCCTATGAAAAGTTCTATGTTCAACTCCATCACAGCTAGTCCCCATGCACCATTCTATAGCTAGTTAAATCTTAACTAGCGATTATGCACCTGTCTATATAGTTTCCCCATAGTGAGCCCCATGCACCATTCCGTGTTTAAGCACGTCAAAAGTAGCCCTCATGCACCATTCCGCTTTTAAGCCCGTCATAATTAGCCCTCATGCACCATTCTGTATTTAAGCCTGAAATAAGTAGCCCTCATGCACCATCCTATACAGTTTCTCTGTAACCAGCCATTGTGCACCATTTTATCTTTGGCTCAATCATAAATGAGCCTAATACGTCATTCTGTTTTCAGCTCCATGATAAGAAGCCCTCATTAAGCATACTATATTCGGTTTCACCATAATGAGCCCATATGCACCATTCGACATTCAGTTCCCTCATAACTAGCTCTCATGCACGCTTCTCTTTTCTACTCCACAGGTACAACTTTATATTCTGTTCCCCAACAGCTGGCCCTCAGCTCCATCATAACTAGCCTTTGCGTGCCTTTCTATAACCAGTTCCCTCAATTAGCATGGTTGCGCCATTCCTTATGCATCTCCCACCAGACACCATTCTGTGTAGAAATTTAAAGATTACAGTATGGCTCAGCGGGCTGAATGTTTACTGCTGGAGGTCTACTGGCGACCTGTTGGTCTTCCGGAGGTCATGAGTATGAAGCCGGTCCTCCATACTAGGTTAGTCAGGCGAGTACCATAAATTGGGTGATAATATTTCTTATTTATAGTGCTTAGAAGCGAATGAAAATGTGGTATTTAGTGTTATGTAGAAAAAAAAGTTTTTATTATCTCCTTCTTGTAACATAATCTTAGCATTCACTCCTCTCGCCCTCCTGTGCCAACCGATACATGGAATCCCAGTAACACCAGCCCTTGTGCACAGCCTCACTATAACTAGGGTACAGATGACTAAAATATGCAGCAAGAAAAGGCAAATTATGCTGCATAAAATTGAACATTCTGTGGCTGAATTATATTCGTATTTTAGTAATTGTATGGGAAACAGAACATTTGTAAAGAAGGGAAAGTGGACACATTCACCAGATATTGTTGAAAATACTATTCACCTACAAAGAATGATTCTGATTCCCATGAAAGCATAGGGACATCTTTTTAACATCGTGCCTTCTAACTTCCAGAGTAAAAGGAAATGCGGCACAGAGCAGAAAACAAGTCAACACATCCACAGCTCTAATATTAAAATCTGTGCCTCTCTTATTTTGTGTATCCATTGTATGTTTCAGAAATGGCCTTCAGTTACAGTCCAAACTACATCCTCTAGAAGCACCTCTTGTCAGGACGAAGAAGTAATCATTAGTCCCACCCTTTGTGAATGCCATTTCATTAACATTTCAAAAATGCATTTTTTTCATTGCAGTCCATAAATGGGGGCCATCAATATGGTATAGGCAAACCATCGCCTGAATAGTACCAATTTAACACCTGCATACAGCAGTCAACATCTGCAGGGTGAACACGTAGCCTCTGCAAAGTGTCTGGCACTGCGTCAATCCAGGTGTGGCATGATTTCCCTGGTAACTTTTGATAATTTTGACCTAAGAATTTTTTTGGGGGGTTGAAATCTGCAAATTGTGCAGCAGATGGTGGGATCTGTGTTAATTACAGTACATATATACCTACGCAGAGAACTCTATGGCCACAGTTTCTCACATTATGAGCGTCCCTTACATATACCACCAGAACATTAAGTTTCAAATATTGTGCTAAGAAACATCATCGTAGCAAGACATCGACTACAAATATATTGGTTTTTTTTATTTCAAAAGATTTTATTAGAAGAAGTTTTTACAAAACAGTACAGAGTAAGCCGATCGAGGGCAACACTGGTAAATGTAAACGACGGGAAGTATGGATAAGTAAGTATAGCTTTACTACACTTAATTCCGTGTATGTGTAGATTGACAATACATTTCTGTTCAAGGTACATAGACGTTGAGTTAAAAATAGTAAAAACTGATATATAATTACTTTCCCAATATCTTGGTAGACTGTTCCGCTTAGAATATTTTTGCAGCATAATAGTTTTGTGCCCGATATTGTGACACACGACCTCCTTTAATTACCCTCACACCTTTCCCCTTTACCTATACGGCCTCCCAGTATCTAGCTGTTCTACACTCAGCTGCTCAATTCTGTGCACAGCTCCCCTATAATCACACAGCTTGCCTGCGTTGAAAGTGTGGTGAACTTGTGTGCAATCGTCGTGGGGGTTGTGTTTTTTGTAACACGCTGTGTACTCTCTAAAGAAGTGACTTCGGTAAAGCTCAGTTTCTTGAATACCTTTCGTGCGGTAGAAAGTAAGCTAATTCTGAGGTGCTGCTAACAATAATAAAATCAACAATGCGTGGCCCGGGTCATTCGAAGGTCACCGTAAGGAGGCGCGCCCGCCAGTGCGGCCCGGGAGCGGCGACGCGCAGGGCGCTCGCGCCCCGGCACCCGGCCCTGTTATCTCTCATTCCCAGGGATGACTGGGCAGGGCCCGGCTGATACCGAGGCGTCAGGCGACAGATACCCGGCAGCGCGACCCGGGCAGAGGCACGGGATCTTCAAGTCTCAGGGCCCGCCACGCCTGTGCTCTGGCTGAGAGACGTCCAAAGCTAACCACCGAGGCCCGCCTCGTCTCCAGGCCTCATGCTGGGTTCAAGTTCGTCGGCTCGTTGCCGAGGCTCCGCGGTTTGGCCTTGAACACGGGCGTTGACGAGCCCACGCACAGTGCTAGCCACACGCTTCACCTCTTTTTTGCTAGCCCTCTGCCCTTTTGGAATTTGAATTGTTGTTGCAGTTTTCTCTCACGTGGTGTTTCGAGGCTCCATATTGTCACTTATGAAAGGCTCACAGCAAATATTAGTGCTTCGATGCCGCTAATACTGACTTGGAGCTATGTCTGTCGTCCCAGCTGACATGGGACTTAGTTCATTCATTGATTTCTGAACTTCGTGGTGTGGCCACCTAACTTCTAACTCGAGTGGAAGATACTTGAACCGCAAACCTACAGAAAGCGGTTGTTAAGAAGGAAGTGGTGGATGATTTATGCTAGCACGCCACACCCTCATATGGTTAATTGCACCATGGCATTACAACAGCTTTCTCCACCATGCAAAGGCTATATCTCTGTCCACGCGTATTGCATTGTGATCAAATGTATCGCGGGAACTCCTTACCATGTGGGGGCAACTTCATGTCAACCCTCCAGCATCACATACAATGCTTTGCCTTTTTAATCCCCTTCTAATGTGCTGGCCTTTTTCAATATGAAAATCTCTAACATGCATTAACTTGTTAATGATGCGCCTCGCAACTGCCTCGTCTTAGATTCAGGAGAAAGAACGTTGGTCTTCATTGGTCACTAGGACGTTACAAGCTATGACTGTCCCCGAAGTGGCCACCACTGTGACCAGAATGATCCCTGTTCGGCTGTCTTATCGTTAGTTACACTTTGAATGGGTCAGTGTCCACTGCCTCTCTCCCGGTTACATTGAAGAAAGGACTGACCACTTCTCTCATACAAAAAAAAAACGATTAGATCTGATGGACATGAGCTGTTAAAGACCAGTTTTACTCCTTCTGGCCATTGCCAAAATTATTAAGAAACAAATGTATGTCCAAAATGGCTGTCCAAAGTGCTGGATTCGCATGAGCTCTTGAATGGTTCCAAGCTGGCCTCCACCCAAGACATCAGGGCTTGCTCATTAATACCCGTGGCGTTGCCACTGCCACCCCTGGACTAAGAGGCATGGAAGGTATCAGCACCAATAAAAAGTAAATAGGGCTTGGAAAGAACTATGACGCCTCTCCTTGCCCTCCGCTATCTCCCCAGGAGCAAAGAGCAGCCTATTTAGGAGCAAACGTTACACCAAGCCAAACCCGAGAGGCCCTCAGGGATCACATTGTGTGTGATGTCATCTTAATGACCCCTGACATTTTGGTTAATCAATTTCCACGCTGTCATTATGAGTTATGAGGACTTTCAGTTAAATGACACAATCAACCACAAATACCTCAGTAGTGTGTAAAAGGTGCTTTAGTGTGACAGACCTAAGATCGCAAACAATACATAGGGCGCCACAATTATTGCATTAAACTATCAGAGAAGGAAAGTAATGCATGAACATTCCTAACCTTCCACATTCCTCTAAAGAACCATCCTTCAGTCCCTAGCAGTACCACAACATCTTGTTCAAAGAAACATGACTTCTGGGCCTTGATATACAACTGAACCCTGCCTTTCCTCTACCTCTTGCACCAGACAAACCGGCTGTATTCGCATTTGATGCACTTATACATACACCTTCCACCTTATTAGCCTTCTCTATGTATCCTGGACCACTGTCCTCATTTCCTTTAGTGGACAAACATTCCTCCTTTACCCTCCTGGATCTAATAGCCCACGTTAATCATTCTAAACCTAAAAATCTGTTTTTCAACATCCTCAACCAACTGGTCTTACTTTCCTCCTTGGATCCTCGAAAGCTTATCAGAATATCGGCTCAATTGCTTCACCGTCCCCAGCTACCCAACCCACACAGGAATCAAGTCTTCACCGTCCTGGAGATACCAATCCACCCTTTCTTTGTTTACACCTAATGGTTCTCCATAGTTAAACCAGCTCCATGGCCTTGCATCGTATTATTTCTGCATCAGGAACATGCTTGAATATCTGTAACCTACCAAATCTACTGACCTTACTGGCTACTAACTAGCACATCCACACTAGGTCACTGCTATCCCCTCCCTTTCAGAAGCAACAAAAGTTAACAATATTCTCCTTTAAACTACTACTTAGACTCTTTTTCAGAAAAACCTGTCACACAAGTAGCATTACCTTATATCAACAACAAAATGTACCTATATGTTATGTTATGTTGCACGGTGTTTATATTGCACTCACCAATTATTTAACCTCTTGGTGCTTTTTCTAGACATCAGCCTGCAGTAGTGACTCATCCAGCGCTGTTTTCACACTGGGGGATTTTGTTCCAGAACAATAGTTGTGTGGGAGAGTGATCTGGAGTGTGGGGTTATCCTCATTGAGGTGCTATATAAGAGATGGGGTTGGTCATGCGACCTTCCAACCAACCAACAGTGAATGTCAGGTGTAAAGTGGGTTGTATTTATTTGGTGGTATTGAAACCCTGTACCTAACATGAATTAAGGCAGTTTTGACATGTAGGAGCAATACATCTTGTGCTCTTGCTTGTCAGTCTTTCTAGTAATGTTTGTGTATCTTCCGTCTCTCATATGGGATCCAAACTCTTGCCCGAGGTTCTAATGGCAACAGCCACCTTAGGTTCTTATTTTGAAATAGGTCTGCCCCTATCTTGCTCCATTTCTGCTGTTCTCTGTGTTGGGACAGGAATGACCCCTGCATGGTAAACTGGACTGATCCCCTGCTTTGGGTGTCCAAATGGGTTTATCTGGAATACTGACTTTTTATTTTGGCCCTGGCATCACACACTAAACATGCGCACAGAGGGCTAGACCTGTCCCTGACTATGAGAGGTTATAGACTGGTCCTGTGACCTGAAAGGGCACGCCAAGCGTTCCCTCATTTCTTGATCCTGGACTACTGTCTCGTCTTTCAGTTTACTACGTAGGGCAGTGGTGGCAGCATACTTTGTTTTAGGTAATCCATAGTGTAACCAGACCATTTTATCTGGATCGTTGGAATGGAGGCCTACTGGCCTACCTGTGTAAAGTTCCACTTCAATGCAGTTGCTCAGATCCTTGCGCTAACATCTGCAGTGCATGTTAAGCGTGTTTTTGTTTGTACCCAGTGTAGCACATCCATGGCGTATGAATGAACCAGAGGAATAAAGGCCTTTGGGATCCATTTTGAATGCCCCTTACACAGAATGGAGTGTGAGTATTGTACTCCCAGACAGTGGAATTGTATTGCATACATTCCTGCTGCTGGAGGGAGGAGACCTAGACGCTGAAGTGAGTGGAGGGAAAAGAGGGCTTCTTTTGATATTCTGTGAGGCCTCCCCATTTGCAAGGAGCTGGTGATTAGTCTGCATAGCCCTGCCATTTGGCGGATGGTGGGGCCAAGGGTGTGACTGTAGAGTCTGTTGTGAAAGGTGAGGAACGCATTAAGCAAGGCCTTCCCTTTTCTCTTTCCCGGATTACTTCTTCAGCTGGACTGATGACAGCCAGAAGAAGAAACGTCACACCTGTTTGAGCCTCTGCTGTGGATGCACCAGGATGGAGACAGCCCTACTGTGAGAAGCATCACTCTACACAAAGGCTGTGTCTGGATAACAGCCTGGCATGGACACTTGGAAGAAGAAACATTCCAAACTGATTCTACAATTTGAGACACTGGATCCATATATGTCTGTGTATAAAAGTGGGACCCAAGCCACCACTTTGTTTCAGTTCTAAGTCCAGTGAGAGCCAGTCTCTCATAACCTGAAATCTCGACTTCCTGCTGAAAAAGCTGTTTACCAGCTTTGAAGTGCCTAGTAGCCCAATATCCTCATGGGACTCCGTGCAGAGGCCATGACAAAAGATTTGGTGGGCGTGGTGATGAACATGGCTGAAGCTACGCTATGATGAAATACATCAAAGACTGCCAGTTCATACAAGTGTGCTGGAGAACTGCCCTGAGTGCAAGACAATCCTGAAAGAACTCTTCCTACTCATGAAAGTGTAAGACCAAAGACAGCGTATCTGTGAGCTGTGGGTGATTGAGCTGCTCTCGAGTCTGACGTACGCTACTCATGAATGCCCCTAGAGAGGGGTGGGGACCCAGGACCATGGCAGAATGCCTAGGAGGGGGACGGATAGAGACGGGGAAGGGTATAGCAGCTACAAGGGATAGTGCCTAAAGTACTTTCTTTCAAACAAAAATAAGCACTGGGCTAGGCATTTCGCTTTATTAGGGCTATTGTGGAGAAGTGTGGCTCAGGGGTTAGAGGCGGCAGACCCGGAAGCTGAGATCGGCCATGGACCAGGGTTCAATTCCCCGCCTCGGCGGGTCTTGGGTTAAAAATTCCACGGACTCGATAATTCTCGCTCCGGTGCCTTCTCGACTCACGGGTTCACACTCTGCGACTCTGGGCAATAGCTTGCTTAATCTCCACAACGGCCCCTCGCGGCGGGATGCCTGGCTTTCACCTTGTGGATACCCTGCCGGGGTTATCTCACAGGGGAATACCAGGACGGGTTCCCTAAGCAAGCGCCGGGAAACCCACTGCAGGTAGCTGTGCGCTATATAAGCTCAAATACATTTACATTTACATATTGGTTGACTTGTGTGCTCTGAGCTCAAGCCCCCAATGATACCTCCCTGAGAAGCCTGTAACTGTGCACCCTTCCTTCTCTGAGAGTCAAGTGCAGAAAAGGTTGTACTTGGCCCAGTTTGCAAAGCCATAGTAAGACAGGCCCGAGGTCATAAGTAATAAATGACCCCAACCCCCATATTTGAGACCCAGTAGCTGCTGCTTGTGGCTCCTCAAATAGGGTGTGACATTGACTATAACATTGTCTTGGTCCATCTTGGCCCATTGTAGCTAACTTGTGAGAGTCCTCCTGTTCCAGTGCCCCCTTTAACCATGCCTCACTTTCCCCTTGTTTTCCCTGTGCTACCAGTGCATATCTGAGGTTCTTTTTCATCAAGGCTCCTGTTCTCTGGTTGCCTGTCCCTAAGCTCTTGAGGCCTAAGCCCCCGGCTCCCCGGATAGCCTAGCAGACAGAAAAGAAGACAGATACACAGGTAATCATACAAGTGTGCACCTGACATAGGATTGCTCAGAGGGTCAAGGAGTAGCTCCACAGTCTGTAACCAATGCAGGATAGATTTGCTTTCTGCATCAGGTAAGAGGTAACTTTGTTCCCCGAGTCACATGAAGAGTAGCTTTGCTATCTACAGTGAGCGAGATAACAGCCAGCTCAGCAAGCAGGTGATCTGCCAAAGGTGACAAATGGCTCTGTTGGCTGGGGCAAAAGGGGATAGCCGTGCTGTTGTCAGCAGGCACTGAGCGAAATATGAGCCATCAGGGTAAGGGTTTGATTGCCAAGGTGAGGGTCACCATTGGCAGTTAAGGGATATCTGTGGAAAGTGAGTGCTCGTACTGTTGTCTGCAGCAGTAGTAATGGATAGCTGTGCTGTGTGGCTAGTGAAAGACCCTTCTGTTGTCTGGAAACGAGAGACCGCTCTTCTGTCTGCTATGAATGACATATCAGGCAGCCAAGTAAGAGATGTATAAGCCAGTAGTGAGGCATGGCTGGTTCTATTAGAGGAAGGTGAGGAATTTCTAGGCTGCATATAACAAGTGATGGATAGCAATTCTGAAGGTGGCAAGTGGGGAGAGGGGTGGTTCTGCTCCCTGTGACAGGTGAGAGACAGCTCAGTTGTCTGCCCTGATTTAGCACTCTTGGAATGCACCAAACAGGAAAAATATGGGGGATTCTGGGTGTTGAAGCACATCGCTGAGACAAATATTGTGCCACACCCATCTACTCGTAGCCAAAAAACAGTAAAACACCCTCTCCCAAAACAAATATGGGCCAATGGAGTCTGACTTCTTTAGGCTAACAGCACCATTCACCTGTAATCTTTGGGGAAAGACACTGTAGAGAAGTCATGCATGGTGCCTGTGTCCAGGCTCCAGAGAGAAACCATCAGCCAGTATTAACCTGCTTTGTCAGTTTACGCATGTTCACAGAGCTATGACTTCATTAAAACAAGCATTGGCAAATACAATAGTTCTGATCTTTGCACAATCTATTGGCTTTGTCAGTCTTTTTTTAGCTGTGCTGTAAATTCTTTTATGAGGCTTCCTTCAGCCTAGCTGGATTGATAGCCTGGCTGTCTGAGGTAACAGCTGTGCAACGGTAACTGATGCTTGCAGAAGCAAGGTCACTGTGAGCTCCAGAAGCAGATAACAGCATCACATGGTCTGGGGTTGAATATTAACGCAAGGGCACGAAGCGTTGTAGAAAGACACCTTCTGTGTTTCCAAAAATGTGTGGTCATAAACTCTTAAAGAGCGACTAATGTGGCATTCAAGCTAGCACATGAATTCCCCATGGACATCATGCCACGGGAACCCTGGTTACATGCAGTGCTTAATTTGAGCTGGTGGATTCTGGTGCTCGACACTGGCACTTAATTGTCAACACCGGCACTAGGACAGCTTTCACATAGTGATGCTATTTGTATAATTTAGAGATGACCAGAACAGCAATTGTTTATTAATTCAGTATATATTAAAAACAACTAATGCCTGCCTCCCACGCCATTTTTATAGCTTTGGGGGGCCTGGAATAGTCTGAATTGTCACACTTGTAGCAGTGTGCTGGTTAGTAGTTGTCTAGGTGCAGTCATTGGCAACACTGGCAGTGGTCATGGGTAATGCAAGCTGCGGAGCCCTCCTGACAAAGGCCCTGGCACTTACAAATTAAGCACTGGTTACATGTAGGTGTATGGAGAATTAAGTACATGTAACGATAATGAATTAACATCCCCATAGGTAAACAAAAGTAATGTGACCTTGTGTTATATCATTGGTGCTCATGTAGAATCCCTCGGGTCACGTTCCAACTATATAAAACTGCAAATATAAACACAGGGAGTGGATGCAAACAAGCAGAAGTTTGGTGGGGTAGGCGGGAAAGAGCAGCAGGGGGCGGTGGAGACACAGTAGAGGCAGCAAGACATCGGGGAAAGGAAGCAGCACAGGGGCGTATAAAAACAAACAGACTGAAAATCTGCAACTGAATTAAACAAGAAATATAAATAGCCCCTGGTTTTGAGATGAGGACATTCTTCTCGTTTTCCGTGGTACTAACCCCAGCGTGTGTTGGTTTGTGCGACGTAAAGTTGTTTGTTGCTTGTGAATGCTGTTCAACTGCTCGGAAATGTGTCTGCATTTGCTTTTGTTCTGGCTGGCTGCCCCATGCCCATAAATGAAAGACAATGGGAACACCAGAGACTGGGGCATGGAGAGAGGCAGTGGAAGAGAGAGAAGGAGGGGAAAAGCAGAAAAGAGACACTGCATGCGCACTAAGTGAAATAGAAGCGTGCAAGCAACACCGGGCCATTAATTTAAAAAAGCATTTGCAATGCAATAGGTCTCGCAGCATTAAAGTTTGAGTTATTGTCATTGTATATGACAATGTGTTGCATGAAATTTTTAGCAAAGTCAGTATTGCTGTATGAAGATGATTTGCAAGCTGTTAGTTGTTGCTGAAGGTGGCAATGTGTACAAAATTTACATTCGCTTACGTAAACAAACATTAACGTATACATAAACTAAAACAAGCATTGGAAATGCAATAGGTCTCGCACCATTAGAGTTAGTGCTTTTAGAATTGTTTATGGGTTTTTCTTGTAAATGTTTAGCATTTTTGTTTCCTGTAGCCAATGCTAAAGTATTACAAATAAAAAAAGCCATAAACATTTCTAAAAGCTCTAACTGAAATGGTCTGAGAACTATTGCACTGTGTGAGGGTGAGGGTGAGTGAGGGTGAGGGTGAGTGAGGGTGAGTGAGGGTGAGTGAGGGTGAGTGAGGGTGAGGGGTTGAGGGTGAGTGAGAGTGAGGGTGAGTGAGGGTGAGTGAGGGTGAGTGAGGGTGAGGGGTTGAGGTTGAGGGTGAGGTGTTGAGGGTGGGTGAGGGTGAGTGAGGGTGAGGGTGAGTGAGGTGTTGAGGGTGAGTGAGGGTGAGGGTGAGTGAGGGTGAGGGGTTTTGGGTGAGTGAGGGTGAGGGGGAGTAGTTGAGGCTGAGTGAGGGTGAGTGAGAGTGAGGGTGAGTGAGGGGTTGAGGGTGAGGGGTTGAGGGTGAGTGAGTGAGGGTGAGGGGTTGAGGGTGAGTGAGGGTGAGGGTGAGTGAGGGTGAGGGGTTGAGGGTGAGTGAGGATGAGTGAGAGTGAGGGTGAGTGAGGGGTTGAGCGTGAGGGGTTGAGGGTGAGTGAGGGTTTGAGGGTGAGGGGTTGAGGGTGAGTGAGGGTGAGTGAGGGTGAGGGGTTGAGGGGGAGGGGTCGAGGGGGAGGGGTTGAGGGTGAGTGAGGGTGAGTGAGTGAGGGTGAGGGGTTGAGGGTGAGTGAGTGAGGGTGAGGGGTTGAGGGTGGGTGAGTGAGGGTGAGGGGTTGAGGGTGAGTGAGTGAGGGTGAGGGGTTGAGGGTGAGTGAGGGTGAGGGGTTGAGAGTGAGGGGTTGAGGGTGAGTGAGGGTGAGGGTGAGTGAGGGTGAGGGGTTGAGGGTGAGGGGTTGAGGGTGAGGGGTTGAGGGTGAGTGAGGGTGACATCGGGCTGACGTCAGCTGGGCCCCGGAGTCAAAGGGCACCGTCTGGGTTAATAAGCAGCACGGCCGAGTCCATGGCAACACTCATTTAGGCGCCGAACAATATCCGACATGTCTGCAAGGCTGAATGCGGAACGGTTCGCCAGTGTGTCGTCTGATGGGTTTTCACCCCGAATTAATTTGAAGGCGCTTGTGTGGGAGGGGCGGCGGGTGTACTTGGCCTACAGCAAGGAACCTGCACACACTGGTCTGGTCTATGAAATCTAAGAACTACACATTTAAATAAAATTTTAAAAAAGGAAGCGACAAAGGAAATAAGTCTAATTAAGCCTTTATACATTTTAAAAAGAAAGTCAATTAATCGCAAACGTAAAGCAGACAAACGCAGAGATTCTAAACCCTACTTAAGGCAGGTATACATACACCCATGCTCACATACCGGAGGTCTACCTGAGAAAACGTCCTGCTACAAGGAATGTTGTCTTTCATGGCTTCCTGTAGATGTCCTCCTGCAAGTCAGTTTCCTGCGACATTGCGCTCAAACTCCTGCTATCCCTTATTAAACAAGCACTGGCGATGCCAATGGGCGCGAAGGGGTGGTGCGGGTGGAGAAGAGAAGCAATAGGTGAGAAAACAACATAGAGCGAGTTGGGAGAATGACACAGACGAGATAGAACCAGGGAAGTGCACGAGGGAGAGCGCAACATGGAAAGGGGCCGGGAGAAGCACATGGATGACAGAGCAACTGGAGAGAAGTACACAAGGGAGACAGCTGGTAAAAGCAAGCACTTTCATGGCGTGCAACACATCGTGGAGGGCATGTTGGTGATCGGCTGGTGGTGGAGGGAAGGGGATACATGATACTGAAAGACGTCTACCTGGAGAGGAGGTGGGTTGGGGGAATTCCTAACACCTCAGGAGGCCTGCGAGACGTTTAGAGTGGGCTGGACAGTTTTTGCAGTATGCAAGGATTGTAATTACTAAAAAGACGAAACCGTGTTAATGGCTGTAGGGTGGGGGAAAGGAGGGAAGAGAGAGAAGGGGAGGGGGAGGAGAAATGCGACACGGCGGGCAGGGGAGGGGGTGGAGCGGGGAGAGGGAACAGACGGAGGGAAGGCAGATGAGGGTAGGGGGGAGGAGAAATGCGGAGGGAAGAGAGAGAAGGGGAGGGGGGAGGAGAAATGCGACACGGCGATACCATTGTTTTTTTAGTACGCAGTATGAAATAAAATAAACATTACACAGGAAATAAAAGTATAGACATACGTCGCCATCTAAACAAAAGCATCTCCTCTAATGGTAGTGTTCTGTGCATGTGCGTTTGGCTGCCGGGCATGATAGACACGCGGCTCCATGTAAACTAAAGCAACACGTCTTAGGGTGGTACACTTAGATATTACAGAATCCACAAAATGCGTGATTATTTCACAACTACTAGCGTTAGGAAGGTTTTACTTTTTTTAAGGACATGCTACTTCGAAGTACACACCATCAACGTTACAGAGCCAGAGTGCCAGTCAAAATGGATGCTTAAAGCGCAAAAACAGGAAACTAAGGTATAGACACGCTGTGCTTTATAAACAAAAGCATTCTCTCTGATTGCAGTGTTCTCTGTGTTTGCGTTTGGCCGTTGGCCATGATAGACACAAGGGCATAAGTTTGTAACTTTCACTTTAAGTTGTAAATATTAAATAACGGGAATGAGCATTCCTAACAATTATGCTATTGTTTTTTTAGTACGCAGTATGAAATAAAATAAACATTAGACAGGAAATAAAAGTATAGACATGCGCCGGCATGTAAACAAAAGCATCTCCTTTCATGGTAGTGTTCTGTGCGTGTTCGTTTGGCTGCCGGGCATAATAGACACGTGGCGCCATGTAAACAAAAGCAACACGTCTTATGGTGGTAGACTTAGACATTACAGAATCCACAAAATGCGTGCTTATTTCACAACCACTAGCGTTAGGAAGGTTTTACTTTTTATTAAAGTACATGCTACTTCGAAGTACACACCATCAACGTTACAGAGCCAGAGTGCCAGTCAAAATGGATGCTTAAAGCCCAAAAAAGAGTAAATGGATGCTTAAACCGCAAAGAAGTCTATTTTAAAAAAGAAAACTACATCCTGGCAAGTATACAAATGTATGTTCATTTTTATCATTTGCCAGTGACCAATTTTAGCAGTCTAAAAAGCAATGAAATAACATTTAGTACATTAGATGCGTAAATTCAGTACAAGGAGCCACGAGATCTCTGAGGGTGTATGGGGAGGGGGGAGGAGGGAGGAGGGAGGAGAAATGCGTCTCGGCCGGAGCAGGGGGCGGAGCAGGGAGAGCGGGCTTTGAAATGCACTTCACACGGCCGGCCGGTCGTGAAACTGAAAGCATGGCCGGCCGGCCGTGAAAGCCTTTGATGCCGCAGGGGGTGGAGCGGCACCAGCTGGGAGAGTAGGCAAGGCAGGCGGCTGGGGGCATGTGCACGCGCTTTTAAGCTCAATGCGCATGCGCATTGAGCTTAAATTTCTCGTGCACTGCAAAGAATCGCCACGATTCCTTGCAAGCTGGATAAAGAGTGGATAATCCACCATAGTCTCGCTTGCTCGATGCGCATGCGCATCGACAGGCGAGACCTAAAAATAAGAACACATACATGCAACAACACTTCAGCCTGTTGCTGAATAGTAAGCAATGTTGGGAATAATATTGGCAGTTACTCTTGTAGTTATAAGCATTTATTGTTAGTATGTCTTCTTTCCGCCACCGTTTGGTGAAAGTGTGCACTGACGGTGTGGTTATGTGTGGTTGTATGTACTGCATAGATGGGAGTCATGCATTGTTAGTAGAGACATATGCAGGTGACAGAATACGAATAGTGATTCCTGGGAAGAGCATGCAGGATAAGTACACGAGCATATACACAAGTCGGAAGGAAATCTGAAGGTCGTAATCCATTTGTATTCACCTTGCAGCAAGACAATGAAGGGGAGGCACGCAAAGACATGGGGTACACACAGTGAGGTACATATATGGGTACACAGGATTCAGAGATACAGAGAGGGGTACACAGGTATGCTCACAGTTTAAAAGGATACTTGAAGGTCGTGTTCTCTTTGTATGCTCAGTGTGTGCAGGCACTGAGCACACACACCTCTGCCTAAGTAAATAAGAAATTCGAGTAGCTGTGCACTGAGGTGTGCAACATTGCAAAGTTTTCGCTTGTGAACTTTCTAAAAAATGTTCACAAACCTCCAGGCTTCACAAACTTTGAAAAGTTTGCAACGTTAAACAAGTCACTGCAGAAGGCTGCCCCCTCCCCCTGACACAATTAGGAAATGACCTGAATGACCCAACTTGGCTGACTCATGGTAAACTATACCTGAGATTCATACACGATATAGTCATCTTATGGTCAGGTACCACCACCACTCTCCTTAAGTTTTTGGATAACTGGAACGAGATCAATGAACGGATCCAATTTACTTGGAGTTATGACAAGGATCGCATTCACTTTTTGGACGTGGAAATACAAAGACAGGAAGGCAAAATAAACACCACGATCTTTTGAAAACCTACAGATCGTAATTCGATCTTACATTTTAATAGTTTCCACCGACTAGGTCTCAAACACAACTTACCTTATTCACTATTATTGAGGGTTAAACGCATCGTGTCTTCAAAAACTGAGAGTGAAAAAGAGCTCAACAATACGCTAGATCGATTTAAGACACGAGGATGTCCCCAGGAGATATTAGATAAAGCGGCCTCCCAATGCAAGAAGATTACCCGCAAAGATTTACTTCAAGTCAAAACAAAAACACGCATGGTGGTGGTATCCAAATATACCGCCATCAGCAACCAATTCAAGAGAATCATAACCAAACATTGGCCACTATTGAGTACAGAACCGGACTTCCAAGGTGTATTTGCACAACAACCCATCTTCGCATATACCAGAGGACGCAACATCAAAGAAATTTTAACGAGACCAAGTGATCAGCAACAATCAGAGACATATAAAGGACTGTTGCCGTGTTACAATTGTAGTAACTGTAACAACATCATACCGGGGAACTACACCAACCATCCCATGCAAGGCCATAAAATCAGACTCAAAGTCAATGCCACTTGCAATTCTGTTAACGTCATTTACATGTTAAAATGTCCATGTGGTTCATGCTACATAGGACACACTGAAAGGAAAATACGAGTACGCATACTCGAACACAAGAGTAATATTCGGACTAAAAATATGAAGTCCTCAGTCGCAGCACATTTTCTTGAGAATCAGCATACAGTGGCACAGCTGAAATACCTAGTTTTGGAACAGATCAAACCTACCAGGAACAACAAAAACACTCTCCTGAAACGTGAGAACTATTGGATCCGATACATGGCCACGATGCAACCGAACGGGTTGAATGATAGGATGGAATTCCTATGTTATCTTTAACATGTTCTATTTTCTTGCTGCAATGTTGTTGAATCAGTCACTGTTTTATATACCATGATGTTGTCTATCTTAGTTCAATCCATACAGGAATTAGACCTTTTTATCATCATTTCGGTTCATCCATTACATAGTATTCACTAGAAATAGTTTTTTCTGGCATTTTCCAGTATTTCACGCACAGTTGACTAACCCCACATTCCCATTTTACCATTCTAACATGGCGACCATTCGTACCGCTAGTATTATAGTCCTTCTATAGTGTCTACACAACTAATGCGCCGGCTTTAACATCACGTTTCATTTCCACACCGAACGCCACACCACGAGCCATACGGAAACGTGGATACTCGGCGGAGTTTATTTGCAATCTAGTAAGTACCTTACATGAGGACCCGCATATGCTCTCACACCCTTAGTATTGATTTTTAATCCCGTGCACAAACTTTGATATCGTTGCAGGTTTACCAGGACATATCTCATTTTTCGTGAGTGAACTGCACTGTTTAACCTATTTAAAGTGGCGTTTACACTCACTAGCCCTTACGAATGTAAAATCGGGCACTGGATACGATACACATCCTAACATCACCCCGATCAACATAAACCACAGTCGTTTAGTTTGTTAGTCACTGTAATGCATGAACTTGATTATAGACACTGAACAGGAGCAAAACTTTATCAAATTCACAAAAGCGAACAAGACTACATAGTCTCCAAAGCAGTGCACAGAGGAGCCTTCCCCCCTGACAGGGGCAGCTTTGTAATAGTCTTTGTTACAATTAGGAAAGTATCATGGAGGAGGGGCGGGGTAGTTCACAAAGGCAAGGTTAAACACCTCCACTAGGCTTCTGATGAAAGCCTACTCCCGATAAACACCACAGTGCGCCTAATGCAACAGCACTATGCAAAATAAAAGAATATTCAGCAGCAAGGTTTAAGACATCAGATTTCGTCATGATTTTGAGTAAGCCAGGCAGCGTTTAAGAACAGGACGCTCACCTGGTCTTTGGAAGCCAATTATGGTATTGTTTTTTTAAGTGCATGGCAGAGTGTAGCGGGATGTCACTTTGTCACCTTCTGAACTGGAAGCTAGCCAGCTAGCAGCAGTTAATAATTAAAGTCACTCAACGAGACAGTAACATTTCTACCTACTAGAATGATGGGGAAAAAAAGCTTTGGAACTACAATAGTTCTTTGCTGCCTTTCATACACGAGTGCTGAAGAGGGCGAGTGGGGAGGGTGGGATTGAGGAGAGGCACCCGGGCAGCCATTATGCATTACCAGTGTGCAAGGCAAAGAAAAACAAGTAACATCATATCTACAACAAGTCATGACTATTGGTTTTGTCAATGGTTGTTAGTTGCATAGGATAAATAAACATCAACTATGGCTTGTATATAAAAAAAACTGCAGGTGCTCATAGTCGGAGAGACCCAGCGGACTGAAAGCCCTTCCCACACAGTATAGAATAGATGCCCCTTCCTCCCGTGATGATAGCCAGAGTGAAGTGTTATGTTGATGACCACCAAGGTCAGTTGTGAGCTGCTAGATTAAGGACCGACAGCAGCAGATCTGATCAAAGATTGCCTCCGATGAAAGACAGCGATTTCTTTTCTGTAGTCAGCAAGTGTGTTGCTTCGTGTTTTACCAATTTCAAAATCAAACATGGGGCACCCTGTATTAGGATCCACACGCTCTTCAGCGGACGCACCTATCACAAATAAGCCCAAGAGAAATCGCTATCTTTCATCTGAGACAATATTTGATCAGATCTGCTGCAGTCGGTCCTTAATCTAGCAGCTCAAAACTGACCTTGGCGGTCATCAACATAACACTTCACTCACTCAGGATATCATCATCACGGGAGGGATATCCCAGGAGCAGTTTGAAATGAAAATTCTTTATTGTATAGTTAATAAAAACAGTTACAATATACCAAGTAATAAAACCACTTTCCTTTGCGCACTATATACATAAAATACAGATTATAAAACTACCATTAGTAGAAAAGATAAAAACACAGCTACAGGGGTTTTCCTATGTGAATTAATAACTTGTGCAGAGTAGTTTAGATACCAGATTATAAATCAGCCAAAGCAGTTCGCAATATCAGAGTTCAAAAATTCAGGTTCGAATTGACTTTGAGGTAAGTTTTCAAAGTTGATAACATATTTAATAATTCAAACAGATGAATTGAGAATCCTCTGAGTCCAGCACATTTAATATCGCTGAGCGGCATGTGCGAATACCTTTTGCATTGAACTTTTCCCTAAGTAAGCTCCGACAATCATGCTCTAGCATTTGGCAAATGCAAATCAGGTGGATCATGTCTTGCACTGCAGCGCCACATAGCTTGCAATCCTTCGGGCCAGGAGACCTCCAGCCTGGCTGGTCGGCGTTTGTTGGCAATTTTCCCATACGTAGCTTCAAATACTTTAGTTTTAAGTGTGGAGGGAAAGCGAGACCTAAGTAAGCAGCTGGCACCAGTCTTTTATAGGATTGTATTATCATCCAGGAGCAGTTGTTTAAAAGTGTCTGGGGCTCTGTCTTACATTAGTGGTATCTGGGGGCTGTCCTCTATACAGGAGGTGCGGGTGTCCGTCGTTTATGTGGGGGTATCCCATCGGCTGTTTTAAATAAGGTATAAGGGCATCTCTCATATCATGGCGCTATCCAGTGAGCTGTCCTGTATAAAATGTACAGGCCTTTCTCCCTCCTGTATGAGAGGTATCCCATAAACTATTTTTAGAGCATTACATATCCTTTCAGACTGCACCTAGGGGACGGTACTATATAAGCAGTGTACCAGTAGTTCTCCTGTTCTCATATATGAGTGAGATGCAGGGACTATCCTGCCCAAAAAGTGTACGCATGGCTCATCGTAGTGATAATATAAGGAGTGCTAGATGCATTTGTGTGAGTGGCTCCGCCAGGGCAGTCCTTTATAAGAAGTGTATAGGCTATTCCAATGTGAGTGCTCTCTTCAGGTCTGACCTTTGCGAGTAGCAAATGCATGATTCCCTTCCGTACTGTATAACCTGTGTATCCACGGTCCTCTGTATGAGTAGCATTTCATGTCTAGGGAGAGTATGAGTGACTCTGGTATGTAAGCAGTACACATGTGCCAGACTTATGTAAGAAGTCCAGAGACATCTGTATATAAGCAGAAAATGTGCAGCTTGCCTACAGAGTAGAGTTCGGAATATTTAGACAGCTCTACTAAACGATCCTGTAGCTGCCTTGTTGGTGTCACCTTGAATAACACTTAATAACATAACCTACAGTAAATCAAGAGAACTATAAAGAGATCTTCCACCTCGGCCTGTATAACAAGGTGTACAGATGCATCTCTCTTGAGCTCGGCGCTGCGTTGTAAAGAGTGTGCGTGTATGTGTGTTAGGGGTGCCCATATACATCAATAGGGAGACACGCACTCTGAGCTCTCCCTGTACACACAGTAACCTCTGCAGCGGGAACCCCTCCACAGCCGCTCACCTCTCAGGAAGCAGACGTGGGGCCCGGACGGGAGGCTGCTCAGGGTCCGGAGCACTGCGCGTGCGATGCTGTCCGGGGGCAGGCGCTGCCAGCACGCGCTGTCGGCGTCCAGCACGACCACGGCGGGGAAAGCGCCCTCCAGGAGCCGGGCTCGCGCTGCCTCTTCCGGCACCACAAAGCGCACCGACGCCGGCCCTCCGCGGGCCCGCCGCAGCACCAGGGAGTTAACCTTGACATTCAGCGATCCGCGGGCGCTGGAGAACAGGAAGTCCAGTGAGGTCCGGCAGTGTAGGAGCAGCGGCCGCCGGCCGGGTCCCGCGCGCAGCAGCCGCCGGAGACGACGAGCGTCCACGGATGTCACCTTCATCATGGGGCTGTGGCGCGGGGCGGAGAGGCCGTCGCCGTGAGCATGCACATCGGCTGCTCAAAGTCTATATTGGAGAGTGAGTCACGTGCGCCACCTAATTCCATGCGCGTCTCTTGTTTCTCCCTCTCCCATTGACAATGCTGCGCGCGTGGCCAGCTCTTGTCTCCACTCGTTGTCGGTTGAGCCGACAGCTATAGTCTCGCGGTGGGAGCAAGCTTTCGGGCGCTTTCGCCAGGGCGAGACCTAAAAATGATAATTTTTGCATTTGGCTGCTGTGCAAAATGGCTGCAAATAAAGAAACAAAAAAGCTATGACACATTCTGTCATGCTGCTTTTATTTTCTTTCTTCTTTATGCTGCTTCTATAAACAAATATTGCAAAGTCAAAAATCTCTCCAAATTATGACAAATGAGGAGTAGGCAAGCAACCCTGCTCAGAAGTGATTAAGTGAAAAAAATAGCGTTTGAATTCTAACACGTAGCATTTGGGGGAAATGTATTTGTGCAAGAGATAAACACTCACATTTGTTATGCGGTATGTTCACTTTGTGTTTATTCTCTTCCCTTCCATTTGCTCATACTTAGGAACTGAGTAGTACTCAATAAATGTTTTATATTTGTTACCTCCGAGCCGCTTCTCCTGCTTCAGGCTGCTGGTGTCTGAAACGCAGTCACTTACCTAAATTCTGCATTAAAGCGGTGCGATGGAGCGAGCTACTTGAGTGCATCGGAGGCTGTAGTGGGTTGAAGCGATGTTAGATTAACAAGAATCCTAAATATAAAAAGAACCCTCCAAAGGGCACACATAGCCTGTGTGATTCTCTCACGTGTTCTTGTTATTTAGTTTTTTAAATATTAACATTAAGCAATACTCCTTATCTTTGCCTATTGCCAGGGGCGGCTCCTCCACTAGGGCGGAGGAGCGTCGCCTCACTGCTTTCTCGCATTGCGAGAAGCAGAAACATAAAATAGTATTAACTACCTTTTTATGCTTCTGCTTCTCGCACTGCGAGAAAGCAGAAGGATTTGGTTGCGGGTGGGCGGGCGGGGATGCTCTGCCAGCAGGGGAGAAGTGGTGTGCCCACTCCTGGGGGGGCAATGACTGTTTGGTCAGCCCTCTGGGGCCGCCCAAACCAGTCATGCGCTCTTCTGCTCTTTCTCCATGCATTTAAATTATGTCCTCTGTGTGACCCCTCCCCGCGCTACCCTCCCGCCCTCCACCTGCGATTAATGCCGGCCGCGACTAATATTGACAACTTAATAGACCCTTCTGCATTTTGGGATTTTGCGATCTATGAAAGTATTGTGAAATCAGCAGAGGAGCGCGATGGCCGCAATATTTATCTTTTTGGCCTCAAACACTGGGACATCACGTTCACAGCTTGCATTTTCTGCATTGTATGGCATGTGAATCCAGAGATGCGTGTGGTTCACAGACAGGAAAGAAATGTTGTTGAAAGAAAGATGAGAAAACAAAAGTGGCACTTCACTGTCAAACGCTGTAAAGTGGCGCTAATGTGTTTCAGTGTGAATAAAACTAATCTGGCCACTTTTCTTTATTTATTTTTTGTGATGGAATTTGGAAAATAGAGTCTTCCAGTTTTTTTTCTCTGTCCCAAGGCTGCACTTTGGAAGGGAAAAATATTCGAAAAGGACGACATTTTCAGCAATGTGTTTTTTTTCTCTCTTTTGAATCCATTTCACAGGGGAGCGAATGAAGGAAAGGAGAGGAAAAAAGGGAAATACCCGTTTCTTAAAGTCACGGTTTTCAAAAGGTTAGGAGTTGCGAGAGGGACACAGAATGAAGGGGCTGAGAAGAGAGAGAGAGAGCTGCCAGCAGCCACAGTGACAAATGAGAGCTGCAAGGGACTAGTATCACAGTAAGATGAAGGCTTGTTTTGTGTCAGTACCAAGCAGTTTTTAGGGTACTTGTAGATATTGTGGGGGCTCATTTAAGAGTTATTTGCCTAAACCTGCCTCAGTCTGCCCCTAAAATACACAGGTGATACACCACTTTCCGGAGATACCTGATTTCTCTGTCTCTTAACCACTCTGTGTGCATGTCTGTCATCTCATCTCCTGAGAGCACTGACTCCGCATAGGGGTACAAAGTAAAAAATCTGCAATTAGATGGTACTGTTTTTTTTCACCTTCTATTTCAATCTTAGTTTAAAATTTAAAGCCTGTAGCAAAATCATTTGATGAACTAGGCACACAACAGAAAAACAACCAGTGTTTGTTCTGCAAATTAGCGCAGTTGACAATTTGGATAAAAATGGGGGCAGCAAGCCTCTGCTGTGACTCACATATTCCTCGCATATCCCTTTAATATTATCAAGGTTTTGTAACACACACAGCAACAAAATCCCTCTAAAAGACCCCTCTGCTGCAGAAGGTGAGGAGCACATGTATAGAAGATTAACCTACCTGGTTGGATTTTTTAAAACATTCGAGGGCTTAAGAAAATGTATCTAACCGCTCGACCTAACTATAAATAGGTTTAGAGAAGGACCCCGAAACATCCAATTGTTGAAATCATCCTGTCTTTGCCACATCATCGGAATGTAACTGAATGGCAGACTCCAGAATTAGTCTGGGAATCAGACGGGATATCATTGGAGCAGCGCAATTTAGGCTTACCCTCCATCATGGCACTTTTCAACAGGTTGCACTATTGATAATATTGTCATCTATATAAGCGGCTGCGTAATCGCTTTTGGGTTGGAGTACAAGGTTCATCAGTCTCTGAAAGGTCGCAGGGGCCCCATGTAACCCAAAGGGTAGCTCTTTGAATTGGAACAGACCCCTAGGGGTGCTATAAGCTGTTCTTTCCTTGTCCTGTTCTTTCACGGGCACTTGCCCTTACCCTTTACAGAGATATAATGTTCTAATGTATCGAGCCCTCCCCAGTCTCTCTATCCTTTCATCTACCCTGGGAAGAGGGTAAGCATCAAACTGAGATATTTTGTTTACTTCCCTAAAGTTGATGCAAAAGCGTATGGATCTGTTCGGTTTGGGAACTATCACTATGGGGGAGTTCCATTCGCTTTTGTGGGTTCTATGACCCTGAGTTTCATCATCTGACCAACTTCATAGTCTATCGCTTCTCTCCTTGCTTCAGGAATACGGTACGGACGTAGTCTAACTTTCTTCCCTGGGGTGAAACAGAAGCGAGGAGGCCGTATGTGAGCAATGCCGAGATAGTCTTTGTTATATCAAAAAGGGATTCTCCAGATGTTACACTTTTATGCTTTCTACAGTTCAGTTCACTCATAGACACAGTCCTTCACACAGTCCCGGTTCATCCCAAGGTGCAGTCCTTCACACCCACACTGTTTCTTCCAAAGGGGTTGGCACATAGGATAGAAGTGGTTCTTCCCTTCCTTCTGTGTAGTTTGGTTAGGTTTTCCGGGTTCACCTCATGTAGGAAGTCGCAAACATAAGACCACAACAAAAAAAAAGAGAAGAAGGGAACAATGAGCCTGTGTGCTCTACCGGGCACTGTCTGGCTACCACCACACCACTGTGCAACTGTGTTGCCGGATGGACTGTGAAGGGGAGGGGGTTTCTTTGCATAAAAGAAAAAAAAAGGCAAGAAGTGATTCAGTTGGCAACCGTTCGGGTGTGTCCCTGTTCTGTGGTCCCAGATTGCTTAAAAAAAATCCCACACCCAATGTCCCCAATATCCTTCCCTCCTAGTCACGTACCTCTTGCTGCCACAACTCTCTTGGGTTTGTGCCGGCTCATGTGCGTCTTAAGGGACCCACAAGTCCTCGCACTACTCTTCTGGAGGTTACGGTTCTCCCGATTCTTCTTCTACTGTGACTTCTCTTCTGGCATATGTGTCTCGGGCGTCTGCTTCTTCGGCGTCTGGATTTTCTTCCTGTAGTTCTCTCCACACTTCCTCTTCTCTGATCCCGAACACACCCACCTCAGGCTATTCCTGCCCCATTCTTATTGGCCACCAGCACCTTTCCCTCTGGCCTGGGACTGGGACGCAAACGCAACTCTGCCTCTCCAGGGTTCGACTGCTCTGTTCTCTCTGGTCACTTCCTTTATAGAAGAGGACAGTCCGTTTACACTGTCGCCGTCCGCTTTCGGCTCCTGTCACCATCATCCGACCCTCGGATGAAAGAAACCCCCGATGAAGGTACGGAGGTGGGTACGGGATGATTGGTGGGCTTCCCGGGTACTCCCTCACACCCCCCTTCCCTAACTTTATTGTGTACAAGAAAAGGGTCTACTGGGTATTTCGACAGGTAGTCAATGTTAGCTTGTTCCTTTCCTTTCCGATGGATGACAGTAAAACGAAAGGGTTGTAGGGTTAAGAACCATCTCAGAATTCTCTGGTTATGTTCCTTGTTTCTGGACAACCATTCAAGGGGTGCATGGTCAGTATATAAGAGAAACTCCCTTCCATCTAGGTAGCATCGCAGGGCCTCAATGGCCCATTTGATTGCTAGGGCTTCCTTCTCTATGACGGCATACTGTGTTTCCTGTGGAAACAGTTTTCGGCTGATGTACAATATTGGTCTTTCCTGATTAGTCTTATCTGTCTGGGACAGTACGGCCCCAAGACCACTGTCGGAGGCGTGTGTTTGTTAAAGAAAGGGTTTGTCATAGTTAGGACTTAACAAGAACGGTTTTGAAGTGATGAGTTACTTAAGGCACTGAAAGGCATAGAGTTCTGGGTGAGGGGGTTGTTGAAGGCGTTTCTCTGTGTGTATATTCTTTTTAAGCGAGTCCGTCAAGGGAGTAGTTATTTGTGAAAAGCAAGGGGTGAACCTCCTATAATATCCCAACAGACCGAGGAATGCTCTGAGGTCCTTTCGAGATTTGGGAAAAGGTATCTGGACTATTGCTGCCACTTTCTCTTCTTGGGGTTTTATATAGCCTTCTCCCAGAAGGTACCCCAAGTATTCCACTAACCTTGCGGCCAGGTGGCCTTTGGACGGATTGATAGTCAGTCTACTTGTTCCTAAGGTTTGAACAACCTGGGTTTGATGTTTTAGATGTTCTTCCCAGGTTACACTATAGATAATAATGTTGTCTATATAAGCAGCTGTGTAATCTCTGTGGGGTTGGAGTACAAGGTTCAACAGTCTCTGAAAGGTCGCAGGGGCCCCATGTAACCTGAAGGGTAGCACCTTGAATTGGACCAGACCCCTGGGGGTGCTAAAGGCTGTTTTTTCCTGGTCCTGTTCTTTCAGGGGCACTTGCCAGTACCTTTTACAGAGATCTAATGTGCTAACGTATCAAGCACTCCCCAGACTCTCTATCCTTTCATCTACCAGGTATTTCGACAGGTAGTCAATGTTAGCTAGTTCCTATCCTTTCCTATGGATGACAGTAAAGCAAAAGGGTTATAGGGTTAAGAACCATCTCAGAATTCTCTGGTTATGTCTCTTGTTTCTGGACAACCATTCAAGGGGTGCATGGTCAGTATATAAGGAAAACTCCCTTCCATCTAGGTAGTATCGCAGGGCCTCAATGGCCCATTTGATTGCTAGGGCTTCCTTCTCTATGACGGCATACTGTGTTTCCTGTGGAAACAGTTTGCGGCTGATGTACAATATTGGTCTTTCCTGATTAGTCTCATCTGTCTGGGACAGTACAGCCCCAAGTCCGCTGTCGGAGGCGTCTGTTTGTAAAAGAAAGGGTTTGTCACAGTTAGGACTTAACAAGAACGGTTTTGAAGTGATGAGTTGCTTAAGGCACTGGGAAGAGGGTAAGCATCAAACGGAGATATTTTGTTTACTTCCCTAAAGTCGATGCAAAAACGCATGGATCCGTCCGGTTTGGGAACTATCCCTATGGGGGAGTTCCATTCGCTTTTAGAGGGTTCTATGACCCAGAGATTCATCATCTGCCAGACTTCATTGTCTATCGCTTCTCTCCTTGCTTCTGGAATACGGTACGGACATAGTCTAACTTTCTTCCCTGGGGTGGTGCAGTTTTCATGCTCCAGGAACCAAAGAAAAAACAGACTGGACGTAAAGTGACCCTAAGTTCTTGTTTTCTGTCTTCGGCTAATTCCCCATCTATACACTGTACTGCCATAGGGGGTGGGGGTCAACCCCTACTAACATAGGGTGGGGACCCTCCCATTTCTTTAGGCGGTTGATATGGTAATTCTGAGTATGGCTCCCTTTTGGGTCTATCTCCAGTTTATATGTGACGGGAGTCACTTTCTCTAGGATTTTATAGGGTCCTTGCCACTGGCTTAACAGTTTATGTTCTGAAGTGGGTCTTAACACCAAAACCATCTCTCCTATAGATAGCTTTCTCTCTTTCGCTGTTCTGTCATACTGCGTTTTTTGGCTGGCTTGGGCTTCCTCCTGATTTGTTCCTACTATGTCTCGTATTTGGTTAGGCTGGGTCTTTAAACTGGCTATATACTCTATTTGAGGTTTTGCAGTGTCTTTTTCTTCCGCCCATTCCTACCGAGCCATGTCCATAAGGGTAAGGGGTTGTCTCCCATATAGCAGTTCAAAGAGGGAGTACCCCAGACTTTTGTGTTGCCCACATCTGATGAAGAACAAGGCCAAGGGAAGCAATCTTCCCATTTCCGGGCTTGTAAATTCAGCAGCTTTTTTAAGGTGGTTTTTAAAGTGGCGTTCTACCTTTCCACCAAACCATCTGTTTGGGGTTGGTAGGCGGCGGTCCTGATCTGTTTAATATTTAGCTGTTGATAGACCTGGTATATCAATCAGGAGGTAAAAAGGTGTTCCCTGATCAGTGATGATTTCTTTGAGGAATCCTACCTGTGAAAAAATGGAAATCATGGCTTTGGCTACCTGTGTTGTATTGGGCTGCCTTAGGGCTACCTCCTCAGGAAAACGGGCAGGATAATCCACCAGGACCAACACGTACCGATAACCGTTGCGTGAGGGAAGGAAGGGGCCGAGAATATCCATGCCTACCCTAGTGAATGGTCCATCAATGACAGGCAGGAGCCTAAGGGGGGCTCGTGGTGGTATGTACCAACTGTTTTTCTGACATACAGGACACAGTTTGCAATGGTTCCTTACTTCTTGGTATATTCCTGGCCAATAATACCTGTCTAATATGACTTTTTCTGTTTGATCTTCCCCGTAATAAATGACTGTGGGCTAAATATAGGACCTTTTCCCTGAATGGATGGGGTACCAACTACAGGATGGGCATGGTCTTTCCACCCTTTCTGTATAATAATCAATTTTTTTAAGAATTGGGGACCTACTTGAAGTGGGTCTTCCTGTTTGGTGGCTTGTCTCCTAGCCTCCTGAAGAGTGCGGTCTTCCTGCGAAGCTGACCTAAATGTTCTATCCTGGTCCCATAGTTCATTTCCTGTGTTGGTTAGGAGGACGGGAGCCCAATGCTTTTTTTCTCTTTTTCGCTGTTTGTGGCTTTTCCGGTCCTTTCCTATGGTCCACTTTGGATCAGGGATTTGAGAGAAAGGTGCCTCCTTTCTCCATTCGGCTCCTTCCTTTCAGGAGTCTCCAATCAGATCGTGAATATGGGGGTAGTCGGTTCCCAGAACCATTGGTTCAGGTAATTCCAGGACCAGACCCACGTTACTAGACATGGGTCAATGGGGAGGGTGATGTTGAATGTCAACATTTGTCATAGGATTTGTCTTACTGTCTCCATAGGCGCATTGAATAGTGACTGCTCCAGTGGTGGACGGGGCCCCTCCTAGAATGGTCTGCGGTCTCATAACGCTCTGTAAGCACCCTGAATCAATTAGGGCCTCTCTTGGCTCTCCATTGATGTTGACCTTTCTATGGAAAGGAGGAGTGCCCTCCCCTGTGGAGCAATACAGGGCTCTGGCGTATCCTACCTCCATAGGTTCCTCCTTCTCGGCGCATGAGCGAGCAAAATGGCCAAATCCCCCACAATGGAAGATTTGGGGTCCTGAAGGGGAAGGAGGTCGGGGAAGGGTCGCACGCATGGTACCAGTGACTAGAGTCCCTGTTTCTGTTTTTCGAGGAGTATGATAAGGTCTTGGGACCCAAATGGATGTGCTTCCAGGTTGTGGTCTCTTCTCAGCCTTTTTATAACTCTGTGCTCTAAAATATGCAGCGGCTACATCTACTGCTTTTTCCAGAGTGAGGTCTGCATTTTGTCGCACCCAACGTTGTAGTGGGAGGGTGCAATGACGTAAGGAACTGTTCTAAATATATCTTTTCTAACATAATTTTCTTTGACGACGTCAGCGGCTTTAACCAACTGTCTGCTACATCCCTTAACCTGTAGCAAAGAGCTCTGGGGTTTTCCTGAGGGCCTTCCGGGATATGGCGCAGTCTGATCCGGGTTCTATTCTCATTCATTCTAGGGTACATCTCTTAATGTTGGGGTATGAGGTTACCCCAAGGGGTTGGCCGCTTGATATGGAGATTGTAGTTCTCCCAATAACAGGGGTCCCAGGTACTGCCCCACCTATCCTCCGGCCACATGGGAACTCTCGCTATTCTTTTTTTTTTGACAGAAAGAAGTCTGGGTCATCCCCTGGGACATATTTCTGTTAGCAGTTGAACCCGCGCCCGGGGACTGACGCTCCATCAGTGTGAGAAACATCCAACCGGCAAGAGATCTTTCCCGTGGCGTCGCTCGCGTGCCGGTATTTATCCAGCTGTGACAGCCCGTATGTGCTAAACCTATTGCAGTCCGGATTACTGTTTAGAGACTTGATGGTTAAAGGAATACTGTTCTGCAAAAAAGGAAAAAAAGAAAAAAAGTCCATCTTAGTCGGAGACCTTGCTGCAGCAAGCTAGTCCCGCTCTGTAGTCTCTGTAGTTTTTTCATACAGAGAACTGGGTTCCACCCTTTGAACTCTCTCTGCCTGACGGAACCGGTCCACGTTGGATCACGCAAACTATCTTGAATTCAATCTAGTGTATCAGACTGTCCATTTGGCGACCGCTCTCTTTGAGAGTGGCCATTTCTTTGAATTGTTGTAGTCCCAGCCTGTGTCCCACCGTATACATGCCCTGAAGAAGGTGCGGCCATAGATCGGGCCGAGCACTGAAACGCGCGTTGGCGTGGTGATATTCTGTCCTGCCATTACCATCAATATTCTTCCCAGCGATGCACTGAGTTGATGTTGCAGGACAATTCCAGTGTATTAGTGTACGGTGCTTACTGGATGTATGAAGAGGGTATGAATGTTTGAATGGGTGTTGAAAGTGTAGAAGATTGATGTGATGAGGATTGAAGAATGAATGGGATACTTGGGGCGCGTCATTGAATTTTATGTGATTTAACCATTGCAAATTTTGTATAAAAATATTTTTGACTAAGAAATATATATGAAAATAAAATGATGTATTTTTGTATTCTGTGTTTGAATTCTCATTGAATGGCCCCTATCTAAAAGTGAGCTCAGAGTTGTGTTCATTGAAAAAAAAAAATAAATAAATAAATAAATAAATAAATACATTTATAGACTCTCTATGAGCCTTTAACTTAAATATATAGGGCAGTCCCCCGTTTCTTGATATTGGATACATATTTCTGTATCACCACCGAAAGAGGGGCAGTTAAACCCAGTGTTTGTCCTAGAACTTCTGCTAGTTTCCCAATTACAGTCTCTTGACTCTGACTCTGTAGTGTAAGGGTCTTATGTAGGGATTCCCGTTCGACCTCGGCTACCTCCAGGAACTTCCCCATGATCTTTTCCAGTCTGCCATGGCCTTCTGCCATCTTGTTGATAACGGCCTTCATTTCCCCCTATCCCCCTATCCCACTTCTGACACCACCTGTCAGAGGGATGGGCGGAAACAGAAGCGAGGAGGCAGTATGTGAGCAATAACGAGATAGTCTTTATTATAACAATAAGGGATTCTCTTGGTGTTACACTTGTATGCTTTTTAGAGTTCAATTCACTCATGGACGCAGTCTTCACACCATCCCAGCTCATCCCAAGGTGCAGTCCTTCATACCGACTTTGTTTCTTCCAAAGGGGTTGACACATAGGATAGAAGTGGTTCTTCCCTTCCTTCTCTGTCGTTTGGTTGGGTTTCCCAGGTTCACCTCTCGTAGGAAGTTGCAAACATAAGACCACAAAAAAGGAGAAGAATGGCACAATGAGCCGGTGTGCTCTACCTGGCACTGTCTGGCTACCACCAAACCACTGTGCAACAGCGTCGCCGGATGGACTGAAGGGGAGGGGGTTTCGTTGCATAAAAGAAAAAAAAGACAAGAAGTGATTCAGTTAGCAACCGTTTGGGTGTCTCCCCGTTCCGTGGTCTCAGGGTGCTTAAAACAAACCCACACCCGATGTGCCGACCTTCCTCCCCTCCAAATCACGGACCTCTTGCTGCCGCAAATTTCTTGAGTTGTGGCGGCTCGTGCGCATCTATGGGGACCAGTCCTCGCACCACTCTTCTGGAGGTTCTTGTTCTACCGCGTCTCCTTCTACTGTGACTTCTCTTGTGGAGTCTGTCCCTCGGGCATCTGCTTCTTCTGCGTCTGGATTTTCTTCCCATAGTTCTCTCCATGCTTCCTCTTCTCTGCTCCCGAACACACCCACCTCAGGTGGTTTCTGCCCCGTTCTTATTGACCACCAGAACCTTTCCCTCTGGCCTCGGACTGGGACGCAAACGCAACTCTGCCCCTCCAGGGTTCGACTGCTCTGTTCTCTCGGGTCACTTCCTGTATAGAAGAAGGACAGTCCTTTTTGACTGTCGGCGTCTGCTTTCGGCTCCTGTCACCATGATTCGGCCCTCGGATAAAAGGACCCCCCGGTGAAGGTACGGAGGTGGTATCAGGAGGATTGGTGGGCTTCCCGGGTACTCCCTCACGGAACCGCAAAGGGACTGATAGAAAGAGAAGAGCACAACCATGATGGATAACTTGCAGGACCCACATGCTTGAGTTAACCACACATCAGTTGGAGAGGGTAAAAGTGTATCCTGCCACAGGTGATTCCTGAAGGAGGAATCAGAGAGGCTTGGTTATGGGTGGGGGGTGTAGGAAGCTGGCTATGTATATGCCACAGTAAGCTATATTGTGCACCGAGCACCGTGGATCCCCAAAGGTATAGCAGAGGCTAAATTAGATAATACATTACTATCTTCCGTGGTAGTGTGGTTGAGCAGTCAGGCCTATCAGAAAATAGTGTTAAGCATTTGTTGTACACACTCAGGCAAGAAATGATGTCACACAGTCAAAGACTGAATCCAGGCCAACTGTTTGCATAAAAAGTTGTTATTTTGTTATTTTATTTCTAGAACCAAGAGAGAGGAAACTCAGTTGCAGTACTTTTCAAATGCAGTAGATTGGTTTTGCAAAGTCAGTAATACTTTACAGTAAGTTAAAAATACTTTACAGTGTTGAGAACTGCTTTGTAATACTTTGAGAAATTAATACTTAAAGAAATATCAGAAAAGCACCATACAAAACAACACTTCTAATGGGTGTGCACTGGAACTACTTTTCCTAGGGCCATTTAATTCAGAAGGACTTTGTAGGCTTTGGATAGGAGTGAAAACAGTTTTACAAGGCAATTTGTTCTTTTAAATAATGTTACCTGAGGTTGCACAATGGCACACCATGTTCTCCCTAAGGAGAAATTTGGCACAGTAAGTAAACATAAACTGCACATCATTCAGGGGTCCACTTTTAAGAAGCGGGCCGGCGGGGGCTCAGGTCCAAGGTTCCATGGAATGCCTCACACTAAACTCATGAGTTTTGGCAGGAGAGCAGGACAAAGGAACACTGTCGCTGGCAGGAGAGCAGGACAAAGGAACACTGTCGCCGGCAGGAGAGCAGGACAAAGGAACACTGTCGCTGGTGCGCCTCTAAGAGGGAGCCAAGTGGATGAAGGAGGTATAAAGGGACTTCCAAGAAAGTCAGGAGCCTTCCCAAAAGAGCGAGAAGGTTGCAAGGGTTGTGGGACCTCGGGCCACTGTAGGTTTCTGGAGATCATGGCCGGATGCAGGGAGCATCAAGAACAGGACAGCTTGCAAAAAGGTGCGCCTTGTGGTTAGGGCGGGCACAATTCTCATCAGGTTTCCGTGTCTTTTGATCCACTTAGGCAGTGGGTCTCTGGAGGCTGAATGCCCCTGGAGGGGTGCTGGCACACTGGCAAGTTGAAGGCCGCTAGTACAAGGTTCACCCATTTTTTGGGTTTGGTGGCCCGGTACCCCAGGTACTGGTGCAGGGCGGGCTACGAAGGGCTTGGGGCCACCAAATTCAGAGTGGTGGTTGATCTGATCCTCCTGAGGGTTTGAACCAAAGATCTGCCCTCAGTACTCTCTGACAGGCCAGCCAGAGCAAAAAGACCGAACCGGGCTTTAGGAGTTTAGGGCGCCTGCAACTGCAGGGGGACAGTACCTCTGTCCCGAGGGAGATCTTGGGATTCCTTCGAAGGCTGGCAGCACTCAGGGTTGTGTAGAGGCCACACAGCTGTATGAGTGGCTGAGGGAGGTGATTCTGGAGTTCCAAAGTCATAGGCAGGGGGTTGGCGCCAAAATTACTCCCAGGATCTGCTGTTCTCACTCTAGAAGCAGTTCCTACTGTCATTCATTGTCTTGTCCATCGAATCTGGTTTCCTGATTCAGGGAGAACCCTAAATACTACCTTTAGAGGCGTTTCAGGAGAGTAGAGGGCAGAGACCAAAGGGCCCCTGTCCCTGGGATGGCTTCACCCCCTAAATCCCAGCCTCCAGTGGGTGGGGGCATTTCCCTAAACCCTATCGGCTAACTTTCTCCCATCTTCACAATAGGGGATGCCAAATCATGCTTGCATTTTCTATAACCTCACAGGAAACAATATTATACCACACTGCGAATGGCGGAATTTGGCCAGAACTCTGCTTTAAAGAATATGCAGAGTGACCACAATTCTGCCAATTCCATAGGTGGAACGAAATATTCCGTCCACTCCTACAACAAACTATTAGGTTGTGTCAAGCAACAGGTGTGTGAATATTTTCATTACCAATCTTGTATAAAAGCAATACTCTCAACATTCTCCATAAAGTAACTTAAAAAATTAAGAAAACTTTATAAGTAAGGTTTCAGGTGGGTTTGCGAAGACTGCTATTTGTAGCTTGCTCTTTGTGGTTCCGGTAAATCTACTCGTGTGTAAATCTACTCCTACACCTAGATGTAAATCTGCACCTTTGTACTAATCACCATTTCTAATTATAGATTTACATCAAAGTTTATACTTACATCTCTTCACCACCTCAGTTTAAGGGGTGGAAACATCTAACACCGAATTCAGGGAGCCTATTTACCTGAACAATTATTTAAATTGTTAATATTTATATTTTTTGAAACCTCTTTTTATTTGTACAAACAGGTAGTAGATTACATTACACCATTATTTGTATTACGTCATTGTATATCAAGGCCATGCTGCAGAAATGCATGCACAATATCAAATAACATTAATACTTTGTCTGTTCCTCTCCCACCCTCCAAGACCTACATTTAATCTTCCGATATCAAGTGTCTAAATGGGACCACCGGGGCAGGGCATGGGTAGCCTCTGTACTCATTCCATCTTTTCCCCACCCTTCCCCACTTTTGAGGGCAGCCTTGGCTTTCGTAGATATTCTTTTTGGCCCACATGAACCAGTCTTATCTCTCTCCCAGTCTCTTAGGGCGGTTTCGCTTCAGCCCCTCAACTTCATGCTATATTCCTTTTTGCAATCATCCAGCCCAGAGTTACACCAATTCTGTCTCCCCCCCCCCCAAATCAGTCACATCCCATACATTGAGCAGGCACCACTTGCTCGATTGTTGCAGCACCAACTTGTGAACCTAGTTCAGGGTTTGTGTTATCATGACCCAATAAGATTGGATTATGTGGTAGGTCCATATTGTATGAAAAAACGTGCCCTCCTGCCTGCAGCCTCTGCGACAGAGTGGTTTGATACTTTCCCCACAGTGCTGGAAATATAAGCCCTATGCAGTATTTTGAATATTAGGTGGAAACGGGACCTAATAGCCACCTCTCTAGGGGAGGCTTGGGCCTCGGGGCCACTCTTCTTCTTTCATGTCAGTAATATCCCTTTACCAGTTTTCCCTCAACCGGCTTAACATATCTGGAGCGTTATACACAAGCTTTTTGTATGTTAATGAGATTGTGTTTTTGGAGATATGTTCCTCTAGTAGTCTGTTTTCTAGGGGAGAGGATTCTGGCAGGGTTCCCTCCCTGGATATTCTTGCTCTCAGGGTGTGTCAGATTTGTATATATCGGAACACCTCGGTGGGTGCCAAGTTGTATGTTTTTTGTAGGTCTGAAAGGGTATTATTCCCCATCCCGAATATAGGTCTCCCACCCATGAAATGCCCAGCAGGTCCCATTTGTCAAACCCCTGCCTCTTAAACATTTCCTCCACAAGGTCCGCGTCACACAGGGGTGTCGCTAGGATGATCTTGTTCTTCTAGCCAGGCTTATTGAGTGTAGTGTGCCACAGCTGGACCGTGAGAGCTGTGGGCCCTTCCAGGGGATAGTTTCTCGGTTTAGTGTACAGTGCAGGTAAATATCCCCCAGGCTGTAGGACTAACTATACGGAAGGCTGGTTCTATCATAGGTTGATGACCCCATTGGTTGATTACTGTCATTTGCGCCGCCCAGTAGCATGTTTGTATATCCGGAAGGGCTATCACACCCTCATACACAACCATGGTTAGTGTATTAAGAGTGATTCTAGTGGGCCCTCCTTCCCACAGAAGGGATCTGACCTCATCTTAAACAGCCCTGAAGTAGGTATCGGGTACCCGAAATGGTGGGTTCTGTAAAATATATAGAAAGCGAGGCAAGGACATCATTTTGAAGAGTGCCACCACACCCAGCAATGAGGGGGAAGTGAGTGTCAGTGCTGCAGGTCACTCTTCAATCGGTTTTGCAGGGGTAATAGATTGTTAGTGGTGAATAAATCCTTATTGGATGTAACAAATATTCCTAGGTGTCGGTAGCCCTCCGTCACCACCTGGGCCTCTCAGTCTTTCCGTAATCATGGTGTCGGTCAGTGTAGGGCGTAGAGCAATGATTTGGACCAGTTGATTGTGAATCCAGAATATCTCTGGAATGTGGCAAAGATGCTTAGGATTCTGAAGATGGAGGAGTAGGGTGATGCAAAATAGAGAAGAATGTCATCAGCATACAGTGAGTTTTTGTCCTTCCATTCTACCATCCATCGCAGGCCACGGATTACCGTGTCCCCTCGCATCCAGGCCACCAAGGGTTCAAGTGCCATGGCTATTAGCAGAGGCGAGAGGGGACAGCCCTGTCTGGATCCCCGCTTTAATGGGAATGTCTGCAACACTCTGCCATTCACTACAGCTGCACCAGTGAGGTGGTATATAGGAGTCGAATCCATGCCAGGAACTGAGGACCCACACCCAAATGTTCAAGGACTGCAAACACATATGGCCACTCAATGGTATCAAATGCCAATCAAGCATTTAGCAATAGGATTACTGTGTCTTCCTAGATTCTGTTTGTACATCCCAGACCCCACGGAGGCGCTGTAGATTGAGAGTTGTGTTACGTCCTGGCATAAATCCAGATTGATCCGGGTGTACCAATCTGGGTAGGATTGGAATCAGACAGAGGGCAAGTAGTTTAACTAAACTTTTTTGTCTCTGCATTAAGCAGAGATTTGGGTCGATATGATCCACACTGGTCCTGAGGTTTCCCTTTCTTGTGCATTAACTCAATCAAGGCCAGCCGTTGGTCTCTAGGCAGAGTACAGTTCTCCACCCTCTCCTCAAACATCTTGAGCAAATAGGGTACTTTGTGTTTAGCTCTGATTTTGTATAATTCTATTGCTATTCTGTTGGGACCCAGTGCTTTCCCCGACTTTAGTGCTGTAATTGCTTGCGTCACCTCTTCGGGTGTCAAATCGCTATCTAGAAGTTGAGAGTCAGCTGTAGTAAGCGCAGAGAGGAGTCTGCCCCTAAGGAGTTCTAAGGTGTCCTGTGTAGTGGTAGTCGCCTCAGAGGAATAGATCTGCTCGTAGTGGGTGGAAAATGTTTCTGCTATTACTTGGGGATCAGTGAGATGTTCACCCTCTCCTGATTGGATGGTCGCCACCCAGCGGTTAGCCCTTTCCCGTTTATAAAGCCAGGCAAGGAGTTTACCTGCTTTGTCTTTTTGCTCATACACCCAGTGTTGTACCAGCTTGGTTGCAACCTTGTCGGTTGCTATTGTTAGGTCTCTATATTCTTGTTGTTTGAGATTCAGCAAGTGTCTTGTATCCTCATTGTCTAGTCTAATCAATTGTGTTTCTAATTCTAAGATCTCGTTTTCTAACTCTTCCACCTTTTTTATTTTGTCTCTCTTATGCCCCACCAAGAGAGGGTGGGTCCTCTGATTACTGTTTTGTATGCCTCCCATAGATTTACCATTGAGCCAACTGACTTTTCATTCTCCTCAAAATACTAGTTTGTTGCCCTTATGAGTTTTTTCTTGAACTTCAGTATCTTAAAATATGCAGAGTTAATTGCTATGGCATAGCTGGATAATTCCCACCTACCACTGTCTCTCGCCCAAATTGGGGAGTGGTCTGATACTGCCCGTGTCAGGTGCCTGATGTCTCTAAAGCCGGGAAGCTGAGTTGGCAATGTAACTAAAAGGTCAATTCGCGAGAGGCTACCGTGAGCGCCCGAGTGAAACGTAAATTAGCGGGTGGTAGGATTAAGCGTTCTCCCAATCAGGCCCACAGCACTAAGGAACACGACCAAGCTTTTTTTTCTGTTGCGTGTGCCTTTCTAGCTGGTAGCCGATCCCAGGTGTTATTGAGTGTCGTTTTGCAGTCCCAGTGGTAACTCCAACACAAGTGCCTCTAGGTACGGCAACGCCGTGTTGTGTAAAATTGGTGAGACGTACAGTAAGAGAATGTTGATAGTCTCCCCTTCCCATTTCCTGGAGAGTGCTGCATATCTCCCTACCCTGTCTGTCCATATTTTCTCCACAATGAATGGGAGCCGTGTCCTGAGGAGTATCCTGACCCCTCTGGATCCTGCAGCAAACCCTGCATGCACTGCCATTTTGTATCCCTAGTTGTCTAGCTTTGCATGTATTACCCAGGAGGTGGGTCTCCTGCAGCAGAACTACGGCTGGGGAATGTCTCCTCAGAAATTGGAGTACTATGCCAATTTGATTTTATCTCCCAGACCATTTACATTCCACGTCATTAGAAGGATTTCAGAGATTTGTTTATTCACTATATGAGGTGGTGACTGCCAGGTCCTCCTACCAGGACCCCAGGATCTCCAATCTTGGTCAGTTGGAGGATTTAGTCTTCTTGATGTGGGTATATAGTGTGCCTGTCGCAGCGTGATGGCCCAAGTAGTGACCTAGTACTTTGATGACTCTTAATGAATATAAAGTATAAAATTAACAAGTTAACTAAACCCCATTGCAACTATTTTCCCCTAAAGCAAACCCCCCCTCCCCGCAAACCTGCCTGACAGAGCCATTGTTGCTCTCCTCCTCCAACTTAGCAGAGCGCCTGTCGACCATAACAACTTAGAAAATCTTTAGGGGTTGTGGACATCTGCTTCCTCTGACCTCCGCCCCAGAAGTGTAGGTGTTCCTTACCCCAACCGTGTATTCATACGGCAGTACAGTTAGTGAGTGGACTCTGGAGTCCTCTGCTATCATTTTCATTTGGTTGTCAGCATTGTTCGTTCTCTATTACCCCTGGGGGACCCAAAAAGTACCCTTTGTTTGGGCTTGGCAGCTTCCATTCGTACAGTGCCTTGCCAGTTGCATTCCATATCTTAAAGTCTCAAGTTAGGTCTGAAGCTCAGTCCCCTTGGTGTATTTCGGAGGAAACCTCCCCTTGTATTCTTTCTGTCTCGACAGATCCAGTTGTTTGATGTCCTTCCTCACCCTCGTCTACGTTGTGACTTAGGTGTGCGGCGTCCGACGGTGCACCATCCATCAAACCATGCCCATGCTGTCTATGTCTGCCCATGTCTCGAAGAACCATGTTTTACCTTCGTTTTCAATGTGCAATTCCGCCAGAAAGAGCTTTGAATATTTCACTCCTTTGTCTCTGAGTGCTTGTTTCACGGGTAGGAGGGTGCGTGTCTATTTTTGCACCTTCAGGGTAAAGTCCAGAAAGAAGGTTACTTGGGCATTGTCGTATTGCACTGGAGGGACTGCCTGGGCTACTTGCAACACTACATCATGGGCACTGAATTTAAAGAGATGTGCCAGAATAGGTCTGGGTGGCGCACCAGCGCGGGCTCTGCCTCCTGCCACTCTATGAGCTCCTTCTACTGAAAAGTATTATGATAAGCCACAGGGTTGTAGGCACTTGATGATGACTTTCTCCACAAAGAGGTCTGCAGCACACACTTCTGCCCTTTCTTGGACCCTCAAAATACAAATGTTGTTTTGCCATGATCGCCACTCGTAATCCTCAAGCCTTGCTTCCAGGTGCACTGTTGTCTTTTGTAGCTTAGTGACCTGGTCTTTGAGGGTCTTGGTGTCCTGAAGAAGAGTAGTTGTTGTGTCCTCCACTTCCTGGATTCTGGATCCCATATTTTGAAGGCAGTACATATCAGGGATATTTCTGTTGTGATGGTGTCTATACGTCCCTCCAGGACAGTTTGGACCCCATGGGTTGCTGCCATTATGTTGTTGACGGAGGTGTTTAGTTTGGTGGGTCTCTTTCATGTTTTTGCCCCAAGTCATGTTCTTCAGGCACCAGAGGATTAGCTGGGAGGCGTGGGAGCTCCCAGGTAGTCTGGGTGGCCTGTCAGGCTTTTCCCGGTGAGTCCGCTCCCCATGACTTTTCAGATAAGGCTAGCATCGGCCCCCGGTTCTTGTGAAAAGTCTGCTTACCCAGCTCCCCTTGATCTCAAGGCCTCTGCCAAGGGGAGCCTGTCAGGTACTTCTGCTCTGCACTATTGCTGATGTTACAGTGCAGTGACCCCTTCCTGCTTCCCTCCAATTTCCTGTCCCCACCGCCAGTGGCCACAGGTCTCCACCTTCATGCAGCCACCGGGGGGGAAACCAAGTCGGTCACTCACCGTCAATCAGACACTCAGTGGCTCTGCATGATGGGTCTAGTCGTAATTGAGCCTTCGGCAGGGAGAAGCAGCTTGTGGCTTCATTTGCTGGCCGCAGTGGGATGCGATCCTTTGGTCGGCGTACGGCCACTATTCAGCTTTCAGCATCGGAGCCCCGAGTCTCGCTCCGGGCCTGCAGGAGTGCTTCTGGTGGCTTGCGACGTCAGGATGTTGTGTACGTCATCGCCCAGCTTAACTCGAGGCCGTGGCTTCACCGCTGTTCCCAGGTCCCATCTGGATCACATCCACCAGCTGTCCCCTTACACCTCGGGACTTCGCTCAGCAGATGCCTCCCCGCTTGCTAGCTCCAGTGCTCACCAGTCTGCTGCGTGAGTTCGGATGGATAGTTGGATAATTAAGGGGGGAGAGATCTGGATCACAGAGCGGCTTTAAGTAGCAGCCATCTTCTCCTGCGATTGGCCAAATTATTTATATTCTTAATAAAAATGTAAAAGTTGAACTTATTTTTTTCAAAATTAAGTGTGCATGTATATGTATATATACAGATAAATGAATGTGTGTATATATATATATATATATATATATATATATATATATATAAAATCCACTCTCCTCGCCGCTCTTTCCACAGCGCTTCCAAAATGAGAGAAACGGATGCTTGTTTAAGTTTTGCAGCCGCAGGTATTTTATTAATCAAATATTAAAGTGCATTGCAGTGTCCAAAAAACCAAACGAGTTTCGCGTTCCCTGACGCCTTGTTCGCTGGTGTAATACGTGAGAATACCCTCCTACTTTTTAAAACAAACCCCCAAACCATCGTGATTGGCCATGGTTTTACCAAGAAAACAAACGACGTACTTTCACCAAAAAGCATTAATCCGACGGCATGGAATAGAAGACAGATTCCGTCTAATCAAATGCTGCCAGTTTACATTACAAACATTTCAGCATTCGTAATTTTGTAAAGCGTTCTTTCCACATGCTCAACGGAAGTACATTTTGTAAATTATTACAAGGGAAAAGACAAAAAGTACAATGTTTGGTATTTTCCCTAAGCTCAGTAATGTGATACATTTGTTTACAAATAATTCTCATATTTTGTAAAAATAATGCTGTTACGTCGTGTTAACTGTTCATAGGTTCATGGCAAACACCCAAATATTTGCAAAGTGCAAGTAATTAAAAAACAATTTATATTGAAGTTCTATTAATCACATCTTCCAGCCGGAAGTGTGCTAATTCATAATTTTCTCAATAGTATTAATTTACAAACATGGAGGGGGAGTCAAGGATAAAAGAGACAGACGGCCAATGATCTGATTTAAAGTTAATAACTGTACAAATACAATTTCATTATACAATACCATTCAATAGGAACATAGATGGTTTCTTAGTTTCCTATACTACCAATTTTATAATCGTATTGCTGCCCAGATGTAAATTGATGTATAGTTAAAACATCACCTACTTATGATTTTTATGTCTTAATAATTCATCTGAGATTTGTCTAAGGTTTTGATGGAAGAATAGATTTCATTCATTTACTACACAGTATCCAATGGAATAGGAACACTGTAGAAAAAATAAATAAATAAATACATTTAAGACCTTTATTTACATAAATGGCGAGTTTTCTAGATTTTATAAAAATATATATAAGATTTTATTTCATATTGACTTTCTCATAAATAAACGATCCTGTGTAGTAATAAGTTACCGTATCTCAGAGTTATCCTAAGAAGTGGTGAAGGTCTTCGCAAATATTGAGGCCCCGCGGACTCTTAAGTTTCTAGTTTTACAATGTAGCTGGTTTCTAGCCGGCGGAGTTGTTTCTCCCTATCCCCACCCCTTTTACTAGTGGGAATGTGGTCTATCACGAAATAGCTAAGAACATTGAGATTACCTCCATGTCCCATTTTTACGTGCCTTGCCACAGGATATGTGGGGTCCGAATTTACTGTGGCCCTTAGATGTTGTAAGATCCTTGCCTGTACTGGGAGCTTTGTGCTTCCGACGTATCTTAAACCCCACACACAAGTTATATATATATATCTCACTATAAAAACAAAGGATAGGAGGATGTTATAGTTAGGTTCAGATTAAACACGTACAACACCATAGAAATTTAACAGTTATAGTTATACTTATCTCATGCCCTAAGGCAGAGGTCTTCAAACTTTTGTAGGTTGAGCCCCCCCAGCAGAATTGTTTTCGATGTTGGGCCCCCCCACCACTTGACAGAAATTTCTGGAATCTAGTACACTACATAATCGACCGCCGCGTACATATCAGGGGCCATATCTATTAACTAAACTGTAGTTATCAATTACATCTTTTTAAACACTTATCCGCTGCTGCCGTGAATAGATTGCTGTTACAGTTTTTTTTAGCTATGGGACTAGGTTTGTGTAGTACTAGTAGTAGGGCAGAAAAGTACCACGCCACGGAAGAACACTATCACAGCATGGGGGATTTTAGTTTAGGATGAGTGCACCACCTTATGCTTTGGGAGGCCTACAATCAGGAGCCACAAGTGATGACAAGAACACCATGCTGGCATGGCTGACCTGCAGGCATGATGTATTTTTTACTCATGTATGTATGTGTCTGTTTAACAAAAGACAACATCTCTGGTAAATTATTTCAGTCTGACTCACACAATTAATTTAGTTTCAAATCTGCAGGCCCGGCCGCAGGGCTGCTCTGTCTCCTCATCCTTATCATGGCCGCCCTGACTAACTAGATTTATCTTCACAGACTACGGTTGACAGTTTTACCAGCACACTCTCCCTGCTCTCTTCGCACTGGGGCCCGCCTGGGGGAGGGGGAGGAAAGGAAGGGGGTCCGTTATGGCTCACGTCATCATCATCATTCTTAAGATGCCCACTGTCCGCTCTCATTTGTTGTAACATCATTATTTCACAGCGTGGAGCGCACCACGCATTGCAAATGATTGAGATGAGATAAGATGATAATAAACTAAGATACAGAAATCTGCATGCGCAGGGCCGCTCGTCATCCTTCAGGTTTACATCTGCAAGAGATCTCGGGTTTCATTTAATTCTGCCGACAGTAATCTCGCAGGCCGTGGTACTTCACTTGAGGCTCAGGTATTTTCTTTAAACTACGGGCGCCGGTGTGTGATTTGCCACTAGTGTCCTTCCATTTCTGGTGCTCTACAGCAGTTTCAAGAAGTTTTTGGAGTTTTTTGTTCAAATGGCTGCAATTTCTGATATTTGAAAGTTTCCTTCGTGTTCATTGAATGATTTTTGTTCACGAGAAAGTGTGACTCATAGAAGTTGGAATTTCACACATAGCAATCTGAAACCTTGGCAGCTATGTCAGCGCTACCTATTAACCCCCTCCTGAGATGGTTAACAGTTAGCACTTCGCAAACAAAAGCATGGGCGCGTCATGCCCAATGATTTCCCCTCCCTCCCCCCTTCAACCCTCTGTCACCTGGAGTTCTTTAATGACGGAAATTCCCATTTGAAATGGGTGAAGACTTGTGACGCAGAGGACAACAAAGGTAAGATTTTAGTGCCGAGTGCGCGTCGCGCCCCCCCTGGGATGGTGTCGCGCCCCCCTGGGGGGGCGCGCCCCACAGTTTGAAGAACTCTGCCCTAAGGTAACTATAACTCGCGCCCCTGCAATGCACAGTTTCCTCATCACTAATTTTATTGTGAATGTTGTAGTTATATTATGAATCATGTCATACAAGAGGTTATTACTGATGTAATATGTGGGGTAAGTAGCAGTGCATGGCAAGGGTGCGAGTTATGATTACCTTAGGGCATGAGTTATAGTTTCTTGAGATAAGTAGAACTGTTGAATTTCTATGGTTTTGTGTATGTAAAATCTGAACCTAACTATAATGTCCCTCTAACCTTTGATTTTTCAGTGAATTTCTAAGGTTTTTTTAATTGCATTTCCTGACTATAACGTCCCTGTAACCTTTGTTTTTTTCAGTACATTTCTAGTTATTTTTTTTATATTAAGGAATATCTAATAACCTTATGTTAATCCAAGCCAATCAATAAAAGGGGAGGAGGGCCATGAATACCATTGAGTTGGGTAACAATAAACATCTGTTATTCAGCTCCTAGATACCCTTTGGTGAACGCTTGACAAATACACATGTTCTGTTGTTATGTAATGTGGCCACCGTCCCAGGACTGATTTTGGCCCCAGGAACACCATCCCCTGGGACCCGGCCACTTGTTACTGGGTGCCTTGGCCCCACTCAGGACACCCAGTGTGCTCTGTTGGGGACCCCGGGGGAAGCTTCAATACCCCACAATCCCTGTCGGCTTCTCGACAGGAGCCAGCATTGCTCCCGTACGCAGGGAGCAGCAAGAAATGCTGCACCCTGCGTGCGGTAGCAACTTTTTCATCTGTTTTCCTGCCTGCTTGTCAGTGGGCAGGAAAACAGATGAAAAGTTCGCTCCCAGCAGGCGGAAGCAGTTTTCCTGCTCCCGTCCATTGGAATTGGTGGAAGCTGTCAAAGCTACCTCCAATCAACCCCAAACAACTGTGTCTTGAGGGTAGGCACCTCCGGACATAGTTAGCTGGCCCTGGGTGGTGGCAGTCCCCAGGGCCATTAATGGTCTCCATCATTTGTTTTTGCAGGGCCTGCCCATGGGAGGTGGTGGTCCAGCCCGGGAGGGGGTCCGCACAGCCACCCATCACCCTATTTTATAAATCGGTTTGGTCCAGGGAAGGTGGTGGTACCCAGGGCCGTTAAGGGCCCTGGAGGGAGGTCTGAGGGTCTGAGCCTGGACTGGCCAGGGAGATGGTGGTCCCCGGGGTCAATATCGGCCATTGAAAGAGGGGGCCGCAAGCGCCCCCTCTTTAATAATAAATAGTTCAATTATCCCCTGAGACCCAGCCCACCCGGGGGCTCAACTATAAACAAGTGCGGGAGACTGCGCTTATATTTTTGTTAAACATTTCCAGAGATTCATAGACCTGTGCTATTTTTGGTCGATAATTGTTTTTAAAAGGATTTTTTGGGGTCCCTAGGGGACCCCACTAGCAGGCTTAGCGGGCCAGGGTACTCCTACCCTGCTCCCTTCTCTTTTTTTTAAACTTTTTTTTTAGGACTCGGCTGAGTCAGAGTTCCAAAATGGCTGCCAACACTTCCTGGTTGAAGGGTTGGCAGCCCTATCAGATCTCAACAGGGAGGAGCTACGTTCCTAGATATATACATTTAGTTTTCCGTTTATATTTAAATAACTACTGAACAGGTTTGCACCAGATTACAAAAAAGACATCTTTCTGGATCAAAAGCTAGCTTTGTCAAATCTGGTGTAGCAGCAGTTCAGGTTGTGGTCGTGCATAAAGTCTCTATAGAAATTAACAGTGGAAATTAGTATTACAAAAATCAAATCTGGATATTAGGAATCCCAACAATTATCGCCCTATAGCGAGACTCCCCCTCCCAGCTAAAGCCATAGAAAAAGTGATGAATGCCCAACTCAGTGCATTCTTAAAGGCCACTCAGGTGTTAGACCCATCGCAACACAGGTTCAGAGCCAGACATAGCACTGAATCAGCATTAATTAAAGCCACTAAGGAGATCAGAGCAGTAGTCGATGCTGGGGGGAGAGCAGCGCTGGTCCTTTTGGACCTTTCCGCGGCCTTCGATACGGTCCACCATGTAAAATTGTTGGACCGTTTGAAGGCTTGTGGGGTACAAGGGAAAGCACTTGACATCTTGGAAGCTTTCCTCACCAACAGAGTTCAGAGTGTGGCACTCGGTGAATACGATTCTAGACCTTTCGTTTTACCTTGTGGGGTGCCCCAGGGTTCGTCCCTGAGCCCCACTCTGTTCAATATATATGTTACCTCACTAGCTCCAGTAATTCAAGCTTTTGGCTTTGAACTTACCTCTTATGCCGATGACACCCAGATAGTGGTGTCACTGTTACCGGGCAAAGAGGAAGGAGTTGCAAACAAATTTCAGAATTGCATGTTGGCAGTGGGAAACTGGATGGCCGGAAATTGCCTGAAATTGAACTCGGCAAAAACCGAAGTTATATTGTTTGGTTCAAACGCTAATTTCTGGAGTCCAAATTGGTGGCCCGAAGGCATGGGCAATGTCCCTTTACCTGTATCCAAGGTCAAGAATCTAGGGGTACTGATGGATGACCAACTTTCCTTTGGACCTCAGGTCAACGCGTTGTCCTCCTCCATCTTTTTCCTTATCAAGACAATCCGTAAAATTCTCCTCTTCCTTCTAGAAAGCTGCAAGAAAACAGTTGTCACCACGTTGGTACTATCACGCCTGAATTTCTGTAACAGCTTGTATCTGAATGCGCAACAGAGCACCCTGAACAAAATGCAGCTTCTGCAAAATGCCGCAGCTCGTTTGATTACGGGCATTCCTAAGTATGCCTCTCTCACCCAGGAGCTGGTTAAACTTCACTGGCTCCAAGTGCGAAAGCGGATTACTTTCAAAGCCCTTTGCACGGTATTTAAGGCCTTGCGAGGCCTAGGGCCGTCTTTTCTTCAGCAGTATTTTTGTTGATACCTTTCGTGCAAGACGCCTTAGATCATCGGAGGCAGGGCTGGTTGCGGTGCCTCGAATTAGGAAAGCACAGTGAGGGGGCAGAAGCTTTGTGCTGGGGGCAGCCAAGCCCTGCCCCTGGCTCTTAGGAAGGCTACGAATCTGATGGCCTTTAGAAGAGGTCTTAAGACTTGGCTATTTGCTCGCTAAATCTCTACTTGGCCTCTGCGTTTGGAGTATTACTTAGCGCCAGGACACCATGCACAATAAGGGAACTATTAGGGAAACATTTGTGAAGATTCATCAAATGTCACCAAAGTTATGCGCCATTTGTTTGCACAATTAACTATTGTGCTATTCTCTGGTGTGCCGCATCCTTTATTTCTTAATTGGAATTGGATTTGTGCTTCATACTGGAGGGCAGCTGCCGCCGTCGCTGACCCCATCAGGCTGGAGGAATGGCCTTTCGGAGCAGCAACATCACGTATATATATATCATTCAAAACAGGTTACCCCCAGTCGAAGAGCCGCAAAAGGTAGGTTGTTTTCCGTTTTATTATTTCACAAAGGCTGCATACAGTTTCCAGCAGGAAGTCATCATGGAATGCTGCCAGACGCGTTTCGGGCTTGGAACCCTTAACCATTGGCAATTCAACATGAACAAACACGACCGGCTTGTGCAACTCGATTTAAACATTGCAGACACCTCCCCAGTGGGTGTGGCTACGCCTGTGGCCTTCTGGTTTCTGTAGTTGCACATTTTAAAACCGCAAGTGAGTCCGTCCTGAAATGGCATGTTTTTCTCAATTATAAATCCCAAGTGGGCTGATGCACAATCCTGTCGAAACGTGTTGCATTCTTTCTTCCTTCATGACGGACTACCTCCCATAATGAAACCGGATGGTCTCACCTCGGGGACGCTGCGCTCAGAGCGGGGCTTCTTCCGCGGCCGGAGCGAGCCGCTAATGTCATTCAAAACAGGTTACCCCCAGTCGAAGAGCCGCAAAAGTTAGGTTGTTTTCCGTTTTATTATTTCACAAAGGCTGCATATAGTTTTCAGCAGGAAGTCATCATGGAATGCTGCCAGATGCGTTTCGGGCTTAGAACCCTTAATCATTGGCAATTCAGCATGAACAAACACGACCGGCTTGTGCAACTCGATTTAAACATTGCAGACACCTCCCCAGTGGGCGTGGCCATGCCTGTGGCCTTCTGGTTTCTGTAGTTGCACATTTTAAAACCTCAAGTGAGTCCGTCCTGAAATGGCATGATTTTCTCAATTATATATCATTCAAATGACGAAAAAAATGAATACATTTCACATTTAACTTTATAATTCCCCTCCTCCATTATTTTCTATGCGAGTGTGCTGCTTTACCTGTCAGTGGCAATGTGTGACATATGATTAATTCCAAGGCTGGGCTGGAGTACATTCACACCTGTTTTGATTTTATTTAGGGCGGTAGTAACTTTGGAATTGTAGATTGTGAACAGCAATAGTCTTATTCAAATATGGATGCGTGTTTTTATTAGCATGTCTCTTCCTTAAACCCCTTCTTAAATTTCTCTAAACCCCTCCTACATATGAGTAGAATTCCATTTTGTTGTACTATTTAGTGGTGCTGAAATAAGTTTTAAGTTGGGGGAGCTGCCATCAATGTTACATTACTGAAGAGATAGGTATTTATTTATTTTTGTAATACCCTGAAAGATAGTCTTTTCTCCATGGAATTGGTGTGTACAAATGATCTTGTGGATCCTCCAGTTGAATTTAGACCTACATTTCATGGTAGGGGTTTATCAAGCACCATTGATTATATTCTATGCTCTCAAATTCTAAAGGGTAAACTCAAACAGTTTAACACAGGCTCTGATATTTCAAGTGACCATTTCCCAAATAGTATCACTTTGTCAATTGACATCGATGATTTCCACCCTACTAGGACTAGTTTACTAACCCAGCAAGCTTTGGCCATGGACAAAGTCAACGGCTTTTCCGTGAAATGGTCCAAAATTGATCCTGTAGTAATCACTGGCAATGTCATATCCAAGGCCCTTCCTTGGATTAATAACTGCTTGGCAGAGGAGTCCCCACCCGAGTTGATTTTATTTAGCTTTCAGGAGATTCTAAAAGTTATGCGGGCGGAATTACTCCGTCATCATAAACCTGGTAACCAGGAATCTCCGCGGTGGTTTAATTCAACCTGTCGCAAAGCGTTATCCGCTCTAAAAAAGGCACTACATAACCCAAACAGAGACACAGCTGAGATAGCCAAACTTAGAAAGGAGTATAAAATGGCCCAACAGAATTGTAAAAAAGATTTAAAGAAAAACTTATGGGCCCAATTACACGCGAGCTGCCTAAGTAAAGACGGCTCCCGGTTTTGGCGCACTCAAATCACCCTTTCTGGCCGATGCAAATACACCCCAGCACCTGGATGTGGCCCTGACGGCTGACGAGTGGGTGACCCATTTCTCTAAGATTTTTGGCGGTTTCCCTGCTGTTACTACAACACTGGTTAACCCGATAAATGATTCTACCAAGGCGCAAGTATACCCCATCGACCTTCATTTCAGTTTAAGTGAGGTCATACACGCCCCAACGTCCTCCAAAACTGGTAAGGCCCCAGGTCCTGACGGAGTCCCTCTTGATATGTTTGTAAATAATATAGAACTGTGGTCCCCCATCGTCGCCCAGGTGATGGCTGCAGTCTCTAAAGTTGGCCTATTAGACTCCTGGTCCTCTTCCATCCTGCTCGATATTTTTTAAAAGGGGGAACGAAACAACCCAGCCTGTTATAGGCCCATCTCCCTCCTGGACTCCCTGGGGAAAGTCGCAGGATGACTGATCCTGGAACGTCTCCAGGATTGGGCGTCGGAGAACAACGTCTTGATCGATCTTCAGTATGGATTCCAGGAGGGACTTGGCGCCGTTGAACAGGCCTTGAACTTAACCCTTTTAATAGGCAAGTATGTCGGGGCAAAAGGAGGCAATTTGTACCTAGTATACGTTGACCTCAGCGCAGCATTTGACTGCGTGATACATTCTAGGCTGTGGTCCATTCTTAGTGAACTGGGGGTTGATCCCCCTCTTATTAAATTCCTACGTGAGCTTTACTCCGACGCTACAGCGTGTGTAAGATACGGGATTGGTGGCGAATTATCGCCTTCATTCTCAGTAACTAAAGGAGTTAGACAGGGCTGTGTCTTGGCCCCTTTTTTGTTTAATCTTTATACTAACGGGCTGGAATCGGCCATGTTAGCAAGGAGCCAGGACCTCCCATCCATCAACCATCGCCCCATTCCCGCTTTACTTTATGCGAACGACTCCGTTATACTGGCAAGGACGCTAATCCAGTTGCAAAAACAACTGGACAAATATTGTCACTTCATGCTCTCTCTGGGGTTAAAAGTTAACAAAAGCAAAACCTTTGTTATGCACACTGGGCCAAAGGTAAAGAACCCCAAACCTGTTTACATAGAACAAGTTAGATTGGAATGTGCTAGGGAATATCCTTATTTAGGCATTTTAATGGACGATCAGTTATCGTGGAAACAAGCACTGGCAAGCAAAAAGTTGCTCTATCAGAGAGCAACTTCGGCTCTTGTTTCCTTCTCAAGGAAATTGGGTAAACCTGCCCCATCTGAGTTGCTTAAAATATATCACGCCAAATGTCACAGCATAGCAACCTATGGCGCAAGCATCTGGGGCTATGCTCCCGCAGACGAATTACAAAAGGTTCAAAATGGCTTTTTAAAATACTTATTGGCACTTCCTCAAAGTGCTCCAATATACGGTTGCCATATCGAGCTAGGCATCGATTATTTAATTGACATCCTCAGATGTCAGCCGATCCTTCTATGGCACCGTATTTGGAACAAACCCCAATGCCACTTAACCCGTTCTCTGATATCTGATTGTTTATCCCTGGCGAGTTGGAAAAAAATTCCCTGGTTATTATACGTTTCCAACTTCCTAAAGGATTTGAACCACACATCTTACTTCACAGAGCCCTCATCAACATCTGATATTAGTGGAAGTGCTCTGAAAAATCTCTGCCTAAACCATCTCAGGGATTTACGCCTCTCTTGTGAAGTGTCTAAGCCTACAAATGTGCAGATCCTAATGGTCCAAACCTCCCCTGGTATTCAGCCGTATTTAACCTTTTTCCTATCCAACCACGAAAAATATGTTCTCACTAGGTTTCGTTTTAATTCTTTTTTCCGCCTTGTTACCTTCCCCACCGAGCTAAATTGGTCCCACGATCTGACCAAATGTCCGTGTGATGGTGTATCAACTCAATCGACCATCCACCTCACTTTGTTCTGCCGATATTATGAGCAACCACCCAAGCGCTGGATTAACCCGCTCCTTCGACAAATGGGGTTGAGAACTTGTCGGCCAGCTTTTCTGGCACTTCAGCTATTAGACTCACAACATGTAGCCACATATGTAGCTCTTTTCTTAAAATCATGTTTGAAAATACGCTGTAAAATTGGGTTATCGTCTCCCTGATTCTATGTTTATCAGAATTAATTTGTAAAATGTTTTTATCAAATGTTTTTAAACAACATTTAGTTTTTATCATCTGTATAATAACATTGTGTTTTTATGTAATTTTATTTGAATTTTTATGATGTACTTTTTATGATTCACTAAATGTCAATCGAATAAAAGTTTTTGACTTGACTTGAAATATTTTTATTGATGACATGAAGACAAGATTACAATACATAAGGAAAAAGCTCATCATACAAAACAAGAAAGATAAAAAGCCAAAAACTGACATTTGTGGCAAGCAACACAAGTTAAAGCACTTTGATACTACAAACACAAGGTAAATAATCTTATAAAAAGAAAGAAAGGGCTCAGATTCAAGTGAAAAAGCATAACTCTAAATAAACGAATAAACAATTTCCTTAGCACATTCCTAGACAAATTCTCCCCAGATTTTTTTCACTTTACATAATGCTCTTACACCCCTGACTTTAGCTAATGCACATTCCATATTATATGTGTCTGTTATAATTGCCCACCACTCTGCGTCGAAGGTGGATCTTGTGCGATCCATGCTCTGGCAATTGTAAGCCTGGCGCAAGCGAGTATAATGCTAATAAGCTCTCTTAAGCTGGGGTCACAAAATTGTGGGCCCAATAATACATCTGAGGCAGTAAATGTTATAGGTCTATTAAGTTTATGTGACACAGTCTTTTCCAGACCTCTCCAAAATGTTAATAATAATGGGCACAAATAAAACACATGCATTAGATCAGCTGCATACAAATCACATTTTGGGCATCTAGCCCGATCACTTCTTGAATTACTTGATGCCCATTTCGAAATAGGTGCAGGGGTATGATAAAGAAAACAAATAGTCCTATATGACTACAGTCTTAAACTAGATGAATGAACTGATTTACGAATAGAATCCAGTGCAGAAGATATAACATTAGGGGTGATGCAAGTCTCCAATTTCTGGCTCCATCGTATGGCTAGTTTCCTACAATCACCATCTTTCTGGGAGTTAAAGCTTTTATGTGCGGAGCTAATCAATGATATATTTTTAGCTAAATGGATACATTCCCATATGCTAGAGTCCGATAAAACAGTGATATTAAGACTGCGTATAAAGTAGTCTCGGATTTCATAGTATTTTAAGCGCATATTTTCCGTAACTTTATAGAGAAGTTGTAGTCTCTCGAATGCTAAAATCCCAATATGATCATATAAATCCCCAAGACTTTTAATACCCAGTTGTGCCCATAATCTCCCCCCCCCTCCCATCGTGAAAAATTCCTGGGAGAGCTGGATTGTCCCATAAAGGAAGTCTGGAATGGTATAGCGACATTTGGAATTTGCTAGTAATGGCTCTCCAAAGATAAACTATATCTCTTGCAGTCTTAGGGCTCCATTAGGATGGCGGGCGGATTGCCCCCGCCAGGCTGGCGGTAGCCACCGCCGGCCTGGCGGGGGAAATCCACCCGCCATCCTTCCCTGTATTCCCCCCCGCCATATTAGAATGGTGGGGGGGACCACTGCGGAGCAAAACACCGCCCGCCACTTTTCCACCCCGGTCGCCTTGCGGCCTGGGCTTAAAATGAGTAACATGCAGGCGGTGTCTGTCAGACACCGCCCGCAATATTACAATGGGCATTTTTCAATGCCTTTCCGTGGCGGCAATGCCGCCACGGAAAGACATGCGGTGTTCACTCTGGGGGCCCCCTGTGGGCCCCCAGAGTGAAGGCCAAAGGGGGGTGGCACACGGGGGGTACCTGTGGTACCCCCCTGCATTTACATAATCAAAGCGGTAGGCACCGCGCGGTGCCTGCCGCTTTGATTATGTAAATGCTGCAAAGCATTTTTAGTATTGTGGCGGGCGGAGCACAGAGCTCCGCCCGCCACAATACTAAAAATACAGGATGTGCCCGCCACAGTGGCGGGCACATCCTAATGGTGCGTGCGGGACCCCTGCCCTTAGGGCGGGCGGTCCCGATTTCCGATAGGATGGCGGGCGGAATGGGGCCCTTAAATTTGACCCTCTTAAAGTAATTTGGATCAGATATACAATATAAAAACATTTTAGATTCAGTTCCTAACATAAATGTATAATAAAAAAAGGCTCTTTATAGGGGAGTATTATACAACGAATGCGCCCTATAAATGTCGACCAGAAATATGCTTTGAAATCAGGAAAGTCAAGACCACCTTTACCATATGATAGTTTAATTAAATCGATTGCTTGTCTTGCTTTTTTATAGCCCCATATAAAGCTGCTTAATATGCCATCTAGGCGTTGAAAAAAAGGTTATTAATACGAAATGGAATTGATCGAAATAAATAAATACATTTGGGGAGAATCTTCATTTTAATTAGGTTGATCTTGCCAATTAAACTCAGTGGAACCTTATGCCATTTTTTTAAAACCGTAGTTGTGTTTTTAACAGTAGTTCATAATTATGCGTAGTTATCTCTTCTGGGCAGGCAGAAATCTTTACGCCAAGATAAGTAGTTGTTTTACGTACTCCCTGAGTTTGTTCCTTTGGTTTATAATCCATAATAATTTGCGTCTTATTAGTGTGTAATTTATATCCAAAGACTAAACCAAACTTCCTGGCCTCCGTAATAATCCCTATCATTGCTTCATCAATATTTGTAGAGTAAACCGCGATATCATCCGCTTATACTGTCATTTTGAGAGTGTTTAAGCGAGATGAAAATGGTACTATACGCAGAATCTTTTGCATTGCAACTAAAAACGGTTCGATGGATAAAGCAAATAATAAAGGTGACAGTGGGCACCCGTGACGGGTTCCCCGCAAAATAGAAAATGTGTCCGACTGCTTCCCTGCATAGCAAACTTTTGCCCTTGAATTATCATACAAAGCCTTTATCCATATAAAAAATTAACCTTTGATACCGAATCTATCCAGCACAGCCTAGAGGTAATCCCACCCCACTCGGTCAAATGCTTTCTCAGCATTAAGTAGTATCATACCGAGTGGGGTGAAATTTACCCTGGCAACATCAAAAGCAGTAAAAGACATATTAATATGAGCCGTAGTATCCCTACCGGGTACAAACCCTTGTTGTTGTGGAGAAACCAGGGCGGATATTATTGGGGCAAGTTGGTTAGCAATTATTTTAGCGAACATCTTTGCATCAGTATTTATTAGCGAAATTGGTCGATAAGAAAATTATTTGCTTGGTATTACATGACTCAGGGGCTTTCCCCTCTTGTCCAATAAATCCAACCACTTGGCTAAGTGTAGGAACTAATTCCTCAATGCGGAGCTTATAAAGCTCAACCGGAATCGAGTCCTCCCCTGACGATTTACCCGAAGGTAAAGCAGCAATTGCAACTCTAATTTCCGCTTGAGTAACTTCTTTATTTAGCGTATCTACTTGCTCCGTATCAATATGATTCACTTCATTATTCTGTAGATACATATAAATATCGTCAAGACCCGGCCGGCTTTCGGGGGTGTATAGGTCCTTATAATATCTAGCAAACTGTTCTAATATTTTAGAGGGATTATTATATGTCACATTGTTTGGGCCTTTAATAGCCCTAACTAGTGTTTTAGCCTTATTTTCTGCTACCTTGTAAGCCAGTATCTTTCCTACTGTTTCACCACCTTCATATTGGGAAAGACGCTATTTATTCAGTTTTGCTAGACTCTTTTCTCTCAATTTCGGTTTTAAATCAGATTTAAGGCCAATTAAAGCATAGGTTAGTTCTTCTTCTGAGTCGGATCCTTGTAACATCGCTGTTGCTAATTGTTTTTCCGCATGTAATATTTTTGCTAGGGTATTATCAGTGTCCCTTTTGTTTATCCAGTTCTGCCTAAATATGTACTGCTGAGTGAAACCCCTGATGCTAGCCTTACAGGAATCCCAAACCATATTATACGAGGCTGAACCAATATTACTTTCCAAGAAATCTGTTATGTGGGCCTTAAGTTTCGATAGAAAATCTATATTAAGCAGTAAATGTCGTGGGAACGAGAAGCGGCGAGAATTAAGTTTCTTCGTTTGTATTTTAAAAGAGAGGATGATAGGGTTATGATCTGATGTGACCCGAGAGCATATCTCCATACTGCTTGTTTCCAGAATATCATTAGACGCCCATGCCATATCGATGCAGGAGCATAATTTATGTGCAGCGGAATAATAGATATAGCCAGCAACATCAGGGTGTAATACCCTCCAGGCGTCTTTGATATTATGGATACGCCCAATTTCTAATATAGCTGCCCTAGTTTTGAGCATCCTCCTAAATGCCCCTCGTCTAGTAGTATCAATATCAGAGTCCATGATATAATTAAAATCTCCAAATATAAGATGCTCCCACTTCCATTCAAGAAGTTCAATGTTTATCTTATCCATAACAGAGGGGTCGTCTATATTTGAGCCATAGACCACACAAAACGTATATTTCCTGTTTTCTATAATTAATTGGGCAATAGCCCATCTCCCGTTTTTATCTGTCGAAATTGTAATTATTTCAGCCTTGAAAAATGTATTCTGTAAAATAGTAACTACCCCAATTGACATATTAGGTTAGAACTTACGACAATGTTGTGTCCTAATACTTTAAGTACATTACGATCCTTATGGCATATATGTGTCTCAGACAGTAAAACTATGTGTGGGTTATACATCCTTAGCTCCTCAAAAACTAAGCGTTGTTTATTCTTACTATGTAGCCCTGCAACATTCCAAGCAAGACACCTTACTTTGTCCATAATAGTGTCTTTCGTCTTGCCCCTACTCATTAAGCAAAACATTTTGCCACTAAATATCTTTTTCAAAACTCGCCTCATGTCAATTTTCCTAATTTTACCCCTAAACCCTCCTCCCACCCCATTCTGCACCATCCCTACCCCCCTCACCCACCCTCTGATTCTTCGTACAGGAGAAATCCTCTCTCTAACCAGCTGCCGTTGGTTTGGATAACCCTAACAGTTACAGCAGTACCAACCCCTCTCTCCCATAAAAAAAAAAGAAAAAAGAAAAAGCCCCCTCACCAGTATCTTCAATGCGGTTATGTTTAGCACAGAGAAGCATCAAAAGAGAGAAGAAAAAGAAAATTCCTTCATTACCCATGGTCGAAGCGATAGGTATTGTGAGAAATCCAAACGTCATACAAAGAACAAGGATAGAAAATGAGTCACACCGATTAAGCAGGAGAGTGGTAAGGGCGTGGCATGTAGCCAGTGGTGCATTTTGGAGCACAGTAATGCCAATATACTGCTACCGATGGTGTGGTAGAGCACTGTCATTTACAGGTAGCTAATTTTTCATTGAAATGGCTAATGAATTTGCACAAACATGTAGTTTTACAACTATATAGAACACACTCCACACATGATCTGTGGAGTGTGTTCTATATCATCTATATCATCTAATATTTATCATTGAACATCATCAAGTAAAGTGACTTGATGTGTTTTGATCATATTAAAACCTTTATTTCTATCACACTTCAGAAGTACAAAAACGGTGCTTCATTTGTTATTTCCTAACTGCTGATAAAGTCTGAAATGTTGGTAGAGTTCATCTACTGGTATTTAGATGTTGTGTGTTAGGAAAAAATAGACATTCTACAACCTTTCTTTTCTTACTCACCAGCAAGATTGTCAAAATGGTATGCATAGTTCACTTTATAAAATCATCTCGCTTTGTAGTCCGAAAGAGAAAAGTAAACGCCATTTCCATGTTAAAAGAATAAGCAGGGATTTGTCAGAAGACACAGCCTTACATTTGACCTCTGTCTTTGAACCACAGCAAATGTGACAAGATAAAATCAAAATGTAAAGGCATCTTTATTGCTCAGTTACCTTCTGAACTCCAGCATGGTTATTCTAGGAGTGGCGCAGCACCACCAGCCCCCCTACTTCCAGTGCCTATGGTACCTCTGTAGTACCACCTAATGTACTACATAGCTTAGGTTTGTGAATAGCATTTTGTAATACATGAGTACTATTACTTTAGATACTAAAAAATTAAGCTTTTGAATAGGCTTCGTTGTCTTTGGTAAGTTTATGCTGCCAGCATATTTACTGCTGACACAAATCTGACCAGGTCAGATTTTGCTAATGCATTTGAAAAGAAGGTGTGCCTGAACCACAGCTTTGAAGGAATGTTGGTACATGTCAATTTTGTGTTTGTGTCACATTTGATGTAAGACACTTTGCAAGACTATGGGGCATATTTACATGTTCTGACGCATCTCTGCAAATCAGCAGGGATGCGACAGAACAGATGCGTCATGCAATCCGCTCCTTCCGCCATCACAGATGCGCTGCATTTACAATGCGGCGCACCATGGTGCAAGGAAGGGAAGATGCGTGACACATCTTGTGGCGTATGGGCGGCGCATTGCTGGAGTCGCGTCGCCAGCGCGACGCAACTCCTGCAATGCACAGGGCCACCCATACTCAACGTGGTGCGTCACTACTTATGCCTGCTTCAGGCAGGCGTAAGGATTTGACGCAGCAGCGTCGTAAAACTGACTCAGTGAAAACTTGTAGATTTCACTGCATCAGTTTTACAGGGCTTTCCTGCGAGGGAACGCTCACCCTGCGACAGAACGCCCACATGAAACCTGACGCAGGTTTCATGTTGCGCAGGGCTTTACAACGTGACGCATCTGCCTAGATGCGTCACGTTGTAAATAAGTCGCAACGTGGCGCATTGTTTACGCCGCCGCTGCGTCACAAAAGTGACGCAACGGCGGCATAAAAGTGTTGCAAGGGGCTTGTAAATCTGCCCCTGTATGTTTTTCTATCTTTGCGTTTTAAATCTTACTTCTATTTGCTTACCCTGCTAGGATTTCTATAATCAACCACTTGCTTTCATCAGTATTTGAGTACTGCAATGCCACAGGTCTAGACCTAAGTCCTAAGTATACATAAACTGCATTTAATAAAATTACAGCCACCGGACAGCATTGTCTCTCCTCTCAGGCACATATTATATTTAAAGCACTCTTTGTGGTTCAGAAAACTCTTTCAGTGAAAAACTCTACCTATGAGCCAGATTATAAGTGTTTCATTAAATTACAATCACTGTGTAATAATAATTAAATGTGGTGTGATGTTTATCATACCTGATAATTACTAGGTGCTATTTAGAACACAACCTTTCTTAAATTTCGCCGGCTTAAACATACTGGAATGTAACAAGGTGAAAATGCCCAGTATGTATCGGGACATTTGGATTTTGGTGTCATAAGTAACAAAATACACATGTTGTTCCCTAAAACAAGGGTTTTCAAGCTGAGGCAAGGGGCCCTAGGGGGCCTCAAGGCATCCCAGGACAGCGGGGATCCAGGCTCTAGCCAAAAGAAGCATTATGCTGATAGCCGTGCTTTGTTTTAAGGGGGGGGGGGGGTGAGCAGCAGTAAGCCACTCTGCAATGGGCCATCACCAACACCTTTTATCATTTACTAGCAGCCCGTCCCGACCTTGTCCGAGAGCAACAGGCTTTCCCGACCCCCGCCCGCCCCGACATTGTCCAGCAGCCCGGGTCCCCGCCCGGCCCGTCCCCCGCCTGCCCCAACCCCCGCCTGCCCCTGTCCCGACATGGGTCCCCTTACCTCAGCCGCCGCTCCTCCCGCCTGTCCGCTGCTCGCACCGCCGCTGGCCTGTCCGCTGCTCCCCACGTAACCGCTCCTCCCCCGGGCCATGTCCGCCGCTCCTCGTCGCGCTCCTGGACGCGCTCCTGGACGCCGCTCCTCCCCGCACGTCGCGGCCGGTGCTACTTCGGAGGGACTACTTTTTTTTTTACTGTAAATTTTTTAAATAACGTTTACAATTTTTTTTATATAGCCTATAACCATCTACACACCCTGACAATTCCAACGGTGTATCGGGTGTGTGGATTGGCGCTGTGGTTCCCGAGTTTACCCGCCTCAAAGGCTGAAAGTTCTTCCTTTATTATAGTAGTATAGATATCCTAGCTGGGTGTAGGTGTCAAAGCGGAAGGGACTCCAAATATTCTTCAAAAACCCCACCCCCATGTCTAATAGTATACACTGTGGCTACGTTTACAGATTAGTAAGGCCTGCCTGACAAAAGATATATTTACACATTGCCAATTTGATAGAATAATTGTGAAAAATTCTGAACGGGTGGGGGGGGTGCATTTTATTTTTTCACTGGTGGGGTGCTACATGAAAAAGATTGAAGATCCCTGCCCTAAAACCTCTGAATATGCCATCATGTTCCCATTTGATAACCTACAGTGTCGGATTTTATTAGATATGATAATTATTGCAGCTGACAAAGTTACTCAAAATCATACCTCTAATGCTTTAATCTTTACTCCCCGTATTGATGCCAACGTTTAGTAACACCCAAAAGTGAGACTTAAACAAATTAACTTTCATTGCAGTAAAGGAATTTTTAAGAAAGAGAAAGCTAAAACATTATTTTATGGGACATGCTGGCATGTATAATGAGATGTTCAGACTAACTACGACTTCAAGTCCCAAAGGAAAAGCAGACCCACCATGTCGACAAGTCCTAATCTGCAGTAGCAACTCATTTGTGGAATTTGATCCCACAATTTCTATGTAGAGATCAGAACACCTCTGAAAGTTAAAAAGCCATGAAGACTTAGCGTTATCGTTATCGCTAGTCACCTGAATCCGGTTTTGTCTTCTTGAGTACCATGAAACCCTTGGGTGTTTGTTGCCCTCCAAAACATAGACACATGTGTATAGTGGGATTTGGGCAACTGGCCTACATGAAAGCAGGTAGTCATGGGATATTTAAGGAATATTCCATCTTCCTAGCAGGCAAGCAACCACTCTCCGTGGGACTGGAAGTGCCTTGTTACAGTTTCTGAGAAAAAGTCTGGTTGACCCGGAAGGGGACCTACAGCATTTCATAAAACACACAGGGCTTTAAGTTGGATGGAAAATTTGGAGGGGTCTTTAAAGGGTCGAGCGTGGCCAAAGGAGTGTAACTATGAATTGTTTTCAAGAGTTGAGGCCTATGTAATTAAGGCGGTGGCATAACACATGTACACTTTAAATCCTAGTAATTGAGTGCCTCTCTGAGAGAATGATTGCATCCAGACAGATCACAAAGTTATGGACTTCCCCCTAAAACAAGCGCAACCCATAGACTTTGTCAATGCTTGATATACGAGTTATTGTTGCAAAAATTAGAAGTGAAAACATTTCAATTCTGAAAATGTGAGAATGTGAATTAAACATTACTGAGGTCTGTGGAAGGGTAAGAATGACTCTGGTTCTCCTCTTCACACCACTTTTCTCTGCACCTACTCTCCCCACATTCTTCTGAAATCCTCCCTCTGCATATTTCACACCTCATTTCATTCCTCTTCTGTACCCTCTTTTCACTCTCTCCTTCTGCATATACTTTGCATCTCATTCACTTCACCGTCCCAACCTACATTCACTTGTAAGCAATTTCATTTCTTTTACTTTCGCCCTGTCAATACTTCAACAGATCTGTACCTCTTTCACACACTTTAGCATAGAATCACAATTACAAAAGCACTTCATTAATGCTCTGTGAGCTGTACAGAGTGGGGAAAGGTTGTCCACTTAAATCACTCCCAAAGCCCCATAGATGAAAAATAAAATGGTAATTCATTACCATTTTATATTTCTTCCCCATCCCGAACAAAGCGCCAGGACGGGGGCGGGACCGCTGTTGAGTGACAGCAGCAAGGAGGTGGGTGGGCTGTTAAATTCACTGTTTAAAGTGCGCATGTCTTTTTGGACGGCTATCTTGCGACGGCTAGCCACACATGCACACTTTAAACCTCTCAACCCAGCTGTCTTAGACATGAACTTACTCTGTCTGTCTTAAGACAGCTGGGTTGAGGGTAGGTTTATGCCTTCAGAGTGCTGTGAAGTGCCGAGTGAGGCCGCTCCTTCCAATCAAGGCGCTTCTCTCATGGTTTGAGAGCGCCACCAGGATTGGTCAAAGGAGTTTCCTGGTGGCTGGGATTTAGAGGATGAAAGAAGAGGAAGGAAGAGATCCAGTGCATCTCAGGTAAGTGTCTAATTAAAAAAAAAAATTGCGCTTGCTCGCGTTTGCCCGCCCAACCCCCTCCTAGTAGATGCAACCACCATTGCACTGACAGTCATTGGGAGAACCTCCCACTGCCTTCAGCCTCACCTGTAGAGGGCTCAGTCATTGTTTGTTATAAACACCCACTCACAACCTGACTTAGCACAGACATCTACACATACAAGCCAACATTTTGAAATTAAACAAAGAGGGACATTTTGAAAAAAACATATCTGGGGGCTTCATTTTCCCCATTGATGTACATTGAAACAAGGGCAATTTATGGTTGGAGACTGCTAAAATAAGGCCATTTTGGCTTAAAAATCGTGAGTCTCCTACCTGAATCAGGTCTGTTGTCATGTATGCATAGCTGCCACTTTGTTAAGAATGGTGCTCACACGAGCTTCATTAGAAAAATGTACGTGACTGAGTTTGGTGCTCAGTAAGCTAAGTATGGCGCTCACGCAAGTTGCATGAACACACATGGGCCGACTTTTCAGAATCTCGCCTTAAGGTTAGTTTATTTGTAACTGGCGTGGGAAGACTGATTTACTCTTTCACTAGGTGTAGTGACCCTTGGTGCAGTTTTCCAGTAGTGGGATTCACCTTGGAGAATTGTTAGGTAAGACGGACGTGAGGAGGATATGTTCGTTGAATATACACGCAATGTATGGTTGACACAATCTAAGGCAGGCTGTCATCTTGGGAACGAAGTTGAGCTTTCATTTTCAGTTATGATCCTTGCCTGTTCACCTGTCTCACTAGGCATGCATGCAGTAAACTTTGGGCGATGGAGCATGGCTGACACAACTTAACGCATTATGTTATCTGGCGGCAAAAAAGTTGACGCATGATGCACAGTTCTGATCATAGCAGCTTTACTCCGTATTTTTCTGTCTCGCACAAGGCACGCACATGAACATTTTGGTGAAAGAGTCAAGATTTGAAATTTGGGGTCACATTGCTTTTTCATTCACATTCGGTTTGCACAATGTGGAGCATTACTGTCTGACTTACATTACTTTGGTGTCCGTTGGAATAGAGTTCTCTTTGATTTTGTTTCTAGTGCATGTCCTCTTATGATATTTATGTTTGTTGCCTCTTTCTGAGTATATTAGGATTGCCTCTGACAAAGGACCTTGATGATCCAAAATGGATTGGAGTTAACACGTGAGCACCACTTAAGATCAGTGGGAATAGATTTTTGTATTACCATTCACGTTACTTCAAATTTTAAGCTCTAAACATATATTCCCAATAGAGAAAATTTCTTTGACCTTGTTTTATTAATAAAACTGAGCAATAAGAAAACTCAAGCAACCTTTGTGTAATGTTTTACGCCTGAAACAGATGCCTTAAAGACACGTGTACTTTGGGAGTATTTCTAATTTTGGAATAGCAATGTTCTTGTAGCGGTCAAGTTTCCCTGCAGAGCTGGTTCTAGCGGGTGGGCCAGGCCCACCCAAAACATGCCAATGGCCCTCCCAGTGATGACATCAAAGCCAATTAAAAAATGCACACACTAAATAAAATGTTTCTATGTGTCGGCATCCGAACATTGTATTTTTACCTCCTGTTTACCTGTTACAGGAGTTGAATGATAGGACCCAGACACCCATCACCTTTTAGAGAGGTGGGCTTGGTCCCCGCCCACTAGTGCAGGAAAACAGGGGCATGGCGAGGCCTGTAAATCCTTCCCTTAGGATCCAGAGCAACTCTTTAAGGCTGCGTGGATCTCACCATTACTCTTCATCGCTGGAGGAAAGAAGTTAATCCTATTAGAGCCACACCGTTCCTGAACCCTGCATCGCCTGCTTTATTGGATCGCGCTGGGAGGAAGAGATCGCTAATAAAGTTCCAAGCAGGTAAAAGAATGATGCAGGAGTGAGCGACCATTTGTTCACGTTTTAAGAATCTGCAACGGCCCAGCCATGATACATACTTTGTGTAAAATAGTTGTTTTCATGATTAACATGGCCTTTCTGTTTTTGTTTCTTTAATCATCAGTTTGGTCATCGGGGCAACTGTAGAGCTCATTATAAAGTGCATTCTCCTTAGATTTACTGTTTTCAGTAGGAAATTGAAACTATATGACCTCAGGTGATTTTACTCCAGGACATTCAAATGTTGTCTTAGCCGTATACCAACCCTGGTGATTATTGGACCATTAAGGGGATAATGAAAATGGAGGTGGATGGTGGCAATAAGGGGCTGGGGCCCAAGGTCAGCTGTGAGATTAGCACATGGGAGGACAGTGGTAGAAAAGTGGATAATCAGGGCTGGAATGAGGTGCATTGCAGAGTCCATGGTCAGGTGGAGGTATTCATGGAGAGAAGCCCTCTCCAAAGACTGGCACAGAGGGAGCCTGAGTAGCGTCGCTCGCCTGATACTTTCACCTCAGAACTCTCTTGACATAAAAAATAGAAAATCACTTTTTTAGCTTAACAGTTAGGAAGATACTTGGAAAAGAGTGCATCTTACAAGGCCTTGTAAAGCTCAGAAGAGACAAGGGTCCCAAGACAGGCCCGGCTAGAGAAATGGACCCAGCTCTAGAGGTCGGTGAGCCAACAGATTTACTGAAAGAACCAAGGGCCAGATGTAGGTGAAATAGAATTACCGATTTTTAATTACCGAATTTTACCGATTCGGTAATTAAAAATCGGTAAATCTATGGGGTGGACATGTAGGTATTCCAGATGTGCTGGAATACCGATTCGGATGATTTCGGTATTTATTGATTCGGTAAATACCTAATCGGTAATGCCCATTCATTCCTATGGGCTTTGAAGCCCATAGGAATGAATGGGCATTACCGATTCGGTATTTACCGAATTGGTAAATACCGATTTTCACAAGGGTGCAGGGGGTGTCACTTTGACACCTTCTGGCACCCCCAAAACAGAGTCCCACCTACATCTGGGTGGCTCAGATTCGGTAAATTTACCAATTTTTTATTTTACTGAATCAGTAAAATTACCGAATCGGTAATTTTACCGATTCGGTAAAATAATGCCCCCTACATACCTATCACCTATTTACCGATCGGTAACGGCTGAAAATACCGATTTTCGGCCGTTACCGACCGACCTACATCTGGCCCCAAGTGTTTGGCTTGACTGTAGGAGCCTCGGAGTGAGCTGAACACTGAAAAAGTTTGCAGCGTAAATTGTGCAACAAATCTCATGTAAACTAAGATAAAATCCCTTCAACATTAAAACAAGTGTTTTTCTTTAACATGAGGGAACATTGCACCTTAATACATCAGATATTATATCATTGGATTGGGAGACTTTTATTAATAGTGATATTTTTTCATTTCAACAGAAACATTCAAGCCTTCCTGTGCACAATGCTTTTAGTGAACTAAAAAGCAAGTCAATTGTCATGTGTGCCCTAAGTGTGGCTTAGATTCTTAGTGCAGATGTAGCACCATTGTAGTAGACTGAATCAAACAGAAAAGGTTTTTGTACAGTGTAAATCCTGAACACATGTATTTGAAGATGCCCACTTATGTGATAATGAAAACCAAGGTTTAGGGAAATAAATATTCACCTAGACTCACATAACTTGGTCAAGCAGGGAAGCTGAAATTGATCCCAGGTTTTCTAGCTTCGCGTTGTGCTATCAAGCCAACAGATGGGTACCTCGTTCTCCTGTTTTGCATGAAAGATTGTTTTGTTTTTCGTTCCTCTGCCTGTCACCTCCGAGCCCCAGTTTGTGGAGGATGGGTCGCCATGTTGGATCTGGAGCATGTTTTCCACCCTAGATCATCCGAGTGGACTCCCTCCACAAAAGTGGCGAATTATGTGGTAAGCAGAATAATAACACCTAAGGGAAAAGAGGGCGGCAGTTGTCTCAGGACAGAAGGCCCCAGTCCCTCTCCAGAAAGCAAAGTGGTGCAAACCCCGGAATTAGCCCCCAAGACGGCCACTTTTCGAGCCATGTTTATTAAGGATCCAAAGAAGGGGATAGATAAATGGTCCTAGACGACTCTTTACATCTGATGGCTTGGAGGATTACAGGTGTAGATTGTTGATCCCGGGATTTTCATAGCATGCTGAAGGACTCTTGTCCAAGGCCTGGGCTCCCAGCACAGTCAAATGATACTGGTCTGCTTGGCAAGATGGTGTCATTGGTGTGTGCAAGGGGTGGTGATCCAGTGGGCACCGAGGTGGTCCACAGCCTGAATTATATGGCGGGCCTAGCCCAACAATGTTTTTGGCATATCACTCAATTAACACCTTCAGTTCAGAGATCTCGACCGGACATTTACCAGTGGATGGATCCCCGGTAGGGGAGCATCCATTTGTATGTCATCTGCTTCGGGTATCAGGTTATCCCTGCCTCCAGAACTGAGGTATTCAGAGCTTATGGGTGTGAACAGGGTACTTCATCTTTTCTTGTCCTGGCAACTGAGTAGGTTTCTGTCTCGAAAGGAGCTTTCAGCTAAGATGGCAATGCTCCTTTGTTTGATCTCATGCAGAAGGGTCTCTGGTGTTTGAGTCCTGGATATCATGGGCCAAGTTTTTCCCCCTGCAGGGTTACTTTTGCGATTAGCAGGCATACTAAGTCTCATACTAAGGTGGTTGAGATATTGCTCATTTGGTGGGAAGCTTTAAACTAGCATAATCCGAACCTCCGGTCCTGACATAGACTGAAATATTTCCTAGCTAACTTAATGGAAATGGAAAGTTTTAATTCTATTAATGACTCGGAGGCGAGGATTATCCCATCTGAGGATACAGGATCCAGGACAACCACCCCTAGCTACTAAGCAGTACGCTTGTGTTGATTTACTATGCTGCTGCTGGCTAAATGTTGTTGATAAGAATTTTCTGCAGGTATGGATGTTCATGCACCTTTCATTGTGGTTATTGCCTGGACTCCATTTCCTGTTTTGCTTGCATTCTTTTGATTCCAGGCAGAGATTCTGGAAAGCATGACGTATAGAAAAAAAGATGGTGGCATGACTCGCATGAAGAAAGACCGCAAAGACAGGAACAAGGGATTATCTGGCACATGAATCAACCAAAACTGCCCTCTGTAAAATAGCAAATCAGTAAAACAGGCCGTTTCCGAACTCAAAACATCGTTTGCTAATGCATCAACCCCAATACCGAAAAAACGAAAGAATCGCAAATTAACCCACGTGGTAAATTACCGAATCGCTAAATACCGATTGGAAAATACCGAAACATTCAATTGCTCCCGGAAATAGCAAATCGCAAATAAAAAATCGCAATGGGATGCATCAAACTTCGCAAATACCGAAAACTCCCAAATTCGCTATTTAGCATGAGCAGAATAAGGGGAATCTCAACCAGGAGGTAAAGTTGACGATAGGTAAAAAAAAAAATAATAATACTAATTTGAAACAGGTGGATACAATCAGAAACCCTTCAAAAATTGCACTGGAGACCCCGTATGTTAACCAAAATGGCTGCCCTCTACGTGCTTGCAAGGATGATGAGAATTAATGCAGCAGCACAGCGCAGGGGGATGATCCAGGAGAGGGTATTCAGGGTGCGCATCACATTGCTGGGCCAAAATGACGGCGAAATCTATGACAAGTACAGACTAAATCGTGCCATGATCATGCGCCTACTTGCTGACCTGGAACGACTACTGCAGCACCAGACCCGTAGGACCAATGCCATCCCTGCGCACGTCCAGGTCCTATGCAGCCTGCACCTGCTGGCGTCTGGAAGTTTCCAGGGGGTCGTAGCGGTTGCTGGAGACGTATCACAAAGCGCACTTTCACGCTTCTTCAGCAAATTCATTGATGCCATGCTGACAATGATACATACCCACATCACCTTCCCCACAACCCCACAGCAGTTGATCCGGACAAGACAGGACTTCTACCAGGTGGCACAATTTCCCCTTGTCATAGGATGCATTGACTGCATGCATGTCCCCATCTGTCCCTCCTCAGCCAACGAGTACATATTCCGCAACCGGAAGTCCTATCACTCGATAAACGTGCAGGTCCTGTGCAATGCCAAGCACATCATTACTGACATTGTAGCGCAATGTCCCGGAAGCACACATCAGTACCAGGAATGTGGTAGAGCGAACATTTGGTATCCTTAAAAGTCGCTTCAGGATCCTACACAAGACGCTCCCGTCGTTTCGCATTGCCGTATAACCCTGTAACCTGCTGCAGGATAATAGCAGTGTGTGCCATGCTGAACAACATTGGGACAAGAAGGGGTATACCAATAGAGGTGAACAGAGATGGCAACTTTCGTGATGAACAACCCCCCTCACAACACTGATAGGCATGCGTGCCAACATTGCTGAAGGTCAAAGGAGGCAGACATACATCACACAACATCACTTCAGAGGCAGGTAAGAATGAGCCATCACAATATATTCTGGTGTGCAAATGTTTAATTCACATGAGCACTTGTCAAAATAAATATAAATGATAAGCAAACATGACGGTGACTCAACACATTGTGTAAAGATACATATCCGTTGGCATCACGGGAGTACGATCACGATATATAAGTGGCCCATGGTTACATTACCATGGCCAAATAGGCGGTAGTGCATGTCTATTTTCGCTTTCCACGTACCCCCAGCCTCCTGTTGCATGGATCCTCTACATCGCCATGATGTGTGTCGGTGGCTGTAGAGCTGCGCGAACTGCGCCTCCTTTTACTGGTCTCCGGCACCGAGACGCTGTTCACGCTCAATATGGCCTCACTGCCCTCCTCCCCTCCCAAGTTGCTGGCACTAAATGTGCCAGACTGCAGATGTTCAACTGCAGTGGTCACCTGGCCTAAGGCTTTCGCTACATCACCGCAGTAATGACCTAGGTCTATCTGCAGTGACACGGATCTGCGTGACAAAACAGCAGTGTTGTTGCAGAGCTTGGTGATGGCCCTAGTCGATGCAGTAGAACGGAGCAAGTTCTGACGATGCCTCCTGCTCTCGCTGTGTTGTCCTGCTAGGACGGCACGGGTGAGCTCCTGTAGGCTCTGGTTGATGTCACGATTCCCTTCTGCTACAACTGTTCAGTTAATGCGCAGCGTCTGTCATCGTGCACATGTGTTTTGGCAATTTGGAGATGTTCAGATTCATTGTTACCATATGTCTCCCCTGCAGGTGCTGAACACGCAGTATCTGAGACTCTACCCCACCATAGACGTGTGTAGGCTCTTCGGATCCCTCAGCAATTATACTCAAGGCCTGCGCCGCTGTCTGAATCGCCCATGTGCTGGTGTTGACGTCCCTGCGGAGTCTCTCCATCGGTCTCTGCCGGTGTTTCAGAAATGATGAGGCGTTCGCTGTCATCAGAGTTCACCGAAGATGCATCTGTGTGTGAAACAGTGCATTGTTATATTATTTTTTTACTTTAAACATAATAAATGACATATTTAGAAAGACTGTTAGACCTGTGCTGCTGGTCTCATTTCTTGCGCATTGGTGATCATACATGCACACTTGGCTGACATGACTACAACTCCCATGATGCGAGGTCCTCCAGGGCTGTGTTGGCAGGTACTCTGGATGGCCCCCCTACTGTGCCAGCTGCTTCCATCACCCTTTCCGCAATGCGCTCCTTTGCCCTTTTCCTGAGGTCATAATACCTCTTTTTAAGATCGTCAATGCTGCGGTACTTGACTCCTACCGCATTTACCCTCTCCTTGATGCGCAGCCAGATCTTGCGCTTCTCGGCTTCGGGCACCTTGAGTGACAGCTTTCCAAAAAGCTTGTCATGCTCACCCCCTCTATCAAATGTTCCAGTTCCCTATCAGAAAACGTTCTCTTCCTCTTTCTGGGCGTGTCTGATGGTTTGGATGCATTCTTCTCCATCCTGGTTAGCTGTGGTGTGGCTGGGGTGTGAGGGTAAAGTCTCTCAGCTCAGCTCCTCTGAGCTCCTCAAGGCACTGAACAAAGCATGGGCTGGATGACTTCCTGTTTGTGATGTCATCAGCCTGCTTCCAATGCGACCCGTTTCTTGTGAATTCGCTAATACCGAAATCGGTAATAGCTAATTCGGAAATTGCTATTCCTTATTTTGAGGACTCGCTATGTTGATACATCCCGAAAAATGAATCCTTATTTGCGATTCCTTATTTATCGCTAATAAGGACTTGTTTTTCCGAATTTTGATGCATGTGCACCACTATGGGATATAATGCCTACTGCTTCGTGGATGGCGTGGACTTGACTTTGATTGTGTGCTTTTTAATTTTGCCAATTTCCATGTGGTTTCTGGGAAATCTGGTCTGTTTATATCTTTAAAATGGCTGTTGTGAGAAAATTAAATGAAGAAAATACAGTATAATCTGATCCTCCGAGTCCGTAATAGAACTTAAACTCTCCGTTACATTAGTTAGAAATTTATCATTATACTTACTAATTTAGCATATCCATTCTAACCGAAAGCAATTGCGTGTCCGTCATGCCATCTTTTTACCTTTTCTCTCTGATTTGGATGTTTTAGTTTGAACCTTATACGCTGCTGAAACACAATCTTACCAGATTATTTCACACCATAAACCCAGAACAGGGGACAGCCCATTTCTTGTAATGTTTATACAATTAGTACGAATAGGAGTTAAGGAACTTTGGTGTGCCTGGAATAGTACAGCCACAGTGTTGCAGACGTACAGGTCCTCTGATTGAAAGTTATTTTTAGTGACATTTACAGTAAAACCACCATTGCACTAAGGGCGGAAGGATGATGGCCTCACTCTCCTCTGTTTCAAACCTGATCTGTGTTGGCTAGAGAGGTGCTTCATGTGCTGGGGATAACAGCTTTTCATGTTGCTCACATAAGCGATAGTGTGCAGCATGGCTAATCACTGTCACAGCCAGCAGGAGGAGGAGGAAATAGTGCACTTAAATGTACATGACGGTTTGGCTGGCTGTCTTGGGTATATAAACATAATATTAATTAAAGATATACAATATTTTTACTGTAGCATAGCAAGAGGTTAAAATTTACTATTACCACTCCAGCAACTGCAACAGTAGGGTAAACATTGGATAGCGTAGGGATAAAAATTACTATTCCAACTCCAGAGAGTGCAACAGTAGGGAAAGCGTTGGATACCGAAGGGGTAAAAATGATTACTCCCACTTCAGAGGGTGCAACAATAGGGAAACCGTTGGATAGCGTAGGGGTACAAATTACTATTCCCACTCCAGAGGATGCAACAGTAGGGAAAGCGTTGAATAGCATAGGGGTAAAAATTACTATTCCCACTCCAAAGGGTGCAACAGTAGGGTAAGTGTTGGATAGCGTAGGGGTAAAAATTACTATTCCCACTCCAGAGGGTGCAACAGTAGGGAAAGCGTTGGATAGCGCAGGGGTAAAAATTACTATTCACACTCCAGAGAGTGCAACAGTAGGGAAAGCGTTGGATAGCGTAGGGGTAAAAATTACTATTCCTACTCCAGAGGGTGCAACAGTAGGGAAAGCGTTGGATAGCGTAGGGTAAAAATTACTATTCCCACTCCAGAGAGTGCAAAAGTATGGAAAGCATTGGATAGCGTAGGAGTAAAAATTACTATTCCCACTCTGGTGAGCTTAACAGTAGAGAAAGTAAATAGTTAGTATATAAAAGAATATAAATTAAATATCAATACCAATAAAAAATTAATTAAAAGTAAATACCATTTTAATACAATATAATAATTAATCAATTTAAAAAATATATAAATTCTTAAAATTCATTACCTATTAATACAAATTATTTACCAATTTACAATTATTTAATTAAAAAATAAAATTTAAATTACCAATCAATTCAAAATAAATACCAATAAATACATAAAAACATTTAATTAATTACAATTAAATAACTTCCCACCCTATTCCCCTATAAACCCACAACCCCCTATGGAAAATGTATAAATTAATTTTAACACATAATTAATAATTAATCCATTAATAAAAATTAATTACCAATTAAGAAATAATTAATTACCAATTACAAATTAAATAACCATGTTTTCAAAATAAATACCAATAATATAAATTAAAATATTTAATTAAATAAAATTAAATTACTTCCCACCCTATTCCCCTAAAAACCCACAACCCGCTACAGAAAATAAATTAATAAAATTCACATAATTATCAATTAATCAATTAATAAAAATGAATTACCAATTAAGAATTAATTAATTACCTATTAAAAATGAATTAACAATTTATTCAAAATAAATACCAATAAATAAATTAACATATTTCATTAATTATAATTAAATTACTTCCCACCCTATTCCCCTATAAACCCAAAACCCACTACAGAATTAAATTACGCAAAAATTAAATAACCTAAAATTCATTACTTAAAATAAATTACAAAAAAAATACACTTGTCACACATATACTAACATACAAACATTTTAAAAAACTTCGATATTATAAAAGTTCGATAATTTTAATAACGTATACTATATGCTTCGATATTTTGACTGTCTATATTCATAAAAACCGATATTACATTACTTACCTTAAAAACGATATTTTTGATGACTATATTCTGTCAATTCGATATTTTGTCCATTCTATATTTTGAAGTCGATATTTGTGTAATTCAATATTTTTTACTCAATATTTTGTCTGTATACCGTGCCTCCAGCTTCTGGGAGAAGAGACGACGGAGGAGAGATGGAGGCTTGCAGAGGTAAGTGCTTTTTTTCTTTTTCACCAACCCCACCCTGCCACTGCATGCCTGGGAATTAAATGCAAAAACAACCAGTGATGGACTGAATGTGGATCAATGTCACACACTCCCCCAGTCAAAAGATCTGGGCCCAAATCCATCGTTTTTTTGCACTCCACACCACCCTGGGTTAGACAATGGCGATATGCAAATCAGCTCTGACCCTGTTGCCCCATGGGAACAGTCCAGTCCGAACTACAAAAGCCATGTCCTTCCCAGAACGGAATCAAGCATCCGAGGACCGGACCGGTTTCGAGGTAACACCTCTCATCAGCCCGGCTAGCTTGACTCCAAGTGGTGTGGAGTGCCTGGGACCCACGTCTGGGCATCCCCAGCGCACTTAGGGCGGCAATTGCAAAAACAACCAGTGATGGACTGAATGTGGATCAATGTCACACATTCCCCCAGTCAAAAGATCTGGGCCCAAATCCATCGTTTTTTTGCACTCCACACCACCCTGGGTTAGACAATGGCGATATGCAAATCAGCTCTGACCCTGTTGCCCCATGGGAACAGTCCAGTCCGAACTACAAAAGCCATGTCCTTCCCAGAACGGAATCAAGCATCCGAGGACCGGACCGGTTTCGAGGTAACACCTCTCATCAGCCCGGCTAGCTTGACTCCAAGTGGTGTGGAGTGCCTGGGACCCACGTCTGGGCATCCCCAGCGCACTTAGGGCGGCAATTGCAAAAACAACCAGTGAGGGACTGAATGTGGATCAATGTCACACACTCCCCCAGTCAAAAGATCTGGGCCCAAATCCATCGTTTTTTTGCACTCCACACCACCCTGGGTTAGACAATGGCGATATGCAAATCAGCTCTGACCCTGTTGCCCCATGGGAACAGTCCAGTCCGAACTACAAAAGCCATGTCCTTCCCAGAACGGAATCAAGCATCTGAGGACCGGACCGGTTTCGAGGTAACACCTCTCATCAGCCCGGCTAGCTTGACTCCAAGTGGTGTGGAGTGCCTGGGACCCACGTCTGGGCATCCCCAGCGCACTTAGGGCGGCAATTGCAAAAACAACCAGTGATGGACTGAATGTGGATCAATGTCACACACTCCCCCAGTCAAAAGATCTGGGCCCAAATCCATTGTTTTTTTGCACTCCACACCACCCTGGGTTAGACAATGGCGATATGCAAATAAGCTCTGACCCTGTTGCCCCATGGGAACAGTCCAGTCCGAACTACAAAAGCCATGTCCTTCCCAGAACGGAATCAAGCATCCGAGGACCGGACCGGTTTCGAGGTAACACCTCTCATCAGCCCGGCTAGCTTGACTCCAAGTGGTGTGGAGTGCCTGGGACCCACGTCTGGGCATCCCCAGCGCACTTAGGGCGGCAATTGCAAAAACAACCAGTGATGGACTGAATGTGGATCAATGTCACACACTCCCCCAGTCAAAAGATCTGGGCCCAAATCCATCGTTTTTTTGCACTCCACACCACCCTGGGTTAGACAATGGCGATATGCAAATCAGCTCTGACCCTGTTGCCCCATGGGAACAGTCCAGTCCGAACTACAAAAGCCATGTCCTTCCCAGAACGGAATCAAGCATCCGAGGACCGGACCGGTTTCGAGGTAACACCTCTCATCAGCCCGGCTAGCTTGACTCCAAGTGGTGTGGAGTGCCTGAGACCCACGTCTGGGCATCCCCAGCGCACTTAGGGCGGCAATTGCAAAAACAACCAGTGATGGACTGAATGTGGATCAATGTCACACACTCCCCCAGTCAAAAGATCTGGGCCCAAATCCATCGTTTTTTTGCACTCCACACCACCCTGGGTTAGACAATGGCGATATGCAAATCAGCTCTGACCCTGTTGCCCCATGGGAACAGTCCAGTCCGAACTACAAAAGCCATGTCCTTCCCAGAACGGAATCAAGCATCCGAGGACCGGACCGGTTTCGAGGTAACACCTCTCATCAGCCCGGCTAGCTTGACTCCAAGTGGTGTGGAGTGCCTGGGACCCAAGTCTGGGCATCCCCAGCGCACTTAGGGCGGCAATTGCAAAAACAACCAGTGATGGACTGAATGTGGATCAATGTCACACACTCCCCCAGTCAAAAGATCTGGGCCCAAATCCATCGTTTTTTTGCACTCCACACCACCCTGGGTTAGACAATGGCGATATGCAAATCAGCTCTGACCCTGTTGCCCCATGGGAACAGTCCAGTCCGAACTACAAAAGCCATGTCCTTCCCAGAACGGAATCAAGCATCCGAGGACCGGACCGGTTTCGAGGTAACACCTCTCATCAGCCCGGCTAGCTTGACTCCAAGTGGTGTGGAGTGCCTGGGACCCACGTCTGGGCATCCCCAGCGCACTTAGGGCGGCAATTGCAAAAACAACCAGTGATGGACTGAATGTGGATCAATGTCACACACTCCCCCAGTCAAAAGATCTGGGCCCAAATCCATCGTTTTTTTGCACTCCACACCACCCTGGGTTAGACAATGGCGATATCAGAGCCCCTGACTGCTACTTGAATTATAAAATACAGCAATAAACAGGGTTCAGTGAGACCCTCAGGCCTCAGGGTCCAGGTGCCACTGTATCTGCTGCATCAATGAAAGCTACACCCTTGCACACTCTTTCTCTCGATACCTCATTTCACCTTTTGGGCCTCCTTTACTGTGATTGACTTTTCATCCCTGTTACGGTTTTCCCTCACTTTGTGTTTTTAGAAGATTTTGTCTGCAGAGCTGCAGACCGAACAAGCTCATAATTATATGTCATCACCACCCCCCACTTAAACTGTGAAATGCACTCCTTTGGATCACTCGTCATCACTGTTGGTTGCATTCTATTTGGCTGTATACAGTTTATGCCTATTGGGCGCTCACCTGTCAAGCTGGGGGATTATATGGAGCTTAACAATGACTGTTGATATGAAGCATGTGGCCCAGCACTCATCTATAGTAGCTAGGTGGATCATAATGTCGCCTGCTCCATCATTCACAATCAATTAATGTAAATGTGTGTATTGAACGTATATAATCTCTCACTCCTGTTCCTGCTATTAAACATGTACTTGTGGTGGGGGCGTGGCTTGATTAGCTAAAATGGTGGATGGCTTTGCTGAGGCTCAGTGCGAGGGCCAGAAAATTGTGATTTATCTGCCACAGCGGGGGCCATACAGTACACAAACAACATCAGCCAGGGCCCGGGATACCAGAGGAGTCCAGAAAAGAAACGGCGAAGTGCGGGATTAGAGTGGCCGTGCACCGCCAGACGACCACGGAGGTGGACGCCTGACTCCAACAGGCCCCCAGGAATCGGACACCGTAGAGGTACGTCCAGCGCACCCCGGTGATAGGATTGTACTCAAAGCCAACCCGCAAGGACCAGGCACCTGACCGCTTTGGGCCCCAACATCAGGCAACCCGTGCGAGAAGCCCCCGGGGAGGAGCGCGCCTATGGAGGGAGCCCCTCGGGGGAGAGGAGGCGGGGACCCTGTGCGTGTGAACCCATCAGAGAAATAACAACAGGATGGGGGGCAGAAAATAAAACAAGAGCACTTAGACATCCCCCAGACAAGCATAAAACGGCACGCCTGATCTTAAAATGGCTCCCACCCTATCACTGCACCAGGAGGGAAGGAGGCATCAAGAGGCCCGATCCAACACAGCAGACAGAGGTGGGGACGCCCCAGTGGAGATTTTCACACAAAACTAGCACTCCTGTCCACACAGAGGGACAACAGTCCGGAAGATTCTAAATAGGGCCCCAGAAGAGAGACACCTGTAACGCGGGGCTCTTGGGGCATGAACAAGCCAGATTGGGGGATTAACCTGAAGGTACCTGGAGGGGGTGAGACATAAGAGGAGGGCAAGGCTGGATGGAAAGGTCTAACACGAGGCCGCAAGGTAGACGCAACCACTGACAACAGCGAGTGACCTGTGGGTACCGTACAACATGTATCGGGGGCCTTGGGAGGGAGTCCCCCCTCAACTCATTGGAGCCCACGACATCACCTCCTGAGTCAAGTCAAGCTATCCCAAAGAACGAGTCTAAAAAAGCAAATTCTAGCTCGCGCAACTACCCTGGGGTGTCTCGGCACTGTGGAGTTAAAGGAGAGCAGCTGAAATTAGGTGACTAATGGTTGAAGAGCCATGTTTTTACTTGTTTCCTAAATGTCAAGAGGGTGGGACTGGTTTTGATATGGAGGGGGAGGGTATTCCACAGTCAACCCCTGGCAACTGTGAATCGTCTATCTCCCCAGGATGTTTCCTTTGTGCGAGGAATAGTCAATAGGTGGGCTGAGGAAGAGTGCAAGTGTCTGTTGGGGGTATATGGGCAAGGTAAATTTTTTAGGAACCCGGGTCCAGTGTTGTTGATTGCTTTGTATGCAATGCACAGTGCCTTAAATTTTGTTCGACTTCTGATAGGCAGCCAGTGAAGCTGACGTACAACTCGAGAGATCAACTTGAACTTGGAGGTGTCATCCTTGCAGTTGAGTTCTGAACTAGTTGCAATTTGTTGAGGACTCTCTCCTGGGTGTTTAGGAGGAGTCCATTGCAATAGTCAACTTTTGACATCACCAATGTGCACATGAGAGTTTTACCGGCGCTGGGGGTGGGAATGGTAGAAGTTTCCATATCATTTTAAGGGTGTAGAAGGATAAAGAGATGACCGCGTTTGTGTGGTGGATGAACGACAGCTTGTCGTCGAACATTACGCCCAGATTCTTGTCCTTAGTGACAGGTCCAGGAGGAGATCCCAACTCGGTTGGCCATCAAGTGGGGGACCAACCAGGGGGCAGGCTGCCAAAGATCATTACTTCAGTTTTCTCGGAGTTCAGCTTTAGGCAATTGCTTGCCATCTGTGACGAGGCGTCTGGACTGATCGGCATTAAAAGAGCACCTGAGTGCCCCGGGAGCACTTCCCAGCCCTACCCTGTGAACACCATACTCACAAGTCCAGGGAGGGGCGTGTGCAGCTTTAAATCATTGGATGTGGGACCAGAGAGCAGAGAAGGAAGCAGAGCGGAACCACTAAGAGAGGTGGAGAAGTCGGAGATGACGCAGAAGGCAGGAGAAGACCACGACGAAGCCCAGGAGCAAGAGAAAGCAGACCAGGAGACCGGGACGACACGAGAGAAGACAAAAGAAGCCCCTGGAGGAGCCAGGACGTTGCCCGAGGAAGGAGCTACGGACGGTGCCGCCGGGATCCCAAAAGCGGGTCCCGGCCTCAGGCAAGTGCTCAAAAGGGCTGGGAACACGGTGGTGGGTTGGTGGGGTGTCCAGGCCGGTCATTCCGGGTTGTAAGAGGGTGCAGGTGTTAAATCCCGTTTTCCGAAAAGGGAAGGAAGTGGGAACGAGAGACTGGCCAAACTATCTTCAGCGACCGCCCTGTTACAGGAGACCCTGACAGTTAGTGAAGAGGGCCGGTTCCTCTCGCAAAATGCCCCTTCTAAAACCGAATCCCAAGGACTGAGGGTTATACTTTTGGACTAACAAAACAATTAATTTTGTTGTGTAGGGAGAATAAGGCAGTGCAGTAACCGTCTTCTTTTTGTTTACCGAGTATCGTAGAAGCAGAGGGAGACAGCAGCGACAAGAAAAACGCCTGAATCCAAAATGGAGAGGAACCCCGGAACCCTTGAGGGACACGGATAATTTGTGTATCAAACAATAATAAACCCTCTTTAACCGAATCAAGCTTCTCCCCTTCTTGTGCCATGCGACAGTGGTGTCTGGAGGGGGATCTAGAAGACCATCACGCTGGTCACGGGAAAAGAGAAAGGATGGTACCCGGCACACCAGTCACACCTATCCAGTTCTAAGTCCACGGAACAATGACGCAGCCAATATGGATGGACGAGATGCTAACCCAACTGGCCAAGGGCCAGCGTCATTTACAGCTTGTGATGGAGGCACAATCGGCGGAAGCAAAGAAAGATAGGGAACACTTGCAAGAAGCACTACAAGCACAAGCCAGACTTATGGCCCAAACCCAGACCCTCCAGGACTCTGCAATACAACGGCTCACCGACAGGATAGCCAGCACAAAGGTGCACCCAAATGTGCCAAGTTCGGTGCTTCAAAAATACAGAGCCGGTGAAGACCGGGATTTTTTCTTTACAAATTTCGAGCGTCTAGCTAGTACTGCACAGTGGCCAGATGAAAGATGGGGTCAGTATATCACCCCCTTACTGTCGGGGGAACTCCAAACAGCCTATCAGGCTGCAAACCCTGCTGGTACCACTCCCTATGCTACCATGAAGAAAACGATATTAGAGAGACTTGGGTGCGACTAGGAGCAGTACCGCACCCGCTTCCGCAAAGAAAGATGGCAAACAAAGGACAACCCCAGAGCCTATTTCTACCGCATACAGGATTTAGGTACAAGGTGGCTACAACCCCATACCTCAAGCAAAGAGGAAGTAGGTGAAAGAGTCCTGTAAGAACAGTTCATTGAAGGACTCCCTGCCACCACCCGGGCGTGGGTAAGACAGCATCCCAATTTGACTGTCAACAACGCTATCAAATTGTCTTGTGCCCACCAGAGAAACTCCGAAGCACGACCCTTTACACCCCAAATACCCAATGCAGTCGTACGCCAGTGGAGAGCTATAAACCCAGCTTCCCTACCACCCACACCAAGACCTCTTATAGACCACAGATTGCTACTCCAGCCCCCTGGAAAGGAAGGGAGTCAAACGCCTCAATGCTTTAATTGCGCGCAATGGGGTCCCATCGTTCGTAACTGTCCGCACAAAACAAACAATGCAGAACCCATGGGAGTAGGCTACACGAAGTGTAGGGTCTTGTGGGCAGGAGAAGGCAAGGAAGCCTATCATCTCTACCTCAAAATCAACGGCATCATGACTCTAGTCCTGATCGACTCCGGTTGCCGGCATTCGGTTATCGCAGAGGACCGGGTTTAACAGACCCAGTGGCAAGAGGGAGAACGGGTGTCACTCACATGCGTCCATGGGGACCAGAAAGAATACCCGGTGGCTATTGTCACCCTAGAAAACAAGGGCCAACAGGACCCATTAAGGGTCGGAGCCATCCCTCAATTAGTAGAAGAAATGATCATAGGAACCGATTATACCGGATTTCCTGCTCTGCTCACACAGGCCATTGAAGAAAGAGACACTCAACGCTGGCTACAGGACGCCCAGCTGTTCTCCTCTGAAATGGTTTCGGGTGTGTATAAAGAAAAGAAGACTCACAGAGAAAAAAGGGAAGGGAAAAGGATGGCGGTATTGAACGGTCAGGTTAACCCCTCCTCCGCTTCCACCTCCGTAGGTACCGACCTGGAAACCAAAGCACCAGCCAGTTTTATAGCCGAGCAGAGGGAAGACCCAACCTTAGGCCATGCCTGGGCAAGGAATATAAACGATGAGGAAGTCCTGGTAGGACCTTGTTTTATTGTGCGTAAAGGGCTATTATATAGAAAAGTCACCAAGAATACTGAATCAATATACCAACTTCTAGTGCCCCTTGCTTACCGCACCCAGGTTTTGTTTTGACACCTTCTCTGTAATCCCAGGAAAAACACAGATGGTACAGCACGATATAGACACTGAGGGAGCTCGCCCTATTAGACAGAGGCCGTACAGGATCCCCGAGGCCAGGCCAATACTCGTGGAGAGGGAGGTTGAGGACATGCTCCGTATGGGGATAATCGAACCCTCCAGCAGCCCCTGGTGTTCCCCTATTGTTTTAGTTCCAAAACCCAAAGGGACCATTTGTTTTTGTGTAGACTATAGAAAGGTGAACGAGGTATCCCGTTTCAACTCATACCCTATGCCCCGGGTAGAGGAATTACTAGACAAGCTAGGGAACGCCAAATACATGACAACATTGGATCTGACGAAGGGTTATTGACAAATCTCACTCACCCCTAGAGCCCAGGGAAATACATCATTCGCTACCCCATCTGACTGTACCAATTCAGGGTCCCCCCCTTTGGGTTACATGGAGCTCCTGCCACCTTTCAGAGACTGATGGATGTGATTCTAAGGCCCCACAATACATATGCAGCCGCCTACCGGGATGACATAATCATCTATAGTAACATCTGAGAGGAACATCTTGAACACCTCAGGGATATATTCACCTGTCTACGTACATCTGGTCTGACGGCTAACCCCGAGAAATATATGCTAGCCACGGACAATGTCCGCTACCTGGGCTATCACATCCAGGCTGGGCAGATCCGTCCCCAGGTGGATAAAGTGGAAGCCATCTCCTCACTCAAGAAACCCACTACAAAAAAGGGTATCCGGGCTTTCCAGGGTTTAGTGGGATACTATAGACGATTTGTTCCCCGATTCTCAGAAGAAGTGACACCCCTCACTGACATGCTAAAAAAGACACATCCTAACACTATCACAGTGTGGTCCCCGGAATAAACCCGAAGTTTTGAACGCCTCATTGCCCATCTATGTCATTACCCCGTGTTGAAATGTCCTGACTTTTCGTCCCCGTTCACATTGCAAACAGACGCCTCTGACCTTGGCCTGCGGGCCGTTTTATCCCAAGACTCCTCTACAGGCACTTTGCAACCCGTGGTCTTCCTAAGAAGGAAACTGTTACCCAGGGAACGGAATTATTCCACTATTGAAAAGGAATGCCTGGCCATACGCTGGGCAGTCTAGGGCCTGCAATACTATCTCTTGGGCCGCCCTTTTTCCCTGCTTACGGACCATGCTCCCCTGGTTTGGTTGGCAAGATATATGACACTAATGCCAGAATACTACGTTGGTTTCTAGCTTTGCAACCCTTTTAGTTCCAGGTCACTCACCGCCCTGGGGCGCTTCAGTCTAATGTGGACTATCTTTCCCATGCCCCTGTGTCTACATGGCCCGATCGGCCATGCCTGGAGGGGAGGCTCTGTGACGAGGCGTCTGGACTGATCGGCATTAAAAGAGCACCTGAGTTCCCCGGGGGCACTTCCCAGCCCCACCCTGTGAACACCATACTCACAAGTCCAGGGAGGGGTGTGTGCAGCTTTAAATCATTGGAATCAGCTGTGCCAAATGTGAGAGCAGAGAAGGCAGCGGAGCGGAACCACAGAGGGAGGCAGAGAAGTCGGAGACGACGCAGGAGGCAGGAGAAGACAGCGACGGAGCCGAGGAGCAGGAGAAAGCAGACCAGGAGACCGGGATGGCGCGAGAGAAGACAAATGAAGCCCCTGGAGGAGCCGGGACGTGGTCCGAGGAAGGCGCTACGGACGGTGCCGCCGGGATCCCAAAAGCGGGTCCCGGCCTCAGGCAAGTGCTCAAAAGGGCTGGGAACAAGGGTTGGTGGGGTGTCCAGGCTGGTTATTCCGGGTTGTAGGAGGGGGCAGGTGTTATATCCCGTTTTCCCGAAAAGGGAAGGAAGTGGGAATGAGAGAATAGCTCTCCTATCTTCAGGGACCGCCCTGTTACAGGAGACCCTGACAGTTATTGAAGAGGGACGGTTCCTCTCGCAAAACGCCCCTTCTAAAACCGAACCCCAGGGACTGAGGGTTATACATTTGGACTAACAAAACAATTTATTTTGTTGTGTAGGGAGAATAAGGCAGTGTAGTAACGTCTTCTTTTTGTTTACCGAGGGCCCGTCCGGTGGAGTATCATAGAAGCAGAGGGAGACAGCAGCGAGAAGAAAAACGCCCGAATGCAAAACGGACAAGAACCCCGGAACCCTTAAGGGACACGGATAATTTGTGTATCAAACAATAATAAACCCCCTTTAACCAAATCAAGCCTCTCCCCTTCTTTTGCAACGCAACACCATCCAAGAGCTGATGGCTAGCATTCCCTCTTGGAAACTGGCAGCAACTGCTCCTCCATCGTTGTGTACTGCCAGCACCAGTTGGGTATCGTTGTGTATGAAGTCAATCTCATCCCATGTGCTTTGATGACCCTGGCCAAGTCCGACACATAGATGTTAAATAAGGTTGGACTTAGGGAGGATCCTTGGGGCACACCACAGGGGAGGGTGAATACTGGGGAGAAGAAGTCGCTGAGTTTAACTGGCTGGGTGCGGTAGGAGAGGAAGGAGGTTAGAAGGGCTCTGGCGCTGTGATTAAGGCCGATGGAGGAGACAGTCGATCAGGGTGGCGTGTCAAAGGTCAACCAGCAGGACACAACAAACAGCTATCCAAATAAACACAGCAAAAAGCCAATCCTACCATAGTGATCCCTGGTCAGCAGGCGTGAGACAGTGGAGGCAGGCCCCAATCAAGCATTGGCTTCCTCCCCCACACCTTTGGCACTTGTCTGGCGACATGAACCCGTAAACATCTCAGCAACGCCAGGAAGCCCTACCTACATAGGATGCACAATATGGGAAATCAACAGAGAGTAACCGAAGAACCGTTAGTGACTGTGGCAATTGTGTAACAGAAAACATTGGACACCCAAGAGCCCACGAGTCACATAAGACAATAACCACAGCACCCCCGGCATGTAGGCATGGGATGTCCGAAGACGACCGGGGGACCCCAGCTGCTTAATGCGGGACGATCCAATTCACCCACCCAAGAAACCCAAACAACAGTCCCCGGCACCAACGCCGCCATGTCAGAGAAGCTCGATAAAGTCCTGGCAGCAATAGAACATTCACGTATAACCATGGAGTAACGGTTCAGGCCCCTAGCCACAGACCTCACCTTGCTGTAAGATGACCACTGGAAACTAGCAGACAAAGTGGCAGATGGGAAGAAAATGATTGCGATCCTCTAACCACAAGCTAAAGCACAACAGGACTCCCTAAAGGAGTTGCAGGCACGAGTGGCACTACCAGAGGGGAAAGCAGATGATCTGGAAGGGCGCTCCAGGTGCAGCAACCTGCGGATTTTGAACCTTCCAGAGGGAGTGCAAGGGAAAGGTCCGATTGAATATATAGAAGCCTGGCTGAAATCCTTCACACCACGCATAGACCTGACCGCCTTCTTTTCGGTCGAAAGAGCACAAAGAGTGCCGACAAGGTGCCTACCCCCGGGCTCACGTCCACATCCTATGCTAGTCAAACTTCTTCATTTTTGGGATAGAGACGCCATGCTCAGAGCCGCCAGACAGTCTAGCCCCATCACAGTAAACGATAAGCAAGTCATGCTCTTTCCCGACTATGCTAAAGCAGTGCAGCGGAAGAGGTCGTCATTTCTGGAAGTAAAGCGGCTACTGAGGGAGAACAATGTGCAGTATTCCCTCCTGTTCCCGGCATGGCTCAAAATTATACACAAGGAGGAATCGCACTTTTTTGAGTTCCTCAAGAAGCCCTGGACTGGCTAGAATTCCACATGCAAGGTAATCAGAACCCGCAGAGCACCAATTCAAAAAATCCAAAGGTCTCCAGACCACAAAGATACAGGTCAAGGCCCTACAGTAGCTCTCCCCGGTGAGGCAACTGGGGCTGCGAGCTGTGTTGTATCTCTGCTAACGTGGTGAACGTGGTGAACATCTGAAATAGCGCGTTTTACCATTGTAATTGCACCTGAGCGTTTTAAAGTAAATCGTTTTAACTGCTGTTCTTTTACTTGGGGGGGCTCGCTTAGATTTAAGGGGAAATATTTTTCAGGCACTCTGACACTATTGACACATTTCTAAAGCCCACACTCGGCACTGCCGCTTTTGCCGAATCTCGGCGACGGTGGGCGCCATCTTGAGGGAGGCAGGGAGAGCGCTCTAGTCGCGCCATACTCCCGCCCCCTTGGAATATTTAATCCGCATTTCCCTCGCGCTCGGTGCCCTACAGTAGCTCTCCCCGGTGAGGCAACTGGGGCTGCGAGCTGTGTTGTATCTCTGCTAACGTGGTGAACGTGGTGAACCTCTGAAATAGCGCGTTTTACCATTGTAATTGCACCTGAGCGTTTTAAAGTAAATCGTTTTAACTGCTGTTCTTTTACTTGGGGGGGCTCGCTTAGATTTAAGGGGAAATATTTTTCAGGCACTCTGACACTATTGACACATTTCTAAAGCCCACACTCGGCACTGCCGCTTTTGCCGAATCTCGGCGACGGTGACGGCGACGGTGGGCGCCATCTTGAGGGAGGCAGGGAGAGCGCTCTAGTCGCGCCATACTCCCGCCCCCTTTTCTCCCTATATTATGTGCCGACCGGCCAGACGGCGCAGCGGGCTGGCGCAGCGGGCGCGCCGGACGCGCGCCGAAGCCGCGCCTAAGCCAAGCCCGTCTGCGCCGGACCGCGCCGGACGCCGGGCATGCTGCCCGGTTGCAACACACCATCAGGTATGATAACAAATACCTACTGTCCTTACGTCCTCCACTCGCTTCCCACTGTTCTGACTGCCCCCCTATTGATCCCCTTACCAGATCCCCGTTGTAAGTGGACTCCCCCTGTGACAATATATGACGTTATTGACGTGCCTTCCCCCTTAAATAACCGTCTCACCCACTTCAAGGGAGGTCTTGTTAATGCCAGGTCCCTAGCCTGTCACTGCCAAGACGTTCATGACTTAATATTAAGTCACGAACTGGATGCCCTGTTCATTACCGAAAGCTGGCTCAATGATTCCTCCAACCCCGATCTGGCTACTGCCCTCCCTCCTGATTTTACCATCTTCAGGCGGGACAGACCTTCTGGTCGCGGTGGCGGGGTCGCTCTCATCATTAAGGAAACTTTTCCCTGTCACACATTTGATTTATGCCACCTCAAGCATACTGAAGGCTTGGGTTTTTCAATTAGAATTAATGCCTCTTCTTCCCTCTCGGGAGGGCTCTTATATTGTCCTCCTGGAAATCCTGCTCCTTTCCTTAACTCTTTAGATGAGGCCCTTGGAGCGCTCATGCTACAGTACCCCAACTTCACTCTAATAGGTGATATAAACCTACATATGGAATCGCTCACTGACCCCCACACCATCTCCTTCCTACACTCCTTAAACATCTTTGGACTTTCCCAATGTATCACTACTGCCACTCACAGTGCTGGACACACTCTTGATGGCATCTGCTCCAATCTCACAGGGGTAACAGTTAACTATCCTCCTCTCTCCAGTTTTAAATCTGTCTCCCTGCAACAAACTAGCAAGGCAATTCGGGCCTGTAAATCAGGAGCACCCACTGACTCCTGTCCTCCTATCATTTTACATCACCTGATTGAGGCAGTTAACCCTTACATTAATGCTATTATTAATGAATCCCTCGAATCCGGACTCGTACCGGATGACTGGAAGAAGGCCACCGTAAAACCCTTGTTGAAAAAGCAGAATAAATCGCCAACGGACCTGACCAACATGCGCCCCATCTCTTTACTTCCTGTCCTCAGTAAAATCACGGAGCATTTAGTACATGAGGAGCTTAAAACATTTGCAGAGGCCCACAACATCCTGCACCCTCAACAATCGGGTTTTCGCTCCGGTCACTCCACCGAAACAGCGTTGATCGAACTTGCTGATTCCATCAAGTTCCTGCAGGATGAGGGTAGGCTAGCTGTCCTCATCCTGCTTGACCTCACAGCAGCGTTCGACACTATCTCGCATGCCATCTTAATCAACAGAATGCGAGAGATTGGCGTGACAGACATAGCCTTGGCTTGGATTTCATCTTTCCTATCTAATAGGTCCCAGACTGTGTCCCTCGGTCCCTATCTATCCTGCGAAAAACTCATCACATCCGAAGTGCCCCAGGGGTCTATATTAAGTCCTCTTTTTTTTAACATCTACATGGCACCCCTCCTCGCTGTGATAGAATCACATGGGATTCTTGTCACGTCATATGCTGACGACACTCAATTGGTCGTCACCATCGATAAACAGTGGACGGACGCAGACCTTCGGTTCAAAAACTGTCTCTCTGATGTTTTCAAATGGCTAAATACTAACCACCTAAGATGCAACAGTGCCAAGACAGAAATCATCCCTCTGGGTAAAAATCTGTCTTTTTGTCCGAAAGACTGGTGGCCCTTAGGATCAGAAGCCCCTCCCAGTGCAGTACCATCAGCCCGGAACCTTGGCGTGCAATTCGATTCATCCCTCTCTTTCGACGACCACGTTAGGATTACTGGCGGTCGCTGTTTTGGACAAATAAAATCCCTGAAGAAATTCTTCGATTTCCTTCCAATTGCAGCCAGAAAGTCAGTCGCGGTAGCCCTCATTCTTTCCCGACTTGATTACTGCAATGGTCTTATGGCCGGAGTGAAAAAATCTACCCTTAGAAAGCTGCAGAGCATACAACATGCTGCGGCCAGACTGGTTTTACAACTCCCTAGAAGGTCATCAGCGTCAGCAGCACTAAAATCTCTGCACTGGCTGCCGTTGCATAAAAGAATCCTCTTTAAACTGCTCCTCACAGTTTTCAAAACCATGCAAAACACAGGGCCCAACTACTTTGCGAATCGTTTCACGCGCTATAATCCCCCGCGTTGCTTGAGATCCTCTGGGACAAATCTTGTCACGATCCCCAGATTCAAATACAAGACTAAAGGTGGGAAATCATTCACTGTTCTGGCAGCCAAAGCCTGGAACAACCTGCCCGCCAACCTTAGACTTATAGAAAATGAGAACAGTTTCAGAAAACTTCTCAAGACATGGGTCTACCAACAATCAGACTCCTCTGTTTTGGCTGCCATCTAGTTTCAATCTTTCATCACTCCCCACTTTATCAGTTATCCTTTGCAGTTTGCTCAGCGCCATGATGCTCCCTTGGGAGCGAACGTCTGCGCTTTACAAATACACATAAATATCAAATATCAAATATCAAGGGCCACCCAAAGCAGATCAGAAGAGCAGTCACAAAAGAAGACTTTGACCGCCCCCAATCTGGAACATATCATAGCTGAAAGACGAAATGTGATCCAAGCAGCAGCCGAACTGGGAACACACATATCGGCATCGGACAACGAAGATGGCCCACACATCTTCACATCCTGAAGAAAAGCCTGTGAGTCTTGTAGCACAGACGGGGACTCAGAGACACTGCCCACGGTTACCACGCAAACGCGGACACTCTCATATGAAGTAGTCTAGTAACAAACCACACCACGCTCTCCCACAGCGATAACATGTCACCTCAAAATCACAACATGCACATGGTGCTGCACATGCGATCAGGCCACCAATGCACTTGTAAACAGCAGCCCCCACTAACTGCACATGTAGTCCCAAAAAGGCCCGGAACTCCCACACCACGCGCTGGAGTCTCAGAGTTAGGCGCGTGCCAAACTCTCACAAAATCCTACCCTTTTTCGAAACTTTAAACACACCCACAGTAAACGTTAGTGGGTACATAATTGTACCTGTTTGGATGTGCTGTCTGTTGCACCAGATCCCCCGTATTGGGTCCTCAACCTTCAAAGAGTTCTAGTTCAACCCCTTGCCCTACCCTGAACCCTTTACCAGCCCCATCACAAAGGGCTGAACCAGTAACGGGCACACTTAAACTTCACACCGGGCACCACCAAACTCTCCATGGGATTTTCAAATGGGACCCCCGGGGCTTCCCTCTCTTCCTGCTAGACCTATCAGCCACCATAAGCCCACCGGCAGACGTTACATTTCTCACTCTAAATGCACGGGGTATACATACGGCGTGGAAGCTCTACGCCATTTATGCTTATATTAAACGCCAGCAAGTGGAGGTCATACTGTTGCATGAAACTCATCTCACAAAGGGAGAGCTTGATGAACTTCAAAAGCGATGGAGGAGAACCTTTTGCGCCACGTCGTATTCAGCATACGAGTGTGGAGCCCTCATCTGGCTTAAGCCGCGAGTCCCCTTTTTGGAGACTAATAGAAAGGTAAACCCGGACGGGCGATACGCTCTGCTAGAGGGATTATTGGATGGACAGCCCATACTGCTAGGTAGCATCTATGCTCCGAACACAGAACAAACACTATTCTGGGAAACCCTATCTGGCTTGGCTCAATTTACATCTTCACAGTGGGTTTTGGGAGGGGACTACAATTGCGCATTAGATCTCAACTTAGCCAGATTGTATCCACCGGCCCCAATGTCACAAGCCCACACAAACACAGCCCAGTTCCAGTCCTGGGCAAACTACTGGTCGTTGACGGACGCGTGGCGACATGAACATTCGACAACTAAATGCTGCTCCTTCCATTCAATCCCACACGACCTACGTGCACGATTGGACCGATACATGTGTACGTGCACGATCCTCCCCCATGATCAACACACGGACTATCTAGGTAGGGAGATTTCAGATCACGACGCACACGTTCTAACACTTAGATGGTGTCTGCCCTCACCGCCAGTCCCCACTGGTGGCTCCCACGAGACTGCCTGAAGGATCTTGTGTTCAAACATGAACAGAGGGAGAACATACAAAACTACTTTTCTGACAATGTACATTCCACGGACTCTAGGACGCTTGAGTGGGACGCCTTCAAGGTGGTCATGAGGGGTGCATGCATCCGACAAATAGCAGGGGTACGGAAAACACTAGAGCAGGTGGTACAAGTGACGGAGCTACGCTTAGCTAATCTTCACACACAAATAGCAGAAGCGAAGACCAGTTACGCAGAGGCCTGTGCAGATTTGCGCGGATACAATTTCCGCGCCTTCACCGCCCGGGCCCACAGGGATGAAAATCAAGACGGAACCGTGCTGGCATGGCTTGTTTGGCAGGACCAGAACACCCAACCCATCACCAGTATCAGAAACACGAAAGGCGAGATCATTTACGCGCAAGCATATATCATGCTCTCCTTCCATGAATATTACAGTGCTCTGTACAGGAAACCATTCCCCGACAGGGAAGATCACATCCAAAAAGTACCCACATTCCATTACTATAACACAGATGATGGAAGAAGACCAGACCTCACTAGACGAACCCATCACGATAGCGGAGATCAAACAGGCGATTCATCACTTAGCCAAAAACAAAGCCCTGGGACATGACGGCTTCCCCATAGAATACTACCACACACTCTCCCAGCAACTAGCCCACCACTGGACATAATATATAGGGCGGCGCAAGAGACAGAAACATTCCCCCAATCCATGCGGGACTCAATACTGGTGACTTTCCCCAAACCAGACCGGGACCCTCTGCTTAGGTCATCATATCGACCTATTACCCTACTAACGGCAGACTGCAAAATACTGGTGAAGATCCTGGCAGATCGAGTAACAGGGTGCTCTCACGCTTGGTACACCCTGATCAGTGAGGGTCGTGCCGGGACAAAACACCTCTCAAAATATATACGTTGGCTATTTGATATTCAAGATGGGGTGCGGGGCTAGTTCCCGTGTGCCTTATACTAGACCTAGAAAAGGCCTTTGACACCTTGGTATGGCAGTATTATTCGTAGTTCTGCAATGAGTAGGGCTGGGACCCCAATTCCTGGTGTACATTAAATTGCTATACACCGACCTAACCACCCGGGTCGTGTAGGCCAACATATCTCTAAACCTATTCAGGTATCCTGTGGGATGGGTCAGGGATGCCCCCATTGCTGTTCGCCCTTGCAATGGAACCGCTGGTGATACGACTTAGGGAGGGGGGAGATCTTTGGGGTATACCACTCGAAGGGCGAATCCACAGTGTGTCTCTCTACGTGGATGACCTCCTAATATACGTGAGAGACACCACAGCGGACCTCACGCCTTGTGGGCCACACTCGATGACTTGAGGGTGCATTGGGACATCCCCTTCATCCAGACGCCCCCCATTGGGAGATAACGGCCAGGGAAGTCTGGTTAGCATGGAACGGTACCGCTCCTAGGTATCTAGGAATCAGGCTGTACCATACTCCGAGAGATCTCCATGAGGGCAACCACTTTCGAGCCCTGCGGGGGATCAAGACCCAGGTCGCCTTCTGGCGAACGCTTCCCTTGGCCCCCCTAGGGATGGTAGCTTTTTTAAAAATTATAATAGTACCCCGTCTTCTTTATTTTTTTGCAAATGTCCCAGTGATCCCTCCACAGGCCTTTTTTCAGGAACTAAGCTCCTTATTTCTACCCCTGGTCTGGGGCAGAGGTCGCTGCAAAGTAGCTATGATGACACTACAGTTCCCGCGAGACCATTGTGGGTTGGGAGCCCCTTCCTTTGAGACCTACTTCCTTGCAGCACAACTGCAGTGGATTTCGCACTGGACAGCGTGGCGTCATCTAGAGGAAACAGAAACGTCAGCGGGGACAATCTCAGCTCCAGAGATCACCCGAATGCTCTTCCCGGGGACCAGACCCAATCCCTCCTACTCTGTTTTGGTGAAGGTAGCCAGATCCTGTATGATGCGGATCCACAGTCTTTCTCGAACAACGTCAATGTACTTCCCACTACTGCCACTAGCGGGTCTTCCTAGGGGACATAGCCATTACACATCTATGGATTTACAAACCTGGACAGAATATGCACTCATGTAGGTGGATGCCCTATTCACAGACGGCAAGTTAGCTATGTTTGAAGGTCTAGCAGAGGGAAGTGGGCTTTCTGCAGGACAATTCCTGCCTCATAGACAACTCATGGCAGACTGTAGGAGGACATGGGACCTGATGGAGGGAGAACCTAAAACACACCCCACACTACAAGCAATATTGAATATGGGAGCAGGTAGACACCTTATCACTTGGATATACAAATCAATCATAGACCTCACATGTGTACCACTAACGCGATTACGGCTAAAGTGGGAAGAGGAATTTGGCCGGGCACTACAAGATAAGGAATGGTTAACAGCACTAGAGCATCATAAAAAAGTGTCACATAATCAATGCTTTAAAAAACATCCAATTTAACATACTACATCTTGCGTAACTCACGGCGGAGTGGCTCAAGCGCTTCTTCCCTTCAACGCACTTTGAATGCCCGCACTGCCACATGCCCGAGGCTCTATTTGTTCACATGCTATGGTCCTGCCCCACCCTGCAGTCTTACTGGGCAGATGTACATGCCGCGATATTGACGGTCACAGGTCTAACAGGCCTCGCCTACTTAGGAGGCCAGTGCCCTGAGTATTTTTAAACGGAAAAAGCAGAGGGAGGTGGAGACTCGCTTTGCGATATTGCCCCTACTCCTTGCTAAGCGCAGCATTACACTACACTGACTCTCTCCAAGGGACCCCCCAATAGCAGCATGGAGGGGGGCAGTCCAAAAATGGGGAGCAGCCGAAACAGGAAGCAATCAGGCTAGAGGAGGCGCAGGGCACAAAAAGTAGTCAATGCTCCTCCATAGCTTCAAACAGACACATAACACCCCCACAAATTCCCCAGTGGCCATGCAGACGGAGCTCAGCACTGTGGTAGCCCGAGCAACATAGGAACCCCCTGGACGGGTCCCGCCCCCCCACTCCCATATGAGTCCTGGTGTGAAAGTGATTCCCAGTGCCAATTGACCAGCAGCAACCAATGCCCTCTTTCCCAACCCCCCTTCTTTCCATTCCCGACTTATTCACCCCAGTTGGTCCAAACAGGTGAACTCTTTTCAGCCAACCTTAAGAGTAGCAATCTGCACTGAATAAACCCCGGTAACTAACAATCGGGAGGGAGACCCATTTTCACTAGGCACCAATACATGATCAGACACCAGATGTCTACCAGAACAAATAAGGACACTGATGTTTTTCTGTTCTAATTGCAATATAACTAGACGAATGGTACATGGCTTTCAATGATGTTATAAAATGTATACTCTGTACGTATATTGAAAAACGAATAAAAAGGTTTACCAAAAAAAAAACCATATACTTGTAGCGATCTAATAAAAGATGAGCATCACTCTAATCACTTATGCACAGCAATGCACCACTCTTCCAACTAAAAGCTCCTTCAAACAGAAATAATTTTGAAAAACCATATGCAGATAGAATGCAGGATATTGTATTGTAACTGCAACACAGAACCATGCAGAGGCACATGCTGCTCAATAAGCATACAGACTGCTAAATGTCCTGGATTGATGGGGAAAATTGCCTAAGCAGCTTTGCACCCTTATTGGGGATCCATAATTCAAGGCTCTTATGTTAAAAGCAATGGGTGACTCATAGAGGTTTTCCTCACCAGGCGGATCAGTGTCTGTTCTGTGTATCCAGATAATTTCATGATACCGAAGCTGTACATGGCGGTAAGTTTATACTGCTTTTTAAGGAATTTACTATTGTTTAATACCAATCACACACTTCAGGATTTTTAAAAAATAAATTAATCACTGTATGGGCACTATTATGAATTTTCAATAACCTTTTTTTATGTTGTTTGCCCTGTGGTATTTTGACCTGATATTTCAGGAACATTTTAGACTAATCAATGTGGCTTTTTTTCAGCTGTTGCTTAACATAGCTCGGGCATCATGGATGGATTAGTCATTTTGAGAGATTCTTCAGATGCCACCCACAATCCCTTGGGTTATAATCCAAGTCCTGTACCAGCATCCCTCATGCCAAGAAAGAAAGAAAAGTGTTTGCTCACCTAAATCACGGTACTGCTATGAATAATGATCTTGTTGACAAAGAAAAGCAAGTTTGAGGTTTGCCTGTTATTATGCCGGGAATCGTCATCCAAAACGCAGGTTAACATCTGCTAGCCACCGCCCACTTGGCTATCCTTGTGGGTATAACTACCGGGAGTTTACAAGTGCTTTTTTGTCTACATATCAACTTTTAAATACGTCTGCAAGATATTTTAGTACACCTTGTACATGTTATTCTAATCGCAATAAATCATCATCATATCAGTTACTTGTTCCTGATACTGCGAGGTTTCGCATAAATTAGATGTAGGAAGATATTTGCTTTTGATTTTGCTCCTGGGGAAACGTGGTTTTGTGTGTATATTAATATTGCCTTGAGGTCATCTCATTGTATCAACACATTAGATCATTTAATATTGAATCAAACCAGCATACTGTGCTTTTTGTATCTTATCGTCTGAATTGACTTGGATTAATTTCAACGCCGATTTGGCTTATTTATATTTGGAGCTCTGACGAAGTTCCTACTGGGAACGAAACACGTTGGCTGTGTGTCGTTCATGGTAAAGATTACCAGAATAACGAAAAAATTGCTTTTGGACTAAGTGAGCTCGAGTTTGATTTCACTTAGTGCACCCAACACCTTTCGATGAACATTTCGACCTGATTTGAACCTTGGGACGACGGGTGTGGGAAGTGTTTTGCACCACACCTAGAATTATTTATGGTACATGTGTTCTGGTTGTGCTGGACCCTGGTCGGTCGTTCTGTTCAAAGAAAAGTATCACGGTTGTCTCAACTACAATGCTACTGATCTGAATAGGGATAAGGCATCGCAACCACGTCTTAAATCTTATCCATGCAGGAGGTTTGGTGACCGTGAGAGAGTATTCTGCTCAAACTGATACGAAAGCCAGACCATGGTTGCAGTTTTCTGTTAGTCTGAATGCTTGCTTTTATTTCCCATGTTGTGTGATTACCTTAAGGAAAAATGATAAGGATACAGTTTTTACTGTAACTGCTTTCCTTAACTGGAAAAGAGCACTGGCATCTGGCACACGTTTTACTGAACATGTGGCCAGTCAAACACACACATATGCTGTACGTGCTCTAGCAGAGGCATCTAAGAACGTAGAAAAAGGAGATACAATTTCTTTTTTATTAGATATGAAAGTAATAGAAATGAATCCTTATTACCCAAAAAGCATTAGAGAAACAATGCAATTTCTGTGGATTATTTTAAAGCTTTTCCAATACACTTAGAAAAAAAATAAAAAGGAAGTCAAAATTATACTCTCTATTACCTAAATGCAAAATATACATCTAGATTTATCCAAAATTAAGTAATAGATACTTTAACTAGCACGGTTCTCTCACAGATCAAAAAGAAGTACAAAAGTTGTGATTCAAAGAGTTTTTGTATTAAAATTAAAGGCCCTCGTGATAAATATAATATTAAAAAATCTGTCCCTCATGGTGCATTTTTTTAGCAAAACCAAACTTGAGGAGCATTTAATTGGTATTTTACAGATAGAACACTTAGATGCAGAATACACAGCTGATAGGATTTTAAACCCGTTGGATGCCTGTAATCTTAAACCTGAAGACATTTTACGTCAGTTCTATGATGGAGCATCAGTGATGAGTGGATGCAATGGAGATGTTCAAGCTGTGATACAGAGAAGATTGAATAAATATGTTCCTTTAAATATACTGTTACAATCATCAAATTCATCTTATTGTCATACATACCATCTAGAGTGAACCAAGGGCAAAGCAGTTAATATATGCTGTACAATTTCTTTCATTGTCCTTATGAGAGTTAACAATTTAACCCCCTGGCTGCGGCCGGAATTCCGCGCCTGTGCTGGACATTCCGATCACGGGCGTGGTCATGACGGCCCCCAGCCGTCATCAACACACGAGCACCGTGAATCATGGCGGCTGGGGGACGTCATCAGCACCAAAGGGGTTAATGGACCGACCCTCAAACGTTGGATTGAAATTCAATGAACTAGCCATTATGATGTTACAAAATATGTGGTTGAAAACATTGACACGATTTCTGATCTTATATCAGCCATTTATCATGATGATAATATTGCATACTGTAGCATCCTACCTTCCCATGTTCCATTAGAATTGTTATGGTTCTTTCTTTCCTCAACATTCTATATACTAGAGATGTACAGTTAGACTGAGCACTTGTTGTTGGTGGTTGTATAAGCTGTCTCCTGCCAATAAACTACTTTCAAACTTCTACCTGCCTCTGTAAGTTACAACATAATCTTGGCGACGAGGATGGGATATAGAAGCAAGAGAAGCAAGAAAAGTAAAGAATCCACTCCTTCAAGATTTTTTTTTCAAACTTCTACCTGCCTCTGTAAGTTACAACACATACTAGCTTACACGTCACTCGTTGCTGCGATCTCAGAAGAAAGGAAACTTGTTATGATAACATTTAATTTACATTGTGTCTTTTTTATTGAAACTTATTCATTTTAATATGGAAAACATTTTAAAGTGTTGTTTTAATTCTGTTTATTTATTCGAGTGCATGTGGATACACGGTATTTGTTGTTTTTCCGTCTGGTGCGTACACAAATAAATCAGAAGGTTTTCTGACGCGTGAGCTGGCCACATACAGTTGTCCATGTGAGAAGCACGGATTCTCAAAATCTAGTCCACACACTTGCAGCGATTGTCCTTGTGCTTTGTTGATGGTCATTGCAAAAGCGAGTCGCACCTGAAACTGTAAACATTCAGTATTGGAAAGATTATGAGGGGCCTGGAGGGCCTGAGGGCCGATATTTAACAAATGTATTTATTTATTTATTTTTTGCCAGAAACCTTCGCTGGAGTGTATTCAACAACTTTTAACACATTTTTTTTTTATTGATTATTTATTTATTTTTTGCCAGAAACCTTCGCGGGAGTGTACTCAACAACTTCCCAAAGTTTCATGCCGATCGGATGAATGGTGTAGTAATGCATAAAGGACAAACAGACATACTTTAGTTTTTATATATATAGATAGATGATTCATTGCTGTGATACTTGAGGTCTGAAAATTTGCCTAGGCCTAATGCAGTGATGACCCTTACTGAGCTGCATTTTTTGCTCTTCAAATACTAGTTCTCGTACCTTCTTGCTTGTGACACCTTTAAAAACTAAAATTTTGGAAACAGATAGGAGATCCTAGCAAGCTTACCTTGGCTTAACTACATTGCTTTGTGGTACACATAGTCTGCATTTTCTTGCTAACACTATAAGCCTGCATGTTTTCAGGTGCAGTATGGTTTGTTGGTAAAAAGGTAGGAAATATATGACAGTTTTGGATATGAAAACTAAGGTTTTTTGGGAAGATTTGTAAACAGAAGCCGTTATGAGCATGGTAGATATTATCATAGAAATCTGCCTCGTTTGAGTAAAGAGAGGCAGGTAGGTGGAAGGGTTGCGAAGGGCAAAATCAGTGTCAGCCCCAAAAAATGGGCAACCAGTATTTATGTGCTAGTTTAAAAACTCCTAAAACATTTTGACCATTTGGAAAAACGTGACAGTAAAAGTGTTTTGTTTGTTACAAATAGGAAAGTTTTCAAAGAATCTGATCCAACGCCCTTTGTTTATCCAGCACATCTTGGTATAATATAGATAGGAAGGTCAGGTGCTTAATGCACTTGCTGCAGAGATCTGTATGTGATCTGCTGATCAGATGTTTGGCCTATAAAATATTCTGGAGGGTCAATGCTCTGCTGCAGTGAGCTGTACATGCCTGCCAATTTTGAAACATTTCGACCATTTAACTTAGTGTTTTTGGGGTGCAAACCAATTGTTGGTGAGTTGCGAATGTCCAAGCAATAAATAAAGATGCCTTTAAATTCTGTATTTATCTTGTTACATATGCTGTGCTTCAGAGACAAAGGTCAAATGTCAGACTTGGTCTTCTGCTGCTTATTTTGTTTTTAACATGGGGACAGCTGTTTACAAACTCTTCTCACTTTACAGTACAGTGGATTATGTGACAATCTAGCTGGGGAACACGAAGTGTGAAAGTAAAGGCTATAGAATGTCATTTTTTCATAACTCACAACAAAATATATATACCTGTAATTGAACTGGACACATTCAGCAGTTAGGAAAGCAAACACAAAGCACATGTTTTTGTTATTCTGAAGTGTGAAGGAAATACATATTTTAATAGTTCAGAACAAATGAAGACACTTTACTTGGTGATGCACAAATAATAAATATTCACTTAAACCCGATTTCACACCTTCGCATTTGTGTGCAATATATTTTTATCAGTAAAACTGTATGTCTGTGCAAGTTTAGTGACCATGTCAGAGGAAAAGGTGCTGTTTGTAAATAACAATCCACTATCACACAATGAGTTAGTTACATTAAAGAATTGCCCTCAGATTTTTTGTATTTTGTCACGAGCCAGGGAGGGTCTTGTTCAGGAAATGACAGTGCCCCAGTGAGAACTTTAAGCAAAAAGTTGAATGGTTGGGATCGGAAGTTCAAACATATTCATAGCTGATACCTTCCAGTATTTTTGTTAAAATTATATGCGCACCCTATCACAAAGGCCAACTCATCTTGTCAAAATTATTACTATGGAAGGTCTTTGCTGTTGTAAAATATGCCTCAATCCTAACATAAACCCCACGCTTTCCTGAGAAATACCTGGAATAGGTGGATTTTGCTCACAAATTCTTTAAAATCTAACTGGACATTTCAGATTTCTTCACTCTTAAACTTGCTTTGCCACCTGAATGCAAATTAGCAAAGAGCTGCAAAAAGTCTATGTCAGGACCGAATGGTTCGGATTATGCTTTCTCTTTCTTCGCTGTTTATTAACAAACTTTCACTGCAGCCAATTAAAATGCAATATTTGAAAAAACTTTATTTCCCAACATCCCTCGCATGACATCATCAACAGTACACCAATAAGCCCACTACTCTGCCGATATCAGGGCCGGACTGGCCGTAGCGGGCACCGGGCGTTTTCCCCGGTGAGCCGCTAGGGTGGGGCCGATTTTGGGTCCCAGGAGGCTGTTTTTGTTACAGGGCCGAGCCGATTTTGCAGCATAGCTGTAAAATCGACCCTGTAACAAAATCGGCCGAAACTGGCCCCAGCAAACAGCTCGGCTGCTCCCAGGGGGCCGGCCGAGCTCTTCCAGGGCCAGTTTTGGTTCCCAGTCCAGCCCTGGCCAATATAGTGACCAAGCGCTATTTTTATTCCTCTTTCTTTGCTGCTCCGCTCAAAGATAAGTACTTGTTGCATTTCTCTGATAACATATATAACATGTCAATAAGTGTTTTGTGTTCCTGCGTTTATGGTGCATGTACCGCGCACCCAATAAGCTTACTGCTGCTTGACTTGCATGCAATGTGGGTGCTTAGGAGGCGGGAAGTGGAGCGTTTGTTGCTCGGACTATTGTCCTCTCTCTAGCTTGCCACATGCACGCTACTCGCGCTGTGGGATACCCTTGCTGTATCGGGTGGAGCTTAGCCACGCTGCCTCGCAAGCAGAGCACCTGTCTCTCCATTCTCTGCCTCTTGCACACGATTCCCTGCGCTCATGTGGGAAAGTTACATGCTCTATACAGGCTTTACCTGAGGGGTATTAGTGTCACCTTTCTGTGCCTCCTGCGGCTGCTCTCTATACTATCAGTGATCGGGGCTGCCCCCACACCCACCTTCAGCTGCTTGTGCCAGCAATATAGTGGTTATTTGCCTTGTGCTCTACACTACACCAAAATGAAAGCCAGTTTTTTGCTGATGAGGAAGAATTCGATTTAGAGGAGGATCAGACCCTCTTTGAAGAGAACCTGGCGGACCCTTAGATGCCTTGGCGACACACTCAGTGAAGAGGGCTCTAGCAGCCGCTCTCCAACCCTTTACTAGCCATCTCCAACTATGTGCCCTCAACCCCGTCCCACCATCTGGTCTCCCTCATGGAAGTAGCATTCCGCATTCCAAATACTGACCTCACAATGCCATCATGACGCAAATTTTGTGGTTCTTCACCTCAGACCATGCGTACTCCACACACAACTTGCCACCAGAGGCGGTAGCCCCTGCACCGTCCAACTGCCATGATCCGGACTCGGACCCTCCCTCTTCACCTCCCTCTGACACCGATGACTCTACTTACCCACCTCAAAAGCGCTCAAAGTCCCAACACAACTGCTCCCGCCCCTCTACCTCTGCCCAGCCCCCTCCTCTGCACTCGACTCCCCTGGATTTTGACCCAGAGCCCATCATCCACCCTCATTCCTCAGCCAGGGCTCCCCTTTCACCGGTCACAGACTATGTCCATGGCCGCATCCGTAAAGGATATGACAACGCAGTTCGCAATTGACTGCGTTCTGAAAGCCCTCGTCCCGACATCACTGATAAAAATTACAGATACCCCTGAGCTAGACCCCAATCTGGTAAATTTCCTGAAAAAATCATCTAATGGAAGGCATGTTAGGATAAGGTTCTCGACTTGACAGGGCCCCTTTGCAAAATATTGCAGATGGCAGTTACCACTAAAGAATCATACTTCTCCTTCGACCGACATATACTAGCAGGATGGACCCAGAGAGCATTATGCATTCTGGGAAATGCTAACTGCGCCATTTCAGCAGAGCGCCGCAGATCAATTCTCACTCGTATAGATCTTAAATTGGCAGAGCTACCAATGCTGAACTGGGCCCAAAGACCAATGGTCTTCTCTGTAGAGGCAAATTCGTGAGAGATATCGGTAAATTCATGCAGACCTTTACTGCGTTAGACAAAGCGCCTTTTTGGACGGGCCAGTGATACAGAGGGTGGTAGACTGGCCATCCATACCCTTCAGGCCCTTCCAGAGCTTACCAAGGCAGAAACCACTTGTGGTCACCTGGGCATATAAGACACCTAGTCAGAAGTAGTGTTTCTCAGGATTTTAATGGCCCACCTAAGCGTTACAGTGGTTTTCTAGATAGATGAAAGGTTATGGTCTTTAACAAAGTATAGGGGAATTTCCTTTCTTGACAGGGTAGCCAATGTCCATGTGTTTTAGTGTTTTCTCTCCCTTTAGTCTGGAGCTGGTGATTGGATTTGTTTCTCCTCTTTTCAGTCATCCCGCCAGGTCAGAGAAGGAATACGTGGCCCTCAAAACAACAACAAACAATAATCAGTATTGGTGTCCAAACCCACTCTTCGGCCTGTACCGTCACCTTTACCCAGGACATGTGCTATTTGAGCCAGTAAGTGACAAAAAGGGTGCATCTCTCCCCTATAGTGTCATGCAGACGCAGGCGCTTAGTGTCCCGACCTCCACCACCCTGTCGTGAGATATTGAATGAACAGTACTTACCTCCAGCCAAGGCCCACCTGGGTCGTGGCAGTAGGGGCCTCACCGCCCTCCTCCTCCCTGGGTCGATCAGACCTGCACACGGTGCCTATAGGCGGTAGTGTTGGTGTTCCTTCTCCTGTGACGTCTTCTTCCTTCAGGCTGGTCGGTGATGTCTCCGGTGTCTCTTCTCCCACTCGTGTCCTTCGCATCAGTGTTCTCCTCTTCCTCCTCGATGACCGGGATACTCCCACATTCCTCTTTTAGACATTTTGGTGCCTCGCCAACTAGACCGCCGACTTCCTTTTCCGGGTTGCCGGTCGCGGGTGCCATCTTGTGGATGTGGAATTACACCACTCCTACAATGCAGAACACATGCTCTTCTTTTTATCCCCCCAGAGGCCGTGGAGAGCACAATTGTTACAACTGCGGTCCACCCCAGAGGCCAAGGAAACTACAACGCCTCCTCAGGCACTTCAGGTAAACCTCATTTCTCAATCCTCTGTCCAAATGGGGGGAAGATGCAACAGTTCTTCCCCATCTGGGAGTCTATCACACAAGTCCTGTTGGTTCTGGAAACCGTCTCCGGGTTCAAAATAGAGTTCTTCGGGATGACCCACCAACCCTTCCTCCCTCACCCCCTCCTTTTTTCCTAAAAGATCAGTCTTTTATTCAAAACTAATTAGACCAGTTGTTTCAGAAAAGGGCAATCGCAATCTGTCACCCCAACTCCTTGGAGTTTTGCAGCAACATCTTCGTGGTCCCCAAAAAAGGAAAATGCTCTCGCCTGGTCATCAATTTGAAGGTGTTCAATTCCTGGACTCCATACTGTCACTTCATAATGGAGGGGATACATCTCCTCAGAGATCTCCTCAGTACGGGAACTGGGTGGTCCGCATCGACCCGAAGGATGATTTTTCCCCTCTTTCCGCAAATTCCTCCAGTTCAAGTGGGACGGTCAATGGTTTCACTTCAAAGTCCTTCCCTTCAGTCTGTCCTCTATACCATGGTGCTTCATCAAGGTGATGCACCAGTTGTGGAAAAGCTTCGTGCCAAAGGAGTGCAGCTTATCATCTGCCTGTATGACATCCTCCGATGGTGCAGGACAAGCAAATGCTATTGACCCATCTTTCTTGGATCTTCCAGTTGCTCCATGATCTGGGTTTTCTGGTCAACCTCCCAGCGCATAGAATTTCCCAGATTCCAAATACACTTGGTGTTCTCCCTAATTTCTCTACTTCAACTTATATTAAAACTGGTCTAGAAAGAAATGTAAGCCGACCTTTCCAAAGACAGAGTCTCTTTGAGGGTTCTAGCCAGGATCGTGGCCCTGTTAGCCTCATCAATCCAAGCAATATTCCCAGCTCTCTTACACTTCCGAGTCCTCCAGCGCCTCAAGATCCGACATTACAACTCGGTCTTTCTTTTTCAGACACAATGAGTCTCACACCGGACAGTAGAGCAGAATTGCTTTGGTAGCGCAAACACATGATGTCCTGGAATTGCAGAGCGATTTTCAGCTCCCGGACAGATGTGGTCATCGAATCCAACACCAGCCAATGGGATTGGGGAGCCAGATACAGAAATATTTCTACTGGTGGGTGATGAAAGCCAGAAGAATTGCATTGCCACATAAATTGCTTACAGCTGTTTACAGACTCATTCACCATCAAGAATCTAGTGCCCCACACCTCCAGCTGTTGTGTACTATTGAGAATGGGCAACATCTCTGCAATACAGTATATCAACAGACTGGGCAGGACCAAATCCCAAATGCTAGTGGAGATTGCGAAAGACATTTGGTACAATTGCCTTCAGCACCACATCACAATGAATGCGGTGTATCTACCAGGGCGCGACAACATGGTAGTGGACTGGACTTCCCGGCATCGCTGGGATTCCAGCGAGTGAAGGCTTCACCCGTCCATAGTCCTAATACTCCAGACACAGTGGGGTCTGTGCGACACATATCTGTTTGCCTCTGGCCTTTTCAATGAACCTCCATTAATAATTACCATTCTGCCATCTCCGCACAGCATATCTTGGCGAATAACATACCCATGGGGTTTCATCCATTAGTGAGCGGGTCATGCGATGCATTTCCGTAAGCACTCCCCGCATCCTAAATACGAGTATTTGTGGGATGTGGATATTGGCCTTTCCTTCCTACAAAAGTGGTCAGCTAATTCTGATCTTTCCAGGAAACAACTTTTGGTTAAGCTGACTATGCTGCTCTACTTGGTATCCTGCAGGAGAGTATCTAACGTAAAAGCACTGGATTTAACAGGTAAAGTGTTTACTCCCAATGGGGTTTCTTTTACCTTATCCAGAATGACAAAGACTGTTCTAGATAGATATTATAACTGCAATGTCCAAATAATCCTAAATTGTGTATTGTACAATGGTTGAAAGAGTATGAAGACCGTACTAGAGAATTTTGACAATCCATAGGTGGTTATTGATTTACCTTCAAAAGTCTTTCAATGCAGTCTTAGCAAGATGGGTGAAATGGTTCTTGGGGGAGGTGGGTGTCGACATTACAAAATTTGGTGCTCATTCAATCAGAGGTGCTATGGGTTCGAAATCATTTCTCCTGAGTTCCCAATTGCAGGACATTAAGAGGGCCACCGATTGGTCCTCAGAACATATCTTTAAAACCTTTTACTGTAAACCTATTTTGGATGTTGCCTCAGTGGTATTAGATCAGTTTTAAACAAGCATAATCCGAAGCTTCTAGTCCGGATATAGAATGAGAAATATTCTAGCTAACATGTATAGAATTTTCAATTGTATTAAGGACTCAGAGATGAGGATTATCCCACCCGGTGCATAATACAGGTGAAGGATTATGGATTTTGCACAATGTTTCTACCAACCCTTATCTTGATTATTGACATTGTTGAAGTTCTTTCATTAATAGATCGAGTGATGACTGTCAAATTTATCTGTGGTAGGCTGGCAATTATGCGTTATTACTTTTTCAGGTTCTGAACAGAAAATGGATTGAGCAGGTTCCAGCAGGTTGATCCTGGGTTCCAGTTACAGTTTTGGATGTTCCAGCAAGATGATCGGTTTTAGTTCTCCAGTCGAATGGGCAGTTATTATTCCAGTTTGCAAGATTACAACACTACAAGGTAATGGAGTGTTCGCCGTCGCTGGCAAAGAAAGAGGAATGTAAATGGCACTTGGTCACTATATCAGCAGAGTTGTGGCCTCATTGGTGTACTGTTGAAGATGTCATGAGAAGGATGTTTCAGAAATGTCGTTTTTTTTTATATTGCATTTGAATTGGTTGGTTGCTGTGAAAGTTTGTTAATAAATAGCGAAGTAAGAGACAGCATAATCCTCGCTCCGAGTCCTTAGTAGAATTGAACATTCTAGACCCGTTAGCTAGAAAAAATGTCATTCTCTCTCTGGAAACCTTTGAAAAATGAGTGTGCTGTACCCCCTAGTTATTTAGGGGCCCAATACTCACTCATGTAGTGAAAGAAACTTTTAGAAGTCTAAGGATTTGCTTGTTCTAAATCGTACTTGCACCTTTATGCTGTGAAAATATCCTCACAGTGTGATTTTAGATGAGTAACCCAGCTGTTAAAAAGCCATCAGATTACTCCTTTGTATGTAATACTATAGGTCCTTACTGGTATTTCATTGCAGTCAAAAACTGTTGAGAGCAGCTTGGCTACGCAACTTAACTCTCTCATCAGAAACAACATGCTAAGGGAAAACCTATCAGCCTGAAATTGGGATGTAGCAATAAAACTGCTATTGTCGCTGTAGTTGATGATACAATTGCATTTTTGACAAATAAAAAAATTTAAGTTCTCTTACTGAAAAAAACAGAAACTCCCAAAACCAACTGGAATTCAAGAAGGCTGCAAAGACTTGGCTCTTTCTGTTATGATTTCACAACAACCAGACAAATCAGATTTTTTTTTTTGCAGATTTATATAGCGCAAACTCGACCCGAAGGTATTGGAGAGCTTTACATGAGCACCGGTTACGTGTAAAACATCTAAGAGGGATGTGCAACAAAGATCTTCGGATCCTACCCACATGAAATTGTAACAAATTTCCCAAAGGGTAATACTCAAACATGTCTCTCTTCTGCTGTACACCTGACTTATGCACAATGCCCTTGCAGAGACACTGCATGAATGGGTTTTCTCATACATGCAGAGTACCAAAGCCCTTATCATGTGACCACTGCCCTCGTCTTGTAGGTCTTGGCTAGACAACACATGCTCTGTCTCTTAGAGACATGTACTCTCAAATTAAAGAGTAGCGCTATGAGGCGATCAGTGCTGACTGCGTCATAGCACTTTTCCCCATGACTTTCAGCCATGCTGAACAACAACAATGCTGCCTTTCAACATGGCAAAAAGATATTGACAACGCCAATAGCTGTTAGATTGCAAAAACCTATTGGCTATTGGACCGGGCCCAATTAAAGACATGAAAACTCCCAAACCAAACACATTTCTGCCATTCTTGGGGGTATGGGATGTTTTTAATGTGTGCAGTTATTCTTATCAGTACACTTTTGGGACTCTTTAGGTAAGCCGCAGTATTCTACAGAATATTTGTTTATAAATGTGTCAAATTGAGGGCGTTAGTGGCCGATTAGCCCTTTTGGCGTTTAGATTAGAGAAATAAAAAGCCAACCAGGAACCAGGACGCCCACTGACTTTCATAGAGCTTTGGTTTGTGATCATAGTACACACACTTCAAGTATGGAAACAATAGAGACACATTAGATGAATATGACCGCCATCTTTAAATATGTTTTCCTTCATGAGAAGTGACGGTTTCTCCATGACTTCAGATTTACATTTTCGGAAGAGAATAACTTACTTTTACAAAAAAAGACATATTTTAACAGATGAAATCTCAAACATTTATAATTTAGTTAAAGCTTTTTAAATGATTTATATTATTACTACAATCCAGAATTCTGTTATTATAAAGTAGTTAACAAATACATGTTTATGAAGTTATCTTAGGCTGCTGTCTTTGAGCTATCTGAGTTTTACAAAGGTGTTCGTTTTTCCCCAGAAAAATTGAGGCGGTTTTTAGGGAAAGTCTCTGTCGAGCGTGTCCTTCTTTAGTCTCTATCACAATGTGCTGAAAGTCCCGGCATGGCGTTCCGAGTCACAGTGAGGTGAACGCCTCTATCACAGGAAAGGGGTGTGGCGGTATTTGAGTAAGGGGCGCGGCGCTTCAAGGCCACGCCTTAGCGTGCGGGTATTAAATCGGTGCCAGGGGCTTTTGTTGTTGTACGAGGGCTGGCGAAGCTGTCTTTGTGCGTAGCTGCTGGGTGTTGTGTGGCCCACTGTTCATGGCCTCGCGAGGAGGGAGCAGCGTCTGCTCGGGTACTGGCCTCCGGGCGCAGCCCCTAAGGGCCACAGTACCTTTCCAGCTTCGGGGAGCCGAAGGGGCCCGGGCAGGTAATCAGGGGGCCACATATGTTATGACGTCAAACAGCTCCGACGAGGCTAAGATACACGGGGTGGGCGGATGGTGCCTGGTGTGGCCACATGTATTTATTTGGTGGCAGGCAGAGCATGAGAACACGCTGATGAGAACTAACGTAGATAATAAATGTCTGCTGTCTCTTTGTAAGTGGGGAAGTATAGTTTAGAGAATTTAGTGGACAGTGCGACAGGGCCTGGAGAGTCGCGTTGCAGGTTATGAGACTGAAGAAAGGAGACGGCGTGAATAGAGGGATGCAGGTTACGAGGGCCCCAAACTGAGTTGGGTGGGCACATAATGAGTTTCGCCAAAGATGAGATGGACAAGTGATTCATCTCACTGGACATGAGGGCACAACAGGTGGGACCAGGAGTTGATGGAGACAGGTAATAAAGGATACTGGAGATTAGGTTGACCAGTACTGAGGCCAGTTAGAGGAGAGATGGCAGGACAGGACTTTAGTGTTGGAGGAAGCGTTCAGGGCGAGGGAGACTATTATGTAATTATGTACTGGGGTAATTCAGGTATTACGTGTCCCGTGGAAAAGAAGGGGAGTGTTGACATTTAAGAGTAGTTAAAATTGATCCATAAATGAGAAAGGCAGATCAGGTAGTGACCGTAGAGGTGACAACGCAATTACTGTGAATTGATGGCAAAGAAGTAAGGAACTTGTATTCGTTTTAGAGGTTTAAATGTGCTGGAGGTTTAAATGTGGGCAACGTCTTAATACAACTATTGCAGGGAAATACACATTAATATATAAAAGTAATCAATATTATTGTACAGCAGGTGACAATTCTAAATAGTGGTGTTAGGAATGTTTTAAATGGGTTTATGAGAAATTGTTAGTGCATAATGTTTTACAGATTTGTGCATAATGGAATTTAGTATGTTATTATGAGTATAGGGCCCGAAAAGTGCAATGAGATCTCTTTATGTTTACGAGGAGTAACATGCATGTGGGTAGACAGATATTACTGAGTATTCTGAGGGTATATTGTAGTAACTCCTTCCAAACATCACAACCTACCAGTTACCACATATATGTACAGAGGGGCATGGATGGATGTCTGAAATATGATGAGGCATGTATTGGGGGAGCAAGCATTTGGGGTGCGTAGCTGAGATTGAGTGTTGACAGTGACTTATTGACTATGATTGGGGGAGGGAGGGTGTGTAATTGAAGAGTTGCTCACAGAGCTTTCCTGAAATGGCAGCAATGTATATTTATTAAAGGGCCTCTGATCTATGGAAAGACCATTATTGAGGGTCTAAGATAAGGAGGGCAATATATGATACACATGGAAAAGTGGGAAGGGGAATGCAGCCAAGATGTATAGAATCAAAGGTATTGATCCTCATTTATATGGGTTGAGTATTAGGAGTGAGAACGAGGTATGGAGGCGCCCCAGCTTTGTGCACAAAACCCGTGGAAGGGCATTTGTTGGATGCAGGTGCCCAAAGACCTAGATTCATTGATATTTGGGGAGCAGAGATATGAAGGCACAGGTATTAAATGGTCCCTTCTGAAAGGGGGAATTATTGAGGCCCATCTGATGTGGAGTGAACCCAGAGATGTAAATAACATAGGGAAAGAGTTATTTAGGACTAGTTGGCAAAATATGTAGTGGGCTTCAGAGATGTGAAGGGTTCTCATAGATGGGGAGAGCACGTTTTGGGAGCAGGGCCTTGACTTGATAGGATTTCAAAACTTAGGGATTCTACAAATAACCAGGAACATATATTGTTTGGGCGAAGGGGTGGGATGTGAAGAAACGGGTGTTAAATAAGCACTTGAGATGTTGAGGGTGAGAGAATTTCAGATATGCAAGTGTATGTATTAAAAGGCCCCACAGGAATAAAATTTACTTTATTGATGTGCTCCAGAGTTATGATGCGACAGACAGTATTGGAGAAAAGCAGAGTGAGTTGGAATTGGTCTGAATTTCTACCTCTTTTCCCCCTGCAAACAACCAAAGAGTAGGAGAACAAATGTGGATTAGTGGGTATTCATCCCCAGAGATGATGCGAAGCTGCATCAGTGATATTAATTTTGAACTCTGATTTAGGTTACATAGTATTACTTAAATGTATAAACTATATAGTAACATTCATCCTGTGTGGATATCCTCCGACATCAATTACTGGCTTTACTGAACTGTTCTCTGTGACTGGGATACATGCTCAAACCTGCTTGTGGTTCGCCACATCTAATGGGGCCAACCTTGAGTGAAACATCTGTTGTATATGGATTAATGAGTCCTCTGGCACCACATTGTACTTGTAGATTTGCCTTTTAGGTCGAAGCCTACCAGACAGCACAGTTGCCTAGTTTGCCAATGACATCTTGGACTTTGAGAAAGTCTCCCTTGAAATGGTTTCTGCCTGTTGCTTGCTATTGGCTTTTTGGTTTGTAACTCATAATTTCTTGCTTTCTATTTGCTGGATTTATTTGTTTTAGACTGCCCAGCTTGAGTTTGTCCCGTCCCTTGCCCAAACCTTATTTACAGTATCCTTCCTAGTTATTGAAACAAAAGCAAAGGTGCACCACAATACAAGGAAAAATATTCCATCTGTGTTCAAGTGTGATTTCTTCAGACGTTCTTCTTTTATTTAGATATGATTAAAACAACGATCTTGATAAAACAGCTGACGCGTTTCGTCCATACACATGGACTTCTTCAGGGCATGAATGGTTGATATGCAATAGGAAATGATAACTAAGGCAATAAGTTATACGAAGTGGCTGGTGTGGTAGAGTCCTTGTCGTGTGTTTTCTCAGAACATGGAAGATAAAATCGCATATATTTAAGCGAAAGGGATATAGGTCAGTTAAGTTAGACCTTCTTCATCACATGTAGTGTTTAAACCATTCAAAATACTGTTGAATCACGCTTGTCAGAAATCCTTAATTTGGGTAAAGAACACACAAGCTGGGGAGTAAGCCGGGCAGTATAGTAGGAAGCGTCTCCTGTTGTATCTTGTCAGGGCGAACATCCTTCCTAGGGCTCTCTTTCTGTAAACAGGCCTTTAAATCTTGGCCTTATCTTGGTACATTCAAAGACAGCGGTCAAATGTCAGGCTCCGTTTTCCAAGGGAGCTGTGGTGTTTACTTTTCTTTCTCTGACTTCAAAGTGAGAGGATTTATCTGACAATCTTGCTGGGTACTGGAGGTCCTTCTGAAGTGTGGTGGCAAGAAATATTTTAAAATCATCAAAACAAATCCATACACCAGGTGATAACATTTCCACACATAGTATTTATGTGCGGTGTATACTTTTGTATGTAAAACTGTATTTCTATGCAAATGCAATGGTCATTTAAACTGAAGATGTGGTGTTTTTAATGGCAGTGCGCTACCTCACCATGCATACTACACATTACTCCACTCAGCAATATTCTACTCCATGCCACTTCAATCTACGCCTTCCCACTCTACACCAATGCACTCTGCCCCACTCAACTCTGCACTCTACATCACTTTGGTCAAACCTAATGCACTCTAAGTAACTGCACTCTACACGACTCCACTCTATATCATTTTATTCTGCAACCCTGAACTCTATGCCAGTGCATTCTGTACCACACCACTCTAATCTACCCTGCACCACTGCTCTCTATGCCACTGTACTCTACCCTGCAACGCTCCACTCTACCATGTACCATTCAACTATACGCCACTTCACTCTACTCGGAAACAATCTACTCTGCCCCACTCCACGGCACTGCAATCAACGCTACTCACTCCGCACCACTCAACTCTGTACCACTCTACGCCACTGCACTCTACTCTACCCTCTCCACTTTATGCCAGTGCACTCTACACCATTTAACTAATAAACAATGCAACCTACGCCACTGCATTCTACGTCACTATAATCTACTCTGCAACACTCTGCCACTGCACTCTACACCATTGTACTTTGCACCACTGCACTCTACGCTAGTGCACTTTACTATACATTACCTCACCTCACTCTCCAGCAGTCTATTCTGTAACACTGCAGTCTCTGCCACTGAACTCTGTGCCACTCTACTCCTATTTAACTGCTCTCTATGCCGCTGAAGTCTACTCTGTACTACTCTTCTCTATGCTGCTCTACTCTGCATCACTCCACTTGACTCTGTGCCGCTCCAGTGTACATCACTGCACTCTACGCCATTCCACTCTAAGCCACTTTAATCAACTCTGCATCACTGCATTCTACGATCCTACTCTACGGCGCTCTACTCTATGCCGCCTTACTGTACTCAGAAACAATCTACTGTATGCCACTGCACTCTAAGCTACTGGATCCCATTCTGCACTGTTCCACTATGCCACTCCTTTATAAGCCAGTGCACCCTACAAAACTTTACTCAAAACCAATACATTCTACACACCACTGCACTATATGCTACTCTGCAATACTCTACTGCTCTCTACACCATTGCACTCTACACCTCCGTGCCTTACTCTTCACTATTCCACTCTGTGCCAATACACTTTACTCTTCGTCACTGCACTGTACGCCATTCCAGTCTAGGCTACTCCACACTGCGCCCTTGCACTCTATGCCACTCCACTTTGCACCATTTCACTCTACTCTACGTTATTCTACTCTAAACCACTGCACTCTATCCAACGTAATCTGCACCACTTTACTAAAAACCAATTATCTTTACACCACTGTATTCTAACTACTCTGCATCACTGCACTCTCTTCATCACTATACTTTGTAACACTTTACGCCACTCTACACCATTGCTCTCTATGTCACTTCACGCCACTCTGCTCTACTCTGTGCATCACTCAGCTGTATGCCAATGCACTCTCTACTTTGCAGCACTCTATGCCACTGCGGTATACACTATTGCACACTGCACTCTGAGACACTCTACTCTGAAAGACTGTATCGTCTGGCACTGACCTCTAAGCCACTGCACATTACTCTGCTCTACACCATTGTGCTCTGTCACTGCACTCTAAGCCACTCTATTCCACTCTGCACCAATTGTATGCCACTGCTCTATACAGCACTCTACTCTGCAACCGCTGCTCTCTGCACCACTGCACTCTGCACAACTCATCTCTAATGCTCTCCAAGTCACTCTAATCTACCCCACTGCACTCCACTCGATGCCACTGCACTCCACGCTACTCTACTCTATTCCTCGGCACTCCACGCTACTCTACTCTATTCCTCGGTACTCTATCCTGCAGTTCTTCACTCCACTCTGAAACAATCTAATGTATGCTACTGCACTCTTTACCACTCTTAGCCACTGCACTCCATGCCAATCTACTCTGTACCACTGTACTTTGTGCCACTTCGCTCGATGCCATTCTACAGCACTCCACTCTGACGCTGTACTCTACTCTATGCAACTCTACAATGCTTTGTCCAACTCCCTCAATGCCACCCCATGCCACTTTACTCCACTCTACAACAAAGTACTCCACTCTACGCCACGCTAGTACTCCACTCTGACACTCTATGCCACTCCACTCCGGTCTTGTCAGCTTGATGATTCCTCAGGAACCGTTGGATGCCAAAAGGGGTCCACCTCTAGATAGTCCCAATCCTGAATACTATATTAGTACAGGTATTTGAGATGATCAAGCGGGGGAAGGAAAGGGTAGGGATCAGCAGGGAGGGCGATCTGGAAAGGTAACACTACTGACAAGTAGTGGTTCTCTGCAATATCCCCACTAACGTAATACTTAATAACCCTTGTAAACAATAATAATAATAATACTCCTTCCTTGGTATTGGAAGAGTAAAACATCAATGCAACAATTCATCACATGGAGATAGGTTCTGAAAAGAGTAATAAGGATAAGTAGAGAGAGGGTATCAGTGCTCCATTTTATGTTGCTTCAATTTCTTTGCCCCCACACTACTTGTTAATACCAGATATACATTAGACGTCCATGTACCCACCATAAGAGAAATAAGGGTCCGCATCACAGGGGAAGAGCAGAAGGCCGCCTCTGGAACCCCCTGTTCATATAAAACAATCACCAAAATACCTCCATGTATGCATATCCCATTTTCTTCATGTGAAATCAAGGTAACCCAACTCCTCTGGTATGAAATGTTAACAAATAATGATTCCGCAAAATAAATGTCAAGGATTTTTCTTTAATAGTACTCCACTTCAATCCTTGGCGCATAGAATCTCTGTGAAGCCTTGTTTAATTATCTGTCGTGCCAAGGTATGTCTCTGTAGCAGACTAAACGGATTGCCTCACAAAAAGCGTTCCAATCAGTGCCGAATCCTGGCACAGCAGTGCGGTACATAAACAAGACAAGCAAGTCTTGAGTGCGTTTTTTGGTGCAAGTGCACCCTTACTGGACAGCTGAAAGGAAAGGCAGCATGCAGAACATGCTGCACGGACGAATAATCGGCAGCATTTCTCCTCCCTGTGGCTTCTTATCTAAAGATCCTTCACTTCCGGGTCACCTTACTGCTTCCTACGCAAATGCGGTTGCTTCCACTTTGCCTCATGGGAAATTTAGTCCGGTTTACTCTCTTCCTTCGTCGCGCGTTGTACTCCGATCTTGAATGAAGGAAGTGTGATTGTTTCCCCGGGGGTCGTTTATTTCGGTCCACCACCCCACCAGCTGGGATTTGGGGTCGGATAATGCCCATTGTGCAGCGACTCGGGGCGTGTGCCCTACCTCAGTGGCCATGTGTGTGACCGGACTACACTACTCTACCTCACTCTATTCAACACCCTCTACGCAATTCCACTCTGCTCTATACCGCTCCACAACACTAAGCCACTCACTCTATGCCACTCCGCTGTACACCACTCAACTCTACGACACTTTACTCCACTCGAAGCCCTTCTTCTCACGAATTGTGTGTGGGACAACGCACACAATTCACCGAAGACATCGCCGACTTCATCAGCCCGCACGCCCTCTGCTCCGCTGACTACATCCTCCTAGGGGACCTCAACTTCCACCTGGAGAACAACAACGACCGCAACACCACCACCCTGCTGGACAACCTCGCCAACCTGGGACTCAAGCAGCTGGTGACCACCCCCACCCACTACGCCGGACACACACTCGACCCCGTCTTCTCATCCAGCAAGGACATCGCCTTCAGCCACGCCACCGGACTCCACTGGACGGACCACAGCTGCGTCCACTTCAGCTTCGGAAGGACCACGATCCACCACCACCAGCAACAGGTTGCACGCAGGAGCTGGAACAAGATCACAGCCGACCAGCTCGCGACCTCCCTGAGCATGAACCCTCCCACCAGCACAACAAACCCTAGCCAGGCAGCCACCAACCTCACGAAGTGGATCAGGGACTGCGCAGACGAGCTCGCCCCCCTGAGGACCCCGCCTAGCAGACCCGGTAGCAAGAAAGCCCCATGGTTCACCGACGAACTCAAGAGGTCCAAGAAGAACTGCCGAGCCCTCGAGAACTTGGCGCAGAGACCCAACACCGGACAACATGACTGCCCTCCAGCTCGCCACCCGAAAACACCACCAACTCATCCACGCCACCAAGAAAACTGCATTCAAGGAACGACTGGACAACAACGCACACAACAGCAAGGAACTCTTCAACATTGTCAAAGAGCACTCCAACCCCAACGCCGGAAACAACGACATCACCCCTTCCCAAGACCTCTGCAACTCCCTCGCCTCCTACTTCCAGAACAAGATCGCGGACATACACAACAGCTTCAGCACTTAACCGACGAACGCCTCGACCGAACCACCGCCCCCACCCCCACCACCACCCTCCCGCCCCCACCCCCACCACCACCCTCCGCGCCTGGACTCCGATCAGCACCGAAGACACCGTCCGCACGATGAACTCCATCCACTCCGGATCTCCGACATCCGAGCGCTGCTCGACAACGGAGAAACAGCGGCCCTCATCCTCCTCGACCTCTCCATACACTATCGACTCCACGCTACGGAACTCTACACCGCTCCACGCCACTTCACAACTCTCTACGCCACTCCAAAACACCCCAGTGCACTTCACAACACTCTAGTAATGTTTAACCATGCTGAAGAGCTGCCAAGCTGGTGTACAACATTTGTAAAACATATTGCATTGGCAAAGCCAATAGCTCTTGCATGGGCGATACGAATTGGCTTTGCCCATGCTTGTTATTTCTTGGCCTCTGACCCAGTTAGACATTAATCTCTATCGGTGCACCATCTTAAAGTGATGTCACATTGACCTCTGTCATCGGAGGAGACTGTTCTGTGCTTTGTTTCCTTTGGCTGAGACCGTTGCTTAAATCACACATTTCTGCTAGTACTGCTAGAACTGTTTGCAAAAGAAAAGGATAGGTATTTGTAACAATGCTTCCAAAACTGATGTAGAAAAAAAGGTTTCTTGCAATGCTTGCTCTTCATCATGCAAATCTTCATTGAAGTCATAAACGTTAAATATTTCTGCTTATGTGTGGAGTACTTTGACAAGCTAAATATTTGTTGGAAAATACCTTTTGAATGAGTGCTAATGGACACAATACTTTGCACTGAAAAAGATATATTTTTTTTCTCCTTAAAAGAAGCCACATGGAGTGGTGGGGCCAGGCTGGTTCCAAGATGGCCACCAGATTCAGGGGTTCCTGACTGGGCCCCAGGTTCTTGGTGTGCTGCACTACACCATTGTCTTGAGTGCCCCCAAAGCGGTAAAAACTCTGCAATATTGATGTGCTGGGGGCGAGGGGGGGGGAGGGCGGGGGGCTGTTATTCACCAGCGAGTGGCAAGGCCCTGTCTGCTGCTCCAATCTCGTCTGACTTTTTTTTCTTATTCCTGAAGATCTGGTCCCCAGAGGGTGAGACGCGGGGCTGGTGGAGAGCACCAACAATAACTGTGGACCTGGTGAGAGTGACAAAAGCAACAAAGTAGCCGCAGATTGGCCAGACCTTTGGAGAAATGCGGCTTGTGGATGGTAGCCAGTATTACCACATTTTTGGCAATTTTCAAAGAAGTAGCCAGTTTTTCAAAAATTTCTGTGCTTTCGAGCTACTTCTAGTTTATGGCGGAAACCCAAGGGTGATCCCGGAAAGCTACACATTTCAGAAGAATAGAAAACATTCTGACGTCAACAAAGGGTCATTTGTGTAGATCCCTCAAAGCTTTCTCAAAGAAACTAACTGTTGAAATAAAAAGAAATAGATAAATTGAGTTGGAAAAAACGGCCGTTAGCGACCGTGTTTTCATTTGTAACTTGTCATGATGGCCGATTTACAAAGGCAAAATACCATTTGTCTGCTAGACCCTTCTGGCTGCGGGGGTGTATAGGGTTTGTAGGTTTTCCAGGAACCCGAGGGGGAAAAACAGTCAACAACTGAACTACTTAAAAGCACACAGAGAGACAACACAAATATTGTACAAATGCACAGTAGGTGAATCAATTCGGATTTTTCAGTGATGTGACATATATTCTTTTTAATGGATTCTTGAACCACTCATGACGTAAGAGGATCGGACAAAGCAGCCAACGCGTTTTGCCCTGATGGGGCTTCCTCAGGGCAATAATTTGAATCCTCCAATCTTATAGTGGCCACTGACATAACCTAATCACTATCTCTTACACTTTGCACCGATACGTAATCTTTCTTCAGATGCCAGTAGTTATCAAGGAAAGCCCTAATTTTTGCCACACTTTGTCAATAGTCCACAGTTGCTTAACCACATGAGTGCTGCTGACGAGCTCAGCTCGTCATGAGGCACAGTTGAGCTGTACTCATGACGAGCTGAGCTCGTCACGGCCGTTGGAACGTTCGCACGCGGGGATAATTTCCCCGCTGTGTTAAACGTTTCAAAAACGGGTGTGGGTGTGACAAGCTCAGCTTGTCATGAGGGCAGCTCCGCTGTGCCTCATGGCGAGCTGAGCTTGTCACCAGCACGGCGGCGCAGCGCGCGGCCCCTCTTCCCCCCCCCCCCCCCCCCCCCCCCGCACAACAGGGGGAAACACCCCGCAGAGAAGGGGTTAAGACACAAGAATATGTTCAGTTCCAAGTTCAGTTTTCTCGTGTTCACTGTGATAGGTGACACTCCAAGAATTAAGAGTTACTTCATCTTGGGCCCCAGTAGGACACCGTGCCTCTCGACCCGCCGCCAGCCTTCGGAAATTGAAAAGAAACTGTTGGACAGTGAACACGGTTCAAGTGTGGGATAAGTTGAGGGCTTTCCGTGATAACAACTGGCATCTGAAGAAAGATCACGTATCAGTGAAAAGTGTAAGGTATAATGATCCTGTTACGTCAGTGACCACTATAAGATTGGAGGATTCTGGCTGCTTTGTCCGATCATCTTACGCAATGAGTGGTTCAAGAATCCATTAAAAAGAATATCTCACATCACTTTAGAGTCCGGATTGATTCACCTCATTTTTGTAATATTTGTGTTCCCTCTGTGTGCTTTTAAGTATACTATATTCGTGTGGTCTTGTGGCAGTGGACCAGTGAGGTGGGCAACCTTAATCTAGAAGTACATTTATTATCTGTATATAGCTTTTATCCCTTACTGCCTATTTCTCTGTTTCTGTTTCTGTGTGAACAACTGAACTACACCTTAAAATAGTTTTTCATTGTGCACCGGGTAAAGAGCAATTCAAATAATTAAAAATAGTTATTGAGGAAACCTATGTTTTCTCTGTAATAGTCACCAGATATGGAGTTTAGAGCAGTGATTATTTGTAAATCTTTGAAGTAGTGGATACCCAAACCAGCATGGGATTCGGAGGGCACTTTTCAAAACGTCTTTCTTATACACCAGCTTACATTTGAGAAATACAATTGATAACAAATATTCTACTGTTCTGTATTTTCCACGTGTATCCCGATCAAAAATGGTACCTCACTTGTGCGCATTGGCCTAGTACCCGTGACAGGAAAGGGACCAAAACGCAACATGGACACATTACATTTTTTTCCTCTAAAAATGGAACCTTTTTTTCAAAGTAATTAGCTTTGGAATTTGGGCCCGAGGTCAGTGGGCACCTAGGCAAACCTATACACCTAGGAGAATCCAGGGTGGAGTGACCTGTATGGCCCCTCCCAGCTTTTGTTTGACTCAAAATACTGTGCAAACCTCAAACTTTGACTAAAACACACATTTTCTCTAATTTCTGTGAGGAAACATTCTGGAATCTGCAGGGAGCCACAACTTTCCTACCTCCAACTATTTCCTGAGTCTCCCGATAAAAATAAATAAGAAAACTGAATCCTCACTTGTGTAGGTAGGCCTAGTGCCCATGACAGAAAAGGCCCCAAAGTGGAAACTTTAACATTTCCTACCACCCAGTGGTCCTCCACTTGTCCTGGTAAAAATGCTACACCACATGTGCGACTGGGATTGGGGCCTGTGGAGGGCACACACCAAACCAAGGTGGCACTCTGCTTAGCCACAGAAGTGGTGTACAATTTGTATCTGGACAAGTGGGGGTAAAGCTGGGTGGTAGGAAGTTTGTGGATCCCTTTGGTTTCTGAAAGGTTATATCACAGAAATGCAAGGAAAATGTTTTATTTGCACAGCATTGTGGGTAACAAAATGACATGGGATCCATGCAAGGCACTTCGCCGTGGATTCTCCCAGATGTCTAGTTTTCAGAAATGTCTGGATTTGGTTGGTTTCCCTGTGTGGCCATAGAGCCCGGTCCAAACGCAGGAGTTACCCCAATTTCTCCACATTGCATTTTGAATTAAAGGCAATAGGCTCTGCCCCACAAGTGGGGTAACCTTTTTATCAAGAAAAATGGGGAAAGGCAGGAAGGTAGGCATTATTTGGATCTCAGTAGTTTCTGTAAGTTACAGAAATGCAATGAAAATGTGTAATTTTAGTTTCTGAAACACTGAAGCACCTATTCTGGGATGGGAGCAAGATGTGATGCATGGGTAAGCCGTGCTCCGCACCCTTTTTCTGGGTTTCATCACGCTGGGCTACCTCTCCAATCAATCAATCAGTGACACTTATATAGCGCGCTACATACCCGTAGGGTCTCAAGGCGCTGATATAGAATAGTTGCATCAGGCCTTCTACCCAAATCTTCTGGGGGGTGGGGCAGAAGGGTCACTAGGCTCCAGGAAAAAAAGATTCCCAAATTTAAAAAAAGGGGTGGGGCAGTTCACCCATTCATCGTGCTTTGCTCCTAGTCAAGAATGGCCACCACAGGGGGAGGAGCTTCGCGCGCAAACAAGATGGCCGCGTGAGCACAGGGCTCCTGAGACCCTCGTAACCTCCCGCATATATCCTGCAGACTATCCTGACTTTTATATATGTATTCGTGAAGACGAACCACTGGGAAGGCAAAAACTGCAACCTGAATCCAGATCGGACTCCAGGAACCGGAGTTGCGACGATTGGAAGATTGCGGCCTGCGCCTCCGTGATGCCCGGCTGTGGAGTTGGCATGGTGCCTGAGATGTAGTTGAACAACATCGGCCTGAGGTGGCGGAGACGACCCGTCCGGCCCACTTTCACTTTCGCCTACTGGAGAGACCCGATACTGTGGGTGCCTCCCTCTCGCTGAAGGTGATGGTCTGGTTTGGCACTCAAGTGTGTTTATTTCACGGATGGACCTGCCTTGGAGCCGTGTTTTCGGGCTGATTCTGCACCTCCGCTCGAGGGACCTTTGAGACCTCCATCTTTCTACTCTGTCTGACTGTCTCAGGTTGACCGTCGATTGCTGCCGGGCATAGCCTACCACTCAGCCTCTTGATTGTGCTTTTATCCCCCACCCCTGTTTGGAATCATACGTACTATCTTCCACAATGGCCGGGAAGCCGGAGGGGGACAAACAGAGGTCTAAGACCACTCGGCGGGGTGGCTATACCCAATCCAACATCATGGACCGCTATGCCCAGGCTAAGGTATCGCCCAGTGGACCAGGTAGGTCGCTGGAGGGAACGAGAGATCCACTGACCTCAGCAGCGGAGCCTACCCTGCAAGACGTCATGGCCGCCATCGATGGAGTCAGATCGTCCCTCGGGAAACAAATGGAGACTCTCACCCACAAACTCGACACCGTGGCGATTGATGTGAATCTGATCCGCACGGACCTAACGAAAACCAACGAAAAGGTTAAATCGTTGGACATTAAGACTTCTGGTCTGACGGACGACGTCATTGAGATACAGACGGAGGTTCGCAATTTGAGGGCTTCCATTGACTTCCTTGCGCGTCGTCTGGAGCATTTTGAAGGAAGGTCTAGGCGGAACAACATCCGTATCATCGGGGTTCAGGAGAAGGCGAAGGATCCGGCAGCTGATCTCTTCGTGGAGAACTTGATCATGAATCACCTTGCACCCAAGGGACTGAGTAATTTTTTCACCGTGGAACGAGCTCACAGGGTTCCGGGTGGAAAACCCAAGACTGGTGCCCCACCGCGGCCTATGATGGCATGGATTTTTAACTTCCGTGATAGAGACGCTATCCTGCAGGCTTCGCGGGCGGGCGGTCCCATAAAGTTTGAGAACACTACCATCAGTTTTTATCCAGACCTTACCCAAGCTGTTCAGAAACAGAGACTTGTTTTTGTTGGGGTAAAAAGGAGACTCCGTGAGATGGGCCTCAAGTACGCCATGCTTTTTCCGGCCAAGTTGCGCATTGAACATGCAGAGCGTACTTATTTTTCGACAGACCGGATGTGGTGGCCGACTGGCTGGTACTCTACCAACCCATAATCCGCAGGACGGGCAGAATGGTAGTGCAGAGGGCGGATCGATGGACCAGGAAGAAGCCCTATCATTGACTGGTTCCTGGGGTCTTCCAGAGGTTTCGAACTGTGGTGAATTAACTGTGTAGTATGACTCTGTGAGGCATTTCGGGGGTTGCGGGGCTATCGGGGGGGGGGGTCGTTTTCCTCCTCTGCTTGACTTTCTGTAGCTTAGTTTAGATGTGGGGGCGACAGGCACACTGCAAGTTGGGGTGGCTTTCTAGTCTTATGCAGAGGTGCAGGGTGGGGGGGTTTGTAACAGGCTGTTGGTGGGGGGAGGAGGGTGTTGTTGGTTTTCCAGTTTTGATTTCTGCAAGGTATTGCAAGACTTTCTGATTGAAGCGCTGGATTCTTCTTGGGGTTGGATTTTCTTCCTCGTACAGGATGGGGGGTAGGGGGTTGAGGCTTATGAGCTGGAATGTGAATGGGTTGGGGGATAGGATAAAGCGTGGGGTAGTGCTGCAGCTATTAAAACGTCACTCCCCAGATGTGGTCCTACTTCAGGAGACTCACTTGATAGGAAACGCATGCTATGCTGTGAATAGGAAGGGATATCGCTTAGTCGCCCACGCAGGGTTCTCCTCAGGCTCCCGAGTGGTGGGTATTCTTATTAAGAACTCTCTCCTGTTGGAATTTGATGCAACGGTCCTCGATGATAGAGGGCGCTTTGTCGTTCTTACTGGTCGTTGGGAGGGCAAGACCCTTTCCCTGGTCTCAGTATATGTCCCTCCCGGCCTACAGTCCACTACCTTTGCAGACTTGGGGCGGGTTCTCCTTGCTCTCCCCGAGGGATCGTTACTACTGGGTGGTGATTTTAATGCTGTTGTATCTGGTATCTTTGATAGACACCCACCTAGGGACCTCAAGGGGGCGCAGAACTGGCTTCATGATTTCATTGATACTTTAGGCCTTGGAGACTGTTGCACCCCTCTCAGCTGCAATACACATTCTACTCTGGTGCCCATGGTAGCCTCTCGAGGATTGATTACGTCTTGGTGCCTGCTGCACAGGCGCCTCTTGTCGCTGAGGTTAAACATATGGCTCGGGGAATTTCTGACCACTCTCCTTTGTGGCTTCGAATTGCATTGTCTTCGGGGACCGAGGGGCGGGTGGCCCCGATCAACCCCTGGTATCTCCGCAATCCTAAAACTCGTCACGACTTGATAAAGTCACTTGATCTATATTTTTCAGAAAATGAGGGCTCTGTTTCGTCCGCAGTGTCGCTTTGGGAGGCCTTTAAAACAGTTCTTAGGGGCCAAGCCCTGTCTCTGATTGTGGGCGTTAAGAAACAGAGAGATGAGGCGGTAGTGAAGGTTGAGACAGAAATAGCAGACCTGGAACAGGAGGTTACCCGCGCGAAGACACATACGTTGCGATTAAAACAGTTGGAATACAGGGCGTTGGTTACGGATGCAGCTAAGGCCATGAGTCGAGAGCAACAGGGTCGTCTATATGACGTGGGAGATAAAGCAGGTAAATTGATAGCATGGTTGGACAAGAGGGACAGAGCTAGTCGTGTTGTGCCTGAGATTGAGATGGCGAGTGGTATGCAGGTCTCGGACCCTGTAGAGATTGAGTGCTTTGCTGATCATTTTCGGATGGTGTACTCCCCGTGTCGGATAGGCCGGAGGAGGACTCATTTGTTGCTACGTGACATTGCTTTGCCGAGTCTTTCAGATGCAGACGGAGAGCAAATGGACAGCGCAATAACCGCTGATGAGGTAGCCCTTACGATCCGCTCCTTGCGGTCTGGTAAGGCCATGGGTCCTAACGGGCTGCCGATAGAGCTAGACAAGATAGCTCCCTATTTGAGAGAGATGTTTTTGGAATCTCGTGAATGTGGTTCTCTCCCCCGGGATCAGTGACTTGCGACAATTGTTATACATAAGGAGGGGAAACCGAGGGACAAGTGGGGGTCGTACCGACCTATATCTCTTTTGAACGCCGAGCCTAAGATTCTCGCAAAGGTACTGGCCAATCAATTGATTACTGTTATTAGCGAACTGATCCATCCGGATCAGTCCGGTTTTATTCCCCATCGTAACACTGCTTTGAATCTCGGGCGTCTGCACGGAGTTCTCACGAGAGCTGCGATGCAGCGCGAGCCGGCCATTTTGGCGTCCTTGGATGCCACGATGGCTTTTGATACTATTGAGTGGTTTTATCTGTGGGCTGCGTTAGCTAAATTTGGTTTTGGTCCCGGTTTTATCGGTTGGGTCCGACTTCTTTACGAAGACCCCCCCCCCCCCCCCCTGCGCAAATTGTAGTAAACGGTTGAGTCTCGGTTCAGTTTGGTCTCGGGCGTGGTACCCGTCAGGGGTGTCCCCTGTCACCGCTCCTTTTCGCTTTGGCCCTTGAGCCCCTTGCTGCCTGGATCCGCTGGGAGCCCTCTGAGTGGTATTCGGTGGTCCTCCTGATTATGAAGACCGCATTTCGCTCTATGCAGACGACATTCTGCTATATCTGACCTCGCCCAGGAAGTCGTTGATGGTTTTCTGTGATGTCCTGGCCTCCTTTGGTAGAAACTCGAGTTTAACTATTAATTGGGCAAAATCCTATTTGTACGTTCTTTCTCGTGACGTCCCCCTCCTTCCGCGTAACTGCCCCATACAGGTGACGCAGACGGGATTTAACTATCTCGGTATCTGGGTCTCTATAGACCCTGTGGCTCGATATGAGCTGAATCTTCTCCCACCTTTAATTAGATTGCGGCAGGACGTCGCGGGTTGGCGTAGACTTCCGCTATCGCCTTTGGGATGCGCGGCCCTCTTTAAGATGTCTCTACCTCGTTTCCTTTATGCCCTCCAAAACACTCTTGATATAGTCCCCGCTAGTTATTTTCGTAAAGTTGAGGGTCTCTAGAGGAAACTGATATGGGATGGTAGACCTCGCATTGCGCTGGCCAAACTAACGCTTCCGTGGTAGGACGGGGGTATTGCCCCCCCGGACATCAAGCGATCTTACTGGGCGTCTCATTTGGGGGCCATTAATCATGGTATGTATGGTCCCGAATTGAACCCTGCGTTCGCTATGGATAGATGTCTGCTGCCTGGGGGTAATTACTATATGACACTGTACTCGAAATCAGTGGTCAAGTCATTGTCGGGACCTACTAAGACGGCAGTTCGTATATGGCAAGATGCAACTACTTCGATGGGATAGAAGTACCGCTTGACTTTAGCGACCCCACTTTTCGACTCTGATAGACTTGGTACACTGTTGAAGACAAAAGGTTTCGGTAAGTGGGACCTCATTGGCATTAGCAAGGTGGGAGACCTCTGGGTTAAGGGACAAGTGAAATTGTTTGATACTTTTAAAGACGGAGTTTGAATTGGGGAACTCTGAGTATTTCCGCTATGTCCAGATCCGCCATGCATTGATGTCAGAATTTTCGATGGGGGAGGCGGTCCCTGAGTTGTTCCCGCTTGAAGATAGATTTCTAGATGGTCACACGTTCCGGACAGTACTATTTCCCTTGTCTATAAAAAGCTGATCAACGATGGGTTGGATCTCCTGTTGCCCTTGCGTGACCTCTGGGTCCGTGATGGCCTCGAATTGGATGACGAGGATTGGCAGTCGGCGATTTCCTCTCCCAAGGAGGAGGCGATTCCAGCGAGACTTCGGCTGGTCCAGCTTAAGATTCTTCATAGGGTGTACATCACGGGCCCCCGTCTGGTTCGAATGGGCTTTTCCGAGGAGGGTTTGTGTAAGCGGGGATGTGGACTGGTGGGAACAGTTCTTCATATTATTTGGGAATGTCCTGAAGTAGCGGCTTATTGGAACGGGGCGTATGATGTAATGAAAGAAGTTACGGGTGTTGCTCTCTTACCCGAGGCCAGGCACTGCTTGTTAAATGTCTGGGATCCTACGGATTACAACGTGGCCCAGACCCAGTGGGCGATCCTGGGGGCCATGATCGCCAAGCGTGATGTCGCACAACTGTGGGGGTCCCAAAAGCCGCCTCCGGTTGAGGTATGGAAGGAAAACATGGATTGGTGCATGTTTAGGGAAAAAACGGTGTATCCGGCCCGGGGCTGCCCCCGGAAATGGCATAGAGTTTGGGGGCCGTGGAATAGTTATTGTGGAGACATATGTACACCACCTGCAGTAGATAACATCAATATCCCACTTTCCCCCTGACCCCACATTCAATGTTTGCATTATTGTCTGCTTACTGCTTTGCCCCTGTACTCCTCCCTTCCTTATAATGATTATTTATTATTTGATGTACTGTTTATCTGGGCTCGTGAACAAAGCGCTCTGTATATTGTTTTTTTTGCCTTGCTTGTTATACTTAATAAAAGTAAATCTATTTAAAAAAAAGAGTGGCCTCCACAGTTTTTCTGGCAACCAATCTTCCCCGGGGCCAGATTGTTGGTGTACACCAAACTTCTTTTCTATTTGGCGCAGAAAAACTCTTTGGTATCCAGTGGACTTTCGGCCCCCCTCCCTTCTCCTCCAGCATGGCAGATTAGAGTTAAAGACCTCTTATCTGCCTCCTGATGCGGCAGAAAGATTGTTGGGGCTATATTTTAGGTGGAGGCTTGGCCCGATGCCCGAGTGGGCCGCCTTCACCTATTTATATACCTATAACTAGGCCATTGTGAGGGGGCCACTCTAGTTACAAAATAGTCCCTGTGGTCTAGTTGGGGATAGCTTTCCTGCAGCGATTTCACACACCTCCTCCCCTCCCTCCAGAAAGGCTTCATTCGAGAAAGGCATCATTGGAAAGGGGGCTTCTCCCCTTTCCCGTGATAGCCCTCCCATCTAAATTGGTGCTCCGACCGCAAAGCAATGAAAGTGAAATGAGCCAGTCTGCTCATTTAACTTTTAATTGTAATGAGGCGCAAACGTCGTTTTTTTTTTTTGTTTGTTTTTTTAATTATTTTTCTATATATATTTCTCTGATTGTTGGGGAATCTCTTCCCTGGCAGCGTAAAATAAAAAAAAAATTATTTCCTGCTGTAGGTTCTAGGACGTGCTGGAGCCCCCCATACCACCATTGCACTGGTGAACAGCTCCAGCACGTCCATAGCACACAAGTGGTTAAGCAGTAGCCATACTGAAACTTGAAACATTGGCGGATTGGCAAAAAAGTACTTGTATAAATAAGCAATGGTCAGTGGGTAGGCATGGTAACTGTTGTGCACTCACAAGACCACAAGAATATGATCTTGATAGAATTTAATACAAAGGGAAAGCGTACATTGGGGGAGATAGGCTGTTGCTGTGTTCAGACCCGAGTACCTGAATCCATGCGAGGGGAAAAAAAGGTATTTTTGGCAAACGGCCTCTCCACATCGGTGAATTGTCTAATTAAGCTGAGGGTGAAGTGTGGTGGGAAGATATACTTAGCACACAGAGTCAGCAAGGGCCTTCCTGGAGAGGTTGCAGAGGGACAGGATGAGCCTGAGGTAGCGTTACAAACACTGAACTCAAAGGGGGGCTGGCAGGATCAGGAGGGTTGTTCGATTTTGAGAGAGTGGGGCTGTGAGGCCCTCTCTGGGAAAAGGGTGTGGGGGAGGGCGGTAGGGGGGGAGGGGAGATGATTTCTGGTCTCGAATACGAGGATTTATATTTTGCGCATTTTGGTCCTCTTGGCAGTCTTTTCCTCCTTCAACTGTACTTTTTTTCTCCAATTAGTTACCCTGGAGATTGGTAATACGATTTAATTAATAACTGTCAGCTTTTGAGGTTCTGTAATATTATTGAAAGGATTTTCATGGTATACTTGTCTTTTTGTGCAAATATCTCCTAAAAAGACTTACACTTTAAAAGAAGCCTCTTGTAACAGCTTACTAGATGCACACAACATGATTGGGAGCTCTTTTATGAATCCTATTCAGTGTAATATGAGGCAAATTAAATGGGCAGTATCTCCACTAAGTGTAAAATTGCCTCTGCTTCTTTATTGGAGTCTGCAGCATCACTACCCCATAATGATCTGCATTGGAAATGGAATACCTTTATGGAACATCAGGATTCTAACCGTAGCTGTAATAGCAGCCTGAGGTTGCCATCAGTAAAGATGGTCTTTATTTAACAATCAAGAAAAATTATTGAAATAGATAGGAATAAAACTAACACATTTTCCCTTCACATTGGGATTTTCATCTCTAGCCATAAACATTGCGTGGACAACCGAGAATCCTTTTCAAAAAGCATCTGAAGAAACCACATCATGGTTACATCACCGAAGGCAGGATAACTTGGCTAAACACCTTCACTAAGTAGGCTCGACACACTTAGGTGGTTTTTTTGGAGTATGAATCCACACTGTAATGTTCTAGAGTTCCCCAGAATTCCATACTGCCCCATGTCCTCTTCAACCTCAGAGTGGAGCCGCTTTGTGCTCTACTACCAGGTATCAGCATCACTATTCACAAATAGAGCATTGATTCACAACTATAGCAGTCTCCTCTGCTTCAGGCATCAATCGCCTCAAATGCTGCCTGCACATCATCCGACCCACCAAGCTAAGACAAAATTCCTGTCATTTATCAAGAACAACAATCCAGAAATGGCACCTACCTATCTCAATCACATGAAATGAACATTGATGGCTTTGACTTCAACTTTCACTAAATTCTAAGACACTTGGTTTGACACCAACCTCACAGTCCAGTAACCTATTGTAAAAAAAACTGCCTGGAACCAGCATTCTCTTTCAAAGAATGTGAAACCGTTTCTTCCAGAAAAGGATTTCAGAATTGTTATTCAAGGCCTTGTTCTGTTGCATCTGGGCTATGGTTACTTCTGCTTCATGACCTCCTAGGCTTCACACTGGCACTCCTGAAGGGCATTTTCATGCCGCAGTAGCTCTCATCTGGTGCCTGAAGAAATATGATCATATCCTCCTCATCCTGATAGAACTCCATTGGCTGTCCTTGACAGCCCGAATAATCTCCCGAATAGTTGCATTATTTACAAAGTCATCATAACAAGCACCACTGCTTATTTCTCAGACAATCTCATAATTTTCTCTGGTGGTTTCCAGCACACTGCAGCCAGGACACCATTGGATTACAGACTAAGAAGTGTAAACAAGGAAAACCGGGCAGCAGTCCCTTTATATCTATGCTTAAAGGACCTGTCAAATCATCCCCTTAGGACCGTCTCAATGCTGCTCTAATTTGGGATGCATCGCTTTAAAGAACACTGCATCGCAATACATTAACAGTCCACAAAATGGCTATCTCTCATATCACTTATTGCCATTTTGCTTGTCTTTGACCCTGTATTGTGCTCTCCTACCTTTTTGATTAGGTCTGTGCTATAGAAATACAACCTGTATGCCTACATATCTGGTACCTGTAGGAATAGTCTTGAGGTTGTTGGCTTGCAAATATATGAGCGGGACAGTGGTAGAATAGTCTTTGGGTGGTTCAAGAAGTGACATGGAGCTATACAGAAAACGAACCCATGTGTTGGAACAGGAATGATCCCTGGAGGGTGTGTACCTCTGCCCTGAGTGTCCCACTGAATGTGAAACTTGTATCATGACTTTAATTTTGTCCGTAGCAGTCTGCTAATCTAGCATATGTGAGGTGGACTAGCTCGGCCCACCTTTATGTGATATCCAGAGCTGTTCTGTGAAGGAGCACACAAAGCTTGCCCTGTTTGTATCGGACTGTCCATGCCCTGGGTATATGTATCGCACAATGTTGGTGGCATACAGTGTTTGTGAATCAATAGTGTGACTAGACATTTTTCTCTGTTTGGGAGAAGCAACCTTTGGGCAATTTTCCTCTTTGACATGCATACTTCGGACCCTTTCTTCCCACTTGTACATCAAGTCTGCACTGGCAGGTGAGAAAGGAGCTGGATCCTGATCTTGCCATTAAAGCTGGTGTCTGTTCATCTCTGCTACCAAATCTGAAGAACACCCAGGTCCTGTAGTAGTGTTTGCAGGATGGGACTGGTAACAGTTCTCATTCTTAAAGTCCTTGCTCATGAGAAAAGATGGCCGCTTTAGATTACTTATTAATACCTTACGTGGATGACTACAACATAGTGGAAGTAATGGGCCTACTAATGAAGGAGTTAAGTTCCTATGGCCATTATTTGAATATACCTGACATTTACATCCTCCCATTTATTTTACTTCAGTTGCCCTGGACTGCGCTAGGATCCTAAGAGCACTAGGATACTTTCATATCTATTTACTTGGACCTTACTTCTTTGCTGGGCCCTTACATTTAATGACTATTAGGAGTTGGTGATTTGTGAATGATTAAGCAACGACTTGTCTGTTGGAGATTGATAGTAGTTTAGATAGAAATTGTGTGACTGTAATGCACCAGTGAGAGCATTGAGATGTAACCAAACCTGTACACAAGACCCATAATTGGCCGATTGCTGTTTACAATTTCTATTGGATTTATTTCTGTCCAGATAAAAATGCAAGACCCTTCTAGCTAACTTCAAGCATGACCCCTGTGTAGGTAAGATTCTAGAACGGCATTGGCAAACCCAGTAGGTCTGAGTTGTATGTGTTAGTTTGGAAACCCAGTATAAGAACATTAAAGGTACACAAATTAAACAAAAACAATAAAAAATGAAGGCTCTTACCCCTTGCATGCTGATGACGGAGCGGTTCCGTCATCAGCTACGGGTGAGCTGTGCTGATGACGGAACCGTTCCGTCATGACTCCGCCCGTGCAAGGCGGAGTCAGCATGGGCGGGGAATTCCCGCCGCACGCAAGGGGTTAACTTAATTTCAGTCCTATATATATATTCATATGTAAGTCCGATAACTAGGGGGCCTCCATTATAGTTATTCGTTTCTTTCTATAATCTAGAAACTAATGCAACACAATAATGAAGGCTCATTTGCCTTATGATATTCGATTCACATAAAAAGAACAAGCTTTTGCCAAGCCAATGGGAATTGCCTTTGGATCCTTTTTTGGCTTTGACAATGACTTTTAGCCATATTGTAGAACATCCAGATGCTGATCCAGCATGGCTAAAGAAAATAAACTTAAAGGTGCTATGACATTGCGTTAATATTTATGTAGGTGCCTACAAAATTACGTAAGCTTTTTTTTTTTTTTTTACTGATAAGAATATTTATATATAGTAGTGAAAATAGTTTTTTATTTTAAGCGCGGTTTGGGAGAACAGCACAGGGTTCAGGTGAGGCTAAGTAACACAGAGTGTGATGGTTGGAAGGAGAGGAGAAGCAACAGGGAAGTACATAAGGGTGAGTGTGACATGGAGGTGGTGGGGAAAAGGACACCGTCAATAGGGATCATCATGGATAGAAGTACATGAGGGAGACAGCTGGAAGTAGTGCTAGAAAAACAAGCAGTGAAAGCTCAGAAGCTAGCCAATCAAAAGATGGTTAAGAGATTATCCTCCATGGGAGGGACAAAACACAATTGACAAATTGGGACAAAAAAGAAGCGGGTAAGTGAGTGCTTCGAAAGGTTACTTGTGATTGTGACGGACTGATGCAGAGTCAAAGTTCGGGCCGACTGGGATGGAGGGCAGGCCGGCTCCAGAACCCAGACGGGTCCAGCTGAAGAAATACCACTGATAAAGCTTTTATTGACGTTGAGTCTACTGCATCTTCATTGAGCCGTGCAGAGAAGGTACCGCAATGACGATGAGCGCCGTTGAAGTGAAGGCAAAGCTTAGTCATTGAGCCACCTCTGCGTGGTCGTCGAGCCGCGCAGACTGTGGATTCTTCAGCGTCGAACAGCCTCTGCGTCGAAGGGGCACTGCAGTGGAAATTCTCATGCAGAAACCACTTCTGAGGCCCAAGACTGGAGGGGGCACCTCAGGCAAGGGTAGAACTCGCAAAGTCCAGAAGCACCAGTAAGCAGTCTTTTGTCTCCCTGAGACTTCAGACAGGAGGCAGGCCAGCAAGCCCTTGGAGTCCATATAGGCTCAAGTGAAAGGGTCCACTCCTTGTCCTCTGCAGGACAGAGATCAGCAGACATCAGGACTGCTCAGCAAAGCAGAGAAGCAGTTCCTCAAAACAGACAGACACAGCAAAGTGGCAATCCTTTCAGAGCAGCAGTCTTTACTCCAGGAGAGTTCCTTCCAGGTCCAGCGGTGCACTGATTTGACAGGGCAAGTGCCTTTGATATAGGGGGTGACTTCAAAGGAGTTCTCTGAAGTGCACAAGAATCCCTTTCAACCCAGCCCTGTCTTGAGACTGCCAGTGAAGGCTAAATCAGCCCTTTTTGTGAGGGTAGGGCACAACCTATTCAGATGTAAGTGTGAACCACTTCTCCCCCTTCCTGCCCCGGAAGACTATCAGTATGCAGATGAATCCCCTGTCACACCCAGCCCATCCTCTGTGGTAGTTGTCTATAGGGAATGCAGAAAGTGTAGCTGCCGCCAAGCCCAGGCGTGTAATGGAGATAGGCTGCAGGGACACAGAGCAAAGTTCTAGCAGAGAAATCTCCACTTTCTAAAAGAGGCATTTCTAAAATGGTAACGTCCAATCCAACTTTACCATTAAGGAGGATTTATCACCACCATTCCAAAAATAATAAACTTGAAGTAGCTACTCCTTTCAATTCAGGATTTACAGCTTAAAATGTGTTTTAAGGACTCACCAATGCTAGCCTACGGAAGGAGTAGGCCTCATAGCAGTTCAAAACTAACATAGCTGTTTGTTACTGCCAGGACATATAAACCTTAAACCTACATGTCCTGCCTTTTAATTACACATAACCCTGCCCTTAGGGATTACTTAGGGCCCTTCTTAGGGATGGCCTATGTGTAATAAGAGGGGCGTTTAAGCCTTGGTAAGTGGTTTTAAATGCCAGTTCTAAGTGGCAGGCCTGAGCCGAGTTTGAAAGGCTACTTTGTGGGTGGCACAACCAGTGCTGCAGGCCCATCTGTATGTCTTTTGCTTTCAGGTCCATTAATGGCATTTAGATTACAGGACCTTGGTACATGGTATACCACTTTACAGTGGACTTACAGGTAAACTAAACATGCCAATCAGGTATACATCGATGTCAACATGTTTGGGGGTGGAGGGGGAGTGGTTGGAGCACATGCACTTAAGCACTGGTAAAGTGTTCAGAGTCCTATGACCAACAAAAAAACTGCAAAAAGTGGTGGAAAGCAGGCAATAAAGTTAGGGGAGGACCGTCCTAAGGATGACCGGTCCATAAGGCAACAAAACATTCTCTACAGAGTGGCTTCTATTTTGGTGATGAGCAGCTGTTGGAAAGTGTGGTCTGGTGAGAGGCATTCGGAGTATCACACAAGAAAAAGTATTCAGCATCTGCAATCGACCCCTTGTCTGTTAAAAATACCTCATGTCTCAATGGTCTCTGCATATGCTTACACAGTCTCTGCGCTGTCCCTGCCTTTATGTAGAAGGCAGTCTGCCCCTTAGCCACTACCATGGTCTTGACGCTTTTCCCCTGACTATATTGCTAACAACCCTACTCCCAAACGACTGGGAGTGCTGCATCTGTGAAAACCACTTCCCACTCTGCTTGGCTAGTTTCTCTGACAGAATGATTAAAGGAGTTTTTTTGGACTTAAGGCCTTCACACACAGGCCCCTTACTGCCCTCCCGCTCCATATTTTTTTCTAAGATCCTAACTCATGCTTTCTTGCAGCTTCACTCCTTCTGTTTGCCTCTCTGGTCTGCCCTCTTGTCTAAAACTGTGTTCAAGCCTCTTGAGGTTCTCTGTTAATGTGACCCTCATGAGCCCCTGTGGCACCCGGGATGTCCTCTTGGTTTCTCTTCTGTAGCATATGGGTCACTTAACGATCCAGAAACAAACACGACCAATGCCATTCTAATGCTATCTGAATCTACCAAGCAGTACGTGGAACAGGATATTGAGTTATACACTGAATACAAGGAACGTACTTCCTTAAGAGAGAGGAGCTGACCAACTACCTCCACATAGGTCCTGTGATTGTGCGATAGACTTGGTACCTGGGGGCAATCGTCCCTCATGGCTGGCTTAATGCGCTTTCACAACTGGAAGATGATGAACTTGAGCATTCTATCGATAAAATCGGGCCATAGTCTGATACCATCCGAAGCTCCAATATTCTTTTTTTTGTACCAAAATATGAGTTCAGACCGCGCATCCGTTTACCGTGAGCTTATTAATAACGCCCATAAGAAACCACATCTATTTCCTCTCATCTGTCTTCTTAGTTCACTACACAATGTCCATTACCTCTTAGAACTCTGCCCCCATGAGGCCTATAACTTGGTGTGCATTTGTCACGGAGAGGAGTGGAAGACGCCTTTAGCACAAAGAATAGGCACTATGACTATTTGGTGACTGATTTGTCATTGCAATGCACCATCTGCATTTTTTTATAAACTGTGCTCAGAGACCTATTAGATCATTATGTTGTAGTCTACTTAGATGAATAAATATGTTCTTGCAGTTTCCAACATGACCGTGAAGTTTGTTATTGATTACAACAAGGCAGGCTTTATCATAAGCTCTCAAAATGTGAGGTAATTGGTACTAAAGTCTCCTTGTGACAAACCATCTGTTCACATGGAACTAGTATGGAAATACTTACAAGTACAAGTCCTTCTCCAGTGGCCTCCACCAAAGACTATTAAAGATATTCAGAAAATTGTTGGCGTTGCCAATTTCTGTCCTACTTTATTCCCCCCCGTTCGCTGCCTTATTTGCACCAGTTACTCGCCCCACTCTCAAAAGCGTGCCTTTAATGGAATACAAAACAAGAGAAATCTTTCTTGGCCTTTGAAAAATGCATTCACCTCCGCACCTATGCTGTGGCATCCCAACCTTAACCTTCTCTTCATTGTTGAAAAAGCTGCATCAGCCACATCTATTGATGCAATTATATCTCAGTGAGATGACGCCACAGAAGCATTGCACCCAGTCACCTACTATTCCAGAACCTTAACATAATCTGCGAAACACTATACAATTTATAATCCTAAATTCTTGACCATAAAAGTTGCCTTTGGTCATAGGGTTCAGAAAAGGGGGTGGTGATGAACAGAGTGTCTGAATTAAGCAGACCACTCTTACCCAGTCCAAAGATCAGGGCTCGATCCATCACCATTATTTACCTCACTGCACCATCCCAGCTCAGAACCTGGCTATATGCAAATCAGTCTGTCCCTGGCCCAGTGCATCATGGGAACAGGGCAGACTAAACTACCAAGCCAATTCTTCACCAGAAAGGAGACAAGCTACCGGGGACGGTAGTTTGGTCTGCCCTGTTCCCATGATGCACTGGGCCAGGGTCAGACTAATTTGCATATAGCCAAGTTCTGAGCTGGGATGGTGCAGTGAGCTAAAAAACGGTGATGGATCAAGCCCTGATCTTTGGGCTGGGTAAGAGTGGTCTGCTTAATTCAGACACTCTGTTCATCACCACCCCCTTTTCTGAATCATTTTTGGTCATAGGGGACACTATCCGGAAGGAGCCAAACATGAAGTAGCTATGTAGACGGAGCATAAGAATCTGGAATTTCGAAAAACTGTAAGATGTGAAAAATATTGACCTGCCAGCTTGATGCTGTTCTTCATTCTACTCTTTGCAAATGAACCACTGTCCAGGATCCTGCCACCGGCAGGCAGCTGCTCCGTCAAGAAAAAGTACACGATTGAGGAAGCCAATCCCTCATTCATCCTTTCTGTGATTCAGTGGATAATGTCCATACAAGGGATCATTCTTCTAGATGATTTGAGGAACCCATTCAACTCCATGGATGATGAACAATGGCTGCAATAACAAGTTTCCAACAGGACACAAGGGCGCTGCTCTTTCACCAGAGAAAGATTTATGTTATCACAGCACAGGTGCAGAATCAACTTTTACAGTGGTATTACGATCTCCTTATGGCTAGTCCTCCTCTGATTGAACACACTCCACTGCTAGCTCAAAACCTCTGGTGATCCAGTCTCCACGAATCCATCGATGTGCTGACTTGTCTCTCAAGAACACACACATAGAGCAGGCATGTTAAACCACTGGCTTTGTTACAACCCTGGCCCACACCTTAACAGCCCTGAAGAATTATATAAACTCTATTTTTGATCTTCCTTCATCTGAATCCTGCATAGTCTTATGGGTCGTGAGTGATCTATTCATTAAACTGACTTTTTGTTTTACCTGCATTTCTAACCTCACGAGCTGGCTCAGTTTCTTGAACAAAATAGTTTGATTACATAGTCTTTCTGCCACCACTTTGGATCGAAATTGTGAATTCAAATCAAAATTCTGAGCCCCCTTTATGACCCTGTTGGATTCAAACCAACATCTTGAGTAGCTACTATTTCCAGACTGATGGACAGACAGGCTAAATCAAACCATTGAGCAATATGTCAGATGTTTTGTCACCCAGTATCATGATGACTGGGTGTATCCGATTCCACATGCTGAATTTATGTTGAACCTTTTACACCTTTGTACGAAGATGCCACTGTTCATCTGTGCTTATGGATTTCATGTACAAATGCTCCTCGTGCAGCTGCCTGAAGTGTAAGTTCCTTCAGCCCAAGCCTTGATCACATCGATTAGGCAAATTCATAAAGACTTTGTTATGCACTTACAAAAAGCAAAGGCCAAATATAAATAATTTGTGGATCTCCATCGTTTTCTTTCTACAAAACAGAAGAATCAGTTTGACGATGTATATGTTTCCTTTGTTTGATTGTCTATCATGGAAAATTCAAACCCCTATTTATGGGTCTGTTTTCTATCTCCAAAATACTAAGCCCTGTAACTGTTGAATTACGACTGTCCTCACAAACTGAGGCCTTCACGTTGTATTCCATATTTCTTTACTGAAACCAGTATCTAAAATGTTATTCCATACAGCACCGCCTAGACATCCTGTAGTCTGTAGGGGAGGCCTGGAATATGAGTACAGCAATCTTTGACTCCAAAATACTTTAAGGACAGCTACGATATTGAATAGATTGGAAGGGATATGGACAAGCGGATTGTTTCGGGAAATCTGTATCTGTTGTTAATGCACCATGGTTGGTCAAAAATTCCGTCCACCCTTCTCTTACAAACTAGTGGAGAGGGGCTATGGGGTAGAAGGGGGTACTGTAACAGTTGTAAGGAGGTATCTCCGTTTAGTTTTTCTTTTGGCTTTCCATGGGACATGAAGAGGACATGGAGTCCTGGGAGACACATAACGCAAATTTAAAGGTGCCAACAATTTTCACGGCGTTACTATTTCAACAGAAAGTATGACTTGCCAATTCAAGATGGCAGAAGAGAACTTCCTGGGCAACTTCCAGCACAAATAAAAACACATTGCCTGGCACCTGTGTTTTTTGTTGGCTCTCCTAGCTCTTGTACCAGTTCACAACCAGCATTTCCTTCTCATGTACCTTTTTGTTGTATTTTGTCACTCCCTTCACTTACACTTGATATCCTGCTTAACCTCAGTAGCGCTGGTTAGTTTGCCACCACTACGAATTTGCTCTTGGTACCCTTTAGCTACTGTCTTCTTCTCTTCTCTGTGTCTTCTGCTTGAGTGTTAGTCATTCTACGGGTGACAGCCTATTTTTAGCCTACATTGGTGAGTATAGTTAGCTGCGTAGCATATACCTAAAATAAGCTTTACAATCCCTGTTGATGCATAATAGTATACTGTGTCGTCATAGGTGATAGACGACTACAGAGTGAGTGTTGCAGTTCTGAGGACCCAGCGGGACCATTCTGGTATTTCTCCCTTCCCTATGTTTTGCCATAGTCTCATACGTACATGTTCCAGTGAGTAGTCCGCCTCCCAGGAAGGCATGGGGTCGGCCTCTTTATCTATACCAAAGAATCCTGACAATCCGTGACTAAAAAGGCACTTTCTTTTCTAAACCAAACCTGTTGGCCATTCCAATACTTTTCGCCAATGAAATGCTTAAAGCCATTCTTGACTAACCGGTGATATGGACGGGAGTTTGCATCAAATTAATCAATGGATGTCAGTCCCGAGGTATTAGAGAAAAGGTTTTCAATAGGCAGTCAGTACCAGGCTTTTTAACCTGTCTACATGGATAAATGAAAAAATATTTCTGTCTTCACTGATATGGTGCATCTGGAAACTGCATGCGTGGCAGGCTTTAGGAAAAAACTGATAGCTTTTTAGGTCTCGGCGTCAACGCGCGGAAGCGCGTCTCCGCCGGAGATCTTTTGTCAGGGACTGTGCTTCCCAGGAGACAGCCTCTGGCACGCGCATTGCCTCTTCAAGGAGGCGATTTCCGCTGGCCACGCGCTCGCGAACGCGCTCAGCTGCTGTCTCCTGGGAAGCAGCAACACCACACGCGCATGCGCAGAAACAGCGACAGACACACACGAGCGCTCATGCACGCACGCACGCACCCACACATACAGCGAACCCACCCCCGCCGTCGCATGCATACACACACACACACGTGCACCGAGCATCCCCCCCCCCCCCACCCCTCCGTTGTCGCACCCCCCCCCACCCCTCCCCTCCGCCTTCGCACCCCGCCCCCCTCCCCTCCCCTCCGCCGTCGCACACACACACGCAGACATACAGGCATTCTCTCCCCCCCCCCCCCCCCCCCCCCCGCCCCGCTCACCGGTCAAAGGCCCTCCGGACACGCAGACATACAGGCATTCTCTCCCCCCCCCCCCCCCCGCCCCGCTCCGCTCCACTCACCGGTCAAAGGCCCTTCGGACTTGTGCAGCCTCCGACCGCGGGGCTCTCCCTCGGTGCTCCTCCAGGCACTCCGTGGGCGCGGGCTTCACAAAACGGAAGTCCCGCCCCACGATAGGTTTCGTTTTGTCAGTCCCGCCCCACGATAGGTTTCGCATGCAGCTCGTCTGTCTGCTGGGCCGGTGTCGGCTCGGTTTGTATAAATTTATAAAATTATAAATTTAGGGAGGGCTAGATTTGTAGGACATGCCAATACCACCACAGGCCACTTTCAGGATTGGGGTTAACAAATACAAGCAGGACATTGCAAATGGGAAAACAAAAACATGATGTAGTTTAGGTGGCATCAGCATTTCATTTGGAGAAGGGAGAACCATTGAAAGCTCGACCCAGATATATGGCTCTGGGTCAGCTCGAGGTCCTCATGAAACCTCGAGCCAAAAAACGAGCCAAGCCCTCATGTGCTAAGTGGCTTCTGCCTCACACACTTGTCTCACTCGCTAAGCCCCCCTACGCTCCATCTCCAGGATGACTTTCATAACAGTAGGGAAGGAAGCCTGTGTTAAGTTCCGGCTTCCCCGCATGAACAAATGTGTGAGCCTGGGCACTTATGTCACTGTACTTCCTTTATCATCACAATCGAGAGCACCTAAAAATACACCAGTTTAAGAGGACCACTGTACAAAATCCTCTCGTATGTGTTCATGAAATTTAATGTTGCTCCTTCTATAGAAACAACCTAAGCGACATGTACAGTGCATATGACAGACTTTCCTTTTGGTTCACTAATAGCACCGTTGTCAGGCCAGGGGGCTGGTAGAGTATGAAAGTTTCCAAATTGATGCTTAGAAACCAACATTTCTGATAAATGCCACGCGATGAAGTAAAGCAAATTAATTAAATAAAGTAAAACGTTTTTTAAGATGTTAAAGAAATGCACTTTTAGAATGTTGGAGAGTCTCATTATATTTTATGTGACAATTTTGAAGCAGAAAACAAAAATTATGTCTGGCTCAGCTGTTATGGCGTCTAGAGAAGCCAGTCAGGCCGTAGCAGGACTCTCCCACCTCTGACTTCATTGTCAATGTCACCCCAGAAAGTCCCGCCGACATGTCTCATGGGGGAATCTTACTATCGGTCACAGGCTTTGCCTGGCAGTAGGTTGTGACAAGCTCCTCCCCCACAATAGAATACATCATAGGAGCCCAAAATGGCAGAACCGCATAGTCCCGTCCTTACAGCCCTGGCCGGACTACCCATCGCCGTCTTGGCAGTAGTTTAGTTCATGCCTGCCGGTTCATACTCCTGGCAGCTGCAGCCACATCAGTCTCAGGAGCCGGCTCATCCCCCGTTACAGCAGCCACACCCCCACTCTCGGGAGCCGCAACTCGATTTCGCTAACAAGAGGGGCTCTCTGAGACCAAGGACAACAAGGCCAAGCATGAGAAAGGCAAGGGGCGGGGGCATATTGGCAAAGCATGGCACTGCAACCAAGCGGTTTCCATGTTGTTGTAAAGTACCGGAGCCTGTCCAGGGCCTTGAGCTTGCATGGTGTAGCAGCTAAAAACCTACAAATGTGCTCACTTGCTATAACCGATGCCTACAGTTTGTTAGGGTGCCCCCACGTGGACTTTGTACTTATTGCAGCAGTTTTACCTCCTCATGCTGCCCTGTAACCCCGGTACCGCATTGGCAGTGTTGAACTCTGCCGTCTATCAGAGGGCTGGCGACAATCATAGCACGTGTTCACACTCACTGGGCTGCCTGCGTTTAGCTCTGATAGCAAGTAACCCGCAGAGTGACTGGCTTTGTTGTGGCTCGTCACCAACTCCTCCATTCCACATCTGTGAAGGCTCGCCTCCTGTCCTCACTGTCCCCAGGTTCCCAACGCAGTCCTCGGTTGAAAAGACCAGTTCTGAAGATAAAGAGGCTGACTGGGAGTGCGGGAGGCGGAGGCAGAAGAGAGCTGGAGCCGGCAGGCTGTCCGCGACGCTGCAGGTTGTGCTCGCTGGGTCTCTCTCTCGTTCTTTTTCCCGTCTCTCCATGGGACTTATGGACACATCGCCACATATCCAACCTCCCGAAGCAAAGATACACAAATTGGTACCGATTCTCATTTCCTCACATACGCCCACGCAATCTCTGTTGGCTCAGGTGCGCATCTGCAAGATTTTCCCCCTCATCCGCTGTGTTGTGTGAGGGTTCTGGATTGCCACTATGTAAGTGCGTGGAATATTTACACCCATTTACACTAACAAACACATACAACTGCGTACTTCACTTTCTACTCACAGAAACGCACACTTGCCCCCTCAAACAAAACACTCACACACTCTGATCACACCCTTAGTCTAATCTATGGCCACAGGCCAAGCACACTTATATACGTAGCACCACTGCCATACACACACGGACACCATCACTGCCATGCACACACGGACACCACCACTGCCATGCACACAGGGACACCGCCACTGCCCTACACACACAGACACCACCACTGCCATGCACACACGGACACCACCACTGCCATGCACACACGGACACCACCACTGCCATGCACACACGGACACCACCACTGCCATACACACAGGGAAACCACCACTGCCATGCACGGACGGACACCACCATTGCCATACACACACACGGACACCACCTTTGCCATGTACACACAGACACCACTCCTCCCATACACACACGGACACCACCCCTCCCATACACACACGGACACCACCCCTCCCATACACACACGGACACCACCCCTCCCATACACACACGGACACCACCACTGGCATGCACACACAGACACCACCACTGGCATGCACACACAGACACCACCACTGGCATGCACACACAGACACCACCACTGGCATGCACACACAGACACCACCACTGGCATGCACACACAGACACCACCACTGCCATGCACACACAGACACCACCACTGCCATGCACACACGGACACCAAAAAACAAAAATTATGCAAAGCATTGTCATTTACAATGCCAGTAACTCAAACTTAAATGCTGCGAGACCTATTGCATTGCAAATGCTTGTTTATTATGTGTTTTCTCTCGCTACAACAAATCTCTGATTTGGTGTAGCTGGGGATGGATCTAGTGATGGGATAGTATTCTAACCAACTGACATCTGATGAATTTGTAGTTTTTTTAGAAAGAAAACGAGTCTAAACTTTTGCTTTGACCCCACACAGGTTCTACTTTCATAATTGAAAGGATAATTGGACGTCTTTTTAATTCTGGCTTGAAGGAATTGGTTCCAACGTCTGCTTATGTAGAAACATGTTGATGTTTGCTTGGCTATGCCTTTTGAGGCCACCTCCTTTATAGAATGGAAGGAGCAAGTGACCTGAACTCTGAACATCCATCTGTGTGTGTGTTTTTTCTTTTTTTTGTGCAACATAAGGCGCTTTGTTCTCGTCCCCTCCCCCGACCCCCCCCCCCCCCCCCTTATTGGGACTGAAAGATGGATGAGGAATGTGGAACTCAAGGTACCAATGACGGGAGGTTTACCTGTTTCTGCTAAACGTTGTTGCTTTCCTCTTGCTTTAGGCAGTCTTCATAGGTGGAGAGATTGTTTTTGTTTTGGTGTGTTTAGGAGTGTGGACTATCTGCTGGTGATATCCCTTTTTATTTAGTTAATGACTCATACCCCCTTCTATTCTAAATATCTTTACTTTTCTGCCTCATCTTCATGCAATATATGAGACCATATCCCAACTGGTATTATTTGTAGACAATTCAACAGGATATCTATACAGTATTATCCAGAAAGGATCAAGGAGTCTCAGTTTGATTTTCGTATGTGCTCAAAGCATCATTTATATCAGCATTTCAAAAGAAACATATAGGACAAATGTAATTACAGTTAGTATCCGCACTGCAATTAATTAATAGCAAATGACAGCCCAAAATTGTACAAGGTGCACGAGTGCAAAGGTGAGTGGCACTACGGCGACGCAAGTGACAGTGAGAGCAGCGTGGTCGGCGCAAAGTGTGATGTGAATAGTTATATACAGTGCGTAAAAACAGAGTGGTAATCGAACAATTCAGTTTTCATTTTTCATTTTCTGCGAACCACTGAGTGAAGGGCGCCTAGAATCTTGCTGGGAGTCGACGGCGTTTCAATCCGTAATACTTTGGATCATCATCAGGACGAGGGGCTGAAGGCAGTGCGTCTGCAACTGTTAGAAGATCTGGAAGAGTACCACGGGTCAGGGATCTGTGTTAATGTCTCGGGGGATCAAGGTACAGGGAGCAGGGGGCTGTAAGGTCCGAGATTACATCTTCGTTTCCGTGAATGCCGGGGGTGATTTATTAGAGTAATCCGGAGCCGAATGGTCCGTTCAAGATACGAGAGTAGATCTCTGCGTGATGGGCAGAGTGGGGTAAGTCAATCAGGGATAAAATTTAAAGCCGGAGCCAAATGATCCGTGAGTGATGTGGGAGTAGATCTCCACGTAGTGGGGCGAGGTGAATCAATCTTTCCTCGAAGGATTTCCGAGCGAGTGAAACGCTGTTCCGGGGTTGCTGTGCAATGCATTAACGCATACTGGAGATTATTCAGGAGAGGTGCTAAAACTAGGCCCAGCCCCCACACGCTTACCTGGGGCTGGTCCTCCGACCAGTCTAGGCCCTTTTGGACCCAGCCTTGTGCCTCTAGCCTCGCTCTCTCTGCAGCCTCTTCTCCCTTCTCTCTGCCATATTGTCTCACATATCTCTTTTCTTCTTTCGTCCACTTTGATGCCCTCTCTCTTAGTGCTTCTCCCTCTCGTATGTCTGTGTGTATTTCTGCACTTCCGAAACTTTCCACCACTTTTGGCCCCTTCTTTCTTTGTGCATTTTCTCTTTTCACACCTCCTTTGTGTTTCTGCTCTTTGACCATTTTTGTTCCACTCTATGTCCCTTTCTTTTTGGTGTCTTTATTGCTTTTTGCCATTTGCCATTTCTATGCAGTCTATGCAGTGTGTTTTGCTAATTTGTGCCTCCTTTCTTTTTAGTGCTGTTTTATCCAGCTCTTTCCCCTCCGTTCCAGGTCCCCTCCCTAGTTTCAGACCCCTCAAATCCCCCCCCCCCCACCCCTCCCACGCTTTTTCGGTCGAGGACCGGAAATGCTGGCTTGCCAGCTTCCGGTAGGAGTCGTATGTTGTGTAGTAAGGCTTCAGAACCCGCCTCCCTGCTCTGTCTCATCACCATTGGCTGGCTTCCTAAACGGAGGCCAGCCATTGGAGGAGAGAGCTGTCCCTCTAAATAAGCCCCGTCTTTTTCGGATTTGGGGGCGTCATTTTTGCTGTTCTTTAGACAGTGACGTCGTCCGTCACTCAGAACAGCAAAACACGCCCCCAATCCGAAATTTTTCAGAAGTTTTTGGTCGCCATTGTTGCCTGTCCACCGCCGAGTCTTGAAGTGCAGAGAGCCTCCTGCGAGCCTGAAGGCAGCACCACAGTGAAGGTGAGCCGTTTTCCTGCCTACCCCGGCCTTTGCAAACAGCGCTTGTTTTTCGTTCGTTTTGTTAGCCTGCCATCCCTGTGTGTGTGTAGGCTTAGAAGTCCCTCCATTTACTTAATTAACGTCTTGCTAAAGCAGGCACAACATGCTGCTCGTCTTCATCTTTTATATCCAGCCAGATGAGCAGGTGAGAGGCGGCCCCTTTGTCCCGGAGCTGTGCGGGTCGGTGTGAGACAGCGCTGCCGGCGGGTGTTACTAGAAAGCTGCCGGGAGTGTGAGCGAGGGGGTCGTAGGGACGCCCAAGGGACCATTGCAGGTCTCCATTACCTGTCCGTGCGGGATACTACCAGAGAACCGGCTGCCTTCAGACCCGAAGCCCCGCATGGGCGAGGCGGCGTTCAACCACAGCTCTGGTAACCATGTGTGCGCCCACGGCACTTTCCTTTTTTCAATGAGTGGGAGTTGTCCCCGAGTCATGGGGTGGAAATTGTGAATTCGAAGAAGTGGTTCGACTTGAAAGTTTGGTAAAGTTCACAACCGTACATTTGATGGTATTCCGGAAATGTAATGTGAGAAAGGGCGGGGCAAGAAGTAGGGGGAAAGGAATAGGTGTAATGAAGGGGGGCAGAGTGGGGTGCGTCTAGTTTGACCCTTTCCGCGCTACTCGGATCGCTCCTCCAGGAATCGTGCAGCCCTGTTGGGGAACCGTGCGACACCCAGTATCCGTTCCATGCCATTCACACTGTTATATCTGATGGCGAATTGTGACTGCATTTCAATGATCAAAAGACACTTCCCGGAACGCAACAATGAATAATTGGTCACATGCGATCTATAATCTCGGCTGGAGCCTGGCCGCCACCCCCTCATGAGCCCCCGTCGGTGTGCCTACCTCTCACCCCCTCACCCCGTCTCAATGTTGCATTGTCTTCAGTGAGCTGGATCACGGCGCCTGCGGGCGCGCGAAAAATGATTTACCTGGTACAAGCCCCGATTTAACCGTTTTCAGGCACTCCCGATTCACAGACGAGCGACTGATGCCAAGTAGGAGGTAGGAGAAGGGAAAAGTGGTGTGTGCCCCAAGATAACACAATCTACCAGTGGCTGACCGGGGACTTGGGAGCCCAAACTTCCTGTCTTGGAAGCATTCACCGGTGCCTCAAGGCTTTGTAGCCACTCGCAATTAAGAGTTTAATAGCGAGAATTTTTAAAAGGCTCACTTAGTGGTTTGTTAATTATATCGTCTGCATACGTTTAGTGGCTCGTAGGAATGTAGCGCTAAAGTCAGCAGTGCTTGCAGTTCAAGCTGTTGGATGCCTCCATGTCACGGAGTGGGGTGGAGGGGCGGGGAGGGCACAGGGGACGCGTTAATGAGCCACTCCGGGATTTGTGCGCTGTAATCTGGTACTTGAGTCTGACGGATCATTTGAGGTGACAACAGACACGTCTGGGCTGTTTCGCGTGTTCTCAGGGTATCTGCGTCAGAGATCCATTGATTACACACGCCTGAAACCCTGGCCAGGCCTCTAGGACTTTAGATTGACAGCCATTGGAAATATAAACCGTGGACTGGCATGGTGCCCCCCCATAGCTGCCAACTGGCTCCATGTCACAGATGTAACTTTCAGCCCGTTCTGGTATTTCCATCAGTAGCACTAAGCATGATGGGAGTTGTAGGCTAATGTTTGTAACAGGAAAGGTGAATCTTACAAGTCCCGTCCAGCGTGCTAGAGTTATCAGCTGAAGAACCAGGAGGGTCAAAGGATCACTTGACAACACTGGTGTAACACTGGCACGCGATTACACATTAAGCCAAGCAGATTACACAGATATGACAAAAGGGCATTAGTGATGTTGCGCTGGCTAATCGGAGGTCAGATTGAAAGGTTCCCTGCTGACTGTGCTCATCAGTCTTGGTAGGGTTCCCTGCTGAAACTGCGACTGATAACAGTCACTCTTGATTGTGCTCTATTAAATTTTGGGGGATGTGCTGCTGATTATGTATGATTATTATTAATCATATATTGGTAGTGGTCTCTGCCGACGGTTCCATTCGTCTTGAAATTGAATGTATGTAGCACATAGAAGCTGGCCTTCCATGTAGCGTCTGGAAGGAGAAGAGAGGGGCAGGCCGAGCAAGGCACTAACCATAGCAGACCTTGCCCCTAGCTTCACTTTTCGGAGTCTCACATTATGAAAGACCCTCTCGCTCCTTCTTCGTGGCATCGGAGACTGCAATGACGTCACATGCCCTGACCGCCTAACTCTTCTCTTGGCGCATTATTCAGGCAAAAGCCCCCATGCTCCTGGGCGTTTGTAGGGGGGTGTCTGGGGCATAGCTGTACTTGGGAAGGCACTCTCAGAAGTATTTTCCGCATAGGTTGCATACAGGTGTATACATACACACTGAGTGAAGCCCGGTGCTATCGTGAGCTGAAGGCATGCAAACGCTCACAGTCGTCCTAAACGTGGGCTGCCTAACTGTGGCAAGTTCTTAATACCTTTTTTTTTTACGTGGCGCTTCCTACTATACTAATATCGCCTCTAAGCGCTGTAAGCCACAGGTCTCACTGAGCCATCGAGTTGAGATCATGTTAACCTTTGAACTCATCTACGTCAGTACGGACATTCCACAGGTTTTGTGTGCGTGTCTTATTTGCTTTAAGACCCTACATTCAGAATCCAAGCAGGGTTACTGTGCGTGTTGTAAATCCTGTGGAAATCTATTGTTTCGCTGTTGTCCTGTGCCCTGAAGAAGGCTAGTGTGTGGAAAATGAACGCAGCATGGCGTAGTTTCTGCACATTCTGTATATGATGAGTCACTTCGAGGGCCCTCGGTATTAGTTTCCATTTTTGGGAGCATACGAATGCGGCGTCAACGAGCTGCTTATGCAGCTTTGTGTTTGCATAGGTGTGGAGTGCGGCAGAGGAGTGTTTTGTGAAGGAGGGGCACATGTTTGACACCCGACCCCCTGCGCTCCAGTACCTTCACTTGGGGCAGCTTGCGACCTTGCCCCAGCCCCGGGGGTATTTGCGGCAGCCCTTCCTTCTGAGGCTGTCCAAATGTTTAGAAGTGAAAGTTGAAGGTTCTCCTGTCTGCGGCTGCCCTGACAGCTGTTCCACTGGCACTAGCGAGCCACAGATGCTGCCTATCGCCCGGGGACAAGGCTGAGCTCGCGCAGATACAGGCAGGAATGAACCGGAAACCCACTTTCCGCAAGAGAGCTGACCCTTGGTGGCCCCAGGAAGTGCATCAAGCTCTCTGGTGTGATCGAGGCCTGTACAATAGCCTGCCAAAGCGCAGTCAGCTCCATGGGCATTTTGAAGTGCTGAATCTGATTATAAAAGTTACACAAGTACCAAGAACCCTGGTCAGATCAGCCTCCCTCTCTACATCGCACAATCCTCCACTCCTTAACCCTGTTCGTCAAACCACCCGCTGCTGCTGCGCCGTACCCCACACCATGGTAGGACCATTCGCCTGTATCCACTGCTGCTTCATTTGCAGCAGCACACCTACACTTTCACACCAACTCCTTTACCGTCTACTTGGGAAAACGCCTGACAACACACCATACCGGCACCTCGGCAACAGCTCACATACATGCTTCTCAACATACGGTCGCTCGGCAAGCATGGCACAGAAATTTGGCTTCTCCTCCGTTATATCGCTCCAAATCTCATCTTCCTCATGGAAACTTTTCTCTACCTCACATCAGCTCCTGACATTGCCGCCGCCATTCCAGCGGGCCACAAGTTTGCACGCCAAGACAGACTTCACAATCCAGGACGAGGACCCAATCATCTACAAGGAAACCATCAAATGCGCCACATCCAGACACTGACACCCCCTTCATGGAACACCTGCATTTCTGGCTACAAACAGCTTCACCCTGAAAGCAACCCTGTCATATCGACAACCGATTCTAGAAACCTCATCACAGACTTCATCGCTCCCTCTACTGTCAATTACAAGGACTTCCTACTACTCAACAACCTCACTTACCACCTCAAGGACCCCTGCTCCTCAGTCGTCCTAGAAAACCTGAACCACATAAGACTCGCCCAGTTAATCACCGACCCTGCACACATTGTAGGAGAAAACGTTGGGTCTAATCTTCGCCACAGCAATAAGATAATGTATGATGCTGCGTCCCTACTCCCCTGGAGCGACTGCTCTATCATACACTTCCAGATAACTACGCCCCAAGTCTATGCTTCCACTAGCACAAAGCTACCCCACCAGAGCTGAAACAGTATCGGAAGCTGAGTGGCATATCCCCTCAAAACGAACCCACCTAACACCACCAACAGCTTTGATAAAGACATCCTCAACTTCAATGAATGTTTCAAGAACTATGCAAACTTACTTAAACCCATCATAAACAATAAAGAACAACCAACAAAGAAGCCAGCTGGTACACAGATGACATCCAGGTATCCACACCCTACTGCAAACAGCTAGAAAGAAAATGGAGATGGAGTGTGGCTCACTGGTTAGAGCAGGCAGACCCTGAAGCAGAGGTCAGACCCGGGACCAGGGTTCGATTCCCGACGCGGCAGGGTGTTCAGCTCAAATGTCCACGGACTCGATAATTCTCGCTTCGGTGCCTGACCTAATCATGGGTTCACACTCTGCAACTCTGGGCATTAAGCTTGCTTAATCTCCACAACGGCCCCCCGCGGCGGGATGCCTGGCTTTCACCTTGGGGATGCCCTGTAGGGGCTATCTCACAGGGAAAAGCCAGGACGGGTTCCCAAGGCAAGCGCAGAGATACCCCTTCGGGGGTCGATTCTGGCGCTATATAAGAAATAAAATAATAATAAATAAATAATAACCATTATGCCGTTGCTAGAACTACCTACCAGGCTTCACTCTGGCGCTACCACCAACTCCCAGTCACCAAAAGAATAGCACCAACGGAACGTATACAAGCGAGCTCCAACGGCTGCAAGGAGAACTTCTCACTCATCAAATGATTCCCTTAAAGGCCGCAGCCAACACCATCGCAGGAACTCTGCGACAAATTATCTAACCTCTTCCATGGCAAATTAGAAAAAATCTACAGCAACTTTGGGCAACAATATGACCCCCAAAGACCTTGTCACCAACCTGAGCACCACCAACCAAGACAAACACCTGACTGTATGGAAAATACATACAGAAGAAGATACCACCGCAATCATGATAACAGTTCTCTCAGGAGCCCCAACTAACGCATTCTCCCACCACATCTACAACTTAGGAGGATCACCGATCTGCAACATTATCACCCACTCATCAACACCTCCATCAAATCTGCCAGTTTCCCAGAAGACTGGAAACCTGCAGCAGTCCATAATAATAATTTATTATTATTATTATTATTGTATTTTTTTAAAGCATTTGGCCGACCCAATAGTGAACAGCTTCTGTCCCCTCTCTCTGCTCCCATTCCCAACTTAAGTGATCGAGAAGGCTATCGATAAACTACTCACCAACTGCCTCAAACTCCACGACCCAGTCGACCACTTTCAATCAGTTTTTCGATGCAACCACAGCACAGACACAACACTCATTGCGGCCTCTGATTAAATCCGCACTATCCTGGAACATGGGAAACCACAGCCCTCATCTTATTTGACCTCACTGCTGCCTTCGCTAGTCTCCCACCACACCCTTGTCAGAAGAATGCAAAACAATGGCATCCAAGGACTGGCCCTCAACTGGATTTGTCCTTCTTCACAGGAATAACCTAGCCAGTCAGACTACCATCCTACACATCGGAACCCAAGAATCTAGTCTGGGGAGTTCCACAGGCTTCGTCGCTCAGCCCAACCCTGTTGAACATCTACAGGACACTGCCCGCCGACATCGCATCCCCATCATATTCTATGCCGACAATCCCCAACTTGTTCCATATTTGACCGCCAAGTCCACCACAACTAACTTCTCCAACTGCATGATCAGCATTGCAGACTGGATGATAGCTAACTGCCTGAAACTCAACTCTGACACAATGGAAGTGTTGATCTTCAGGAACAAGAACTCTCCCTGGGACTTAACCTGGTGGCCATCAGAGCTTGAACTCACACCAACCAACCACACCAGAAACCTGGGAATCATTCTAGATGACGAGCTCAACATGACAGCTCAGGTAATGCAGCAGGCTCCTTCTGCTTCTATATGTTCTGCAAGATCTTCATGTGGCTAACCTGGACCACCAGACACACGGTCACACAAGCCCTCATCCAAAGCAGATTAGACTATGGCAATGCCTTCTACAAGTATCTCCTCCAGACCATTCAGAACACCACAGCAACTTTCATTCTTGACATCTCGTGACGCACCCACAATGCACAGTATTTCCGAGAGCTCCACTGGCTCCCTATACATAAACGCTGCCAATTTAAACTAACTAACATACCTTAACAACCACCTTCCCTAACACCAACCCACCAGACACCTCTGCTCAGCCTCGCTCTCAATCGCACACACCTTCCCTAACACCAACCCCCCCAGACACCTCTGCTCAGCCTCGCTCTCAATCGCACACACTTCCAGCATCTGAAAAAGCCAAACTGGAGGTCTAGCATTCTCCTGTATTGCACCCAAGACCTGGAACAACCACACTCGCCACATCGGGGGCCTCCTCCCTCCTCCCTTCTTAGACTGCAATAAGCAGTAGACCTGGATCTTTGACTAATTCCTCAGGGCTTACTCCCATCACCCTTAGTCCTACACTTGCACCCCTACTCCAGCGCCTGGATACCCTACCAGGTGATTAGCCACACAAGACTAATCAACAAAGCCAGTTGATGTCCATAATAATGCACAGCCACACTGAAGTTTCTCATTTGGCACTCCATTCCGAATTTTTTTTAAATGCTTTCCTCTTCCTCTCTGGGAGGCCCGCCACTAACCATTGTCGCCAGTTGAGATCTATCCTATGGCTCAGTAACAGTGTTGCACCTGGGGTTAACCATATGTACTGTAGCTGAGGAGCCACACTTCCTCCATAGTATGGAGCCAAATCTATTCCTCTCCTTGTCAGGCAGAGCTAATGTTATGGAGTTGTAGAACACTTTACCTTCAGTCACAAAAATAAGGCTGTGGCATCACCTTCTGAAAACATTTTATTTGATTATATTCTTCTTTCTGTTACAGTGGCTGCTGATTCAGTGCAAACTGGAACTAATGGCATTAATTACTTGGTTACTGTTAGATGTTTGAGGGTTTGTAGCTGGCATAAAGGTAATCTTTGCTTCACCTCTTGGCAAGTTTTTGTGAAATTTCTATCAAAACCTAGGCACACATAAAAGTAATTCAACAGTATGTATATTACTACAAAAGCTTAAATACAATAGAAACAATGGTCCATGATCATATAGGTAGGGTGATGCTTTGCCTTTAATTCAGTTTTCATTGAGCCAAAACAGAAACCAGCCGACACATGTTTCGTCGCATGTGGAAAATAATTCCGCGACTTCCTATGGGCTGCGAAGGATACAAAGGGATATGTATGATACATATTCCTTTGAGAGGAGTACATGAGAAGTGGTCGGACATGTATATTTTTTCGTGACCTCAAACTCTTGCCAGTGGAAACTCTCGTCACCGTGAGATTGTGAGACAACATTCCATTGTTACAAAATTGGCGTCCGGCTCATAAGTGTGCTTTTGTCTACATTCACAGACCCTTAATAGTGACTTTCTAACAATGCCTATGCAAAATGGTATTACACTTTTAAATACTGTTATGTTATGTTAATATGTGGTTTATATAGCGCTCGGCTACTCAGGCAGAATGTCCCGGCGTTGTACAGATCTGTAGAGCGACGTAGAGCAGAAAACAGGCGCACTAGAGGCTGAAAAGCCAGGTCTTTAGGCCTTTCCTGAAGGACAGGAGATTGTCAGCTTTTCTCAGAGAGAGGGGGAGCTTGTTCCAGAGCTGCGGGGCACAGGCTCTGTAGGAGCGACCTCCAATGCGTGAGTGCTTTACAGATTGAACGACAGCAAGGGCTTGTGTGGCTGAACGTAGCGATCTGGTAGGATGGTAAAACTGAACATGTTTCCTGAGGTAAACTGCACCGGTGCCGTGTAAGGACTTAAAGGTCAAGGTCAAAGTCTTGAAGATGATACGTTTCCTTACCGGTAGCCAGTGGAGTGCCTCAAGGAGGGACGAGGTATGAGATCTGCGGCTTAAGCCAAAAATGGCCCTTGCAGCGGAGTTTTGGACAGTCTGTAAGCGAGATAGGAGGTATTCTGGGAGCCCCAAATGGAGCACATTGGCGTAATCAAGCCTGGATCCAATCATTGCTTGTACAGTGATTCTCCTGTGAGCCTGAGACAATAGAGGTAGAAATTTCCTAAGTGTACGTAGCAGGCCAAAGCATTGGCCGACTAAAGCAAGGATCTGTGGTTTGAAGGTAAGACCATTGTCAAGTTTGACACCCAGGTTCTTACCCAGTCTTTGGACTGGGTAAGAGTGGTCTGCTTAATTCAGGCACTCTGTTCATTTTTGTCCACCATAAGCGTGGAAGGGTATACTCAGATGTGAGTCCCTAGCTCATTGCACCATCAGGATTCAAGCAAGCCGGGCCGAAGATGGCTGAAATGCCAGAAACCGGTCCCCGGTAGCTTGTTTCCTTCCCAGTATAAGAATTGGCTTGGTAGGTTGGTCTGCCCTGTTCCCATGATGCACTGGGCCAGGGTCAGACTAATTTGCATATAGCCAAGTTCTGAGCTGGGATGGTGCAGTGAGCTAAACGGTGATGGATCAAGCCCTGATCTTTGGACTGGGTAGGAGTGGTCTGCTTAATTCAGGCACTCTGTTCATCACCAACCCCTTTTCTGAATCCTTATTCATGAATGTACTGCATCCTGGTTTGATCTGTGTGGAGTAGTGACTGAATAAGAGGAAGGAAGTGATTCGCCAATTTCCTGCCCAGCGTTTTACAAACCAGATGCAGTAAGGATAAGGGGCGATATCATTGAATGTCAAACCGGTCCCTGCTGAGTTTGGGCAGAACCACTATCATTACCTCACGTTGTGAGCACGGTAAGTGACCCTGTTCTCTAGCCTGATTCAACACGTCAAAAAGGCGTTGTGTGGTATGAGTAGGGAAGGTGGCGTAGTATTCAACTGGTAATCCATCAGTGCCCGGGCTCTTATTACGGGCGATTTGGGATATTGCTGCCCTGTTCCCCTTGTTTTTTTGGGTTGAGCCACACTAGCTGGAGCTCACGCATGTAGCTCGGGCCAGAAGGACCGGTGCAGCGTAGAGCTCATTGTAGTAAACTCGGACGGTCCCGTTAATGTCCAGCTTTGAGGTAAGCAGTCCTTCGCTGGCGGATTGAATTGCAGACTCTCTGGGGACTTTCTGCTAGACTTCTCGCTTGAGCCAAGCAAGTGATCTCCCCGAGCGGTCCCCCCTCAGCATGCTGCCAGGCAGTTTCGCTGCCTGTAGTCTTGTATTCGGCACCTTCTCAGCGTCTTTACACTGCATGCACAGTTCTTGAAGCTGCTTGTTCGAGGTCGTATGAGGTCCCCCAGTAAGCGCCTGCGTATCCCATAGGAGGCTGACAAGCAGTGGCTGTGCACCACCACTCTATAGCCTGTGAAGTCAGTGTCCCTATTGCGTGTAAAGTACCGATCAATGCATTGGGTGGAAAAGGAGGGGGTGGGGGAGGAGCAGACCAGGCCTCCTCCTGCAGGCGCCAGGTGGGTATAACTGGGCATGGGCGTCCCCATCGCAGAGTGAGGTGCAACAGGCAGTGATAAGAGTGTGCGTGCCAGGAATTCTGCCCCAGCCCTGACGGAGTTAGGCTGTGCATTAGATAAAGTCAATTATGGTGTTCCAATCGCGCACCTGCGAGTACAAGGAGTACTCGCTGTTCACTGGGTGCAGGAGCCGCCATGCATCCTGAATACTCTCCCGCAATAGCCATCAACTGAGTTGCTGGGCAGCCAGTCTGGCAGCGGATGCTCAGAAAGAGTTATGTGGAATGGTCAAGATTCACGTATGTGGCGCAGTTAGTCCCTATCCCAGAGACCAGGGGAAGATGGGTCCCTGAAAAGTATCGGTGTAAGTATCAAAGACCCCACCCCCTCTTGATGTGTATTGGGAGCGTATATTGCCGCCAGTGCGATAGGTGCCCTGTCCAGGTGATCCTCCAGGGTCACATATTGGCCGGACATGTCTACCCTCTGTGCATGCAAGACATTAGGTACCCTTGGTGATAACCCTGTGAGCAAAGGAAGATGTGCAAGTGCCATACTCCTGCCCTCTCCTTTTGGCACAGAGCTTGTGTAGCACAGTGGCGTTGAGGTGTTTCCTAGAACATAGCAATGTGTATGTGATTCCGCTTGAGGTAAGCATGGTTATAATAGCGATTTGTCACGGTTGCCATGCCCGAACATTCAAGGTGATGATATGGTATTGGGGCATACATGTGTCAGCCTGTGTGTGTGTGTGTGTGTGTGTGTGTGTGTGTGTGTGTGTCATGGCAGGCACTATGTAAGGGAGAAATGTAAAGCCAGTGAATCCGCCTCCCAGCCGGCCCTGAGTCTAGGGAAACCCATAGTTTTGAGTGACCGGCAGGAAGACATCAGAACATTTAGGAATAACGTAACATAACGGGTGTATTTGTAAAGCGCACAATTACCCGAAGGTGTCTTGTGCCGAATAACAGATGTTTATTGTTACCCAACTAAATGGTACTCCTTTTATCGACCTCCGATGGATGAAAGGCTGAGTGGACCCGCCGGGATTTTAACCTGTGACCATGAGGTTGAACACAGGCGCCTGCAGTGGCTGCTTTAGTTCACGGAGCCACCAGACCCGGATACAGAGCATCTTTTTGAACTACAACATCCAGAAAAACCGATCTCCCCACACCCCCTTCCTCCGGGATAGATGCCCTAGGAGGGCCCGTCCAGAAAACCACTCTCAATGAAAACACTCAGTTAGGTGAAAAGAAAAAAAACAGCCAACAGTGGAGTCCATAGAGGAACCTTGGGGTGGCATGGCACTGGATTGGGCGGCTTTGTACGACCCCAGTCTTATTTGCGAAAGTGTTCTGCCATTCCGTGGTGCGGGCCCAAAACGTGAAAATACTTCACAGCCCCGTGTGCAACAAGTCTTCCCTTCGAGCAGGTTACCAGACCTGGTCTGAAGCTGGACAGTGCAGAACGATCATTTCTCTGCTTATAGTGTCCCAGTCACAGGTCATCGGCTGATCTGGGAGTGACCTGCGGGCCCTGGTAGGCCTCCACAGATTAGTGGACCGAGTCACTAAAGTCCGATTCCCAACTCGGATTGGTGCTCGTTCCTGAGGGGAGCAAAGGAGTTTGTGCTGTGGAGAGAGGCCTCCACTACCACACGTGCTCGCTCCTTTTTACCTAGACGGTTGCTAACCTGGAGGGCGGCGCCTTCGACTTCTTGGCTTGGATATGATCCAGTCGCCATCAGCTTGTTCAGGAGATGGTGAATGTATCGAATCCTTCGCTTGGAGCCATGTCCACACGTCTTCTGGTGAGTGGAAGATGTGGGTCTTGTCGCCATTGATAATACGTTGCTTGGCAGGAAACCGAAGAGCAAACTTAAAATACAGCTCCCGAAGATATTGCTTGACATGCGAGTATGACCCACACCCATATTGCACCTCCATGGTGAAATATGGCTACATTCTTATCAGAGCACTTTCGTAGGACCAGGGGCCTTTGTGCGAAAGCATTGTAGGAGCAGGTCGGGGGGTCACTGTAGTTGAGGAGACATGGTATGAGGAGCCCGGGAGATTCAGTGTGGGGGGAGACTCGACCTGGAGTACAGTATGTGCATCCATGGAGAAAACATTTGTCGCACTACCCAACAGGACATATATCACAATCCAGTCTTCTAAGAATAACTCTACGCTGGGCCCTCAGCGCGCTGCTGCAAGCCCAGTAGGCGGATGTTATTCCGCCTTGACCTGCCCTCCGCATCCTCTGCCATGTGGTACAATGTGACAACCTCCTTCTCCACTTGCTTCAAGCATTCCCGTTGGTCCTGTTTGGATGGGCACACCACTGCTAACGCTGATTCAGTGTTTTTAATCTGCTCCGGCAATTTGCGGTGGTCAGCCTGCAGCATATTGACTTCCACATAGAGAGTCCATGCTAGTTTCCAGGGAGGACATGGTGTCCATATATGGCTTGGAGCACTCTGTTGAATCGAGTGGGCCTACAGGGTCTACTCAAGGTGTTGAAGGGTGCCTAGAGTCTTACCCACTAGCGCAGAGTCCATCTCTGTCTCGCCATTACTTGCGTGCTGTGGTTTGGTACCTTTTGGGTTTCACCATCTTCGCTGTCCAATACCCGCCGAGCATAGGGAGAGTGGGTGGTGGTCAGGCCTGGACTAGCCGTAGCGGGCACCGGGCAATCGCCCGGTGCGTCGCACGGGTGGGGGCTGGTTTTGGGCCCTTGGGGGCCGATCTTGTTACAGGGCCCTTTTTGCAGCATAGCTGCAAAATCGGCCCTGTAACAAAAACGGCCGAAAACTGGCCCTGACAAAGAGATCTGCTGCACCACCAACCCCCGGGGGAGGGCAGGCCGAGCACTTTGCCAGGGCCGGTTTTGGTTCCCAGTCCGGCCCTGGTGGTGGTCAGTGCAGTGGGAGTCAAGCCGGCACTTCCACCTTGCATTTGTTAAACTGTGCCACCAAGCATGCATTTAGGCTGATTGCGGGTATCTCTGTTAATGCACACAGTAGAATCGGGTCTGTGGCTTCCTCTACAGGTCAGTAGGCCAGTGGACAGGTTACCATGTGAGAAGTTGGAGGTGGGGCGGCCAGGGTAGACAGTCACACAGCCCGGGCTGCTCTGCCCAACCAGTAGTAAGCAGCTGCCCCTACTCGTTTCTTGCAATGCACAGCATTCGTGGGAGTGGACAACCCCAGTACAAGACAGCCTGTGTTTTCCACTGGTGGGAGCGGGATCCACTGCATCGAGTGAGCGCGCCTGGCATATTGCCTCGCTTCAGGTCTTCCACAGGGCCACCGCCCTTGCTAGCACACCCAGTCAGTGGAGAGCCGGACGGGCATCCTCACACCATGATGGTGTCCAGCGATGCCCCCAGACAAGGCGCAACATGCAGGCTAGTGTGGATGGCAACATGTAAACGGTGGATAAAGGCAGGATACTTAGTGAGCCCAGTTTGGAGCTCCAATTTGCACACCCGCTTTAGTTTCCATCTTTGCCAAGCCCCCCACAGTGTTGCATTAGTTGTAGGAAAATATAATGGCCCATGCCATACATCACTCCGATCTTATGATGGCTGTGTAACATAATGTTATGCGCTACTGTGCCCTCAAAGTTCTGAGTGCCATCTCCTTGTTCAGTCCACTTGAGTCTTGGAGTGTGTGTTTTTTCCGAGTGTACTTTTTTCCTTTGAGCATAATGAGATAACCTCTGGAAACCAATCGCAGCTTGTAATATGGGTTTGTGGTCCTCAATCTCCTGGTTGAATCCTAACCCCCTCAGTCCCTTCTCTCAAACTGTACATTGCCCAACTTCCCTCGAGCTGTTAAGTAATAAAAAGGAAACAGTGGGTTCCCTCAATAGTGGGAACAATTGTGTTTATATATATATTTTTTAATTTATGTTCTTAAATCCACCACGCTGTGGGTGTATTAAGTGAACAGCATTAGTGTGCAAGCAGCAGTGAGTCTGCAGTTTCAGATTTGGACCCTCATTCAGAACCCTGCTATAGTTTTGGGTGATCTTGATTGCCCTAGTTGGAAAACCAAACTGAATTCAGTATCTGTGCAGGGCATTATGGATAGTAGTACTGCTGGGTCACTTAAAGAAATAAATCACTTGATCATATTTAGAAGTGCTGCTTCAATAAATTATCTTGATTAAGTCTAAACCTGTTTTAGGAAATGATGTTAGCAAGGTTCAGAAATTGCTGTTGTAACATCAGTTGTTGTTCTACAATTGAAAACGGAGATGCAATTAGAGTTGCATTATGTTTGCACCTATATTTTCAGGGGACAATGAGATGTCCTTTTCTTTGAACCCCCGTTGCCTTCAAGTTTCAGTCCCAATATTGCCTCCATAAAGCTGCAGTGTATTTAGTTAATTTATTTAATGTTCTTCCTTTTATTGCTTTAAAATGGCTTCCCAGCCACTTACCGTAACCCAAGTGATTCTTTTGCTCATTGGTTTCTTTTTTTGTTTAAAGTAAATCCTTAAGAAGTACCCTGGAGACAAGGAGCATATTACAGATTTTTTCTCAAGGGGAATATATTTTTTTTTATTAAACTGATCTGAGATCCCACACTGGTAATGATAAATAACTTCATCTATTGCTTAAAGGTTTCCATGGTTACTGCTAGTGCGGTGTTGATGCAACGGTGTTTTTGACAGTCTATTTATACTGTTTAATTTTACTGCAGTTCATTGTTTTTGATAAAGTTGATGTATTCATTACATAATACAGATGTTTTGTCTCTTTGTAACCCCTTTACCTCTCCTCAGCCAGTGTTCCTTGTTCTGCCCGTGGGGACAAAGCCAGCTTCCCGATCAAAGTCTCCAGAGTAAGACGTACATCGTCATTGGACACGATCCTTGGGTCTTATCTGCAGGGGCAGTGGCCAAGGGACCCTGATGGTGGTGAACTTGTGGACACAAATAACAAATCAACACAGGTATGTGGACTGTGCCTTTTTATAAGGTCAGTGTCCCAAAACAGTGGTTCACTCTAATCTTCATTTTTGACATCAGAATTTGTTAATGTGAGATGTATAATCCATGCACAAAAAACATATTCGAATACTTAATTCAGAATGTCTTAATAAATGCAGTTGCTGTTGGAAATCCTGATTTGCTTATTCAAATATATTTGGTACTTGCAGTCCTGGGCATGTTGTTTTGCTGAAGTCATAAAAATGTCTGTGCATGTCTTGTTCTTTACACAACTCTACTGATTTCTTTTTTTTTTATATATTAAAAAGCCAACTCTCAATAGGATTAGTGTTAATCTTTCTAGCTCTACTTCTAACTTGATGAGTTCCACATATCTGAATTGACAGGCTCTGCTTCATATCCTTGCTGGGATCTAACGCATAGACCACTCAGTAGAGTGGCAATTGACCCTGGTTGTATACTAGCTGACACTCTTGTCTCACCGATGATGGAAATTTAATATGAGCCTCTTTCATTAGGCCTGAAAATAAAGGGCAATGTACACATCCGCATATTTTTTTATGACCTGTTACTTTAATGTTGTATGAAAACTGCTAAGTTGTTTCCATAGTTTGAAAAAAGCATGGTCCACTAGTCATGCTATTGTGCTTGAGCGTTAACAAATTGTGTTCCTGTCTTTACACTACACACATACTTGGGAGATGTGCTGGTTGTAACTCTGGCATCTGCCAGCTGCACAAGTCTTGCAATAAGCCTTATTGGCACGTCTGGTAATCCTGGGATCACTCTCTAATGTTGGCATGTATCTCCCTTGGGAATTTGCCCAGGCCATCCATTCTCTTTGAGATATAAGGTAAGCCTGTGTAAGGGTTTGTGTGAAGATTACAACACAGATGACACCATTGTAGGCATGCTGTTAACTTCTAGGCTGATTTTAGACCCAAGGGTATGAGCAACAGACTTGCAATATTAACTGAAGTGTCTGTTTAAAGACCACGTAGAGCCATCTGAAAAATAATTTACCAGAAGGGTATTAAAATGTTCCTTGCTGAACTTGTACCCAAGCAGACTACCACACCTGTGTGTCTCTGTCACGAGCACGTACATGAATGATATGCTGTAGCAAAACGAGATGCTATCCGCAAAGGTATGTAGTAACCCTAAGATTTTAGGTAAATGTCTATCATTGGGCACATTGAGTTATCGTCTGGCAGTGCACCTACCCCACTCGCACCCCACTCCTCCCCCACCCCAAATTGCCATGGCTTAATGATCCTCTAATGGATCTTTGAACTTGTACTTAATATTCTACATCTGTTCCTCTGTAAATGAAACGGTGTACCAAAATTTGCCTAAGTCTTTGTTATGGCCCACTATAGTCGCTCTCTCTTGGATACCTTTTACCAGTACTGCCACAATCATTGAGCACTAGCAAGAGAGAATCCCGAAGGCCTGTCTTTGTAACATGCATGCGATGTTTGCTGCTCATACACTCCACCGAAGACCCAGACACCACCAGAGGGAACTTGCAGAACGCCATGGCCAACGTTGATGACTAGATGAGAGCCAGCTGTCTCATACTCAACACCCACGAAACCGAAGTGCTCCTCTTCGGAAGACCCGCCTCACTGTGGGACACCTGGTGGCCCTCCACCCTCAGACCAACTCCCACCCATGCTCTCAAACCCGGAATCAACCAACAGCGAGCTCTTCATAAGACGAAAGGTCAACTTGGTTGCCTCCACCTGGTTGAACACTCTCCGAATGCTCCGTGAAGTCTTCAGATGGATCCCAACCGACACCAGAAGAACAGTCCCTTACGCCCTCATCACCAGTCGACTTGACTACACAAACGCCCTCTATGCCGGAACCACCACCACCACCACCACCACCACCACCACCACCACCACCACCATCCTCCTCCTCAGGTGTTTCACAGCAATCCAGAATGCAGCAGCAAGAATCATCTTGGACGTGCGCAGATCCCACATCACACCACACCTCTGTAGCCTGCACTAGCTCCCGGTCAAGAAGAGATGCCACTTCAAGCTGCTCATGCATGGCTAAAAAAGTCTCCACCACGGGACCAGAATACCTGAATAACCACCTAACCTTTCACCAGACACCTGCGGTCTGCCTCCCTGGCCCTCTCCACCATCTCCCACTATCATCGTGCCCGAGCCGGAGGATGCTCCTTCTCCCACCTCGCAGCCAAAACCTGGAACGACCTCCACTTCCACCACCGAACCTCTGCCTCCCTTTCCAATTTCAGGAGTGGACTCAAGACCTGACGGAGTAGCTCCACCTCACGCAGCTCCTGGATACTGTTGTATAGCGTTTTAGGACCCTAGTGTAATTTTACAGATTCATGCCCTTATATAGGTATAATTCACATTACCCTTATATAGGCATAGCGATCATAACCATATTTAAACATAACCCATCCAGTCCAAATACAGGCATGGCTACTTCCACTAGTTCCAAAAAGCCACAATGATTTCTTGGAAAACACTGCTTCTGCAGTCAGGGACATCCCCTTTCTTGAATATTGATTTGTCCTAGAAATCATGGCGTTTTCAAAGAACTTCCATTCCCTTGGGGGTTCATTGGTGACGTTATTATGTCCGACTTTACATCAAACCAGGCACCTTCAAGGTATAAATATGCCTACACTTGTCCTAGCAAACACCCGGCGGTTTGGAGCAGTCCGACTATCTACTTGCCTGACGCATCTCGCTACAGCAAGTGCCGAAGGAAGCCGACCCGCCAGCTGACGCACTGACAGAGAGGCTGCCTTTCTCTCACTGAGAATCCAGCTCCAGTGTTTCCAAGCTCCCCTTGCGGGGTGTTGGGAAATCGAACCCGAGACAGAGATACCAGACCTCCTTCATTCTAAACCAAGGTACGGAGCTGATTAGACCCTAAGAGAAATCTTGGTTACATTCTTGGCAGAAAAACTAAACCTATGCTACACCATACTTACTTCTTCCCTCGTACTAGACTTAGGTTAGGTTCATCGGGGTAGGCGTATTTTAGAGACACCAGTTGAGTACTTTTACTCTTCTTGCTGTATGCATTATACTTTACAGCCAGTATTATGATTTTAGCAGTTCATTTCTTCTGCATGAGAAAGAAGACTGTTCAATAAATACTTTTATTGAAAACGCCCGTCCCTCTATTTCTCTGCACCTCTGATGAAACGAAGTATGCACGGTTGACTGAGTAAAATATCTATCTATTGCTTCCATGACTCTGAAGATCAATTTTATTCTTGGGGAAACAAAGTTGTCATGTTTATGCGGTTGTCAGAAACTAATCCCTTCTTGTGTATTCGAGAGTTTCTAGTGACCTCTGAGCTAGCTGGCACTCACAATTAAGTCTAATAAATTCGATAGAGACCTAGTCGACCTAAGTCCTACGTCAAATCTATAGGATATATTATTCCAATGCGCTGAGCCTATTGGGAATATAGGAACTACACTACAATACCACGGTGATTAGCATGCTTAGCAAGTACTATTTGATTGTTTCAACATGGCTTGTTCATTTTGAGAATCTCACAGACCGCTATAAACTTCTCTAGCAGCCAGAAATGTGAATTGCCTGTTAATCTAGTACTTATTTGATATATCTCCCTATAAGGTACCAGATGGGCACAAGACTTGCCTGATGATTTTCCTACCAATACAAGAGACATGATCATAAAGAGTGTTTGAAAGAACAATATCTATTTTAGCCCTTTGTATTTTCTGGAGGAAATCCAGTGTCTCCTTTTTTACACTGAGCCTTTAAACAAATGTGAATTGTATCTTTAGTACAAGAGATCGGGCATAGATGGTTTTAGCTTTCGCCTTCTACCCTCCCTTCTACCTCCTAGTACAGCTTTCGCTCTCTCTTGCTACATGGCTGCCATCTCTTAAGTATCAAACAGCGTTTTCTATACTTTCATGATGACCGTTGCATTGCATAATTAAAGAAGAAATATGCTTTTAAGATGGTCAGTCTCCTATATGGTCTTTGTCACTGCCTGCACATTTTAAAAGCATCCAGCATTAGCAAACGCCAGGGTGGCACCCTCTAAGCTTTGGCAAATTGAGGCCAATGCACATTTGCAAATGCTTTTAATTAGCTTGAGGCTAAGCAGAAGCTCATAATGCCCGAATCTCTATTCTCATTGCTGTCCAGCACAACTATACTAGAGGCATCCATCTCCCTGCAAGATTTTCAGAAGTAAAAAATAATCTCTGATGTTCCCTATAACCTTTAAAGCTTACACAGATTGAGTCCTCTAGGATCTACGCTGCATATCTTAAAATATCAATTTACAGAGATGTGGCTGTGCTTATGAGTGGCTCGCTGGTTATGGAGAGTGACCATGAATGGTGTTAAAGAAGTTATGGGTATATCCAGAAGAGTAATAAAAGAAACCATTAAGTGTATGTACACTCTTCTATAATAAGATTATGCAATTGATGATCTTAAACAAGTTTTGAGTCTGTCAGGATTGTACTGACGAAATTGTGCTCGATCAGCACTTTCCATTTTTAACATTCAGAATTTTTTTTCATTCGTTTCTTATTGTAATTTTTGTTTTTAATATATATGCAGTAATCTAACAGCTGGTAGGTGAGGGAATGCTACTTGACTGTAGCACTAGTTCTCGGGCAGATGATCATTTCCGGAGTCTTAACCTTGGGAAAATCCATCCTCACCAACAGGCTGGACCTCAAGCTACATTGAGTACCTGCGTCTGCTTCTTTTAAAACTCCTTGGTCGAGGCATATGAGCTGCAGATTGCACACTATGCATAGATTGCCGCCTAGTGTTGGGCCCGGATGTTTGCAGTTTGTTTTTTCTATATTGAGTGGTGCTTACTTGGGATTAATATCAGACTTTAATGAAGATTCGGTTATGGAACCAGAGCTGCAATTAAGGATCCACGCCGGTTTCATAATCAACCAACCTATCATTCCCTAACTGGTTAACTGTTACAGATGAGTAACTTTCCTTATGTAGAAAAAAAAACACCCAAATGTCCCTCCCGATTCATAAACTTATTGTAGGAACCCAGGTTGCCAGGTGGGGAAAATTCTTTCACCACTACATGACAAACTGAGTACTAGTTTTAAACACGATTTCTCTATACAGCTTTACCTACCCCTAGCAGCGCAGAATTGAGACAAAAGTGAGGCAATGTCGGAGAATGTGCCTTTAGAGTTAACAGGACAAGTGCAACACTTGCATCACTAAACCACTCACTAAAGCTCCCAGTCAAATAAAGTAAAATCAAAAAGTATTTTATGATTAGAATAAGGCCAAAATGACTAAAATTAGATAAGTCAAGTCAATAAATTTATATAGCGCGCTACATACCCAGAGGGTCTCAAGGCGCTTGAAGAGGGGTGGGGAATTACTTGTCAAATATCCACGTTTTGAGTTGCTTTCTGAATGTTAGGTGGTTCTGAGTAAGGTGAAGGTGAGTGGGAAGTGAGTTCCAGGTAGGAGAAGGATCTACCTCCCATGGTGGATTTGTTAATGCGAGGTACAGTGGCAAGGGCCTGGTTGGAGGATCGTAGCTGGCGGGAGGGGGTGTAGAAGGACAGTCGTGTGTTGAGGCATTCGGGTCCGATTTCGTAGAGTGCTTTGTGTGCGTGGGTTAGGAGCTGGAAAGTAATCCTCTTATTGACGGGGAGCCAGTGGAGGTTTTTCAGGTGACCAGAGATGTGTTCTTTGCGTGGGATGTCTAGTATGAGCCTGGCTGAAGCGTTCTGGATGCGTTGGAGTTTTTTCTGGAGTTTTGCGGTGGTACCGGCGTAGAGGGTGTTTCCGTAGAAAGTTCCTGTACAGTACTCGCAAGTGGCTACTGAAGGCTTCCTACCTGTCCAGTCACACAGCATGACTCCTAGCTCCAGGCAGCCTCTAGCCTTAGGTCAGAACAGGGGGGCTGGATGAGAGTCAGTCCTCCTCTGCAAGCACAGCTTCCAAGCTTCCTGTAGCAGTATCTGGTTTGCGTTTCCATGGCAGACAAGCTATCGGATCATTCTTAGTCTGCATAACCATGTAGACGGCGCCCTCCCAGCTCGGGCTTTTGCTCTGACTTCTCCTTCCTCTGGATAGTCTTGTAATATTGAAAAAGTCGATGTCAATATGAATAACAATTTTTTATTGTATAAAAACGAGGTTGCATCTCTATTGAAAAATTTGCTCATTATGAACTCCATGTCAACCCTGACTCAGAAATAGGTAGTCAGGCAGGCGCTGAGACCCAGGCCCAAGGTCACTGTTTGACAGGTACTGGTGGGGTGGCACGCAGCCAGCGGACTAACGTGTGAACAGGAAACCCCAGAGCAGACCCACAGATGGGTGCAGAGACACCAGAATGGTCTTGGGAGAATGGTCCCATGAAAGCACACCTGGCCGGATGGGTACCAGTGTTCCCAAAACCCTATAAATTCAGCCAATCAGGACACAGCACACACTGTGATCACGCGCTCCCCATGCCAGACCTCTGGACAAGTTACCCTCTGGCCATTTTGTGATCACACCAGGTCGAGGCCCATCAGGATTCCTCATCGAATACTTTAATTTATGGCTTCAAAGACCGTGGTTCACATTCCTTACCAAAAAAGGATTGCATGAACTACTTTGTAGATTGTAAGTTTAGACATTCGTCAACCCTATGCCTGTAACTGTTCTCCTGGCTGCACTGTTTAATTAAACTAACTGTTCCTGTTTTGCTAAGCACGTCTTGTATATGTTTTGTCAAGGTATTTCATGTTCAAGCAACAGCCTACCTCCTGAATGCCAGTTCACAGTGCGTATAAGTGAATTTTGCCACTCGGTTTCCAGTTCCAAAAACAAATCTTCACTGAGTCCAGTGCCAGACCCGTTTGTGACTGGCCAACTGGTCTCTTTCACGGGATGACTCCTTGGGTGTCCTTGAGTTGTTGGACTGAACCAACCAATGGATCAGCTGACAATGATGATTTTGTAGAACTTGAACATAATCCTCAAACTATAGGTAGGAATGTGACCTACCTTGACCACTGACTTGATCTGATCATTAGCCCTGCTCCACACTAATTTGTGGATCTGGGTTTCCCATTTTTCTCCGACTTCCAGCTGTGTTCCAGGCTTGACTAAAGAGGTACGGGCCACACATATTCGTTCTTCCTAGACCCCCCCTCCTCACTTAGGATGGTCTGTGTTTCTGCGCCTCTCAAGCGGGTGAAAGGCAGCAGACTCATGCCTGCCTCCAATCCCATACAATGCTTATCACTGAAACACCAACATATGAAGCACCTTACAGATGTAATAGGGGAAAACACCCTATTATAATTCCCCACACCTGGAGTGTGAGTGGCTCTCCTTTACGACAAAGGCCCTGCTATGAGCGGTCAGTTCAAGGTTTTTAACAATTTTACACTAGTAACGTTCAAAAACTAGGCTTATCTTGTTTAGCCCATTTTACATTGGCACCCTCCCATTGAATACCAAGACTGGCCTCAACTAAATTGGTTTGATGATCTCTGCTATTGGGCTTCAATGGAGGACAGGATTGAAATATAGTTTCCCTCTCCTATCCCAGCCCTGACGGTTCTTGTTAAGATTCACTGAAGGGCATTCCGATTGCCTACTGGGTTTCCGAGGAAAGTGGCCACCATCCACACAGCCCTCTTTCCTCTTCTAAAGGAAGGGAAGATCATGAAAAGGGAAACAAGCTAGTCTACAGATCTCTTCTGCAAAGAAAAGGCATGTTGTGCACCTGAGACTGAGAAACTGAATACAGTCCGTCTTATACACCATAAAGGAAACACCTGCACAAAGAAACCAGTTTCTGGTTTCTAAATGTGCAAGTCAAAATATCAGTAGTGTCTCGCAGAAAAAAAGAAAAGGACCATGCAGAACACTACACTTTGAATAGATTTTATTGCAGTGCCTTCCCAAGGAGTTGGGAATTGCTCGGTTAAAACATCAATTCCTGCAGTAAGCCTGACCTGCTGGAGCCTCTTTTTTTTTTTTTTTTGGTCTAAATCCATACAAATGTGTACTTATTATCTTCATGTGAGTAGCTTGACACACCCTTCTCTTGCCCAGTTGGAAGCAGTAAGTATCATTGTGGGTCCTGAGGCCCTGATCACAGCGTTAGACCCATCTGCAAGGAGCCTGCAGCCATTTGCCTGGATGTGCCAAAATTGCATTTTTGGTTTGATTCAGTTTTGAAAAGCCCTGTACCATTCGTGTAAAACGGCCACAAAGTGTCTCCGTGCCAATGTTAAAATCCTGTAAAGTCCCCAACCCCCCAGTTTTGGAATATTACTACGCTGGGGAGTTTCAACCCAAAAATTGTGCTTTTAGAACCCAGTTGTTTCTGATAAGAAAAGATGTACAAGCCCCCCACCCCAAAAATATTGAGTCACTAGCACAAGGCATCTTGTGGAGATACGTTGAGCAGACTTCAACCAAAAGACTATTATCTTCAATTGGAAAGCAAAATGCAGCACACACACCCATCCCACCACTCTTGCCCCAGCACCTTCCAATTTCTACATGTAATAGTTAAGCGGAAATATGTATCCTAGGTCTATTAGGACCAGGAAGGCCACAATCTTTCAAAGAGTTAACTTGATCAATTTCTCTCAGGATTTCTTTTTGCAACCTGATTCATAAACTGATACTTTGTCCATCCCATTCTTTGTAATGTCTTAATTACGTTTCGGAGCTTTCAAAAACTCCTGTAGCCTGGACTTGCACAGCCCGCCCAGTTCATAGCACATTAAGTGGTGAGGTTGCACCTTCAGAGGATCCTCGATTTCCCCATCTGAGATGGACTCTGTGGCCGTCTGCGGTTGAACCGTAGGTCATTGGTGCTGAACTTCTCTTTTGGTCCCAGCCAGTCCATCTGCTGTTATTTGTCCCATGGTGCAGAATAGAGACTCTGTGCAACTAAAGAACTGCTGCTGGATCGTGGGAGTGGGCTATGTTGGAAGGCACAAAAGGCAAATGCAACTTGCAAAACGGGGTCCTAGTGTGGTTTTTATTATTTATTTTGTTGCATGGTTTCTATCCTAAAAATTCTGGAGCTGCTAGAATACACACATGGAATGCTGTGCTGAGAACATCAACTCTCTCCCCAAAGGTTGTGGGTGTCCTTTTCATCCAGTCTCTTTAAGATGAAATGTCCTGGTTAGAACACAGGTTGCATGGGCATCCTCCACGGTATCTTCCCATAACACTGGCTTTAGCACTTGAATGAGCCCATTTTCTTAGAGGGGAGAAGTAAAAAGTTAATATTGGCTTACATAAGTGTAGACCCTAACAAAGACAGACTCTTTGCAGAAAAAAGCCACTGGGGAAGGTATAAAGTACAGCGGTAAGACATCTTTACATTTCATGGGTACTGCAGGGGTGTGTCTTCTGTAGCTTCTTCATTTTAGATTTTAGGTGGAAAAGGGACTATTGTAGAAGTATGCTTATGTACTTTTTCTAAAGAGCAGGAACACTTGTGATAGTTTTGTCTGAACGTAGATACCAGGGAGGAAGTGGGAACAACGAGGTTCAATTTTTAGGTAAACGTTATGATCTGAGGAACAAGCTATATTTGGTTCAAAACGCTGCATCCAAGTCCTGCTTCTGAAGGCTCTCGAAACAGTGAAAAGATTTTAAGATGGGTGCACCGGATAATTGCAAGGTATTGAAGCAAGTAACAATACTTAAACTTGTAAAAATAATTTGCCATTGGTGGCAGAGCTGTGGCCGACTGAAGAGATTCTTGCCGGCCACTGGAGACAGCCTGATAAGGCTTCATCTGCAGTCTAATCTACCTCTCAGTGCTGCATGTACAGAGTATAAATGTAAGTTGGAGCTAGTTCGGGGGGTGCTGCCAAATGGTGAAAGTTCAGAGTACACGTTGTACGATAAGAAGCTCAAGAATTTAAACAAGTACATTCTGAAGGGGGATGCTTTGTTGGAAACAATCCAGTTCCTAAAGTGAATAAACACGGAGAGGGAGGGAAAGCATGCTTTCCACTAACCCTTCATAATATGAGACTGTAGGGAGAGATGGATTGGGGAGGCTTAAATGGTTGAGCAGTGATTTCCTCCCTTCAACCCCCCCCCCCCCCCTCTCACACACACGCAACTCCCTTCCAAAAAAATAATGCATGGAACTGCTCATAATCAGTAGTGGTAGAGACTTTCTCAGTGAAACAACATTATGGAAAGTCCTGGCATAGGATAGCTACATTGCCAAGCACTGGTAATGCTGGAGAGCATATGTGATCTGTTGAGGGGATTTTGAAAACTGAAATATTGGGTGGTCATGTGTTTACAGCATGTCTGCTTTTTTATTTAATGTTCTCTTGTACAGTAACTTGTGTCTTTGATGCGAGGTCTGTGAGTAAGGAAACGGAGGAACATAGCTGCACAGCTCTCATGATTTGCACTGTCCATTTACAAAAGTTTGTGTTGTTCAGTGGTGGTTTGTTGTGTGAGTAGTGAAACCTGCGTTTATTTTTTCCTGATTAATCAATCTTTTGTTGGGCTGTTTAATACTATCTTTGTTGGAAGCTGGCAGTGAAATGAAGGTTGCATTAGTTACGATACAGTTTGACGGTGCTGCACCAAGGCTCTGTGCCTATGTTTTACTGAGAGTAATTCTTTGGGTGCGATGGCATTTTATTTACCAATACTCATGGGGGAAACTGTGTGTGCTTTGGTTTCTCATTGCTGTCTTTTCAGCTGTTTGTCTTTAGCTGAGGAGTCAGGAAGCGGTTTCACCACAGCTGGAGCAGAAATACCAGCATCTGGCATTTCCTGCTTTTCTCATGAGCTTAGTGGAACTCCTGACTGAATATATTGTTTTACCTGCCAGGCATACACCCTCATCGACCCACCAATCCTTCGTTCACAGAGAACTATTGCAGCACTCCTGGAAACTAGTCACCTCTTACTGTGCTTCCTAGGTATGGTAATTACCTTGTGTTATGCCCATCACCACTTAGGGTCTATGGGTCTACAAGACTGTGCTTTCTGATTTGGTAAGGCTGAGGGTGTCTTCAGTGCTTCATAGTAATTAGTGTGTCTTGTACTTAGTAAAAAGAAAATTGCTCTTTGCAGCTTATGGTGTAACATCACACCTATAGTGACATGTTACTGTTGATTTTAATATTGGATTTTTGCCGAAGGATAATGCGCATCTGTAGAACATCAGGACTTCAATGAAAAGTTTTAAAATCTCCCTTACTGGAAATCCAGACATCGGAGTACAAGTGAATTCCATTAAACATCAAGAAAAGTTACTTGTTCGTAATTTTTTGTAAAACTTAAAGAATAGGTTGGCAACACCTTCATAGCTGCCAGGCTAACACAGCTGATGTGAATTTGGTGTGTTAGTTGGGTATGGTTTTTATTGTTTCTATAGCTGTCTTCTCTTGGCTTGACATGGCCTGCTAAGAGCCAAGTAATCTCATAGAAACCTGGCCATAGAGAGTCTATTAAAAAAGCAGGCTGATGGCACAACTATGGACTACAATAGTGGTGTATGTCTGAATGAGGTGTTAAGGAGTGGGAGTGGTATATCCGTCTGAGGTTACTGGGAATATACATGATGGGAGGAATCCTTAGTTGACTGACACATTAGTGGCTCCAAATCAAGATGTGGAGGAAGGCTAGTCCCTAGTACAACTCTGGTAAGGGGATTTTATTTGGATCATAATGGGAGTATTCAGAAGGTTTCTTGAGGGTGGCCTCTAATCAAGCAAACAGGTGCCAAAACAAAGGGAGTGCAATGGAGTTTAGTGGCTGGTGGGAGTCTTAGTGGTTGGGAGCAATGCCTCTGTACAGCCGAATGTTCTGTTGCCACCCACCACAGACACAGTGGTACCTGGGAAAGGGTCATTTATCAAATCTGCAAGGTGTTTCTTGCACACACCTGTATATCCAGGGATGGAGAGGGCAATAATGAGTGCCAAAGAGCACAGACTTCATTTCATCAGCAGCTTGGTGGGTGTATCTTACTGGCTGGACATTAGAGGTGGGTGGCACGGTAGCAGGGCTGTTTGTTATCTTGCCATGTTTTTCACTTGGGAGTTCGATTCCTCACGATAAAAGTACAAATCTGGCGCTACATGGTCATTGCGGTGTTTAATTCCGACAGAAGTTCTGTGAACTTGTGACATCCAAAACTGGATTTTTTTAGCCGGTTCTATGGTGAATTTTCAAAACCTAGATTACATTTGTTTGGAGCTGTTTGGGGCTAGATTTAATTGTTCACACACTTCTTTCCTTTAGTCGCTAGCTCCGATTTCTCATACACAAACGCTAAAACATTTTCCCTCTCTACAGACTCCTTCGTCGTGGCCTGAAACGGCATTGAACGGAGCCAGTACATGGTCTCACAAGAGGTCTGCATCATGGGGCAACAATGAGTACCATAAAGAGGTAAGTATTTTTATGATGCCTGAATTGCGCAACCAAAGCAATGCATGTTTAGGCAAACTTGTTTCCTTATCTCCTGCAGCACATCTAGTGAGTTGTATGGCAAAGGCATGCCTTTACCATGCATGCTTTTACCACGCAATTTCGTGGAAAAGGCATGTTTGATAAAGGGATGGGTGGTAAAGTTCACACCCCATCCCCCTCCACCCTGAGTCCTAAAATCCTGGTCCCTGCCCTACAACCCGAAAACACCTCTTCAAGCCGTAAAAACGACCCCACCCCTAAAACGTTAAACTATCCCAACTCCCCCTGCCCTGAGCCCTAAATTTCCCCCCCCCCCCCACCCCCCAGCCCGGAAAGGCTGTTTCCCCATCTCGTGTGCTTAGATATGTTCCAAGTCTCTTCACTAAGTGTGGCAGGGTATGCTCAGACGTGAGTCCCTTGCTCACTTTGCCACTGGATTCAAGCAAGCCGGGCTGAAGAAGGCTGGAATGCCAGAAACCGGTCCTCGGTAGCTTGTTTCCGGTCCAGGGAAGGCATGGCTTGGCAGTTCGGGCTAGGCTGTTCCCATGAGGCACAGGGTCAGACTGATTTGCATATAGCCATGTCTGAACTGGGGTGGCAGAGTGGGCTAAAGAACGGTGATGGATTAAACCCAGATCTGTTGACTGGGTGTGAGTGTTTGATTGGTTCAGATGCTCCGTCCATCACCACTCCCTTTTGTACCTGCAAGACATAGTCCCAGTTGCTCCTTTTCAGATCTTGAGTACTGTTTCCCATTCATAACTCATGGGTATCATGTCATGTATATATTATGTCAGCTAGTGAGACAATCAGAAACTGCCTCTATGGATGTTAATTCAGAGCTTTCCATGTTAGTACTGCAGTCATGTGTGCATTCTGTGCAGCACATCCTTAAATCGTCTCTCATGTATGCCCTTGTCAGTTTTATATTTTTTTCAGTCAACCTGTGTGGATTCAAACGTATGAATTATTTCTTTATTTGTATGGTTAATAAAAAAAAATGCAAAAAACAACCAATATATTAAAAGGAATAAAAGTGAATATATATACCCGACGTATTCATAAAACCTCCTTTTGCTGTTTTTAGTTTAAAACAATGGAAATAATAAGTCTTTTAGGCGCAACAAGTCAGTCTTTCAGTGGTGGCCAAACTGGGTATGCCCCTCACTCGGATATTTTCCACAGGCAACCTGTAGAGACTTATCCATGAGTACTGTGCGGGTATAATAAATACATTTAGCAGAGTTGGCCATATGCTTCAGTGTCCAATGTATATAACTGTTGGACTGCCTCGTTTGCTGTGCACGTGCCCAGTCCTTTTCGACAAACAAAAAATCTCCAAATGCCTATGGATCGGGAAATGCTAAAATATATTTCTGTACACCACCTGTATTCCGCTCTGTTTCGACTAAGGCTCTGTGCCATTTATTTTCCTGCTATATATATTTCACAATAATCGGGGCGAAGTCTTGTTTGTTGTAGGAAGTATCACTTCATGAAATTGTATCCATAAGGGAAAGAAATTACAGCCAAAAAGGTTTCCTCCGAAAGGTACTCAGGCATTCCATGTATTGGACATACCAGCTTGTCCTCGTGTCCTGCTTGGAACCGGAGTAAAGGCACGTCGAATCAGACGAGCTCACGGTGGTCTTTCACCCCATTTGCCAGCAGGATAATATTTTAATGGCCCTGGTTACCTGTGCCTTCATTCTCTAGAATTTGATCGGCTATGATACCATATTTCGAAGACGCAGGTTAATTTTAGCGAAAGGACTGCCTTTCCAGTGATTCTTCAGTTTTCCTGCCTCCCTCGAAATCTAGATTGTTCGTGGGATTGTATGTTTCAGATCAATTTACACAAACACTTTGTAGATGTTGTTTACTACCACCAGACCCTGGAAACAGTTTATCCAAATTATCCTTTTCTGAGAAACAGATCTGCAGTTCCGATTGCCAGTTAAATATTGTTCTCTAAACCACAGACTTTTCTCGGTGTTATCGGAATAAACTATACTTGGCATAAACTCTCATGTCCACTACTGGGTAGGCCTCCTAAATAAATGGGCCTTCAGAATAAACTAGTTTATACTTGTAACCACATCTGTCAGTGCCAGCCAAGTGATCTGGCTTAGGGGAATAATACAGTCTCGTGTCAAGGATACTGAAGGACGACACAGTGCAGAAAGGATCACAGGATGTTAGCTGGGCAGAACCCACCACACCGTCCAAATTCCATAAGTCTTGCATTTTTACCAGGGCGGACCGTGACCATCTTCCAGCCACTGAGATCCTATTCCTCTCCTCACAACCCCATCCAACATTTAACCAGTTTGTTCCTCCTAAGCTCTCTCCCACCATTTTTGATAAACAGTCCTGTGAAGCAGGCTTGCAGCAAGCCAGACAATATATGAACACATCACTTAACCACCCCAAATGCAATTTCAGAGCATTCCCTTCATTATTTGACTGGGGTCAGCCTTTCGCTGCCCTAAATCCGATCCCTTTAATGAGGCATAGCAAACCGTCTTTTGTAGCTTCTGACCTCACCATAACCTTTCATTTCTCCCTGCTTTCATCCGTCTCCATCCATGCCAATGTAATCAACACGCACGGAGTCTTATATAAATGGTGGGGCAAAACAAAACGAGGCCAGTGAACTCCCGGAGTTGTACACTCTATAATAACTCGCCCTCCCCTTTGCATTTACCCTGTCCTCCCTTAAAATGTCCCTCAATACTTATCTACTCCTTGCATCCGAGTATAGGCTGAAGCTTCGCTTCAGACTTTTTAATGTGTGTAATCTGTCGTGTGGCATTGAAATACCTGTGAAACTCAACCTGAAAAATAAATCCATATTGTAAGAAAAGGATGGATTTCTTTTCTGCACAGCTGTGGAAACAATCTCCTCAAGGGGCCCGAGTCTTTCTACTAAGAAATGTTATTATAAAATAGAGGTAAATGGTGCCTGTCAGTGCATGCACTGTTACATATTACTGGCTCCACTCCCCAATTCCTTTCAAACCAATTTCTCCCTAAGCTTTTTAATTGCAACGTAAGGATGGATAGTGGTTCGTTCATACTAGGCGGAAAGGTGAGGTGTTTGCGCTCTGAAGGCACTCTGTCTCTTGTTTTGTTGACTGGATTGTGCTCAGTCACTTCAAATTGTTCTGCCCTTAGGTTGTGAAGGTAAAGCAACAGTTGCAGAAGACCAAGCTCAGTCAAGGCAGCCAAGCCAACTGCTCGCCAGTTCTGGGAGATCACGCCCTTGGCTTCCCACGGGTAGGTTCACTCCTCTTTATTGATATTTGGACCACAGCCTAGGGCTGTTCTTACATGTACGCCAACCTCTACTCTGTGCAATGAGATAAGCAAAACTGATGGCTACGCTAAAGTGGGGGTTGGAAGGAAAGGGTGGGTGTCAGGAAGAGACTGGGAGGTGTGTGTGTCCAGGATGCTTGTCAATTCAGTTACTGTGCTCAGCTGGCACTCGGGTAACTGAAGAGGAGAAAATGTAACACCTTGACAGCAAATGAGTGTTTGTTTCGAGTGCATATGTAAACTAGGAATACATCATCTTTGGCTATCTGTCTTCTATGAAGCAATGATCTCTGAGCTGACTGTCCATTCTTTTTGTTTCTTCCTTCTTGTGTATTTCTTCCTCTGGGACTATGTTTAATATTCTCCCAATCTTTATCTGCTGCTTTCAAGTTCCTCATCTGAACACTGGCCTTCTGTTGCAGGACTCTCCTCCTTCATGCCCTGGGACTTCTCCATTCATCAGACATCGACTGCGCCGTCACCGCAGCCTAGAAGATCAGGAGCTGGAGGACATGTTTGTGAAGGAGATGGGAGAGCAGGAGCTTCTACGGGTGTGTTAAACTAGTATAGTTGGAAATTCTGATAAAGTGAGCCAAAGAGCAGAGGAAGATGGTACCTCAATAGAAATTGGTACCAATGATCTTCCGGATTGTTTTGTTTTTAAAAGGGCTTGAAGTCATTCTTCAGAATTTTTAGGAATGTTGATGGTGTGACTGTAGGGTACAGAGGGAAACAAAGTAGTGTGCACTGGGGAAAGGTAATCACTATCGAGGACAAAGGGGATTTTGGGGGAAGAGCCTTTCACCTTAACAGTGATTGTAGCAGAACTATGCCTCATGTATTGAATGAATTCTTTTTTGCTTATATGAAACAAACCTTTTACAGAAATCGAAAAGCGGCAGCATAATCGCAAGTGATAGCAGCAGAAATTTGAAATAGTGCTGTTTGTTTGTGTTTAAAGTTTTTCTTTACTCTAACAGTAAGCCACAGATCTCTTTGGGAGGTTGGAATTCAGTAATTTATTCTAATCAACTCCTTTATAGACTAGAGAAGCCTTGAAGAGCAGGTTTGTCAGAAGGTTTGGCACAGATGTTTAACTCCTGAGTATTTGAGCCTCTTGGCACATGCAGGACTTTTCATGCAGTTATAAATCAAGCAACTGTTCCACTGCTTAGTTCTAATTCTTCATGTCCTGGATAGGCAGACGGATCGCATTGACTTGTGACCTGCAGGTTCATTTAGTTGGTACTAACCGAGTAATCTTGCTTCTGCTAGAAGTTGTGTCGGTTGGGGTCTTTATATTGGTGCGTCTTTGGAAAAGTCAAGTAGATGAAGTTACTGTTTCCTCAAGCAAGGCTTTGCTCCAGGTCTGTCTAATAGCAGATTCGGTTTGGATAATCCAGAGAGTGCATTCAGCACAATTGAAACCTACACGACATAGAAAGACACATCCGTTTCTCTGCTCTGGTTTGTAAGGAGCAATCAGTTTTTTGTTTTTTAAATAAATACTTTGAGCTAGCAGAGGAATGGGTCAGCTGCAGTTTACAATTACCCAGACGTCTAGGGTTTCCCTGGTGCTGATTCAAGAATCGGCGATGTGTATTAATTAACCAGCAGAGTTGGTTTTCGAGCTCAGTTTGCTTCCTAAAATCAAATGGCCTGAACGTTTCATCTGGAGTCTCCTATCTGAAGGTCATATGTACAAGATTTGCGCCCTTGCTGGGATTTTTTTTTTTATTCCGCCGATGGGATCAAGTGACCAATTTATAAGGGGAGCTGCGAAATAAACCACACTTCCCCAATTGTATACTTTCAAGATGCCTGCCTTCAAGAGCCAGCCACCTACTACAGTCTACTGGAAATAGAATATTTATGCATCCATCAATATTCTTTTTCCAGTAGACAAAATGTAATTCAGCTTTTTCACCTTGCTGATTCCCAGGCAATAATTAGTTGGTAATAATGATTGGAATCTGGTAGTTGCAGAATATGTAACCAGAAGAAGCCCCAGGCTGCTCATGAAATTGCGAAATTCACTCCTGAAAAACCCTTGATGTCCCTAAATTGGGTTCCGAATGTCCCTAAATTGGGTTCCGAATTGGAGTCTACCATCACCTCACCTGTTGCTCCTGGATTGTACCTGCTCATTTCTTTTGGCTTTCTAAATGTATTGACGATGAGCAGAGTTCTTCAGACATTAAAGAATTTGAAAATCTAGTTATGACAAAGATTAGGTTTTAGCCCTTTATTTTATCTTCCAGTAGCAAATGCTTTACATTCGTAAAATCACTGTTAGGATTGGCATGCCTGAACATTGCGTTGTAGAACCGTGTCGTCTGTATTAGAAAAGCCTGTATTTGAATTAATTTTACTTAGGGCTGCTGTTAAGGCGGGTTTAGCAGTGCTGTATGTAGTAGGAGGATATCAAACACAACAAGATGATGGACGGAGTGCTGAAACTTTTCAGCCACCCCCGTCACAGATCTGGGTTTAATCCATCGATGGTTTTTTATTTTTTATTTTATTTATTTATTTTGTGCTCACTATGCCACCCATGTGCCATTCAGTCATGACCCTGCTCCTCTTGTAGACAGTCCAGTCCGAACTGCCAGGCCAGGTCCTCCTTGGAATGGAAACAAGCATCTTGTGACCGGTTTCGGGGTATCACCTCTCATCAGCCAGGCTAGCTTAAATCTAGTGGAACAGCGAGCAAGAGACCTAAATCTATGGATACCCTTAGCCACTTATGGCAACCATAGCAAATAAAACAAGATGATGGACGGACTGCTGACATTTTTCTACCTCTCACCCCCAGTCACAGATGTAGGTTTAATCCATTGTTCTTTTGCTCACTATGTTTGAACCCAGCCATATGCAAATTAGCATTGACCCTGCTCCTCATGGAAACAGTCCAGCCCGAACAGCCAGGCCAAGTCCTCCCTGGCTCGGAAACCAGCATTCTGGGACTGAGGGTTGAAAAGTGTCAGTACTGCGTCCATCATCTTGCTGTATTTGCTATGTAATCGGAGTATATACAGAGGTGCTAGCATGTCTGAGTTTATCAGTAATTCAAGTTACGCTGTGATATTAGTTGGCCTGTGATATGTTCCTAGATGATCAAATCTAGTAAGGAGGTGTGTCCTGGGAATTACAGTAGCAGGCTCAGCAGGTGGTGGAAAAAGGGCTAGAATTGCAAAACTACTAGGACCGTGTTTGGTGCAGAAGCAAATACATCTAGAGTAGGAAATGGTTGACAGTTTGAGTCCTTTTCTTGGTTGGCTCGTCTTTGCTAGTCGTGTAGTGTGGAAACAGCTGGTTTCTCCCTGGACACTATATATTGCAAGCTTATTGGCAAAACGGTCTTTTTTGTGTGAAATCCATTTTAGATGGTGTAGTAAGTCTTGAATTTAATAGATGTTGGCAGGGAAAGCCAAAGCAGATTTTTTTGTTGTCATCCATGACTAAGCAGGTTCAGGGGACAGCCTTCAGAGGGTAAAGTCTGGAATATCATTCTTCAAAATATTCCCCTCCATCTGTGTGAGAACGAAAAATGGAGCACTGTTAATAGAAAATTGTACTGCCCTTGTTAGTTGGACATATTTCACATACTGCAGCAGTACTTGGTTTACCCCTGGCAATAGTTGGATCATCTGTTTTCTTTTCCATGACCCAAAAATGCATTTTGTCAGCAAGTTTGAACTAAGTGGAGCTATTCACCATTTGGGACAAACTGAAAGAATATAGCTGCCTCTGATGTGCTCAGCCCCGGTGACCTAAGAAGCCCCCTGTATAGGTACTGCTTAAGCATTGACTTGTACTGGTTCATGAGTGAGCCATAATATGTATAAATAAATTAATAATAAAATCATATATGCAACTTCTACTCATCTCATTAGGTTCTGGATGTTCCAGATGGACATCGGGCACCAGTTCCCCCGAGATCTTGCAGCGACCTCTCCCTTCTGTCTATGGAGTTCAGCGGCCTCCTACTTCCTCTGTCACCATCTCTCCGCCTTCTGCCAAGCCCAACAAGAGCTGGTTCCGAAGGGACCCAAAGTGTGGCACTACAGTCTCTGTTAGATCCACAGGAAAAAGGTAAGTCCTTGTATCTGCAGATCGTGTAGTGAGCATTTTTTTATTTTGCATACTAAGCTGTTTGCCTCTCTAGAAGTCTCCAGAGCTAACTAATGTGTGAATGACGTACCTAATGAGATCATGCTGTAGTGATTACAGTAATTGGATGATTGACACTTACAAGATTTGTGGAACTGTAATAGTGCCACCTTGTGGCCAGTAGCAGAATTGCTTCAGGTTGTCCTAAGAGTGACAAGATGAGTGCTTGTGACCCTGCCCCGTTCCCATGGGAGCCCCAGCTCTACGTGCTATATTTTCTTACAGAAGAAAAAAGAACTTGTTTCTGGTTAATATCTATTCACTTATTTCATTGAGACTGCATCTCTCCTGCTAGGAATTTACCACCCAATCATTCTGCTTCATTGAAAACCATCTTGAACCGTTCCTCGAGTATCACCCCCATGTTATGTACTCTGTTGCAGTCAAGCTTGGTTCACTGTACATGAGTCATAATTTTCGTTAAAGCTGGTGAAATAAATCCACTACAGGTGTGGGTTTTTGACCAATTAAGACTTTGATCCTGCTGGTGAATTGATTTCACATTTTGCCTGGGCTTCATCCACAGTGGCAACTTGGTGTCATATTTTATGTATAAAAGTAATGCTTTGCTTTGCTTCAAAACAAGAAGGGAATTATCACATTTCTTCCCCAAACAGCGCGATGAAAGACCATGTCTACTGTCATGTGAGGGCAAAGCACAGGATGAGCCAAGAGTAGAAACGATTCGGGTTAAACCCATTTGAGGGCACAGCTCCAACACAGACTTTAGTAAACCCTCCTTGTAAATAGGACGACTGGCAGAGTTGGCAAATAAAATGCTTACCCTCACGTGAAGGCACAGCACAGGATGAGCCAGGAACTGACAAGATTAGGGTTTTTTTATGGCACAGCTTCAAAACAGCACATAGTAGGCTCTCCTTGTAAATAGGACAATAAGCAGAGTTGGCAAGAAAAATGCTTACCCTCATGTGAGGATACAGCGTGAGTCCCAACAGACAGGCTTACCCAGCGTCAGGGCACAGCTCCAATTAAATTTTTTTTAGACTCAATGTTACACAGGACGACTGCCAGACTGCTGTGGGCGACAGGTTGTAGGTCACTGGTGGGGTCATGCTGGCAGTTGGGGTAGCTTTTCCTGTTGCAGGAGATCCTTTCATACTTTGTAGATTTCTTTCTTAATATCTTGTAGTTTGAAGTACTTCTTGACTTGACAAACGTAGGTTCTTTCTTAAGATCGTCGCCAATATGTAATGATGAGAAGTCCACACGTGATGTAGTATTTAAGTGATGCTTTAATCCAAGTTGAATAGAGAGACCCCACCAGGAGCATCCAACATGGTGCTCCGCCCAGCCAACTGTAATCTGTCAGGCAGATCACCAACATTCTGATAGATGCATCACATGAACATTCCAATAGAGGTAGAGAGGGATAGCATAGAGAATACCAAGATACTACATTACTCTGCCATGCCAAATACCAATATAAACATGTTTGTTCTTTATACAGAATATAAAAAAGTAAACGGAAAAATGAAATTTGCTTAGTTTGTGGTTTGGTTTTTGATGTTCAGCCATGTCCTAATAAACCTTTACCATCACCAGGATGCAGGAAGTATCAAAGATGAATTGGTGATCTAGCAGGAAAGGTGCTAAAGTTATCTTTTACGGATTACATCATCTGTGCTTCAGAAAAATAAAGCATCTATGTATTTTTTCTACGCTAGTTCAAAATATACGTTTTCCTTTGTTATAGTAATCTTTACGTTCGAGGCATGTGGGCTGCTGAATTCATATCTGTGCATAGATCGCCGCCTAGTGTTGGGTCCGGATGATTGCACATTGTTGTCCTGGAAGAGTCTTCGAAGTATCACGAGATAGGTGGCTCCTCCCCTGGACTACAGTGCGCATGGGCATCGCCTCCATCCCCAGATTGTTTTTTTCCGCCATTGGGTTCGGATGTGTTTCGGTTCCCTCTGTCGGAATCGATAGTTGTAAAACTTTTCTAACTCGAGACCAAAAGGTCTTTAGGCTGGGCGTCGGTATTGTTTCGTTCGGGTTTTGTCTGTTTCTCAGCTCCGAACTCTTGCTACCCATCCGCGTGCTCTCGGCGCGGACGGGCCTACTCGACGCTCCAGACATGGAACGAACTCCGTTCAAGAGGTGCCCGGTGTGCACCTCCAAGTATTCACACCTCGATGTGCACCCTGTGTGCAACAAATGTTTGTCGCCGGACCATGATGAGGCCAGGTGTATGGCCTGCTCGAAGTTCCGGTGTAAGAAGACTCTCAAGATTCGTCGGGCCGCTAGACTCCAGGCCTAGTTATCGGCACCCCCGGCGCCCCCACCGGACAACATCTTCGAGGAATTTGTTGAAGACGACAATGTCCTACAGGTTTCGGACTCTAGTCCCGCGTCCGAAAGGGATGCCTACGACGCGGGTGACGAGGACTTTGACGAAGCCGGCGACGAGGTAGGGGACGACGATGGGGCCATTGCCACCGTGGGGGATAGCTCGGAGGAAGAGCATCCCCAAACTGACTCTGGGGTCAACCCCCTTCATGCGGCCCAGGTCGAGGGATCGCCTTCGGGCCTTACCCAAGACCTCGTTACTAGTCCAGCAGCCCCGCCTCCGGGCCCGGTCACGGACATTTCTGATGCGCCACTCCCGTTCACAAAAACGAAAGTGAAGCCGTTGGGATCCACTCCTCTGGTTTCGAAACCGAAAGTGAAAGCTGCACTGGTGCAGAAGGCTCTGGAGGCATCGAATTCCAAGAAATTCAAAATGGCCGACTTGAAGAGCCGCGCCAAGATGGCCGACCCGAAGGCCTCGGGGTCGACGCCGAAGGCGAAGTCGACCGATGCGGCCGCGTCGGCGCCGAAGATGGTCGAGGTCGATGACCCGAAGAAAGCTTCGAAGAAGCGTCAAGGCGATTCCACGGCTCTGGCTTCGCCGGCTCCGGCCGTCGGGGACAAGGAACATGACGTGTCGGCTCCGAAGAAGGTGCCTCTCGCCGACCCGACTCGGGGAAATCGCTCGAGCCGGTTACGCCCTCTCCGGCCTTAAAGAAAAAGGTCGCGGAGTCCCGCAAACGGATTCGGAAGGACACTGTGGTTCCCGAACCAGGGGATGTGGTGTCGAAGCACACAACGAAGCCCACAAAGGCGCAGACGCCTATCCGCTTTACCCTGCCGCCGAAGTCGACGCCGAAGGCTTTTGGTCCGAAGCATGGGGCGGGCGTGCCCTCGAAGGAGGTGTCGACGCCCAAAGCGTCATTGGTGGTGTCGACGCCTCGGCTCCAGCCACTTGCAGAGGAAGAGCGTCGAGAGGTCATCATCGACGCCAATACCGGAAAACTGTCTCTCCTCAAGAGGAAAATCACCACGGAACCGGTGTTGGAACATTTTCGTATTCCTCTTAAAAACAAGAAGGACTCTGCGGGTACTTCGGCCCCGATAGAGCCCGCATCTCCACAAGCCTTAGAACATTCGCCAACGCGTTCCAACGCAGGGGATGGTGACGATGAGGAGGTCGAGTACAACTATCCGGCGTACTCGGATCCGGAGGAGGAACATGAACCTTGGTCTGCCGGAGGCGACCCGGAGGACCCGCATTCGGGTCAGGAACCGCAGCTCTTTGCGGCAAAGACCTCGCCGACGGAGGACTCGGCAGCCTTCAACGCTTTGATTGAAAGAGCTGCAGCTAACCATGATGTGGAGCTGCATTCAGATCCTGTGGATGTGGACTTTTTGTTTGACACTTTCTCAGTGGCTGAAAAGTCAGTCAAGACATTACCAATGCTCAAGGGAGTACTAAAGCACGCGGCGGAGGTCTTCAAGGAGCCCACTCGGGCGCGTGTCATCAATCCTCGCATTGACAAGAAATATAAGGCAGCGCCCTCGGATCCAACATACATCAAGGGACACCTGCCACTGGACTCTTTGGTTGTATCCAACGCACGCAAGAGGGTGAACTCACAGACCACTGGTGACGCTCCTCCCCCAGACAAAGAGTCAAAAATATTTGAGGCCTCAGGGAAACGGATTGCTGCGCAGGCAGCTAATATTTGGCGAATCTCAAACACCCAGGCCCTACTTGCACGCTACGATAGGGCTCATTATGACACCCTAGAAACACTGCTGCAACACTTGCCTGACCAGTACAAGGAGGCAGGGGAAATGTTAATTCAGGAGGGAAAGCTCATCACAAACGCTTCCATCAAATGTGCGCTGGACGTGGCTGATACAGCCTCCAGGGCAATCAACACTAGTGTGTTGCTGAGAAGACATGCATGGCTTAGGATATCAGGTTTCAAGCCGGATATACAGACAACCATCCTGAACCAAACAGTTAATCCTGACCACCTGTTCGGCCCTGAGGTGGATGCGACACTGGAAAAAATGAAGAAAGACACAGACACTGCTAAGTCGATTATAAAAGTAATACCCAAACCTCATACACCAACAAGGGTAGAGGTGGCTACAGAGGCAACAACATCAAAGGCAGGGGACGTGGAAACAGCTCCAGGTCCACCACCGCCAACAAGCAGTGACGTCTTGTCACTGCCCCCCGACCACACAACACCGGTCGGGGGGAGACTCCAGCAGTTCCTGCCCGCGTGGAAATCCATCACCACGGACAGGTGGGTCAAGTCTCTTATCCAGTACGGTTACTGTCTGGAACTTACTTCCACTCCACCGAACATACCTCCAAGAAGCCGTCCTATGTCCGGCGAGCACTTGCACTTTTTGCAGCAGGAAGTTCAAGTCATGCTGCAAAAAGGGGCAATAGAGCTCGTCCCACTGCAAGAAAGGGGAACAGGGGTTTACTCTCTGTATTTTCTAATCCCCAAAAAGGACGGATCCCTCAGGCCCATCCTGGACCTCAGGCCCCTCAACTGGTACATTCTCTCGGAGCACTTCCATATGCTCACGTTACAGCAGGTACTCCCTCTGCTTCAACAGGGGGACTTCCTGGCTACGTTGGATCTGAAAGATGCATACTTTCATATCCCCCTGCATCCTTCCCACAGGAAGTATCTCAGATTCACGATTCAAGACCAGCACTACCAGTTCAGGGTTCTGCCGTTCGGGGTCACCACAGCGCCAAGGGTCTTTACAAAGTGCCTGGCGACTGTGGCGGCGCATCTACGACGCCAAAACGTCCACGTCTACCCTTATCTGGACGACTGGCTCATTCAGGCAAAAACAGAACAGCAGTGCGCCGACCACGTGTCCCGCACCATTCATCTCCTGCACGATCTGGGATTCTCTCTGAACTACCCAAAATCCCATCTCCAGCCCGCCCATGTACGGCAGTATCTGGGCGCGACGATAAACACTCTGGCAGCCACTGCGCAGCCAAATTCAGTGAGAATCGCCAGTATCCAAACGCTGATCCAACGATTCAGGCCTCAACACTCGCTTCCAGCGAAAGTGTTCATGCAGTTGATAGGCATGATGGCCTCCTGCATCTCCATTGTCCCGCACGCGAGACTACATATGCGTCCGCTTCAGGAGTGCCTAGCACGTCAGTGGACTCAGGCTCATGGGCAACTAACAGACCTAGTGTTGGTGAGCGGTCGGGCGTACAACTCTCTGCATTGGTGGAATCCACAAAACCTTTGCAAGGGCTGACCGTTCCAGGAGCCTGTGCCGCAGATTATCCTGACAACGGACGCCTCTCTCCAGGGATGGGGAGCTCATGTACTCCACTACACAGTGCAGGGACTATGGACACTACAGCAAAAGAAGATGCACATCAATGTATTGGAATTGATGGCAATCTTCTTGGCCTTGAAGGCATTCAAAGTACACCTGTGCAACAAGGTCGTGTTGATCCGGACGGACAACATGACAGCCATGTACTACATTCAGAAGCAGGGAGGCACACACTCTCCGCAGCTGTCTCATCTGGCTCAGAGCATGTGGAAGTGGGCCATTCAGAGGAACATCTTCCTCATGGCAGAGCATCTCCCAGGGAAAGACAACCAGATGGCGGACCTGCTCAGCAGGCACAGCCATCAGATGCACGAGTGGGCGATACATCCATCGGTACTCCAACCGTACTTCCAAAAGTGGGGTCATCCAGAGATAGACCTGTTCGCCACAAAGGAGAACGCAAAATGCCAAAGCTTCGCCGCCAGGTTCCCACACCCGCAATCACAGGGCAATGCGATGTGGATGAACTGGTCAGGCAGATTTGCATACGCTTTTCCCCCAGCACCTCTGATACCGCTGGTGGCACGCAAACTCAGGCAGCACTCGATGACTCTCATCCTGGTTGCTCCAACGTGGGCTCGCCAACCATGGTACACCACGTTTCTGGAACTCTCCGTGGTACCGCATCAAAGGCTTCATCTAACACCCAGCCTTCTGACGCAGAGCCATGGCGACATTCAGCACCCAGATCCGCAACAGCTCAACCTGGCGATCTGGCTCCTGAAGTCCTAGAGTTTGGCTACCTCAATCTTCCCCCCGATTGCATGGACATCATCCGGGAGGCAAGAAAGCCCACTACTAGAGCATGTTATGCGGCTAAATGGAAGCGATTTGTCGTCTACTGTGTAAACCACGACATTGACCCGCTGGATGCTTCCATTCAAAACATCATTTGCTACCTGTTCCACCTGTACCAATGCAATTTGGCGTATTCTTCCATCCGCATTCACTTGTCTGCCATGGCAGCATACCTCCAGAATAGGCAACACCTGTCACTTTTTAAGGTCCCTGCTATCAAGGCTTTTCTGGAAGGACTAAAAAGGGTCATTCCACCACGGACACCACCAGCTCCAGAATGGAACCTCAATGTGGTTCTTACAAGGCTGATGGGTCCTCCCTTTGAGCCACTGCACTCTTGTGAGCTTCAGTTTCTGACTTGGAAGGTCGCTTTCTTAGTAGCGATTACATCGCTACGGAGGGTTAGCGAGTTGCAGGCGCTCCCCATCCAAGAACCTTTCTTCCAAGTACATGCTAACAGGGTTGTACTCCGCACTAACCCTAAATTCTTACCCAAGGTTGTATCTCAATTCCATATGAACCAGACAATTGAGTTGCCAGTGTTTTTCCAAAACCCAGAGACGCTGGCGGAGCGGATGCTCCACACCCTTGACGTTAAAGGAGCCTTGATGTACTACGTGGACAGGACAAAGGATTTTCGCAAAACCAAGCCGCTTTTCGTTGCTTTTGCCACACACCACAAGGGAAACGCTATCTCCAAAGCTGGGATCGCTAGGTGGATCGTGAAATGCATTCAAATCTGTTACGCTAAAGCTAAACGCACTCTCACTATCCCACCAAGAGCCCACTCCACCAGGAAGTTGGGGGCCTCTATGGCTTTCCTAGGTAACATTCCCTTAGAAGATATTTGTAGAGCAGCCACATGGTCTACCACACATACCTTCACTAAACATTACTGTGTAGACGTGCACTCCAAACAGCAGGCAGCTGTTGGTCAGGCTGTTCTCAAAACACTTTTTCAGACTGCTGCAGCTGGCACGGGCGGCCGCCGCTAATGGAGGGACTGCTATGTATTCTATGCACAGATATGAATTCAGCAGCCCACATGCCTCGAACTGCAAATGCTACTTACCAGTATGCATCTGTTCTTGGCATGTAGGGCTGCTGACATTCATATCGCCCATCCTCCTCCCCGGCGCCTGTAGCAGCTGCAGTCTTCATTCATATATATGTGTTCATATATCTGCTCGCAGCATAGGCATCACTCACATACTTCACTCCATCTCTGCCAATGGCTAAAAACAATCTGGGGATGGAGGCGATGCCCATGCGCACTGTAGTCCAGGGGAGGAGCCACCTATCTCGTGATACTTCGAAGACTCTTCCAGGACAACAATGTGCAATCATCCGGACCCAACACTAGGCGGTGATCTATGCACAGATATGAATGTCAGCAGCCCTACATGCCAAGAACAGATGCATACTGGTAAGTAGCATTTGCAAAACTGATCTAAATATAAGCCTATTGGCACAAGTAGCACAGCATATCATCAATGATCAAAACACACTGGACATGATTATCCACAGCAAGGAACGCCATCCCACAGTTTTGCAAAGTGTGTGCAGCAACGATAAACACAAACCTACCTCAAGATGAAACCGAGGACTGCTCAACAGCTTGCCCCGCAGAATGCCTGCAATCCAATGTGACCAAGGAAATAATTATTGCTATTAACCCCAGAAGACACGATGAGCAAACAAGTAATGAATAACATAACATTTATAGTCTGCCACTACTTACGAGTCCAGTTTTGATGGCGGATCAATTAACGTTATACAGAGCTGAAAAACATTTGTGTCCATTGCAGGTGCTTCTGTGATCCCTTATTGGTGAGAAACTATGATCATTGCAATCTACATTGTATCTGTCTGGTTTTATTAGGAGCTCGTCTGAGATGGCTAAAACATTTTTCATGAAAGCAGTGTTAGGTACACAGTTTGCTTTAAGTGTCTCACATACAAATATGTCGACCTGCTTTGTTGGTAATTAACCACATCGCTGCTGTGGTTATTTTTCCCCTGTGCTGGGAATTGCCATTTTGCTGGTGTCATGACGAGCTCAGCTCGTCATCAGCACAGCTCAACTGTGCCTCATGACGAGCTGAGCTCGTCATGAGCATGGAAGGGGTTAAGGGCTAGATGTAGGTAAATCTAATTTACCGATTCATAAATACCGAATTTTACCGATTCGGTATTTATGAATCGGTAAATTAGAAGGAGGCAGATGTAGGTAATTTTTTTAACACAATTACCGAATCTGTAAGATTAGGTGTTTACCGATTCGGTAAATACCGAATTGGTATTGCCCATTGATTCCTATGAGCCTTGAAGCCCATAGGGTTCAATGGTAAATACCAATTCGGTATTTACCTAATCGGTAAATACTTAATCCTGCAAAGGTGCAGGTGGTGTCACTTTGACACCCTCTAGCACCCCAAGTACAGGCTTGTGTGACATGTGGCACACATACATGCCCTAAGGGCATGGCTGTGTGTCATATGGCACAGGTGTGCATGCACACCTGAATTCGGTATTTTACCACACAATAGGATTGTGTGGTAAAATACCGACTCTTAAGGGCCTGTGGCACTCTTAGGAGTGCCAGCTACATATGGATTTACCGATTCGGTAAATATAAAGATTCGGTATTTTACCGAATAGGCCCCCTACATCTCAAAAGCCAAATACCGGTCGGTATTAGGGCTCCTACATCTGGCCCTAAGCATCGTTTTGACACCCTCCGATGTTTTTTTTTTTTTTTTTTTTTTTTTTTTTTTAATGTACTGAGGTTTTTCGCTCTGCACAGATCAGTGAATTTTATACATTTTTCTGTATTTGTTTATAAACAAAATTGTAAGATTTTGGAAGAAAATGAAATCTATCTTTACTATAGGTGATAACGTAAAAAAGGGCGTTGCGAATTGGGACTTTAGCTGAATGACAAAACATCAACCCTTTACACCTTGGAATTAATCACAATATTAAAATGTAACTAATATAATGCTTTTCTGCGATTAAGTCACTAAATGAGCAATAAGCTTAATTTCTTTAAACTGACATTAATGTTGTCTCGCTGAAATAACATACTGAATAATATACATTATCTAGGCGTAAAGTATACAATACTGCCTCAACATAGTATAGGAAGTTTAATAAACAGCGTAAGTGTGTCTGTCTGCCCTAACCCCCACCCCAAATGTAAAAGAAACATTGCTTCATGTTTGCTAACTTTCATTGAGCAAGTATCCAGATACTACACTGCTTTTAACAAGCCTATGTGGTAAACTCTGATACCTGCTATTACAGATAAGTGCATGTGTTCTTAACGCCATCATTGTTGAGGAGCTAAGTGTAATACACTCCATATTCGGATGGGCAGATGAGTGAGTGAAGAGGTAGAATGTCCTCTCTGTGTTTATTAGAGTTTAGGGAGACTAGTTGGTGGTAACATGAGGGCAGCTATGTAAATTGAGGTCCAGGAGGTGCAAGATATCCAGGTACGATGAAGAGGCACATATTGAATTGTCCTGTCTACTATGTTGACTTTGGTGATATAGACTTCAAGTGGGACAACAATCTGGAAAGGGTATATTTCCAGGATCCGCTCCGCTGCCACCCCTATAACCGCTATTTAACTAAAGGCTTTGAGGCTCCAGGTCTTTAGCTAAGATTGTCAGTTCTACTGTCTGGTGCTTTGCAAGCAATGAAGAATGGCAGAGGTAGATTGGGGTGGCTCGCCATTAAAATATTCTGTAGACATTCATGGCCCAATAGCCCAGATGGCATCCTTCTGAATAACTGCAGTCCACCATTGTCTTGTCTTCATGCTTATTGTTCCGCCCTTATAATGCTTAAAATTGTTTTTATAAAATGCTTATTTCCTTTTAGAGAGTGGCTGGTCCTCCCCTGTATGCGCAGCTGCTTCCTCACCAAGACCGAACCACAGCTATAAGTTTCAACGAGAACCCCCAGAGGGCTGTGAGAAGGTTGAAGCTTATGAGGAATCCTTGTAAGTATCTAAACCTGTTGTGTGGAAGGTGGAGTGTTATCGTAATAATCCCGCATTTGACGTTGCAGCTTGGTCTGGTTGATTTTCTTGTTTTTTAGTTCCAAAGGGTTTTTGTTTGTGCATTGTTCATAACTCTAGTGAGTAATGGAACCCTCTTCCCTCTCTCTGTGAAGCTCTACCAACACCTTGCCCTTTAAGCTGAATGCGCCACTGATGAGTCCTAAACATCGATTTATGTATATTAAGTGAATTTATGGATCAATCAATCAATCAGAGTACTTGTAAAGCGCGCTACTTACCCGTAAGGGTCTCAACGCGCTATGGGGTGGGGGGGGGTGCTGGTACAGCTCGCACAGCCAGGTATTGAGGAGTCTTCTGAAGGTGAGTAGGTCTTGGGTATGCCGTATGTGGGTAGGGAGGGTGTTCCAGGTCTTGGCGGCGAGGTAGGGGAAGGATCTGCCGCTGGATGTCGTTGGTTGGATGCGGGGGACAGCGGCGAGGGAGAGGCTGGCAGAGCGGAGCTGTCGGGTGGAGGTGTAGAAGCTGAGTCTGCTGTTCAGGTAGGCTGGTCCGGCGTTGTGGAGTGCTTTGTGTGCGTGGGTGAGGAGCTTTAAGGTGATCCTCTTGTCGACGGGGAGCCAGTGTAGGTCTCTCAGGTGGGGGGGTGATGTGGCTGCAGCGGGGTACGTTGACGATCAGTCTGGCGGAGGCGTTTTGGATGCGTTGTAGTCGTTTAGCTGGGATTCCTGCGTAGAGTGCGTTGCCGTAGTCCAGTCTTGTGCTGACGAGGGCCTGTGTCACCGTTCTTCTTGTTTTGGTCGGGATCCACTTGTAGATCCTGCGGAGCATGCAGAGGGTGTTGTAGCAGGAGGAGGAGACGCCGTTGACCTGCTTAGACATGGAGAAGGAGGAGTTGAGGATGAATCCTAGGTTGCGTGCATGGTCAGTGGGTGTTGGTGCTGTTCCCATTGTGGTCGGCCACCAGGAGTCATCCCAGGCTGAGGGGGTGGGTCTGAGGATGAGGACCTCCGTCTTGTCCGAGTTCAGCTTCAGACGGCTGCTCCTCATCCAGTCGGCGACGGCCTTCATTCCCTCGTGGAGGTTGGTTTTGGCGGTGTGTGGGTCCTTGGTGAGAGAGAGGATGAGCTGGGTGTCGTCGGCATAGGAGATGATGTTGAGGTTGTGATGGCGGGCCACTTGTGCGAGGGGGGTCATGTAGCCATTGAACAGCGTCGGGCTGAGAGATGAGCCCTGGGGGACGCCGCAGATGATGTCGGTGGCTTCGGATTGGAAGGGTGGGAGGCAGACGCTCCGGAGAGGAAGGACATGGCCCAGTCAAGGGTCTTCTCTTGGATTCCGGCTTCTAGGAGGTGTCTCTTTAGAGTGCGATGGCAGACCGTGTCGAAGGCAGCCGACAGGTCCAGGAGGATGGGCTCCTGAAATCGTTAAGGAAAGTTCTGCCCCTCTTACCTTTTAATTCCCAAAAACTGTTAATACAAGGCCTAATAATATCGAGGCTTGATTACAGTAATGTTATCTATCTAGGCGCTCCTGAAGCGACCCTCAACAAGCTTCAGAGAATCCAGAATACTGCTGCCCGGATCATCACAAATACCCCTGCCAGAACCTCCGCGAAACCTGCTCTTAAACTCCTTCACTGGCTCCCCATAAGGGAGCGAGTCAAATTCAAGGCCTTATGCCTTGTTCAGAAATCACTGCAAAATCAAGGCCCCCCAGTCCTCAGCAAATTCATCACACCCTATAGAGCCACAAGATCCCTCCGTTCAGATACAGAAAATCTCATCATCACCCCCAGATTCAGGAAAGTCCGATCAGGAGGAAGACGTTTTTCAGTCCAAGCGGCCCGCCTCTGGAATTCGCTCCCCCGCAATTTGCGTCTTGAAACTCAATACCTACGTTTTAGAAAGCAGCTTAAAACTCATCTTTTTCCCTAGTTTTTAATATCTCCCCCTCATCCTGAATCTTGCTCCCCTCCCCCCAGCCCCCCTTTTTTTTTTTTTCCCCCTCCCCCCGTTTTGCCCCTGGCCCGCTGTACTGTAGAGTTAGGGTCTCCAGCGCTGGGATACTTCAGGGTGACTATGCGCTCTATAAAAAATAAATAATAATAATAATAATAATGAGGGCTGATGTTTCGCCGTTGTCTATTTGGCGCCTGATGTCGTCTGTGGCGGCGATGAGTGCTGTCTCTGTGCTGTGGTTTTGTCTGAATCCGGACTGGGAAGGGTCCAAGATGTGGTTATCTTCCAGGTGGCGGGCCAATTGCATATTGACGATTTTCTCGATGACCTTTGCTGAGAACGGGAGCAGGGAGATGGGCCGGAAGTTCTGGAGGTCCTTGGGGTCCGCCTTTGGGCTTCTTTAGGAGGACGTTTATTTCGGCGTGCTTCTAGGTTTCCGGGAATGTCGCGGTTTCAAAGGAGATTTTGATGACCTTCCGTAGTTGGGGTGCGATTGCTGCGTCTGCTTTGTTGAATACATGGTGTGGGCACGGGTCTGACGGAGATCCTGAGTGGATGGAGTTCATGACCTTGCGTGTCTCGTCGTCGTTGACGTTGGACCAGGAGATCAGGCGGTTGGCGCTGGTAGTGTTCACAGGGGAGGTGGAGTCTGGCGTAGTCAGGGTGGTCGTGGTGTTGAAGCTGTCGTGGATGTCAGCGGTCGAAGAAGATGGCTAGTGAGTCGCACAGTTCTTGTGAGGGCGGGATGTCGTTGGCGCTGGGGTTGGAGAGTTCCTTTACGATGCTGAAGAGCTCCTTGCTGTCGTGTGCGTTGTTATCCAAGCGGTCTTTGAAGGAGGATCTCTTGGCTAATCTGATGAGGTGGTGATGTCTGCGGGTTGCGTCCTTGTGGGCTGCGTGGTTGTCCGTTCGTGGAGCCATATCTTCTCCAGTTTCCGGCATGCACGTTTGGAGGTCTGGAGCTCGTCGGTGAACCAGGTGGCTCTCTTGCTGGCATGGCTGTTGCAGGGTTTCTTGAGCGGTGCGAGGATGTTGGCGCAGTCGTCGATCCACTGTCTGAGGTTGCAGGCTGCGGCGTCTGGGTTGGTGGGTTCTGGGCGAGGGTGGTGATCAGCTGGTCTTCGGTGACTTTGCTCCAGCAGCGGCGAGGCAGCTGTTGGGTGCGGTGGTGCATGGTTGGTTTCTTGAAAGTGAAATGGATGCAGCAGTGGTCAGTCCAGTGGAGTTTGGTGGTGTGGTCGAAGGCTGTGGAGAAGACTGGGTCCAGCGTGTGGGTGGGTGCGGTGACGAGTTGTCTGAAGCCAAGGTTGCCGATCAGGGTGGCGGAGTTGGCGTCGTTGTTGTTCTTGAGGTAGAAATTCAGGTCCCCGAGGAGGATGTAGTCCGTGGAGGAGAGTGCGTGGGTGCTGGCGATGGAGTCGCTGAACTGAGCCCGGAGTCCGGGGGGTCTGTAGGTGAGTGTTCCTCTGAGGGTGGTGTTGGGGTCGGTGTGGATCCGGAAGTGGAGGTGTTCGGCTGTGTTTGCGTGTTTGCGTGCGGAGCGGGTGTTGAGGAGTATGCAGCGGAGGTGGTTGGGTCCAGTCCTTGGAGGTTTGGTGGCTCTGTCGCAGGTGAAGCTGCCGGTGCGGCAGGAGAAGGGTCCGTTTCGGGGCGGCCTGAAAGCAGGTGTGTTTTAGGCCAGCGTTAAGTGCGTGGAGGGTGCTGATGTCGTAGTAGAGTCTGGTGTTGTGGCGTTCGCGGGGTCCAGGGGTTCTGCCGCTGGGCGCGGTTCAGGCGTAGATGGGCGCAGACGGGCTTGCCTTAGGCGCGCCACGCCTCCTGCGCGTGTCCGCTGCGCGGCTGTGCAGCGTCCGGCATATATGGAGAGGTGGGAGGGAGGAGCAGCTGGGAGGCGGGAGCAGCGAGTGGGCAGGGGGCGGGGCCGCAGGGGGCACAGCGGCGGGGAAACAGTGGTACAGAAAGCAAAATGGGGCACAAGGGGGGGGAAGAGTGGCACAGAGCATAAAATGAGGCACAAAGAGGGGGAAACAGTGCTACAGAAGGCAAAATGGGGCACGGCGAGTGGCACAGAGCAGAAAACGAGGCACAAGAGGGGGAGACAGTGGCACAGAAGCAAAAAGGATGGAGGACACTTGGCAGCAGGAGCACACAGTCGGAGCTGCGTGGAGGGGGAGCGACCTATCAGGAGGGTCAGGGGTCGCTCATCACGTGACGACCATAGGTGTTGTGCTGGATTCAAAATGTCCACCATAAATCATAACTGTGAAGAGAGAGGTTTTGAGTTATTTGATTTTATAAAGTTTTGTATTGCACGAACATGACTCGTGAGGGTATTGGTGCGCTTTACAGGGAGTTTGGGGGGAAGGGGGAGGATAAACCAGTGAAACACAGTAATAAAGTGCAGTTACGACATAAATACAATCCTAGAAGAATATCAAATCGAGGAGCGCGAACTCCGTAGGAGATCAGAAGGTGGTAGTTGGGATTAACAGAATAAGAGTACAACAGGTAAGGTTGATATATGGTATGGTGACGACTTTTAGGCTAACCATTTATTAATCCGTAATGATTTCACTTCTAATTTGAAGGAGGCAGTAGAGGGAATCAAACAGATTACTTTCAGAAAAGAATTCCAAATTTTCAGGCCAAGGCCTGAAAAAGCTCTGTTGCACGTTTTACTTTTTGCTGAAAATCTTTGGTATCAGCAGCATGGAGCTGTTACTTGGGTTGATCTACATCCGCCAGATAGTTCAAACTTTTGTGCTAGGTATCTGGGAGTGCTGAAATGCATAAGGGTGGTGTGGCGCTGCGGCAAAGGTGGCTGACTCAGGAGCACGGGGCTCACAGTACGATCCCCAGCACCGTAGGTTCATCAGCTCAGCATCCTGTGACTCTCTGCAATAGCTCACTTAATCTTCCCAACAGCCCCCAGCGCCTTGAGACCCTTATGGGTTATTCATTCACCCTTTACAAATACTGTTTTTTTTAATGTCTTTATGGGTCATGCAAGCGATTTGTAGATGAATTTGTGCCACATAAGGGAGCCAGTTTAGGGATTTCAGGTCAGGGTTTGGAGTCTGGCCGCAGCGTTAAGGGAGGTCTGTAAAGGGGTCAGTTTGTATTTCGGACGGCCACTGAACGTGGCACTTCCGTTATCGAGCTTGGGCATGACTAGGGCTTGGGCCGCCAATTTAAGATCATCCTGGGGGAGGAGGGGTTTTAATTTTCTTAGAAGGGTTATCTGGTAATTTGCTCCTTTGGTGACATTGCTGATGTGGTTCTGCAAATGCAGATGTTTGTCTGGTATAATTCCCAGAGATCTTGCAGAGTCTACAAAATGAGGTGTACAATTGAGGGCAGTTAGATGTTTCATCCAAAGGTTGATCTTCAAGATTATATTTAGGTGGGGTAATTCAATTTTGATGGTGTTAAGTTTGAGATGGTTGAGCGCAAGCTAGTTCTGAGTTTCTATAGAATAACATTGAGGTCATTGGGGAAGGAGATTTTCAGGTACAGTTGTGTGTCCTCTGCATACATGTGATAATGAATGTTGGAGGATACTAAGGAGTCTGCTAAAGATTCCATGAATAAATTAAAGAGAATGGGAGAGAGGGCAGATCCCTGTGGAACTCCCAGGTTGACCGTAGATGGCTTTGACAGAGAATGGTTAAGCTTGATTCTTTGGGTTCTTTTATGGAGGAATGAAGTAAACCATTGGAGGATGGTCCCTGAAATGCAGGTGAATATTGATAGTACAAGTCTGGAGATCGCTGTATCCACAGGGAAGAAGGGCCAACCATCCACTCTGGATTGAAGTAAGGCAGTTCAAGGTGATCCTGGGAAGCTGAGCTCAGGTTCCAGGTCAGGATGGGTTTAAATATGTATATGGAAGCGGGAACCCAAGATAGTCTGGTCCAACAAAGTTATTAAACCGATGTTCTGTAGTAGGGGGATCTCTGTGTATAGTCCTAATCTAGTGAATAGTCCCGCTCATGTTCAGGGACCTTGGAGAAATCAAAAATAATCTCTTAAGCTGTCTTTTTGTGCAGTCCTGCATAGACACTTAAGAGAATTTAAAGACAAATAACGCAGCCTATACCTATCAGGCTACACTGTCCAGTACTTCAACTAGATATTCCACCAAAATTAAATTCAGCACAGCCTGCCAAGTTTCTTTCATAGAAAAACTTCCCCTTTTACCAAGAAAGCCTCTGGAATGATAGAGAGGAAGGGGTGGACAGACAAGCCCCATAGGCTGCCATTATGTGGCTCAAAAAAGGGATACTGTGCCTTTAAGGAAACTTTCTAGAACTCTCAGTATCCCAGAATGCACAGCAGGTCCCCTCCACTTTTAGTTCTTTTTTCCGGCTCCTGCTAGCAGGACCCTGGGGCATTGAGCTCTCCCTTTTTAGGGTTTATTTAAAATTGTTGTACTTTTAAAGTGATAGTGTGTTCACTCAACGTGTTTTTGTGCCTTCTTTAATTACTGGTGTTTTTCTGGTAATTCTGAGCCCTCATTTATCAAATATGCCTGCCTTATTCGATAAATGCCCTGAGTGCTCCAGGAAGAAGGCCAAGTCCGATCCACAGGAGGTGTGTATCCTGTGTCTCCCTTCTACACATGTTCCTGAGGAGTGTGATATCTGCCAGACTTTCTCCACCAGGACCCTGAAGGACAGACAGTAGATCAGGCTCCAAGGACTGGAGCAAAGAAAGCAACAAGGTCAAGGTGGGTCTGGGCATGCTGGAACTGCTTCATCTGCCGGTGCTGAGGCCTCTGGGGGGCTCCCCAGTGAAAAGAAGGCCAGAAAAGGCCACAACTCTCCGTTGACGTCGATAGCCTCGGCGTCGAGAAGAATGACCACGGCCTGTTTCCCGTCTCCCCAGGGCTCTGGGTCGAAGCGCCTTCGATGTCGAGGGGACTGACGTCGAGACCTCCGGCGACGTCGAGACCTCCGTCGACGTCAAGTACAGATTCATTGCGGACTTCGAGAGAGGTCATGACGGCGTTGGCACTCACCGTCGAGGCGACACCGCCTTTCGACGTCGACTCGGCGTTCGACGTCGAAGAAGAGATCGCGACGCCTAAGATCATAGACGTCGAGACGAAGAGCTTCGAAGTCGCGGCGATCTTCGACGTCGAAGGAGAACTCTGACGTCGAGACATAGATCGTCGCCGCCGCTCGTCTGCGTCCAGGGCGTTCATCGACGCCAAAGAGGAGCTCGGAGCCTAAGAGGAAGGCATCGTCCTCCAGGAGGTGTTCTGACGCCAGAAGCTCCTCCAGATCATCGGGGGCACGGCGGCGACGTCGTTCACCGACAGGGGGCACGGCCTCTCGGTCTCCCCAGTCAGGTCAGGCGAGGAAGAAGAGGAGAGTGTAGAAGTCTCCGGGCTCTGTGTACTCTGTGGTATACTCGCCCCCTAAACCGAGGTCGCCTTCACCACCGCCTCCGTTGCCAAAGGATCCGCCCCCTCGGATTCCGACGCCACCTCCACCGCCACCTCCTCCTCCTCCGCCTCATGGGCTGCCACCGACTCCACCTCCGCCACCGAGGTCTGTCTCGATGCCGCACTTTCCGACTCCACCTACAGGGCCTCCTCTTCTGAGGCTTCCGGTCAGGCCGCGGCAACTTCCGCCAATAAGACCTGTGGAACGCCCAAGGCCGAGGAGGTCTAGATCCTGCTCCGGACAGAGAGGGAGATCCAGGAGTCTCCGTTGTTCGTCTACTAGATCTAGACTGCGTCACAGGAGGGGCAGGTCTAGGTCCCGTACGGATTCGTCCAGCGCCAGGGACTACTCACCTACCCTGTCAGAATCCCCTCGGACGAGGGTGTCGCCTGTGGACGACACTATCTCCTTCCACTTCCAGGATGTGCTGCTGAGAGGGGCGAGCAAGCTGGGCATCACGCTTACTGTGCCCACGCCGAATACCTCAGTCATTTTTGAGACCTTTCATAAGAAGCAATTGTCTCGACCTCTGTTACTGTTAGTGCCGGGATTGGTGTAGCCCGCCATGGAGTTGTTCCTCACTCCTGCAACTACGAAATCAGCCCCCTCCAGGCTACAAAAGAAGTACAGGGCTCCGGACTCTGACCCAGCATTTCAGTGATAGTGACGGCGGCGCGGAAACAACATGCCACCACTCCGTTATCTACAGTGCCTCCAGACAAGGAGAGCCGCTGGATGGATTCGGCAGGCAGGAAGGTCTGCGGGACGGCCGCCACCTCCATGAAGGCTGCGAGCGCCTCAGCGTTGTTGGGACGGTACGATCGGGCTCTGTGGGAGTCCCTCCAACAGTTCGCCTACCTCCTTCCCAAGGAGAAGAGGGAGGATTTCATGGAGGTCCTGAGCGAAGGGCTGCTGGTCTCTAATCAACTGATCAGCGCAGCTGCAGATTCCTCGCTCTTGGCAGCCCTTGGGTACTGCTAAGTGTGTGCATACATAGGTTATGGATGCATCCCTGCTGTTTTGGCACTCCTTTTGGTTCTATATATCAGACTCCAATACTTGTTCATACTGTGTGTATCATTTTAATTTTCAAATGTTCATTGGATATTTCAAATCATATCAACAAATTTCAAAGTTCATAAGGCATATTGTTCAAACGATAAAGTTAATCAAAGTGTTATTCATGCTCCAATGCATTTCGGGATACCCAGCCCTTTATCCGGGAGCTCTACGAAATCAAAAACATATATAGCCAATCACTAATATGTATAATACAAACACACTTGAGCGCGCATAGCCGCGTGGATTCATGCAACCAAAAGTGAAAAACGCCGGAGTGCTCGTGAGAGAACGCGAGATCGTGTGATGACATGCACTTACTGAGAAGTCTTTGAAGTGTCATACACGATATAACAAACTCAAAAGACAAAATATACGTAAATAAAACATTACTGAGGCGTACGAGTCTCTAACTTGAACTCGAATGTTCACATGGCGGTAAGATACCGACTTACTTGATAAGAGACGATTCCTGCGCTTCTTTAGGATGTCGCGTATGTAGGCGAGGGTTACGAGTGAAATTTAAACAACAATTTAAGATGAAGTGGATTGGCCCATAACGGGTCATGTGATTAACCGGGCTCGGAAGAGCTAAAAAACAGACAAAAGTGAACATGCAGTTGTGGCGGCCATGTTGTAAGTTGCAAGGTAAAAGCAGTGCGCTATGTGGTACATATCAACATGCGAAGGTGACATATAGTACATAAAAAGAAATGGCTTTACAAAAGAAATTCGGCATCAGGAATCACCTAATGGTGATTTAAATGAAACAGCTGAGTTTGATTCTGTCGTTGAGCCCAAATGGCTGCATGGATTGCAAACGATAAATCCATGCCAGTTCTCGTTGTAAGAGGCATTTGTTATGGTCTTTGCCCTCTTTTTTTTTTATCTACAATTTCCAGTACCATGTACTTGAGTTGTGCCACACTATGGAAATGTTCATTGAAATGTACAGCAACGTTGGATTTTGCGTTTTTGGTTCGGTACTGCCATGGAGTCCACCAAAGACGTCATGCCTGGCTGCGGCTTACGTCATTGAAACCTGAGGCCCAACAGAGGGTGGCCAACTTACCTTTATCCAAGCGGTCTTTGAAGGAGGATCTCTTGACTAATCTGATGAGGTGGTGATGTCTGCGGGTTGCGTCCTTGTGGGCTGCGTGGTTGTCCGTTCGTGGAGCCATATCTTCTCCAGTTTCCGGTATGCGCGTTTGGAGGTCTGGAGCACGTCGGTGAACCAGGTGGCTCTCTTGCTGGCATGGCTGTTGCAGGGTTTCTTGAGCGGGGCGAGGGTGTTGGCGCAGTCGTCGATCCACTGTCTGAGGTTGCAGGCTGCGGCGTCTGGGTTGGTGGGTTCTGGGCGAGGGTGGTGATCAGCTGGTCTTCGGTGACTTTGCTCCAGCAGCGGCGAGGCAGCTGTTGGATGCGGTGGTGCATGGTTGGTTTCTTGAAAGTGAAATGGATGCAGCAGTGGTCAGTCCAGTGGAGTTTGGTGGTGTGGTCGAAGGCTGTGGAGAAGACTGGGTCCAGCGTGTGGGTGGGTGCGGTGACGAGTTGTCTGAAGCCAAGGTTGCCGATCAGGGTGGCGGAGTTGGCGTCGTTGTTGTTCTTGAGGTAGAAATTCAGGTCACCGAGGAGGATGTAGTCCGTGGAGGCGAGTGCGTGGGTGCTGGCGATGGAGTCGCTGAACTGAGCCCGGAGTCCGGGGGGTCTGTAGGTGAGTGTTCCTCTGAGGGTGGTGTTGGGGTCGGTGTGGATCCGGAAGTGGAGGTGTTCGGCGGTGTTTGTGTGTTTGCGTGCGGAGCGGGTGTTGAGGAGTATGCAGCGGAGGTGGTTGGGTCCAGTCCTTGGAGGTTTGGTGGCTCTGTCGCAGGTGAAGCTGCCGGTGCGGCAGGAGAAGGGTCCGTGGGTCCGTTTCGGGGCGGCCTGAAAGCAGGTGTGTTTTAGGCCAGCGTTAAGTGCGTGGAGGGTGCTTGTGTCGTAGTAGAGTCTGGTGTTGTGGCGTTCGTGGGGTCCAGGGGTTCTGCCGCTGGGCGCGGTTCAGGCGTGGATGGGCGCAGACGGGCTTTAAATGAAACAGCTGAGTTCGATTCTGTCGTTGAGCCCAAATGGCTGCATGGATTGCAAACGATAAATCCATGCCAGTTCTCGTTGTAACAGGCATTTGTTATGGTCTTTGCCCTCCTTTTTTTTATCTACAATTTCCAGTACCATGTACTTAAGTTGTGTCACACTATGGAAATGTTCATTGAAATGTACAGCAGCGTTGGATTTTGCGTTGTTGGTTCGGTACTGCCATGGAGTCCACCAAAGACGTCATGCCTGGCTGCGGCTTACGTCATTGAAACCTGAGGCCCAACAGAGGGTGGCCAACTTACCTTTTTCGGGCGAGACCCTCTTTGGAAAGCACGCTGACGACAAGATGGCCTGGATGAAGGCAGAGACTGAAACCCTGACAGCTGTCGGGTTGGAGAAGCCCAAGGAACAAAAGATCTACCGCCCGTTCCAGAGAAGGTACGGGGCGCAGGGCATGGGGCGAGGTCAGCAAACTGGACCGCAACAACAGCAGCAGTTCCAGAGGAGGCCCTAAAAACGTCAGAAGGGCCGGGGTGGGCAGCAATCTGCCACCGCGACCAAAGGCCTGGCCGGGTCTAGGCCCTGAGCTGTTACTTCCCCGTCATCCGTTATCCACTCCGGTGGGGGGAAGCGTCCAATACTACCTGGCAGAGTGGAGAAAAATTACTCGGGACAAGTGGGTGCTGAATATTGTTTGCAATGCATACAGTCTTCGGTTCATCAGCCCTCCTCCAGCAATTCCACCAGGTTTGCTCGCAGTTGCAGCTGCGCGAGCTCCAGGTGGAGGCCGATACACCCTGTTAAGAAAAAGGGCGATAGAAGATGTCCTTCTGTCTCAAAGGGGAAGAGGTCTTTACTCACGGTTCTTTCTGGTATGCAAGAAAGACAAGAACGAGTTCAGGTCCATTCTGGATTTGCGACAAGCAAACAAATGGATTCGCAGGGAAAAGTTTTGCATGTTGTCATTACACCATATTTACCCTCAACTGCAAAGGAGAGACTGGCTGTGCGCGATAGACCAACAGGTTGCATACTTCCATGTGCCCACTGCACAGAAGCACCAGAAGTTCCTGCGATTCCAAGTTGGCGCCAATCACTATCAATACACAGTACTACCGTTCCGGTTGAAGTCTGCGCCCAGGAACTTTTCAAAATGCATGGCAGTGGTAGCGGCACACCTGAGAAAGAACAAGGTGTTTGTCTACCTGGACGATTGGTTGATCAAAGCATCCTCCTTCTCGGAAGCTCAAGCGCACTTCCAGAAGACGTCCGTTCTCTTGAACAAGCTGGGGTTGCACATCAACATGTCCAAGTCTGACCCGACTCCGGTCCAGTGCCTACAGTACTTGGGAGCTTCCATCAATACGCTGTCAGCAAGCGTGTCTCCTTCGGAGGAAAGAAGTTTATCACTCCTTCGGAAGGCTCAGGCTCTTATTACTGTTCCATCTACAACAGTGATAACGGTGTCTTCTCTACTGGGATCGATAGCCTCTTGTATCTTCCTCACGCCACACGCACGGCTACACATGAGACCGCTGCAGGAGTGTCTGGAGGATCAGTGGGACCAGAGGCGAGGGAACTGGGACGACAAGATAAGACTGTCTCTGCATGCTCTACAGTCTCTGAAATGGTGGTGTTCAGCGGAGAATCTCCTCAAGGGGGTTCCCTTCCACAAGGACATTTCCACTCAGACTATCGTGACAGATGCTTCTCTCCACGGCTGGGGAGTGCATTCCGGAGAGTTACAGATACAAGGAACGTGGTCCCCGACGGAGTCCACTTATCATATCAATTTCCTGGAACTCAGAGCTGTTCACTTGGCGTTGAAGGCCTTTCATCCGTCCTCTCAGACCAGCTCTCTCCTTGTACAGACGGACAATTCGACCACAATGTATTACCTCAACAAGCAGGGGGGGTTCGAGATCGCGCACTCTGTCGCAGGAGGCGCAGGCTATCTGGCACTGGCTTCTAGCCAGAGGACTGACGATAACGGCTACCCATCTACCAGGTGTGCAGAATGTTCAGGCGGACGCACTGAGCAGACTGATTCAGGAAAACCACGAATGGGTCATAAACGACGAAGTACTCGGAGGCGTCTTCGCCAGGTGGGGCACTCCAGACGTGCATCTGTTCGCCACCGCCGAAAACAGCAAATGCCGAGACTTCGCATCCAGGTATTACCAGCAGGGGATGCTGGGGAACGCGCTATGGATCAACTGGTCGAACAGCTTTCTGTACGCTTTTCCACCCATTCCCCTGATTCCGGTGGTGCTCATCAAGCTGTCCCAGTCCAGGGCGCGGATGATGTTTATTGCCCCGGAATATCCCAGACAGTGGTGGTTCACGGACCTGCTTCACCAGTCTCTTCTCCCTCGCATATGGCTGCCGTGCCGGCCGGACCTTCTCACGAAGTTCGGGGGATTTTATGGACATACTGAAGGAGGCTAAGAGACCTTCCACTAGGACTTCTTACGCTTAAAAGTGGAAGAGATTCTGCATCTGGTGCAAGTTCAAGAACTATGATCCGACGACATGCAAGGAAGATGTCATCCTTCCATACCTTTTGCATTTGGCGCAGTCTGGCCTTAATTTTCAGTCCATTAAGGTCCATTTAGCTGCTCTGACTGCCTACAGGAAATGCCCTTCATAGACTTCCTTTTTCCAGATTCCAGTGATAAAGGATTTTTTGGAAGGTTTGAAGAAAGTGTTTCCTCCTGTTCGACTTCCTTCGCCTTCATGGAAATTGAATGTGGTGCTGTCCAGACTGATGAAGGTACCTTTTGAACCTATTCATAAGGCTTCGATACAGCACCTGTCCTGGAAGGCGGCGTTCCTCGTTGCCATTACATCGGCCCACAGGGTGAGTGAAATTCAGGCGTTGTGTTGCCAAGAACCTTATACTGTATTTCATGCGGCTACGGTTGTGATGCATACTCACCCTAAATTCCTTCCTAAGGTTATTTCTGATTTCCATGTTAATCAGACTATAACGTTGCCTACGTTTTTTCAGAATCCTTCCACTCCAGCGGAAAGATCTCTTCATTCCCTGGATGTCAGAAGGGTGTTTAAGTTTTATCTGGATAAAACCAAGGATATTCGTAGGTCTGAACAATTGTTTATCAATTATGGGTCAGTCAGGACTGGTCTTGCTACCTCTAAACAGTCCATCTTGAGGTGGATTGTGTCCTGTATACAATTGTGTTATCAAAAGGCTAATAAGACCTTAGGGGGTAAGCCTAAGGCTCATTCCACCAGGGGCAAGGCGGCCATGACAGCTTTGCTCCGTAATGTTCTCATTGCAGAGATCTGCAGGGCTTCCACTTTGAAGTCAGTCCATACCTTTGCTAAGCATTACTGCCTGGACTCTGATGCCAGGGCAGATGCTCAGTTTGGGCAGGCTTCGCTGCGAAATCTGTTCGCACAGTAGTGGTGTTGTATTTTTTTTTTTCTCCACCGCCGCTTTGGTGTTTGGGATGGGCTTGCCATTCTCTTCACTAGATTATGACTATACACAGAGATCCCCTACTACAGAAGGAGTAGTTTCTTACCTGTAACTCCAGTTCTGTAGTAGGGGTATCTCTGTTATAGTCATAAGCGCCCGCCCTCCTCCTCGGTGGAGAAAGATGTTCATGTACTGAATGCTACAGGTCTAGCTTTATACGCCTCCAAAAAGAACTGAAAGTGGAGGGGACCTGCTGTGCATTCTGGAATACTGAGAGTTCTAGAAAGTTTCCTTAAAGGCGCAGTATCCCTTTTTTGAGCCACATAATGGTAGCCTATGGGGCTGGTCTGTCCACCCCTTCCTCTCTATCATTCCAGAGGCTTTCTTGGTAAAAGGGGATGATTTTCTATGAAAGGAACTTGGCAGGTTTTGCTGAATTTAATTTTGGTGGAATATCTAGTTGATGCTGTCAAGCTGAAGGCCGGGGCGCCGAAGAAAATGGTCAAGGACGTCGATCCGAAGAAGTCGTCCCCGAAGGCCGTAGACACTAACAAGGGACTCGAAACTCAGAACGTTCTCGATCCTAAATGTCGACTCGACAAGGCTAAGGGCAGTAAAGACCTAGAGTCCAGGACTAGCAGTGGCTCTAAAGACCCAGTCGAGTCAACACAGCCATCCGCCTCTTTTTCGAAGCAGGTGTCGGACTCGCTGCAACGCATTAAAGAGAAGGCTGTTGCTGTCGGGCCGAAGGACACTCCACCCCCGAAGCCAGTCAGTAAACCTCCGAAGTCGTCGGCACCGATTCAGTTCACACTGCCGCCGAAAGTGGTACCTAAGGCGTTCGCCACTAAACCGGGCGTCGAAGTGGCCAAAAAGGTGTCCATGGGGCCAAAGCCTTCAACTACGGAAGGGGCCACCAAGCATCGACAGCCTCCGCAGGAAGATCAGTCGAGGCAATTCATCGACGCCGAGACGGGTAGACTTTCCATTTTCAAGCGAAAGATCGCCCCAGAACAGCCTATGGAGTCATATAAAATTCCATTGAAGAAAGAGAGGGATTCTGCTACGTCACCTCTTCTTCTTTTTGAACCTATACAACCACGTGAACAAAACACTGCTCTTATTTCACCCACATGCTCAGATGTGGATGTAGGGGATGGTGACAATGAGGATTAGTTATCCTGTAGACACTGATCCAGAAAATCACACTGAACCTTGGACAGACGCTGTTGACCCAGGGAATTCACAAACTGCCCCGGACAGTCATGTCTATGCTGTTAAAACATCACCTACAGAAGACACGGCTGCGTTTAATGCACTTATTGAGAGGGCAGCAAAAAATCATGATGTCCAGCTCCATGCTGACCCTATTGAAGAAGACTTTTTGTTTGACACCTTCTCAACCTCAGAGAGAACTGTCAAAACTCTACTCATGCTAAAAGGTGTCCTAAAACACGCTGGAGACCTATTTAAGGAGACAACAAGGGCAAGGGTAATAAACCCCAGAATTGAGAAAAAATACAAACCAGCACCTGTGGACCCTACGTATATCAAGGGACAGTTGCCGTTGGACTCTCTGGTTGTTTCCAATGCCCGCAAAAGAGCGAACTCGCAAACAACGGGTGATGCTCCTCCCCTGACAAAGAATCTAAAGTGCTAGAAGCATCAGAGAAAAGGGTGGCAGCTCAAGCGGCCAATATCTGGCGAATCTCCAACACACAGGCACTCTTAGCCAGATATGACAGGGCTCATTATGATACACTCGAGACCCTGTTGCAACACTTGCCAGATGAGTATAAGGAGGCAGCAGAGATGCTCATACAAGAAGGGAAACTTATATCAAACGCGTCTATTAAGTGTGCGCTGGACGCAGCAGGCACTGCAGCCAGGGCGATTAATACAAGTGTGATGTTACGAAAACATGCTTGGCTGAGAATCTCCGGCTTCAAGCCCGAGATACAAACCACCATACTCAATCAGCCGGTTAACCCTGATCACTTATTGGGCCTAGAGGTGGACACCACCTTAGAAAAAATTAAGAAGGACACAGAGACTGCAAAGTCTATGGGGGCTCTACAGTCGCAGCAGTTCAGGGGTGGTTCCTTTCGTCGCTCCAGCAATGGAGGAGCTTCCAGAGGCCAACTGTCCCAGCAGACTCAATACAGTAAAGGAGGCACGCAGACCACCTACAACAAGAACAATAGGGGTGGTTACCCTGGAAACCGCACCAAGGGCAGAGGTTGTGGAAACAGCTCCCGATCCTCCGCCACTAACAAACAATGACGTCTTGTCACTGCCCCCGACCATACCACACCGGTCGGGGGGAGACTACAACAGTTCCTGCCGGTCTGGAAATCCATCACTACAGACAGGTGGGTGAGGCAGCTTATCCAGTATGGTTATTGTCTGGAGTTAACATCCACTCCACCCAACATACCCCCAAGACATGTCCTCAGAGCATTTACAATTATTGCAGCAGGAGGTAGTCTACATGCTGCAAAAAGGAGCCATAGAGCTCGTGCCTGTGGAACAAAAAGGTACAGGGGTGTACTTGCTGTACTTCTTGATCCCAAAAAAGGACGGATCCCTCAGACCCATACTGGACCTCAGGCCCCTAAACCTGTACATTCTATCAGAACACTTTCACATGCTCACAGTACAGCAGGTTCTACCGTTTCTCAGTCAGGGAGATTTCCTCGTAACACTAGATCTCAAGGATGCATATTTCCATATATCGCTACACCCGTCACACAGGAAATATCTCAGATTTGCCATTCAGGATCAGCATTATCAGTTCAAGGTCCTCCCTTTCGGAGTGACGACAGCACCCAGGGTGTTTACCAAGTGTTTGGCGACAGTGGCTGCACACCTACGGAGACAGAACGTTCACGTCTACCCTTATCTGGACGACTGGCTTATCCAAGCAAAGTCAGCCCAGCAGTGTGCCGCCTACATGTCCCACACCATTCACCTTCTTCACGATCTGGGGTTTTCATTGAATTATCCAAAGTCCCACCTTCAGCGCGCCCACGTACGGCAGTACTTGGGCGCAACAATAAGCACTCTGGCAGCCAAAGCACAGCCAAATTCAGTGAGGATCAACAGCATGCAATTGCTGATACGGAAATTCAAACCGCAACACTCTCTTCCAGCACGAGTGCTCCTGCAGCTGATAGGCAGGATGGCCGCCTGCATCTTCGTAGTCCCGCACGCGAGACTACACATGCGTCCGCTTCAGGAGTGCTTAGCACGTCAGTGGAATCAGGCTCACGGACAATTGAAGGACCTAGTGTTGGTGACCGGTCGCGCATACAACTCTCTGCATTGGTGGAATCCACAAAACCTTTGCAGGGGCCGACCGTTCCAGGAGCCTGTGCCACAGATTATACTGACAACGGACGCATCTCTCCAGGGATGGGGAGCTCATGTACTCCACTACACAGTGCAGGGACTATGGACAGCACAGCAGAAAAGATGCACATCAACCTTCTGGAACTGATGGCTATCTTCATGGCAATGAAAGCATTCAAAGTACATTTGTGCAACAAGGTTGTGTTGATCCGTACGGACAACATGTACTACATACAGAAGCAGGGAGGTACACACTCTCCACAGTTGTCTCATCTGGCTCAGAGCATGTGGAAGTGGGCCATTCAGAGAAAGATCTTCCTCATGGCAGAACACCTCCCAGGCAAGGACAATCAGATGGCGGACCTGCTCAGCAGGCACAGCCACCAGATGCACGAGTGGGAGATGCATCCATCAGTACTCCACCCGTACTTCCAGCAGTGGGGTCATCCAGAGATAGACCTCTTCGCCACAAGGGAAAACGCAAAAGTGCCAAAGCTTTGCCGCCAGGTTCCCACACCCACAGTCGCAGGGAAATGCAATATGGATGAACTGGTCCGGCATATTTGCGTACGCTTTTCCCCCCGCACCACTAATACCGCTAGTGGCACGCAAGCTGAAGCAACACTCAATGACTCTCATCCTGGTTGCTCCAACGTGTGCACGCCAACCATGGTACACCACGTTTCTAGAACTCTCCGTGGTACCGCATCAAAGCCAGTACCTCACGCCCAGGCTTTTGACGCAGAGCCATGGCGACCTTCAGCATCCAGATCCGCAACAGCTCAACCTGGCGATCTGGCTCCTGAGGTCTTAGAATTTGGCTACCTCTACCTGCCTCCTGACTGTATGGATATCATAAGGGAGGCAAGAAAGCCCACCACTAGAGCATGTTATGCGGCAAAATGGTAGCGGTTTGTCATTTATTGTTCCAACAACATCAATCTGCTAGATGCATCTACTCACAACATCGGTTATCTGTTACATCTATACAAATGCAATCTGGCCTATGCTTCCATTCGTATACATTTATCCGTAATAGCAGCTTATCTCCAAAACAGACCGCACCTCTCACTTTTCAGAGTGCCTGCCATCAAAGCTTTTCTGGAGGGACTCAAACGAGTTATTCCTCTCCGACACCCGCCAGCACCTGTGTGGAACCTGAATGTGGTCCTCACCAGACTGATGGGTCCACCTTTTGAGCCTCTACACTCATGCGAGATACAATTCTTGACCTGGAAAGTGGCTTTCTTAATAGCAATCACATCACTACGACGAGTTAGTGAACTTAAGGCACTAACTATCCAGGAGCCATTCATACAGATTCACTCCAACAGGGTGGTACTACGCACTAACCCTAAGTTTCTGCCTAAGGTGGTTTCACAGTTCCATATCAATCAAACTATAGAACTGCCAGTGTTCTTCCAGAATCCTGATTCAGTGGCAGAAAGAATGCTCCACATACTAGATGTCAAAAGAGCTCTAATGTACTACATAGATAGGACAAAAGATTTTAGGAAAACAAAACAACGGTTTGTTGCCTTTTCACCACAACACAAAGGCAACCCCATTTCCAAAGCAGGTATAGCCAGGTGGATCGTTAAGTGCATACAGATTTGTTATCAAAAGGCTAAGCGCACATTAACAGTTCCCTCGAGAGCCCACTCCACACGAAAGTTGGGGGCCTCCATGGCTTTCCTTGGAAACATTCCTTTAGAGGGCATCTGTAGAGCAACCCCATGGTCTACCATACACACATTTACAAAACACTACTGCGTAGATGTGCACTCCAAACAGCAGGCAGCTGTAGGGCAGGCTGTTCTAAAAACTATTTTTCAGACTGCTGCAGCTGGCACGGGCGGCCGCCGCTAATGGAGGGACTGCTATATATTCTATGCACAGATATGAATTCAGCAGCCCACATGCCTCGAACCGAATAGGCTACTTACCAGTATGCATATGTTCTTGGCATGTAGGGCTGCTGACATTCATATCGCCCGCCCTCCTCCCCGGCGCCTGTAGCGGCTGCAGCACTCAAAATTACTCTTAGCATGGTCATCACTTACTGTATTACACTCCATCTCTGCCACAATGGCTAAAAACAATCTGAGGATGGAGTCGATGCCCATGCGCACTGTAGTCCAGGGGAGGAGCCACCTATCTCGCGATACTTCGAAGACTCTTCCAGGGCAACAATGTGCAATCATCCGGACCCAACACTAGGCGGCGATCTATGCACAGATATGAATGTCAGCAGCCCTACATGCCAAGAACAGAGGCATACTGGTAAGTAGCATATACGACATGTAACATGTTTATGCTGCACTTCTTGAACCCCATATCCTTTTCTTTGTGAAAGGAAAAAGAAAAACTCAATAAAAAAGGTTCAAACAAAAAATTGGAGTGTTTCAGTACCATCCTGGAGTGGATATTCAGTCTAACCAATATTTGTGTTTTATGAGCATATTTATAATAGGAAAAGCTGGGGCAAGATGGCCGCCGAGACGCCGTAGGGGAAGGTCGCACCCTACCCTGCTCCTGACGGATTGATGGAATGAGTGCTCACCATGTCCTTTGTTGTTAATATTGAGCAAAAGCAAAAGCACTGAGCGGCACTACTTAATATTCAGCAATATACTCAGCAATATATCTCCTATTGTTTGTGGATGCGATGTTTAGAATTTTGACGGACTGGCCTTCTCTACTAAAGGATTTCCCGCTTGTTAGGGAGCAAAATAAGGGAAAAACTCTACTGGAATCCCTCGCTGCTTTAATTGCAAGGTCATTTCAGGCGGGACGCTCTTACTACTTCAGAGCGATGGCGCCTAAAATATATCGTGTGAGTAAACAAAGTCATGATCCAGTCCCCTCTGAGGAAGAGGAAATGTCGACAGATGGACCTGGAGCCTCAGCCAGCAACTTGAGATCAAAATCAAGGACCAAAGCGCAAATGAGGCGTGAGGCAGCGAAAGAAGCGAAAGAAGCCAAAGCACGGAAGCTACGGGAAAGGGCTACAATCAGAACGGGGAAAGCGGAAAGTGCACGAATCCGCAAAGGATATACTGACTCAAAGTCGGCTGTAAGTGAAACACTGGGAAAAGAAGCGGTTTTCCGACAAACCACTATAGTGGAGTCTTTCCTACCTGCGGGAGCCGTGGCGGGTGTGCAGGCAGTGGAGGAGCAGGCTGTCGTCCCCACGTTGGCGGCTTTATGCGGAAAGAGGCTGGGTCGCGTAGATGTGGAAAGTGCAGGAGCCGTCACTGTGGGTCCCGCCGCTGGAGTCATGGAGGATGCCATGGAGGATGCGGGGAGCGCCGGGATCACAGCCAGCTTCCTAGAGCCTCTCACTGGGCAAAATGATGTTACAGATCCCGCGGGAGCGGACGCCCTTTCAGCGGTAGTAGCAGGGGGCGGGGCCATAGATTTAAAGGGCCAGGAGCTTCGTGTGGATATAACAGAAGGGGGGGAATAGTTTCAAAGCTTTGCCTACAGACTTAAGTACAATTGGGCAGTGCGATCCTGATGCTGTGAATAATGGTGTGAACAATCTTGTGATCAATCCTCCCACTGGAGATAACGGAGGGACGCAGGGTTTGGAAATGGTGATGGCGAATATAACAGGGCGGCAGACACAGGTACAGGAGACGATGGAAGTAAACAACCACAGCCTGGTGGGCACAAGCACCTGCAATATAAAATCTATGCAAAGTGTTCCTGAACAAATGTTGGCATCACCTGGTGAAGAGATCTTCTTCACTGGGAATGATGAGGCAGACGATGAAGAAGATAAGCCTGATGGAAGTGAAGTCAGTGGCTCGGACCCTTCTGTGACGGATTCGGAATCAGGTACCTCAGACTCGGTGGTATACTCAGGCTCAGAAACTAACATATCTAGATCTGACAATGTCTCAAGTAGTTCGGATAGTGATACAGAATCAGCGGAGCATGAGACTGTACAAAAAGTGGTAAGACCAAAAGTAAAAAAAAGATTTAGGAGGCGTCGAAGACCACAAAAGCCAATAATTCAAAATATACGGGTAAGACGAAAAATGAGAACCAAAGACGTCTGAATCAATCTAAAGAGCCTCGTAGAAGGCAGGCGAAACCAGTTGCAAAAAGGTTAATCTGGGATAGTTCAGCTGAGTGCGGTATAACTCAGACTGGAGCACCTATAACTACAGAAACAGGTGTTCAGGAACCTACCTCTCAGGGAGCTGAGGGGGGCTTCGATAGAAGTGCCTCAAACTTTGAAGTTCTTTTCTCGACTTTAAAGCAGATCCAAACTGAGGCGCGTGCTGAGAGTCAGAGAGCAAGCAGGAGGGCCAGACATGCAAATAAAAAGATACAATCCTCACTTCATAAAGTTAACAAAATGTATGAGGAAATGGTTGGGAGAGTATCCGAGATTGAGGCCAGAACAAGTAAACTGGAAGATGACTTTGTTAAAATGAAAGACGCTGGTGATGATAAGGATAAGACAACTGCCGACATGCTCTGGAAGCTAGAGGACTTTGAAAACAGGCAACGACGGAATAATGTTAGACTTATTGGAATTCAAGAGGGAAAAGAGGGTGGGGATGTGCGAGCCTTCGTAATTGAATTGTTGAAAGGTGCATTCCCCGACTTGGCTTCATGGGACTGGGAACACGAGATACAAAGAGCGCACCGATTCCCGTTGATACGAAAGGAAAGACAGGGCAAGCCTCACGCAATATTGCTGTATGTTGGTAATTTTCTTCTGCGTGAGGAAATTATTAATAAGGCAAAACCTCATTCTAAACGTTCCCATAAGGAAATTGAGTTTTTTGCCCGCCCTGATTTCTGCCACGCCACCGTAGAAAGAAGGTGGCGGATGAGGCAGCTCATTACCCCATTCCAAAATATAGGCTATGAGGCTTTCCTTTTGTTCCCTGCACGTTTGAAAGTTGGCCTAGAGGGTAACTTTAGAGTCTTTTATTCAGAAATAATGGCGCAAGAATACCTTAGTTTTTTGAGAGAGAATAGAGGTCGTCAAAAATCCCAACGCAATGTCTTGGAGGTTGAAGACACACAAACAGGGTCTGTCAGAATCATACCCCATAAAAAGTAGGGGGAAAAAAAAAGAAAAAAAGGGAAAAAATGGAGAGGACAGGGTAAGATTGGTACGGAAAATGAAAGTAGGGTAGCAGTATAGTTAGTAATAGTTAGATCTTTACCTTTTGAAATGTTAAATGAAGATTATCTATACATGCTAATTGCTTTATTTATCCTCTCCTTTATCGTTTGTTTTTTTTTTGTTTTTTTTTGTTTTTTTTTTGCTGTATATCTATTTTTCGAGATTCTATCTCGGTATTCTTTAATCCTTTAATGTGAATCTTCTAATACTACTAAATCTGTGGACATGTGGGTATGTTGGTATGCTGGTCTAAGCGCAATATTATCGCTTAAATGGGTAGTAGCTGTAGATAAAATCTTGAGAGATAGCATATATGATTCGTTTTCTTTCTTTTGTTGGTGAGCATTCCGAATGATGTATATAATTAAGGAAAGTCAGGGAGGGGGGTGGGTGAGACAACCCGGTGGCATGCGCCGGTCAGACATGGGTCTTATGGACCTATTTGCCCGTAGGGGGGGAGGGTCTCTGAGGGAGGGTTCTCTGGGGGGTGGGAGGGAGAATACAAGGACAGGGCACAACGGTATTGAAATCTGTAGGGGATATGTTGGGCACATGATGGAAAAAGTGATAAAGCAGCATAGTTGTAAGGAAGGGAGTACTGAAATCAATACTCATACATTGTATATATCAGACCTATTGAAGATGAATTTTGTTATATTAATGAATACAAGTGAACAGGCAGTTGATGGTCCCGGGAAAATCAGAGATGACACTTAGGTTAGTAACCTGGAATGTGTGCGGCTTAAATGATGTCCAAAAAAGGTGTAAGATTACGCCAGATGAATGTAGATTTTATTTTTCTGCAAGAGACGCACATAATGAGTACGCAGGAGTACTGTCTGAATCAGCTGGGTTTTCATCTAATAGTCAGCTCTAAACAAGGGGCGAAAAATAGAGGAGTCGCTATTTTGTCAAGGAGTAAGAACTTGATACTAGGGAGAAAACTGGAGGACAAATGGGGAAGATGGGCCATGGTAGAGATAGAGATAGACGGAGTTTGGACAACAATGGTGTCAGTTTACGGATCTACGCAGGATGATCCGGAGGTATTACAGTTCCTAGATTCTGAGTTGGCTGCCTGGCCCCCGCAGGTTATTATAGGAGGAGACTTGAATATTAATGGGGCAGATGGCTTAGGAACTGGACAAAATAGGTGTTATAAAGGCCGTAAGAAAAGAGTATATAAGGCCCTTGTAGATCTCCTGTTTAATAATAATCTGAACGATGTTTGGGGGACACTTAGATCAGAACAGAAAGGATACACTTACTACTCCGCGCCACATCAAGTCTGTGTCAGGCTCGATTACTTTATGATTTCTAATAACTTGATGTCAAGAGTCAATATTGATAGGCTGCCAAGAATCTTAAGTGATCACAACCCAGTAATTCTGGCAATGAAGTTAGAAGGAGGAATAAGACCTAATCGGGTATGGACTTTTGAAAGAAGACTTCTTCTAGAAGAGGACTATGTTTCATACATGTCAAAATGGATCACCGAGTTTTTTGAACACAATAAGGAAGCACATCGGTGCGGGTTATTTGGGACGCTTTTAAGGCGGGTGTCCGGGGAGAAACATGTAGCTATAGTATTCATAAACGTAAAATGGAAGGGATCCGGCAAAGGGAGTTAGAGAGAGCCGTCTTAGAAGCCGTCTTAGAAGTAAAAGAACAACTTAATAACGGTGTTATTAGAGGGGAACCAGTTGAACAGCATATATTAGATTTAATAAAAGTTAAAAGCGAAGCTGAAGATGAACTGGCAAAAAAAGCGGCAGTAATTTATACAATCCGAAGGGAGAAGTGCTATGAATACAATGAAAAAGTTGGGCATGTACTCGCTATGCGTACCAGGCAGATAGCGGCAGCAGGGACTGTTAGGGAGATTAGAGATGGAAATGGTAATTTGCAAAAAGACCCGGAAGAGATTAGGGAAGTATTTAGGAAATTCTATCAGACCCTTTATGATTATCAATACCCCTGCAGTAAGGAAGAGATTAGGGATTATTTGGAGAATATACCAACTGAGAGGGTCTCGGATGAGGAAGCAGATAGATTAGAAACTCAATTAGATGCGGAAGAGATCAAGGAAGCTATGGGTAAACTTCCGTCAGGAAAGGCTGCTGGTCCCGATCAGATACCTCTAGAATTTTATAAAACTTTCTGGGGAGTGCTGTCTCATGAATTAACAAGAGTGATTCAATCTGCCCAGGCCGGTCAGTCTATACCAAAGTCGTGGGGGGGGGCCGACATTGTTTTAATTGTGAAAAAAGGCAAGCCGCACGACGAGCCTGGGTCATACCGCCCCATTACATTAATGAATAATGACACCAAAATATACTCAAAAGCGCTGGCAATGAGATTCGCAGAGGTGATAAGTGCCTTAGTTTGCCCTATTCAACATGGCTTTATTCCCGGTAGAGGAACGACCCACCATACTAGGAAAGTAATAACATTGCTAGATGCCGCCGAGGTCACAGGAGACCCGATGGCAGTAATGCTGTTGGACGCAGAGAAAGCGTTTGACCGGGTCTCCTGGGACTATCTGTGGTATACTTTAGCAAGAGCTGGACTCAGGGGCGGGTTTATAAAAGCATTACAAACTTTATACAAAGAACCGGTTGCGGCTTTAAGAGTCAATGGGGGCACTACGGGGCAATTTTTAATTAAAAGGGGTACACGGCAGGGGTGCCCATGCTCCCCACTATTGTTTGCTATGTATATGGACCCCCTGATCCGTAAGTTAGATCTTTGTCCAGAGATAGCTCCGATGCCAACATTGCTGGGACCTTGTAAAATATTGGCTTATGCTGATGACGTGGCGGTGATAACGCCAAACCCCACGGAGGCAACTGTTTTTATAGAAGAAGAGGCCCGGAGATTTGGACGGATATCGGGGTACGCCCTAAATGCATCCAAGACCCAGATTATTAAAAACCCAGTGACTATATGTGACGATAACCGTGTGGTTCAGGCAGGGACTTACCTCGGAATAAATATAACAGCCGATATAAATAATTTGGTAGAAAATAATATCGCTCCAATAATACGTAAAACGAAGAAGGATTTGGATCGTTATGAAAATTTACACTTATCATTAGTAGGGCGGGTCAATATTATTAAAATGATGATACTGCCAAAATTTTTGTATATATTTAGGGCAATCCCACTCTTATTTGAAAATAAATGGTTCAAGATATCTGAACAAATGATCAATCGCTTTATATGGGCTAAAGGAAAGACACGTAGGGCACTGAGATATGTCTCTTCCGCGGGAGCGCGGGGGTTGGTCTTTGCCAGATTTAAAAGTATACTACTGGGCTGCTGCATTCCAAAACATGTTGGGATTGGTTGGGGGGGCTGAGGTGGATGGATGGGATACTGTTGGTTCACTTGCTATTTATGGTTTGGTTTTGGGTAAAAACGTGGAAAATATTTTTTTGAGATTTAACGAGGAAAGTTACTACAAGAGAACAAGGTTTAAGACTATAATGGCTGCCTATAACGTCTGGAAGGGAATTTCGAAAAAGATAGGAATTGGAAAATATAACTTCTACACTAGGCTCAAAAATAACCCTTCCCTATCTAGCGTGGTCTTTTCGGGAGCTGTATTCCAAGATTGGGAGAGGCGGGGGATAAGAAAGATTGGAGACATTCAGGGCCCCCAAGGTATCTTACAATTTGTAGAACTACAGGTTCGATACGCCTTAGACACAAAACATTTCTTCAAATATCTTCAAATTAGGAGTTGTTTAATAAATAAGAGAGGAGGGCCTTCGGGGTTCGACAGAAATGTATTGATGGATATTATAGAAGCAGGCTCTGACTGCACTATAAAGAGATTCTATTCTGAGATGACAATATTAAAGAAAGACGATATGGAGAAATGGGTTAATAGGTGGTCTGAAGACTTGGATATAAATAGCGATATCTTTTCAGAGTCATTAGAGATGGGAAGAAAATTGTTGTGTGCATCATCTTTACAGGCTCAACATTATAAGACCTTATTTCATTTGTATTATACGCCTGGAAAAATCGCTCAATGGGGGGGTCTCTCGGGAACCACCTGCTTCAGATGTGGTAGCCCGGGGGCGGACCTAATACATATCTTTTCACTCTGTCCACACTTAGATAGTATAAAAAGGGATATTGAGAAATTTTTGCAGAATGCATTATCAATCACAATAGAATTAAACCCAGCGGTGATGTTATTAGGAGTCGATCTTGAGGCCCACGTGAATAATGAAAACTTTGTATTTGTAGCAATGGCCATTCTTAGACTGCTAGTGGCCTCGGTGTGGCTAGAGCTTAACCCTCCTACATATCATCAATGGTTGGGTAAGGTATTATCTATACAAAAGTTAGAATCAGCAATTTATGCGAGGAAGGGGAGAAAAGGCAAGAAACTCGGTCTGCAAATATGGGAGCCCCTCATTCGATGGAAACCAGGCCCTGATTATTGATTATTGATTTTTAGTTTCCTTTTTGGGGGGGGGGGGGGGTAAATCGAGAACGTAGTGTATAGAAGTGTACGTTTCTATTGTATATATGATTCATTTTGGTAATTCTATGTATGACTTGATATTATATATATTTTTTCCCTTCCTTGTTCTTTGCTTAAACTCCTAGTGTATATATGTATATATGAATCTGTGCTGTACTATATTGAATTCTATTGTGCCCTGTTCATGTCTTTGGGGGGAAAAGGGGGAAAAAAATTTCAATCAAAATATTCAAAAAAAAAAAAAAGGAAAAGCTGTTAGAGCGCATTAGGGCTGTGGTAGCGCACAATTAATGCACATGGTGCTTAATGACAAGCTCTAAATGACACCCAGGATTAGTCTCTTAGATCCTGATGTGTGAGGGGTTATAAATACTGCCAGATGCTCGTTCGAAAGATCAGATCCACTCTAAATCAATGGCAGTAACTTCATTGACTGAAGACTGTGGACCAGCCTTTGCTGATGCAGAATGTCCGGGGTTGCTGAGAGATCTAAAACTAAGAGGGCAGTGATCCCTCCGAAACCCTGGGCTGCACTAATGTCACTAAAGCTGATACCACAGCAGTCTCATTACATAGGCCTGCCTGAAGGCAATTGAGCTGGGCCTAGTGACTAAGAATGTTCCAATAGATTGGATAACTGGGTGTTGGTGGCTTATTGAAGACTGTTAGCTTGTACAGGTAGGAGATAATTAGGACAAAAGTTCGAAATGCCACAAGGTATTGTATGAGGGTTCTTTAAAAAACGGAATAACTATAGCTTGTGACAGTCTGAAATGCAAAATGTGGCAAAGGACATCTGTTCTGATTATTGTAAAGAATAGGGAAAGCTGTCCGAAAGTTTTTTGATGTACAGGAGAACCCAGTTTTATTGTAGATACAGAATCTGTGACCGTCTGTTGGAATGGAGGGCGGGGGACATAATCGGAGGAAATGACACCTGCATTTTGGTAAGTTCAGAATTGAAAAAAAAAATTGTTTGCTTCAGGTACGAAATATTTTGTCACAGGTAATTTTAAAATTGACTTTTGAGTGGTTCGGAGTCTTAAATTGCACTGCGGCATTGATTAACATTGGCAGTTTGTGCTTTTTAGCACTATGTAATTTCAAACTTTAAAAATGAATGTCTCCAGTTTCCCTTATTGCTTTTTTGTCAAAGTTTACTCTTCTTTTTTTTTTTTTTTTTTTTTTTTTTTTTTTTTTTTTCCTAATTTGCTTTGGGTTTTCTTCTTTGGCATTTTGACTTTACTGTTTTGGTAATGCATAAATACTCTACACATTGCCATAAATTAAGCCTGTCGGCTCGGTGTCCTGGCTATATCAATGTTAATTTAGTGACTTTGAGGGTTCACCCTGACGAGTTTGGATTATTTCTTGGTGAGTAGTTGTCCACCCTTAATAATAATCCAGTGTATTACAATATGTTAATGCCTTTGCGATTAGTTAAAATTATTCCTCTGCTAGAAGTGAGAAAGCCATGTAGAAACAGCCAACTAGTTTTGCAAGAGTATTACTCACACATGTACTGTAGAGGAATGTAAAAAAACAAAAGCGATTTGTATTCACACAGGTCTATTTTCACGAAATGACAGACTGTCTTCGAACTGGGACCTGTTCTGGGATGATGGCCCTGTGTGTTTTAGTTGAGCTATTTAGCTGCTCTTAAATTCAGAATTTATTTAAAATCAATGTTTTCTGAGCCTTTAAAACGGAATTGCGGGAATAAGAACCTCCTCCTGGCATAGTTTTCTCGAGCAGGCAACCTTCAGTGTACCTTGTGTCTGACCTGGACAGTTCTGCGTTTGCTTCCGGAGGGAATTTCTTTAACCGCTCCCATGCTGATGACTAGCTCAGCTCGTCATCAGCCACGGTGCTCGTGTGCTGATGACGAGCTGAGCTAGTCATGGCCGTTAGAACGCTCACACGCGGGGATAATTCCCCTGCTGTGCTGAGCGTTCTAAGGAACGGGCGTGGCCGTGACGAGCTCAGCTAGTCATCAGCACACGAGCACCGTGGCCGATGACGAGCTGAGCTCGTCATCAGCACCGGGGCGCTGTGCGCGCCCCCACCGCCCCCCAGCACAGCAGGGGAATAACCCCTGCAGCGAAGGGGTTAAATGAAATCAGAGTCCAACTATTAGAAGTCCAATATGGCAAACTGTGATTAAGACTGGATAGTTTTTAAACAGCTGCAACAAACTTCTGCCAGAATGGAAATTACTGCGTCAAGGAGGCTGGAAATGTGAATCCAATATTAACCCCTTCGCTTCTCATGACGAGCTCAGCTCGTCATGAGGCACAGTGGAGCTGTGCTTATGACGAGCTGAGCTCGTCATGAACAATGGAGCTCTCCAAAGATCAGCACAGGAGGGGAAAACCATTAGCAGCCAAGGTGTTAAGCTGTTGCTGTGCAAGGCTGCACGAAAAAACCCTGACCCCTAGAGGTGAAAGGACACACTGATTGTGGGTTTCGTCTTGAAAGATGATGTAAACCTATTATTTCATGGCTATGTCCTCAATTAAGTTGGACCACCTTTAGTGAGGATCACTTTTGTAGGACGTCTAAATATTTTTCCTTGCGAGTTGTTGGGTGGATAGATCTGTCAAAGTAAATGCTCTTGCATGACAGTCTGAAAGGGTTTATTGATCAAAGAAAAATGAAATCTGAGACTCCGTTATCCAGTCAGCCAGTGTATCCCAAACAAACTGTTAGAGCATGCTCAACAAGCAAATACAAAGCGCATATTTATAGACGTGGACGCACAAGTTAGCAATGAAGAACACGTAATAGTCTTCAAACACCTATATGTTTCGTTTGTTTGGTCATGAGTAAGAAGCCTATCTTGATAGTGGAATAACTGTGTACATGTTTCAGCTGAGCAAGGTAATCCATACTTTCTTGTCCGAGGAAACAAGATGTGAAAAAGAGACTGGAATCGTCAGACTGACACTTCTTTTTATAGGCTTTTTGCTAGAATTAGTAGAAAACATGGCTGATGCAAATTACAGTTATTTAATTGAAAATTATATTTAACACCATTCAAAAGACCTTTATCAATAAAAGAGGCCAGATTTTTATAGTATGAGCTACCTTTTGCTTCCAGAGAAAAACTGTGTGTACCGTAGGAAATGGTGTGCAGTTGCCATAGATAACTTTGCGACTAAATTGGTTTCCATAATATCATGGATCTTCAAACAATACAGTTTTCTCGGCCATCCTGTACTTTTGACTTTCTGGTCTTCTGGCATCATTGCCCCCTTGATACACAGCAGTCCTGGGTTTGGCTACACTCTTGCCTCAGGGCCGTTTTGCTCTGGTGCCATTTTGTGATGGTACTCTGAGTAGCTGTCTGTCCTGCCCTAACAGGCCTGAGGCCTTCTGATATGCCATTGGGTTACCTTGATGTTGAAGTACTGTCTTGAAATCCAAGGCTTTGCTAAATGGCTCAGACCCTCTTCGGGAACTTTGAGGCTCTGCTATACTTGTTCTCCTATCTGGTGTGGATACCAGTCCTACTCAAAGGGCTTTGAACCTCAGCTCTGCAATGACTGTTTACATTTTTAGGTCTTGCGACCTATCAATGCGCGCAAGCGCATTGAGCGGAGCGAGAATTCATGTCCTCAAAATCCTCGTCAAACCAAGGGCTTTTTGCTGCGGTTTTCATCAAGTTCACGTGAATCACGTGACCAAACAAGCACGCGCATTCACGGCCGCACAGCACATCAAAGGGCTTCGCCCAGCGTGCGCTCTGCGGCTTCTCCTCCCCTAACACGCTTCTCCTCCCCTAATTAATCATGGCTGGCCGGCCGGCCGTACTTTCAGTTTCACCCATCCCACCCTCCTTGCACTCTTTATCCTTCCCGTCATACTCTGTTGGTTCCCTTTTATTCGCCTGTATGCTCAGTTCTTTTGCTACCCTTGAATTGTTTGATTTACATTGACATAGCCCTATACACTCATCATAGCCACCTTAATCTCCCCGTCATTCACTCTCCCTCCAACCCTCCCCCTCCTTCCTTCTCCTCTCTTACAACCTCCATCTCAGCGGAGAGGGAAGATGAAAGGTTCCTCTCATCCCAGGACCAGCGTCCATCCTCTCACACACCCTCACCTTCGTTTTTTGTCTGCGCACCAGCTCATGCTTTCCTCCTTTCTGCCCATCCTCTCTTCCCATGCACTCTTTTCGACATTCGACATTCATTCTCGCGGACAGTCACACCCACCCTGCCACTATCTATCTCCTCATTCACCTTAAATCCCCATCCCCATCCCTCGCCGTTATCCTACCCAATCTTCACCCAGTTACATTCTTTTCGTTGTGACATTCTCATATGCCTCTTGTCCCCACCCTGATTGCCCTATATCATCCCCTTGATTATCCATCTAGTCGCCGATACATAGTCTGTTGCTGCCAAGGAAACAGTTTATAAAGTCAATGCACACCACTTCGTTTTCGGTAATTTAGTATTTGGATTTATCCAAAAGTACCTGACTTTTTAGGTTGATGAGGCGACACACAAATGGTTACAACGTTGGTACTATTGCGTTATCGTCCACAAAATTCCCTTTTAATCCAGTCTTTCTAAATCTCCCCGCTTCAAGATTTGGGAGCCATCTGCTTTATTGTCACCACCAAGCTTTTTTCAGTATTGGAATTTTCACCAAGTGATCGCTATAGTACTTTAGTCGCATTAGGAAAAGGAAAGCAACAAAAGAAATACAACTCCTAGAATGAGTTATATTGCTACTCATAAATCCCCACTGGACTCTGTCGATGGAGACCTGGAGTGAGGTGAACAATCGGTATATACCACGCCATCTTCCCATTAGCCTCCTAAATAAGTTTGGGTTGGCCAGTTGAGGTATTCTATGAAGCTGTTTTAATAATATTACTTTTGACAGCCGCCCTTCACATTTTACTTTGTGCTAATTGGGGCTGCAGAAAGTTCACCCATTCTAAGATGGCCGCATAATTCAACCAATCTGGTGACTCCCTGATAGCACGTGACACTGGACGCTGTAAAGGGAGAGGCTTGCGACGCATGCAGATTTGGCGTGTTATCGGCCTTGACCTCGTGCACAACCATTTCTCAACACGTTAGCCATGTAGGTCTCTGCAGCACCTTAAGCCTGTGCCCTTGCAATGCATCGTTTCCATGCTTGACACAAGATGTATGCCCTAGTGTTGTCCTGATAGATTGCTGCTGCCTGCCTTAATAACCCATGGGTGATGGCTGGCCATTTGCCTGTTACTGCTCTTTGCAGGCCTGGGCTGTTTATGTACCTGCAGAGGGCTAGTCTCTCTCTTTCCCTCTTTCCCTCTTTCTCTCTTTCTCTCTTTCTCTCTCTTTCTCTCTGTCTGTCTCTGTCTCTCTGTCTGTCTCTGTCTCTCTGTCTCTCTGTCTCTCTGTCTCTCTGTCTCTCTGTCTCTCTGTCTCTCTGTCTCTCTGTCTCTCTGTCTGTGTCTCTCTGTCTGTCTCTGTCTGTCTCTCTCTCTCTGTCTCTTTCTTTCTCTCTCTCTCTTTGTCTGTCTCTCTGTCTGTCTCTTTCTCGCTCTCTCTCTCTTTCTCTCTCTGTCTCTCTGTCTGTCTCTTTCTCTCTCTCTCTCTCTGTCTCTCTTTCGCTCTCTCTCTTGGTTTCCTTCTTTCTCTTTCTTTCTCTTTGTTTCCTTCTCTCTTTCTCTTTGTTTCCTTCTGTCTTTCACTTTCTCTTTCTCTTTCTTTCACTTTCTCTCTTTCTCTTTCTTTCACTTTCTCTCTTTCTCTTTCCTTCTTTCTTTCACTTTCTCTCTTTCTCTTTCCTTCTTTCTTTCACTTTCTCTCTTTCTCTTTCCTTCTTTCTTTCACTTTCTCTCTTTCCTTCTTTCTTTCACTTTCTCTCTTTCTCTTTCCTTCTTTCTTTCACTTTCTCTTTCACTTTCTCTCTTTCTCTTTCCTTCACTTTCTCTCTTTCTCTTTCCTTCACTTTCTCTCTTTCTCTTTCCTTCTTTCTTTCACTTTCTCTTTCTTTCACTTTCTCTCTCCCTCTTTCTGTCTTTCTCTTTCTCTCTCCCTCTTTCTCTCTTTCTCATTCTTTCGCTCTCTCTCCTTTCTCGCTCTCTCCTTTCTCGCTCTCTCTCCTTTCTCGCTCTCTCCTTTCTCTCTTTACTTTCAGTGGTCGTGCAGACTATGCAACAGGGCTAGTAATCTGTGCACCAGGAGACATGCAGTCGAACCACAGGCATGCCACTGTCTAAAGCAAATGTGTTAACGCCTAGTGGTGGGAAGGGAGCACGAGGTCACCCCAACTATTATAAAATCCAAAACTCTTGAGTATCAGGCCTCAATCACCATGCAAGCTCTCCGTTGTTTGACGGTTCTAGTGATGCCGACTGTACCTTAAATTTCACAGATTAGAGTATCCACTAGATTAAGTGTTTTTAGGTGCATGGAATGGAAGAAACACCCCAGCAGTTCATAAAGTGGGGACCTTTTAATCCTAAGCCCCTGTATCCCTTCATCAGCTTCCTCCTTTTCCTAAGGAAGGTAGGTCTATTCCTACGAGTGGCTCCTAATGTTGTCCCTGCCTATAACAACGCAGTTCATATTCCACCCTAGAGCACTTCATTCTGTCTACAGCTTACCCTGATGGGTCAGAGGACAGTATTGGTAAACCATGTGTAAGCCTGTGAAAGAGGTTTACATTTGTTCTGTAGCTAAAATGAAAACCAGCTCAGAACGTTTCAAGCATGATGCCTTATACGGCTTCTAAATTGTGCACAGAGTTAAAAATTAGTGGCAGTGATGTGCTCAGTTAAATGAATGGCCAACATGTTCCTCTGCTTCCGTGTACTTTACAGCTTTATTAGGCCTGTTAAAAACTGACATTTTTCCTTATAAGTGCATTCTAGAGGTCAGGACGTGGTTACTCATGGACTGAAATATTATTATTATTATTATTATTATTATTATTATTAATATTACAGCTACCCGGAGGTTTCCCGGTGCCCTCGGACCTACGCAGAAAAAGAAAGAAAACATTATTGGTTAAATAACCACGTTTTAATATCTTTGCGAAAGTTCTTATAGATGGTTTCATGCCGAAGTGGCGTGGTGAGTGAATTCCATAGTGAGGGGTGCCAGATAAAACAGGCACTGGCGTTGCCAATAGGTCTCGCAGTAGTGAAGTTGGAGCTATTACAATTGCAAATAACAATGCCTTTTATTTTTGGTTTCATTTTAAAAACATAAAGGGCTTTGTCATTTACAAAACCAATAGCTCCAACTTTCCTAATGCGAGACCTATTGGCAACTCCAGTGCTTGTTACATTGCTGTCCTCACTCGTATGAAGAACAAATCTATTTTTTTGCCATTTGAAGTCTGCACAGGCTCCAGCACGATCTGTTTCCCTGTCAGAAACCACATTAATTTGATGTGTTTGAGTTTTTATGACCAGAAAAATAAAAATATTGCCTTTAAAAGGCGTGTTGTATCTGGAGAAGTTGCTTTCTATTTGATAATGTTTTAAGACTTCTCTCTTTCTACATGCAAACACGTTCTAGTTCAGTGTTTGAGTATTAATGAAGATCTTATTGAACTGTGTTTCCAATTTGTCACTGTATGATGTTTCGTGTTAACCCGGATTTCTCACTGTGGCAAGAAAGTATGTTATGCACTTACCATGTCTGTACCCAGTGCAGTTTCCAACACAGCATTTCTTGAACTGTTGACTTACTCAGGCTACTAAAATTGGTTTCATATTACCCAGTCCCCCTCGCAGAACTGCTATAGGTGTTTGTTTTTATTTGTATTTTGTTTAAAGGTGCTTATGGTTTTTCTTTGTCCTCCTGAGATTTGTTATATGTCTTGCACTGACTCCTAATACACAGCCACACAAAAACCTAACCAACGAGAGAGTTGGAATTTGATTTAGGGTGGAAGACCCTAGGAGAAATAGACTTAATGACACGGTGATACAGCTGAAAAACAGGTGGGGGCACAGGAGACTAAACTTGCTGAAATGGGTTTGGAAAATGCTGTGGAGGTGCACCACTAGAGATTGGGAAATTTAGAAACTGTACAGACGATATAAGAAAGACAAACAAGGAGACACTTGCACTTGGTTCATTACTACTGTATATGTACGGATACTGGGATGAAGAGGAGAAAATGGAGTGAGGAGACTGACCGGGAAGGGGAAGTCTGTCTGACCAGAGAAACTGGGAAGAGACACGAAAACTAGAACTAAAGGATGCTGTGTTTACAACACATTTTAAGCATGGATGGTGGAACACCACCATCCTGATCACAGGGGTTGGGGGACACAGGGAGATAATGGGAACTTGCAAGGAAGATCCTCACTGGGAATTTTGATAAGACCCAACATATGGGTCTGGTCTACAGGAAAACCCATTATATGTTAATGGCAGGTGCAAAAGTACACAATATAAATTCCCTGCAAACTAACACTGTGGTACTTAGTTGGGACTTGAAACTAATGCGTTGCTTCTTCTCTCCAGTCAACTCCCACTGGACCCGAGGGAATTGCCTGTAGATGCAGCTACCTGTCAGATTAGCAGAATTGGTGAGAATCAATAAGCAATCGATAAACTGCGTGAAATGTGCTTCTTTTAGAGGTTGAGGCTTCCATGACCCATTTGAAGGCTCAGCAGTTTGTAGGGCTTCAAGGGCATAGGGTTGAATGGAGGTGATACAGGCTTAATGACTTTAGCTCCGAACTGCAGGCAAGACTTCTCATTGTTTAGGTTCTATGATTGTTACTCCCCTGGCCGTGCTATGTCATTGTCATTGTGTAAAGAAACACTTGCCCTAGCCATTTGAAAAAATAAAAATGAATAAATGCGTTTCTCAAAGTCCCCTCTGCTGCTGACCAATCACTACTGTGACCATTCAGGCATTTTCGATGGGGGAGAGGGGGCATTGGAACCTACTGGTACTTGGTTTCTTAACATTGATTTTTGTCATGCTGTCAATTCCCCCATGTGTACCTTGCTGAAATCTGGTGCTAGCGATGTGGAATGCCTTGTTTTAGAAACACTCAAGATAAAATGTTGTTTTCGTTCTTTTCAGATCGCCAGGCCTGGATCCATCCCTCGTGCTCATTGGTCCCGATAAGAACAAGGTGCACTTTATCCCGACGGGCTCTGCGTTCTGCCCAATAAGCCTGGGCAAGCCTCTCTTGCCCAATGTAAACTTTCTTTTGCGAAGCTTTCCATCTCAAGGTAGCTCTGGGACAGGACAGGCCAGGGGGCCATCTCCTTACGTTGACTCTATTCATGACCCAGATTCGGGTGCTTTTGGTGAAGCTTCAGCTCACCGCTGGAGTCCTAGCCAGGCTGCTGAGGGTGGTGCCTTCCATAGCTCATTGGTAGTGTGAGGAGCGGTTGCCTCAATTCTTCTCTCCATGATCGCTATGGAGGTGCAGACCTATGCCTTAAAGTGCAAAGATGTAGAGAACGCTCATTCTGTGACGGCAGCTTGCTCTGTGGGACAGGTGTTAAAAACCGTTTGTCCATTTTAGGTCACAAAGCCATCTTCCCTAAGTGCATTTGCCACTGTTTTCTCTTTGGTACATATAGCTCAGTCACAACTTGTGTCTTCCTCTGTAAGGCTGATTTGAGATTCCAAGTGAGAATCTTCTTCGGGCCTTTAATGGTGGGGCTATGCTTGATCCACTGTCAACATCTTATCCTCTAGTTTAGTGCTTTTGGTGATCTAGCCCTCCAACAGACAAACAGTATGCACTAAGAGGTAGACAAGACCAAGCCATGTCCCTCCAATGCCATACGCCCAGTGCCAGAGAATGGGTTATTGAAGGCAGGATGGTTGAGGTGGCAACAGTGAAGCGACTGGGTTACCAGTGCATGTGAAGGTGACATTTGCTCTAACATGGCTTATTGGTATGGTTAGATTTGCTGGCCTCTTTGGTACAGTGTCATGTGGGCTTGAAGGGTAGGAATTACACGTTCTGCACTTGCAGGTGACGGTATTGTTCTTCCAAACTGCCTGTTGCATACACTATAAAGGTTACTCGGAAACCCGTTAGTGTGCTCTTGACTGAGGAATGTAATGCTTGCAGTCTGCCTCTGTCCTGCTGGGCCTCTTGTGTAATGCAAAGGAGAAATCGCCACACAATAGCCAACGAATGGATTATCCAGTCTCTAGAAAACAGCACTTGGGTTGCTCATTTTGAATATCCAATGGGACAGTGGCATCTGGACTCAGTTGGGTCTGCTCCTTGAGTAGGCAAAAAAAAATACTTTCTGCCCTCCCAGTGCAGGTGGTTAACAACAAGAAATATAAACACATTGTGTCCCAAAAGAAACATGCCATCTTGGTTTAGTACTTGAAAATGTGCTGTTTTGAAGGGGCCCTAATAGTGCTGCTGATGAATGTACTCGGGCTCAACCGAGAATCGACTTAACATTTCTACAAACATCAGAAGAGGAATCTCCTTTTTTCTTTTGTGTTTTTTTTGCTGTGATTATTGTGCATAATTTAATAAAGATTCCTATATCTGGTCTGTGTATGCTTTTATTATTTTGCAAATTAATAGTTAGAGCTGTAGTATGTTGGGAGTTTATTGGTGCTTTGAAGATGTTTGGTGGCCCAGGGGGTAGTGCATCTCTATCCCATTCCCTGAGCACATTTAACACAGAGCGGATTATACCCACCTCTTATTGCCAGTGGGGTTCTCCTCGCGTATCTATACTCACCCACTTTTTCCCATACCATTGGTCCTTTGCTGCTGCCCACTACTTTGCTATGTACATGCACCATACCTACCCCTGCTAAGTTTGCACATTCCCTGTGTGCTGAAAAAATCTAATATCGTCTGTTATAGGACAGACTTTACCCACTGTGATAAAACTACTCTGCGAGCCCACGTAGCCCTATGCGCAGGTATACTTGTTTTCCCCGCTCACAGTACGATACTCCACCTACTCACTGTGGCTGTCCACCACTTTCCTATGTATACCTATCGCATCAACTGCTATAGTAAATCATACTGCCAACTTGCTACTGATTTAAATCGCACCTTGTTTCCACCAAATGCTATAGTGTTGCCACCCACAACTGTGCTTAAAACAACCCACTGTGCTAAGCCCCACAAACTGTGCAAGTGCCTTACTATGCTAGTGAATATGCCAGTACCCAAAATTCCACTCATTAATATTCCGAATCACCAAAAAAAGACTAAGGGTTTTTCATCAGTTGGAATGGAACTGGTACTTAACAAATCTTAATAATGGGAATGTCAAGTTCTTGGGGCTGTTTCTGGTGGCAATGCTGTTTTAGTTTAGTTTTTGGTGGGGGTTATAGCATCTGATGATTAATGGAGGAGTCATCTAATAAGGATGGTGGAGGTTGATCTAAATGACCCAAAGTGACTGGACACTAATGAATAAGGCAGATTGATGTAAGCGGGTTGCAGTGCCTGGTGATCTGTTTTGGCTGTTTAAAGAAAACGTTTAAGTTGCTGCCAGACACCCAGATCTTCAAATCCTTAAAGGATCCACAAAAACTGTGTTAGAAATAAATGGTCTCTTTTTCAATCGGACTTATTTTTCAAATGTCTATCTGCTGAAGAATCGAGGATCTGCAAATCCTGTATAGTAGTCTTTGCTGCACAAAAAGCAAAGTTTCCTATGGGAGTTAAATTAGAAACTCCCATATTTAGACATCCCTCTTTTTCTCTCCACTAGTCAAATGCAGACGAAATGCAACATTCAGAAGCGTAGTCATTTATGCCATTTGATTGTGAATTAGTGTGCAGATTCATATAATTCAGCCAAATTATATACCTACTAAAAAACATATTTGCCAACTATGTGAAATATTCTTTTGAGAACCTGGAAATAAGCAAAAGAGAGAGGCCACTTAAAGCGAAAGAGTGGGCATTTAAGTCGTCTAAAGCACCTCGGGCAGAGAGTATTTCAGGGAGACTGAAAAATTGTCCCAGGTTCCAGGGTGCAGTAGCTTTACTTGGCAAAGGATCTTCAAAGGGAAGACTCTTTGGTCAACACAACAGGTGTCAACGGTTTAGCAGGTGTGAATAGATTCAGAATGATGGCTGGATGGCTGCATGACTCGCTCTCCACTGATGATTCCTCGTTAATGATTGGCGCAATACGGTTCAATGACTAAAGACTAACAGGGGTGGGTTCAACAGATTGAGGGGCGGTCATGGTAACCTAGTTGTTTCTACCCAGAGCTGAGTCGCCAAAATGTGTCTGGTGGGAATAATGGCTGAAGTGAAGGTGCTCTCTGTACAAAAAGGCAATAATTGTATTAAAGACTAGTGTTCAGGGACAGATGCCAGTTAATAAAAGTCATGGATTTAGGAAACTGATCGAACACTGGTGGATTTTTGTTGTTCTGTTATGTCGATTTGTATGGCGCAGCTTTGCACCAGGTGCTGATGCAGGAACGTAGGCCGGGTGGCACTCCTAGTTGAACAGACAGGTTTTCAGTTTCTTGTGGAAAATGAGGAGTGAAGTAACCAGGCTATGGCCGTGGAGCGTGTCGCCACACTGCTAAAACACCACAGGAATAAGAAAAATAAAATGGCAAAACTATTTTATTGTCCTTTTTATTTTTTTACTTCCAGCCCGTTGAGGCGAGGTGGGACCAGGCTACCCTTCACTCAGCGGGGGGGGGGGCTTAGGCAGGCACTAAAAGTGCGCAAGTGGGAGTGGCTGCCCGGCCAGCCACAGACGGCCAAACCTACATGTGCACTTTGATAGCTCCAGGCTGTTTCCATGGATACATGGGCGTAGGAAGTGTGGGGGACGCGGGGATATATCCCTCCCCCCCCCCCCCTGATTTTGGAGTGGGGGGACACTGGGGACAAGGGTGGGGGGAACGAAGGTACAAAAGAATTTCCCCTCTCTCTCCTGTCTGTGGCAGGGTCATTAGCGCGTGAAAGCGCTACCTAATGGCCCTGCACTTGACCTGCCTGGAGTCAAAGAGGTCACCCGCCCTCTGCCCTTTGTTATGCTGCAGGAAGGCTCGGTGCTCTGGGAAGGGCAGAGAAGGGGGGGAAACTGTCTCTTTTCCTTCATACTCATTTCTGTCTCTGTCTCGCTCCTGCTTAAGTTCTGATTTCAAGAGCTCTTATGTACTCTCTCCTGCATCTCCTTTTCTTTATTTGTTTCTCTGTGAAATGGATCCAAAATAGGCGGACACTTTGGCTGGATATTTCCTCATTTACTGACCGTTTTATAATTCCAAAGAAAAACCTCGGGACGGAGAGAAAAAAAATGAAATACCTATATTAAGCAATACAGACTGGCCAGCAGACAGGCCAGATTGTTATTTACATCCACACATATTAGAACCACTTTACAGAGTTTGCCAGTGAAAGCGCTTTCTTTTTTTCTTCTTTCTTTGAACAACATTGTTTTCCCATGGTGGGGAAGTGAACCATTCCTAAAGGGACTGCAATACCTGGGTGATGGGTGAAGTGGAAATGTTTAATACCATCGTTTTCAACTGTTTTAATTATTTTAGCTTATAAAATGTGTACTGCGGCTCTGTGTTCGGGGATGTGATTTTTTTTTTTTTTAAACCAAACTGCTTACATTTTGAAAGGAGATAAGCCATGGACATTGAAACGGGTCCCTTCCTGGTCCTGTAGCCATGTCCTGAATGTTTCAGGAAAAATCACTTAAATTTCTGAATAATGAGTTTAAAACTGTTAAGGTAACCATGTTGTTCCTGAATAAATTTCACATGATTTGCTTATTCTTGCATTTCTTATGAGTGTTTGCTTTTTAGGGTGTTCGTCATTGGTTTTCAGGCAGCATTTTACTGTTGTCTAGTGCATAATTTGAATTTAGTTGCAGCACAATTGAGTTGTAGCTGAAGGCAGTCCAAGTTTCTCTCAGTGGGGCACTATGGTGTTCAGTGTGGGAGAGTGTTAGAACCTGGGGTAGCCTGGCCTAGGGCAAGACATTCATTTCAGAGGCACAGTGTAAAGGTTGCAGACCACCCAACAGTAAAACCACGCAATAGCACACAAAAAGATAACGCTACACCAAAATGTGGAAAAATATGTACTGGTTTATAAAAATAATGTCGTTGTACTTTTACTTTCAGAGTTCACTATTAATTTACACTTCAGTTGGTTTGGAATTTGGCAAGAATACTTTTAAGTTCTAAATCATATTAACAACCAGCATTTATAATATAGACAAATCGCCTAACCAAAACTAGCAGGTAACTCTTACACTTTTTTAGCTCAGTTAGGCATTTACTACACGCTGCTTACTTTATATCATCTCTCATCACAGCATTACTTTAAAGTTTGGCAAGATCAACACTTAAATCAGAATAATACTTTCCTTTACATGGATAACATTACAGTTCTTCTTCTACTCCTGTTTAAAAGCAATCGGTTAAGAACCACTTAGATCAGCTTCCCATAGAACCCTGTCAAAGATTCCTCATGGACTGGTTAATCTTGTGGAAGTCACTCCCCCACGTAACTACCTCCTTACTTGTTGGTGTTGTTCATGAAATAGTCCTGCGCCAGAGGTGAAGAAGCAACAAGAGCGGGGGGTCTAAGGAAGTAAGGCTGAAGAGGCTCTCACGCCTCTGAAGACCCCTCAGGGCTCCCCAACTCGGGCCGACTCCTCCGCGCTGCACTAGCGCAGGAACAACAAAGGCAGTTATCACAATGCCCCCAGACCTCTACCGGGCCTTGTATCTCTCCCTCTCAGCTCGGGCCGGCTCCTCAGCGCGGCGCTCGAGCAGGAGGAAAACGAGCCGATTACTCGGCCAGATGAAGGAACCTCCAGCGCCTCTCCTCAGCGCTGAGCTCTGAAGACACTCCTCCGGCGGGCATGCGCGGTAGCGCGCCTGCTGTTGCCGCCTCCCACTGCTCCCGCTCCAGGGACGAACACTACTCTTGGGCCTGCTCACCTCTTTGCCCCTCCTTCCGGGGACATCAGCTTCCGACGGGGCATGCGCGTAGGCGCCCTCACTCTCCTTTCAGCTGGGTTGCTACAGACAACGCGATTAAGCGCGGTAGGCGCCCCGGGGTCCCGCTCTCGAAGGGAAGCCTCGCCAGGCTTCTCAGGCTCAGTGGATCCCGGGGGGGTTGCTGGCACAGAGCGCAAACGGTGTTCCAGAGGCCCCGCTCCCAGTTCAAGGAAGGGAACAAGTTCTTCACCTCGCACCTTCCACCCCACAGGCGGGGAGGCTTGACACACGCCACAGAGCCAGTCAATGGTAAGGAAATCTTGAAGTTGTTCAGGGGAGTTATTTCCTTTCTTCACTATAACGAAGAGGGGGGTAAAAAACGGGGGGCTCCTTCAGGAAAAAGCCACAGTGCACCTCCTCAGCACTAATCCCCTTTCCTGGACAGACTAGGGGCACAGGGGAGCTCCCAGGGTAAGGCTCTCCTCAGTTTCCAAGACTACTAGAATTAACCCCTTCACCTATCTGCCCAGGATCAGCAGGATGGGCCAACTTGGTTAGGACAACAGGAAATGGGGGGGGAAAGAAACCCAGACAGAGGGCTACTCTTGTAGAGGAAACCACCCTTCAGGATCCTGCCCCTGCCAGACCTCAACCTTCACTCTAGCTGCTCCTCACTGACAGACAAAATGGCTGTCCAGCATTCCGCCTTATATAGGCTGCCCTTCAGTGGTCCAGAATGGACCAGAAGGTTCTAGAATGCCCTATGCTAGGCTATGGCCAAGTTCTGAGTGTGACAGTTAGGGCAGTTGGTGGCCACCATTTTGTGTGGTTCCAACTTTTCCTGTCAGAACAGGCCTCTGGGCCTGAGGTGAAAAATTATGAGGGGGGAAAAGAACACCTATCCCCTGGGTCAACACCTAGAAAAAGTCAGTGGACAAAAATTATCAAGGGTATGAGGGGCAAAAAGGGGACAAAATAAATAATAAATAGGAGGGACTACGTCAAAAAGCCAGACAGGTCTAACACGCGTCCCCCCCAGCTGAAAGTGGGGAGAACTACCCAACCCCTTGGGAGTCCTCATCACTAAGGCGGAAATACCTGGAGAGACCGTCTGCATTGGCGTGGTCCACTCCAGGCCGATGTTCCACCCGGAAGTCCATTCCCTGTAGGGAGATGGACCACCTCAACAGCTTGGGATTTTCCCCCTTCATTTGCATCAGCCAACGAAGGGGTCGGTGGTCAGTCTGAACCAGGAAGTGTGAGCCAAAGAGGTATGGCCGCAGCTTCTTCAGAGCCCACACCACCGCAAAAGCTTCCCTCTCAATGGCACTCCACTTCTGTTCCCGGGGAAGCAGTCTCCTGGATAAGAAGACTACAGGCTGATCCAGGCCCTCTTCATTTAGTTGCGATAACACTGCCCCAATGCCATGTTCTGATGCATCTGTTTGGACAATGAACTTCTTGGAGAAGTCTGGGGCCTTCAGGACCGGTGCCGCACACATCGCCTGCTTCAATTTCTCAAAAGCTTGCTGACAAGCTCCCGTCCAAACTACCCGTCGAGGTTGTTTCTTAGAGGTGAGCTCTGTGAGGGGCGCTACAATAGTGCATACCCCTTCACAAAGCGACAGTAGTAACCTGTGAGGCCCAGAAAAGCTCGGACCTCAGTCTGTGTCTTGGGGGGTTCCCAGGCCATGATTGCCTCAATCTTCGCCTGCAGGGGCTGCACAGTCCCTCTACCCACCAAGTGTCCAAGGTACACAACTGACCCCTGCCCAATCTGACATTTGCTGGCCTTGATTGTCAATCCAGCTTGTTTCAGGGCCTGGAGAACTGCTTGCAAATGCTGCAAATGGTCCTCCCAACTGCTACTGAAGACAGCAATGTCATCCAAGTAAGCAGCAGAGAAACTCTCCAATCCAGAGAGGGCCTGGTTCACCAGCCGCTGAAATGTGGCAGGGGCGTTCTTGAGCCCAAAGGGCATCACACAGAACTGGAAGTGTCCCTCAGGCGTGGAGAAGGCTGACCTTTCCCTTGCTCCATCTGTCAAGGAGATCTGCCAGTACCCTGAAGTGAGGTCAAAGGTACTCAGATATTGGGCAGCTCCTAGCCGGTCAATCAATTCATCCGCCCTAGGGATCGGATGAGCATCAGTCTTGGTTACTGAGTTCAGTCCTCGGTAATCCACACAGAACCTCAGTTCAGGTGTGGTGCCTGGTGGTGCGGCTTGTGGCACGAGCACCACCGGACTGGACCAAGGGCTGTTGGAAGGTTCAATAACTCCCAGCTCTAGCATCTTGGCAACCTCTCCATGGATGCTAGCCTTCACCTTGTTGGACAGCCGGTAGGTCTTTGACTTCACTGGTGGGCTGTCCCCGGTGTCCACGTCATGGGTACACAGGTGAGTCCTTCCCGGGACAAGGGAGAACAACGAAGAGTACTGCTCCAGGATCTGGTGGCAGTCCTCCCGTTGCTCAGGAGTTAGAGTAGGAGAGAGAATCACTCCCTCCACTGACCCATCCTTCTCTTGAGACGAGAATAGATCTGGGAGAGGTTCGCTTTCCGCTTCCTCTTCCCCGTCAGTCACCATCATCAACATGACTTCGGGCCTCTCATGGTGGGGCTTGAGACGGTTGGCATGCAGCACCCGTAGGGGCTGTCGAGGGGTCTTAAGGTCCACCAGGTATGTGGCCTTACCCTTCTTCTCCAACACCTCAAAGGGGCCTGTCCAGCGATCCTGGAGGGCGCTAAGCTCTCCAGGCTCCATCACCCACACTTTCTGGCCAGGCTCCAATTCCACCTGGTGAGCATTGTGGTCATACCACTCCTTCATGACTGCCTGGCTGGCCTCCAAGTTGTCAGAAGCTTGCTTCCACAACTTCGCCATTTGGCTCCTGAAGGCCAGCATGTAGCTCACCACATCCTGGGGGGGTTTCCTGGGAGATTTCTCCCAACCTTCCTTCACCAGGCTGAGAGGACCGCGTACAGGGTGCCCATACAGAAGCTCAAAGGGGCTGAAGCCCACTCCCTTCTGTGGCACTTCCCTGTAAGAAAAGAGCAAACAGGGTAGGAGGACGTCCCATTTCCTCCGCAGGCTTTCGGGCAGACTTCTGATCATGCCCTTCAAGGTCTTATTAAACGTCTCAACCAGTCCATTCGACTGGGGGTGATAGGGAGTGGTGAACCGGTAGGTCACTCCACACTCCTTCCACATTGCCTGCATGTAAGCTGACATGAAGTTGGTCCCCCTGTCAGACACAACTTCCTTGGGAAATCCCACTCGGGTAAAGATTCCCATTAGGGCTCTTGCCACTACAGGTGCAGTGACTGTCCTCAGAGGTATTGCCTCTGGGTACCGTGTGGCATGATCCACCAAAACCAGGATAAACCTGTGACCAGCTGTTGTTGGTGGATCCAAAGGCCCTACAATGTCGATGCCCACCCTCTCAAAGGGTGTGCTAACGACTGGAAGTGGTTCCAGGGGAGCCTTTAGCTTCACCCCTGTTTTCCCACTGGCCTGGCAGGTTACACATGTCCGACAGTAAGTGTTGGACGCCACTTTCATCTGAGGCCAGTAAAAGTGGAGGACAAGCCGTGCAAAGGTCTTGTCCTGGCCTAAGTGTCCTGCCAGGGGTATGGCATGAGCCAATTCCAAAAGAAAGGCTCGGTACTGTTGCGGGACTACCAAGGCCCTTGATGAACCAGGCAAGGGTACCTTGGGTTCACTGTAGAGGAGTCCATCCTCCCAGTAAATATGGTAGTGTCCCGTAACATCACCTGCTTCTTGGGCTTCAGCCTGTCGCCTCAGTCCCTCAAGGGTGGGGCACTCCCTCTGCCCCTTACAGAATTCCTCTCTGGTAGGACCTCCCTCCACATGCCACACCGCAGGGATGGGTAAATCCTCCAGAGAGTCTACTTCCCCCTCCACGGACTCCTGGTCCACCACCGCAGGTGGCCGATCTGTCACATGGGGTGTGGAAGCCGGAGCAGGCTTTCTCTGTCTCCGGGTCTGTCCCTTCTTAGCAGCGGGATGGGCCATTGTTCCAGGCTCCAACCCAGGCGAACTCCCTCTCCGGGCAGTCGCAGACCGTGTGCTTGCACAGGCCCAGTCAGGTGTACCCAGCATCGCAGAATGCGTCCGGTATTCCACCTCTCTCCAAGTGTTGTGCTCCATGTCATTCCCCAACAGACAATCGACTGGCACGGCAGGGCTTACGGCAACTCGAAGTGAACCTACAACCCCCTCCCATTCAAAGGGAACCTCAGCCACTGGATAGTGGCCCATTCTGCCGTCAGCCATCGCGGCGGGGTGGAGTACATTAGGAACAACCTGCTCTGGAGACACCAGCTGACTTCTCACCATAGTCATACTGGCTCCTGTATCTCTCAGAGCCTCCCCTCTCTGGCCATTGATGGTAACCCATTGCCCATACTTTGTAGTATTTGGGGGCACCTGGATCTTTGGAACCATCTCCAGCTCTCCCAGGGACACTAAGGTGACACCCGCCCACTCACCCCCCTTATCTAAGGGCAACTCCTCCCCGAGCGCTACACTAGCTACTCCCAGTGACTTTCCTCCGGTGGGAGCGGGTGGTCTCTTTGGGCATCTGACATCCCCCTTATAATGTCCAACACCACCACATTCAAAACAGTGGAGAACCCTTGGCTGCTGGCTTTGGCCAGGATTAGGGTTTCTGGGCGGGTTTGCCCTAGGGGTGAAACCTGCTCCCTTCCCTTGGAAGTTATTTTGGGGACCTTTAGAGAACTCTTTCTTTTTCTCCCCCCCCCTCCTTCTTCTGGGGGGCGCCCTGTCCGGCTTTTTGAGAATCCCCTCCAGTCCCCTTGGAGGACACCCGGGTACTTGCCCAGATGTCCGCCTCCTCTGCAAGCTTCCGGGGATTGGTCAGCTTGCTGTCCACCAGGTGTTGGCGCAGCTCAGGAAAACATTTCTCGAGGAGGTGTTCTCTCAAAAATAGATCGTACAGCCCCTCATAATCTTTCACCTCACTGCCCTTGACCCAACCCTCTAAGGCCTTTCTGGCGTAGTCAAGGAAGTCCACCCAGTTCTGGGTGCTTAATTTGTGGCTCCCCCTGAACTTCTGTCGGTACCTTTCTGGGGTAAGCCCGAACTTCCTTAACAACGCCAGCTTCATGGTGGGGTAGTTAGTTTGTTCCTCTGGTTCCAGGGCCAGCAAGGTGTCCCGACCAGCAGGAGGCATGTACTTGTACAAACTACCCCCCCAGTGCTTCTCCTGCACCCCATGAACCCTCAGAGAAACCTCATAAGCAGCCAGCCACTTAGCTATATCGTCCCCCTGACTGAAGCTCGCTATCAGGTCTTTTGGTAAATAGGGTTTGGTCTCCCTGGCTGTCTCCTTTGGTTCGCTGCCACCATTTCTTTCAGGAGAGGACCCCCGTAGCAGGCTTTGGAGCTCCAGTTCCTTCAGTCTGAACTCGTGGGCCATCCTCCTCTCCTCTTTCTCCTGCTCCAACTTAGCCAACTCCCATCTCAACTGTCTTTTCTCCCTCCTATCCTTGAGCTCGGCTTCAGTTAAGCTTCCCCCAGAGGCGCTACTGCCCCTTCTGGAGTAGGACACTGGTCCTGGGAGTAAGTTTTCCCCTTCAGTGTGGAATAACTCATCTATCTCCCCCACCGTGTCCTGATCTACCCCCTCTTCCTCCTCCTTCTTTTCTTGGTGTGCCTCCACCCAAGCCCTAAGACTGGTCTGGAGCTCCCCCTTCCTGGCACGATGTTTGAAAAATACCCCCATTTGCTGGCAGAACATTTTCAACTGTGACACAGAATAGACCTCTAGGTTTTCCACAGCGAACTCCATTTTGAGTCAGGCAAACCTAAATAACACACCAGAAATTGCAGAGTTGCAAGGGCAACCTAAAGCCACCTCCACCCACCACCAGGAACAAATTTGGAAAAATCAAAAAGACAAATTACGAGGGCCGCAAGGAGAACTCCTGGTGTAGGTTTAGTGTATTACGTTGAATTACTATTGAGTAGCTGCAACCAAGTCAGTATCCCACCGCTAGGCACCAATCTGTTAGAACCTGGGGTAGCCTGGCCTAGGGCAAGACATTCATTTCAGAGGCACAGTGTAAAGGTTGCAGACCACCCAACAGTAAAACCACGCAATAGCACACAAAAAGATAACGCTACACCAAAATGTGGAAAAATATGTACTGGTTTATAAAAATAATGTCGTTGTACTTTTACTTTCAGAGTTCACTATTAATTTACACTTCAGTTGGTTTGGAATTTGGCAAGAATACTTTTAAGTTCTAAATCATATTAACAACCAGCATTTATAATATAGACAAATCGCCTAACCAAAACTAGCAGGTAACTCTTACACTTTTTTAGCTCAGTTAGGCATTTACTACACGCTGCTTACTTTATATCATCTCTCATCACAGCATTACTTTAAAGTTTGGCAAGATCAACACTTAAATCAGAATAATACTTTCCTTTACATGGATAACATTACAGTTCTTCTTCTAATCCTGTTTAAAAGCAATCGGTTAAGAACCACTTAGATCAGCTTCCCATAGAACCCTGTCAAAGATTCCTCATGGACTGGTTAATCTTGTGGAAGTCACTCCCCCACGTAACTACCTCCTTACTTGTTGGTGTTGTTCATGAAATAGTCCTGCGCCAGAGGTGAAGAAGCAACAAGAGCGGGGGGTCTAAGGAAGTAAGGCTGAAGAGGCTCTCACGCCTCTGAAGACCCCTCAGGGCTCCCCAACTCGGGCCGACTCCTCCGCGCTGCACTAGCGCAGGAACAACAAAGGCAGTTATCACAATGCCCCCAGACCTCTACCGGGCCTTGTATCTCTCCCTCTCAGCTCGGGCCGGCTCCTCAGCGCGGCGCTCGAGCAGGAGGAAAACGAGCCGATCACTCGGCCAGATGAAGGAACCTCCGGCGCCTCTCCTCCGCGCTGAGCTCTGAAGACACTCCTCCGGCGGGCATGCGCGGTAGCGCTCCTGCTGTTGCCGCCTCCCACTGCTCCCGCTCCAGGGACGAACACTACTCTTGGGCCTGCTCACCTCTTTGCCCCTCCTTCCGGGGACATCAGCTTCCGGCGGGGCATGCGCGTAGGCGCCCTCACTCTCCTTTCAGCTGGGTTGCTACAGACAACGCGATTAAGCGCGGTAGGCGCCCCGGGGTCCCGCTCTCGAAGGGAAGCCTCGCCAGGCTTCTCAGGCTCAGTGGATCCCGGGGGGGTTGCTGGCACAGAGCGCAAACGGTGTTCCAGAGGCCCCGCTCCCAGATCAAGGAAGGGAACAAGTTCTTCACCTCGCACCTTCCACCCCACAGGCGGGGAGGCTTGACACACGCCACAGAGCCAGTCAATGGTAAGGAAATCTTGAAGTTGTTCAGGGGAGTTATTTCCTTTCTTCACTATAACGAAGAGGGGGGTAAAAAACGGGGGGCTCCTTCAGGAAAAAGTCACAGTGCACTTCCTCAGCACTAATCCCCTTTCCCTCTTTACTGGACAGACTAGGGGCACAGGGGAACTCTTAATTCAGCTCCCAGGGTAAGGCTCTCCTCAGTTTCCAAGACTACTAGAATTAACCCCTTCACCTATCTGCCCATGATCAGCAGGATGGGCTAACTTGGTTAGGACAACAGGAAATGGGGGGGGAAAGAAACCCAGACAGAGGGATACTCTTGTAGAGGAAACCACCCTTCAGGATCCTGCCCCTGCCAGACCTCAACCTTCACTCTAGCTGCTCCTCACTGACAGACAAAATGGCTGTCCAGCATTCCGCCTTATATAGGCTGCCCTTCAGTGGTCCAGAATGGACCAGAAGGTTCTAGAATGCCCTATGCTAGGCTATGGCCAAGTTCTGAGTGTGACAGTTAGGGCAGTTGGTGGCCACCATTTTGTGTGGTTCCAACTTTTCCTGTCAGAACAGGCCTCTGGGCCTGAGGTGAAAAATTATGAGGGGGGGAAAAGAACACCTATCCCCTGGGTCAACACCTAGAAAAAGTCAGTGGACAAAAATTATCAAGGGTATGAGGGGCAAAAAGGGGACAAAATAAATAATAAATAGGAGGGACTACGTCAAAAAGCCAGACAGGTCTAACAGAGAGGATGTGGCACTCTGGCCAGAGCTGCTGAATTTGGAACTGGCGCACCATTTTTAGCCTTCATGACCAGTCCACCAGACCGCACTCCTGACCGAGCTCATTCCGATGCTACACCTTAGAAGGACCGATAGACCTTAGAAGCCCTGGTGTCTTAGCACCCGCAGGTGGACCCTAACAGTGGCAAGTGTGAGTTAACCTTGAAGGCCTGTCCACCACAATCCATACTGCAGTCCACCTCCAGTCTTGCGAGCAGGCATACGAAGAAGCACACCCTAGACTGACAGTGACTGTCACTGAGGTCACAAGATCCTTGAGGCCAGTCCACTGCATCCATTGGTACATCCATTGGCACATCCATTGGCCTTTTTCAGCATTAGTGGTGCAACTTACCAGGAGTTGGCAATGTAGGATTTGCATGCACACCAAACTTAGGGGGTGATTATAATGGAGGTGGAACCGCCACATCACCCCGTCCGTGGCGGTACCACTGCCATCGATGACTGCATTTACGCCAACCATATTACAATGGCGGTGGTTCCCTGGTGGTCGGAAAGACCAACCGCCACACACCCGACTGGCTCCTTGAGCCCACCAGTGCGGTGGAGGGGCTTGTGGTTCCTACAATGCTGGTGGTACCTACCAGGCACCACATTAAGGATTACGATACCCCTTACCCACCAGCCTATCCATGGCAGTTCACCCACCATGAAATTTTGGTGGAAAGGGACATTAGAGCCCCATGGCGGGCCCCTTTCCCCCAGCCCCCAGACATTGGACCTGGGGAGCATCTAAGAAGCCCCCCTACATATCACTGCACCATGTGGCAGGCACCGCATTGTGCCTGCCACGTAGTGCAGTGATATATGTAACATGTTAGTTTTTACATTGCGGCAGATGATGCAGCCAGCAGCACCTGCTGCAATGTAAAAGATAGGCACGGCGAACGCCATAGTGGCGGTCGCATTGTAATGCCTATCATGGGGCTGCCACCTTGAAGGCCAGCGGTCCCATTCCCCGATTCGATGGCGGATGGACTGAAGCCGCCTGCCTTCGTAATCAGCCCCTAAGTTTGCAAACTTCATGGCCTCTGCTTCATGCACAAACACTTTTAACATGTGCAGCCTTCTTTCGGGCCACTGGAGTTATGCAGCAATGGAGGCCAAAATTGTGTTGCAGTGTTGACTTAATGATGCAACAATAAAAAGGCTGCAGTGTGATGCGGTGCATTTTATGATACTTTATTATTTTAACATTTATACATCCTAACAGCCTCTGCAAAGCATTTGCCTCATTAGTACCTGTGTAACATACAAATGCAGCAGAGGGAAAGGTGACCAGTCAACCTTTGCAAAGGGCTCTGCACTTCAAAGAAAACAATACACATTTATTTTAGTAATTTTTGATCCGTTTGAGTTACAAAATTGTTTTGGGTCAAATTGTTAGATTATGCAGCAGATTATGTATTATGTGGAAAATATGATACAGACATAGTTAAGTTGAATACATTTCCCACTTAACTTAATTTTGCCCCAGCATTGTAGTTGATCAATTTATAAGTTCCCCAAACCCAAAAGTCGTGTTTGGGCACAATTTGCATTTTAAAAGCAGTCCTAAAACACAGGGCTACTTTTAAACTGACCTCAGGCTTCAGCAGTGCACACATGCAAACACAGAAAGGGTTACTGGCCTCTAAACTGCCATGCCCTATTATATTCTAGGGACTTAAAGGTAGTTCTAATCTCCCTGCCCTATTATGAACTAGGGCCTTATAAGAGAGGTCATGCCAATCCTAGGGATACCCTAATCCATAGTGCACCCTAGTGTATGTAGGTATCTTTAAGTGTCTCTTTCAGAATAGCACTGGCCCTGTGCCTGTTCAGGCAGAGGCCAGGGTCAGTCAGAGACAGGTACCACCAGTACCAGTCAGCAAAACGTTGGGGAGGGCACAGGGTGGCTTTGCAATACTAAAGAAGCACAAATTGAGAATTTAAAATATAACACCATGGTTGGGGGGTTCTCTTTAATAATCAGAATTGATTGCTATCCTAATGGAGCCATTTTCCAACTTTAGGATAAGGAAAGACTGGGGAAAAATCATAATGTTCTAATCTACACCTTGAAGTTTTCATGCAGCTCTTTGATGACGGTTAATAGCTCACTGTTCAATGTTAGGACTTTAACTTATAAACTGCCAATACCAAAATAATCTCTCAGACAAAAGCAGTAACTCACTGACCAATTTACATGATATGCATTTTGTGATCTGCGTGCTACACATTCTTTGCCATTATAAAAATGGGGTAACCCAAAACGGTTGTTGGACCTGGGTAGTCGATATTATTAGAAAAAACAATGGTCCAAACCGGGATTAATCATTAGCTCAATAAATCATATGCTCACAGTTGTTCATTTTTCAAGACTAGACGAGTATTTGAATTAATCTACTCTGTAGACCTAATCAGTAAAATTTGTTCAACGAAAAAGCAACCACCTGGGAAAACTTTGTTTATTCCAAAAAAAGGAGATTTTAATAAATTACTCCAGCACAGCGAAAAATAAATATTTACATTTGTACATCTTCAAGAACAAACGGTAAAAAGGGGAGCAACCTGCTTCTAAAAGGGAGTGCCAGAAAAAGAAGAAAAGAAGTGATTTGAAGAAAAAAGGGGGTGTAAGCCTCAACAGAAAAGTGACATAGGATTAGGGTAAATTGAAAAAACAAAGCTGCAGAAAATTCAGCTGATTATACAATAAGGCCACTGATTGCTTATTACATTTTTGTCATTTATACAGTCTCAACTGGCATGTATAATTGTAAAAAGTGGTCCTATTTGTTTGTGAAAAGGAGCGTCGACGTTTCGACCCGTCTTGGGGTACAGGGGTAACTGTGAACCTCGACCTGCGGGTCTTCCTCAGGACGTGTGTGACACAACCTTCATACCGTGGTTTTTAAGCTGTGGACCTATAATAAATTAAGGCAGTGTTCAGGGGGTTGCATGAATAAATTGTTATAAGAAAGGCGGGACACTAACCTCTAGTGTTTGCTTACCCAATTTTCTTTATAATTGGATGATCACGGTCCTCCTACACCTGGATGGACGTTAAAAGTATTTGACCACAGTCCAACACCTACAATTGATAAGGTGTAGTCGATCTGTTAAGTATCAATTCTTAATCTACATTGGTATCAGTGAAGTTTTCACAAAAAAGCACAGGCTTACCAATTTAGTGGTCGTGAGCGTTCCACACAATTTATCACCAGAGGTAGTAGATACAGCTCACAAACAAGGCACCGTCCGTTACTGCAAGGGAACACATTGTGGGTGTGTTACCGCGGTACCATTCTATGGTTTAAAGTAGTTGTCAAGAAAAAACGTGGTGTTTCATACCTTTTTATGTTCTCATAAGGACATCACTTGTTGGGGTATTGATTAAGGAGAAGTGCTTCTCAGTCCAGACGCCGAAAAAATTGCTGCAAGGGAATACAGGATGAGTGTTCCCTAGATGTCGTTTAGATTATGGTGCAGCGTGTTTTAATAAAGGTTAATAAACGTGGTGATTTTTTACCTTATCTTGTCTTATACGGGCGACCCTCACTGGGATGTGTTCTCCTGTACACGCTTTTCAACCGGCACCTAGAGGCGCTGAACGAAAACATAGATAATGTCACCTCAAGGTCGGCAGAGTGGCGCTTGGGGCCTACGGGGGTCTAATTTTAAGAAGGCCTGGGGGCAAAAAAAACGTATCTTACCGGGTTGTGTGTCTGCTACCGGCGACTTTGCCTTGTCCGATGCACTCGTAACGCGATGACGTCAGACGGACGTATTTGGCGTTCGATTGAAAGGGGACATGGAAAAAAGACTCGCTCGAGTTATCGGCTGAGTCAGAAGACGCACTAGTAGCTCATGTAATTCACAAAAAATTGCAAAAGATTACTAGTTGTATAGCCAAACCCCATAACGGTGGAGTGGGAGGCACAACCACACACTAGGAGGTGGTTACAAATTTTTTATAGAAAACATGGATGATGCCGGATCACACACTGGAATACTCATCTATTGTTCAGTACTGCCACCTGTTTGCTAATTTCTTCATATTCGTTGAGGCCCCGTTTTATCGTGTCAAATAAATGTATAAAGCGGCACTCACGAAGGCTCAGTACATGATTGAAATCTCCTCCTCTAGGATTTGGTGTCACCTTTTCAAGGACACACCATTTTAGGCTGTCAGGTGCATGCTCAAATTTGGTGAAGTGCTCCACAAGTGGAGCCCCCTGGGTTTTACATTTGATGCGGCTTACGTGTTGTAGTATACGACACTTTACCCTTTGGGTTGTTTGCCCAATGTACAAAAACCTGCATGGGCATGTGATCGCATAAATCACTCCACTGGAGTTACAGTTACTGTGTTCTTTTAATATGTGTGTGTAATTGTTGTGCTTGAAACTTTTGATTTCTTGGGTTAGGGGGCATGCTTTACAATTTCCACATTTTACGTGGCCTTTTACTGGGGGAATCCCCCATAGGACTGTTTGACTTGGAGGAGTGATACTGGGTAGTAAAGCTTTCACAACGTAGTCTCTTATATTTTTTGCCTTCTTGAAAGCATGTAACGGCAAAGGAGCATTCCCAATCTCATCCGCAATCATATGCCAGTGTTGGTTAATTATTTTTTTGATCTTGTTACTTTTTGTAGAATAGGTGGTAACACACACTATTCGGTCCTCTTTTTGTCTTTGATTATTACTCAGTTCCAAGAGATGTTCTCTGTGATTGTACCAGGCGCGTTTTCGTGCCTGTTTTAAAAGCCTGATTGGATAACCTCTGTCCCGCAGACGGGCTAGAAGGCCTGCTGATTCATTAAAAAAGTCCTCCTTTTTAGCGCAATTCCTACGCAACCTCAGGAATTGTCCAAATGGGAGGTTGTCCCTGAGGTTGCGGGGATGGTGACTACTATAACGGAGCAAAGTATTCCGCTCGCTGCTTTTACGATACAGTCCGGTGTATAACACACCCAGATCCGCATTGATTGTAATGTCAAGAAAATTGATTTTGGACTTATCATATTCTACAGTGAATTGGATATCTGGGGAACATGTGTTTAGCCACTCGTGAAAAGAAGTCAGTTCTTCTGCATTGCCATTCCATATGATTAAAACGTCGTCTATATAGCGACGCCACAACCCTATGTGGTTGAAGTAAGGGTTAATCTCATTGAGGACATTTGCCTGTTCGAATGCGTCCATGAAAATTATGGCCAGGTTGGGGGCAAAGCTTGCCCCCATCGCCACTCCCTTCGTTTGAATATAGTACTTGCCCAAAAATGTGAAGAAGTTCTTAGTCATCGCCAATGTTAAAAGTTCAATAATGAAATCTGTCGGTACACGGTGGGGTGCGGGACGTGAATTCAAGACTAGCTCAATTACTGTCAATGCTTGGTTTTGTGGAATATTGGTATACAAGGATTGGATATCCATTGTAGCCAAAAGACTTTTTTTGGGGTCATGTGGACGTCCATCTAAAAGCAGGATGGTTTGCATCGTATCCTTTAGGTACGTGGCAGTCTCTCGCCCCCCCCCCAGAATTTTAGTGTCTCCTACACCCCTGCATGGATATATACTAGTGCTCAGGGGCACAGGCTCCAGAACCCTGCTGGAGCGCTAAACGGGCCAGCTCTGCCCAATTCCAGCTTTTCTCTCATGCTGTGAGAAGAGCTGGGATTGGGTGGGGTTTGGGAGCCTTTGCCCATGGGAACTGTAGTGTTGGGACAGTAGCACTCAAGCACAAGCATGAGCGAATTTTGCGGATCTCGCGTTCGCGAATTTTGCGGATTTGCGGATTCGCAATCCGCAAAATCCGCGAATTCCCGCGAATTTGCGGATTTTTTTTTTTGTGTGTTCGCCCGTGTTTCTGCCAGTTCGCGAGGGTTTTTACAATTTCGCAATTTGCGAACTTACCTGTCGGGTCGCAAGTTTTGCGAACTTGTTGTTTCTACGTGTCCAGCCTGTTTGGGACACTCTTCTTCATCACTGCCACTCTCTGTCACCACTGCCACTCTCTGACTACTCATGCCACCCTCTGGCCCACCCATGCCACCCTCTGTTTCATCACCACACCCTCTGGTTGTCCAGTGTACATTATTTTCGGCAAAGCAAAGCACACCTTCCCTACCTCAAGTGACCTGAATTAATTTGGGGCTGATTAATGTGTCACAGAATATTTTTTTAGCTGGCACCTGCTTCCTTAGTGCGCCCTGATTAGTGATCTTTTGCACTTGCTAAGTGCTTTCATTGTTGCAAAATTAGTTACAACACCTGCCCTGCCCCAACTGACAATAATGAATTAGGGGCTGATTAATGGATTTTAACTTCCAGCCTGGCTCCTGCTTGTCTCCCTTAGCTGTAATTCAGGACCTTTGTGGCATATGTGTAACTATTCTGAGGTTCAGAGCAGGGTCACATAATAGTTTCAACTGGCAACTGAACTCTGGAGGGGCCCCTCAGGAAGCACTACAGGAAATGGCTACTAATGATGAGCCTGAACTTTTGAACCTGGTAAGTAGTTACTTTCAGTTTTGCTAAGATCGTATTTCTGCAATTTTGCACTTATTCGCGGGGCGCGAACTCACACGAACAGTGCGAGCAGTGCGAGCAAAATCCGCTGCTCGCGGATTTGCGGATTTTGCGGGAGATTCGCGAATCTCGCGGATTGCGGATTTCCCGAAAATCCGCGAGCGGAACGGATTTTCCGCCCATGCCTACTCAAGCAGCGCTGCACAGGAGGAGAAAATCGCAGCGGCATGTAGGAAAGGCAAGTTTCAATTTTTTTTTTTTTCCGGCCCCCACCTTGGATTAACGGCAGCAGGCCCTGGGAGAAACTGTCCTGATTTGTTGAGGAGGTTCCTTCCAGTACTTGGCAGCGATGAAGGAGAAGGAGCGTCCTCCTGACTTGCTTCTGCAGATGCAGGAGACTTGTGTGAGGGAGAGAGAGGTAGAGCGCAGCTGTATGCAAGGTTGGTAGTGTTGAAGTTGGTCGTTGAGGTATGCTGGTGTGAGTGTTGTGGATGGCTTTGTAGGTGTGGATGACAAGCTTGAATCAGCAGTGTTTCTGGATGGGTAGCCAGTGTATTCAGTGAGGTAGGGAGTGAGGTGAGCGCTTCTGAGGATGTCTAGAATGATTCTGGCGGTGGTGTTTAATGGTCTGGGGTCTTTGCGTTAGGTGGTTGTAGATGCTGATGTAGAGTCCATTGTGGCCTGTGCTTTTTTTATTATTTTTTTTTATTTATAAAATGCTGATGTCCACATCAGGTGTTTCTTAGAGAGGGCATCTCTTTTCTGTGCCCTTGCTTAAAAACAGGAAAACTTGAAAACGGAATGTAAGATCCTGGTTTCAAAGTAAAATTGAAGCTGACACAGGATTGAGTTGTAAAGGCACATCCAGATCCCATCCAAGCTCAGAGTAGTAACCACCTCTGCTTGAAAACATACATTCTAGTAACTGTGGTAACCACATGGAATTAATGACATCATACAGTGCAAACCTGAAAGTGAAGAATGCTACACGGAACCTCTGTTCTTTCATGTACTTTTTTGAAACCATAATATTTGCCACAATTCTAAACCGTAGATTGTTTAGTTGTGAAAATTATTGGTCTTTTTTTTTTTTTTAAGAAAAAGAAAAACCATTCAAGTTTTTCCTCCTAAGCATTTGAAGGCGTTCTCTCAGGTGTCCTCTTCTACTTGCTATGTGGATTCTGTAGCTTTCGGGCGATACCGGCGGGGAAGAGCGTTCACCTGGGCACACACAGAGCTGGCAGGAGGAGCGCCAAAATGTGGGTATATTGACATTTGGACTTGGGCCTGGGTTTCTCCGGTCAGGCTGACCTCGGGTCGCATGTACCCCGGGCTATCAGCAGACATGACTGCTGGGACAGATTATTACCTCCTCTCGGATCAATCAGCTCGGAACATGTCCACATGGGGGAACTTGGAAGGGTGTCCGGTTCCAGGACATGTCTTCCCTGCTAGGCCCTGACGGGTGTTCGAGCCAAGAGGGAGGAGGAGAGCGCTTCTGTAACGACGGCTGTAATTATCGCTCGGTATCTGGAAGCAGGCAGCATCCTAGTTATTAAATCGGTTGGAATTGTACTCCTGTGGCGCCGCTGGGAAGCCTGAACTCGACTCGCCCACCCTGGAGGAACGCCAGCTCCCTGTCGGTAAACTCGGTCCCTAGTTCCAAGCGGGAGGCTCCGGCCTCTGGAGGGGGAAGTCTGCGTCCTCTCCTCAGCCAGGTAAGTCCGCGCCCGACAGATGAGCGTCTCGTTGGCGAGTTCAGCTGGGGCAGGCATCGTTTGGCAGCAAGGGGTTGTACGTGTAATGTTTGTTTCAGCGCACAGGCGGCAGGAGGGCCTTGCATGAAGTAATGGGACACAACGTGGAAGATCCCGCCATGCCCTTCCTCGGAGCGCGTGGACGCTCCTGGCTCGCGCTCTGGAGTTCGAAGAGAAAATATATTCCTCTAGAGAATAGTGTTGTGGTAGTTGGGTTCATTTCTGTGCCTCCTCCCACTTCATTTAATCGCATTAAGGATAACTCAGGGGGCACACACATATGTTAAACACTTTTTTTTGCTATTTGACATAGCGCGAACTCGACCTGACCGTATTGGAGCGCTTTACATGAGCACCAGTTACATTACACTAGGACACGTTCATTTTCGGTAGGAAAGGGGGGGGGGGGTTAAGTGATTTCCCCAGTATCGCAAGATGTTGAGCCGGCGATGAGATTCGAACCCGATTCCCCAGTTCCGTAGTAGGCAGCTCTGGCAGTTACGCCGCATCCCCTCCCCATATTTATTAATATGGGTTTATTTCTTGGTATAGCTGATAATAACTGGAGGTAGTCTCAGAGCGCTGTGATTAAATAACACCAGACTCGCCTGCAGTCTTTGCGCTGGTGCAGGCCTCAATGTTTTCATCATACAGGCTGCTTGCGGTGCCGCATACACGAGGTCGAAAGCATTCATTTGCACGCTCCTCATTTAGGCAGGACTCGGAGGCTCCCTATTTGCATAGCCATTCTAGCTTCATTTTAGTTTTCTCTTGCTTAAAAATACAAAGGGAAAATTCAAACCACCTGGATATATTTTTCTAAAGCGCCCTCTTTTTTGCAAAATATTGGCACGTGTGCAATGGCTGCGATCCATTTCTTTGCAGCTACATTACAGAAGTTTGCTCCACACTGCTGACCTATTCCTAGCATTGAGACCTGTGCTCCCTTAAAGAAAATTTGTGGTTTGTCAATCACTTTTGATGGAAAAGTGGCATAAAGCCTTGAAGTGGAAGAAACGGGGCACAAGCCAGGCTTTCGATGCGGGCACAGTAGAGATACTGTACAGTGCAACCTTCAGTCAACCCCTTCTGTCCGTAGAACCATCACAGCAAAGACAGCAGCTCTTGGCAGCTGAGTTGCAGGTCTGCTGACCACCTGGTGTTGGCCCTGGACAGCCAGGCAAGCTTGAGGTTTGAAGGATGTAGGTGCAGAAAAGGGTCTGATTAGATTTGCGCCACGGATGGCTGCCTTACCTTTGTGCACGTATGGAGTGCTCTGCACCAACAGCATAGGGTTGGACTTGTACCTGGATGTGAAACCACAAAGCTCGGGAGCAGTGGTGGGAGGATGTAGCTTGTTCCAAAAAATGCCACCCTGATGGCATAGACACAGGCTGGGGTCTCTTAGCTTCAGGTACTTAGCTCAACTAGCTGTGGGGTAGCGTTCAGGCTCAGATCCACTGGTGCAGGGACAGCTGGGCCTTCAGCCTGTATTAGACATATTAGCTGGCCTACCGAGAGAGACCGCAGAGATCAGAAAAAGGATGACCGTAAAGAGTCAACATCTCTGTGCTTACATCATAGCTTGCCCCATTTAAGATTGTGCATCTCTGTGACCACATGTAGAAACTCATTTTACAGTCCCATACGGCAGGCAGGGCCTATGGGCCCATCCATGGTGGTTGAGGACTTTACTCCTGCTGCCCTATGGATCCCAGATAGCTGGGCAAGTACTACCCCTTCAGCACTCGTAGGTAGCGAATGTCGAGCAATCCAGGACTTCTTGGAGGGCAGTAAGTGCAAAGCATGTACAAATGCAAGACTCAATCCAGCCTTTCAATACAGGAGAGTCGCATCATCTTGCATTCTGTACTGAATGATACGTCAGGGCTGCCAGAGTCTCCGAATGGCCTGCATGGTTGTCACACGTGTACTCTGCAGCTCCTTTGGTGTTCGGTAAGTGTTACCAATGGTGATGGTCTCTAGGTCAGGTCTTGGTTTATCCTTTGGCAGGGATCATCTTGCCACAATGTTCCTGGGCAATGGACCTCATTGTCAAAGTGGCTCCCAGCTGGCATATTGGGGTCACCACTTTACTCCTTAAAGGGTGATGGCCCTAAGCTTACCAGGGCCCTCACCTGTCATAAGGGAGTTGCCAACGTTCAACAGCAAGGGCATAAAGGAGTTACCGACTTTAAAAAGCAAGGGCAATGGCCATAAACTTGATGGTGACCCCCATCTTGCATATGCGGGTCGATGACTTTCCACAAGTGGGGCGGATGGCCTGCAATCTTGCAACAGTTCCAAACAGATCGCTCATCTCTCACTTTGCTCACTGGGATCCACTCAACAGGATCCCTGCTGAACCTCGTCCCCTTCAGGCACGCCTTCTTTTCACAGGGCTCTTGGAAGGAAGGCTGAAGGCTTGTGCTCCAGACTCCGGGTTAGTGAACTTGGATTCCTGGGTCATGATCCCAAATCCTGCAGGGAGACTAACAGACCTTGGTCCACAATTATGGTTGCTGCAGCTCTAAGTTAAGTGATTTTCTTTCCACACTGACATAGTTTGTTGGACTGCAGCTAACACTTTTACAGTCTATATCGAGACAATCAATCGAGCAGGAGCTTGTATAGCGTGGATACTCAACTGTGAGGGTCTCAAGGTGCTTTGAGGGGTTGGGGGGGAGGGGGGGTGCTCATCTGTCTGGGTGTGGAGGTTCAGTCAAAGAGCCAGGTCTTGAGGGACTTCCTGAATTGGGTCAACAGCGGGGATTGCCTGAGGTGGAGGGGCAGGTGTTACAGGTCTAGGCGGTGAGGTAGCAGAAGGATCTTCCACTGGTTCTGGTTTTGTGGGACGGTGGCCAGGGCAAGTTGGGTGCTTCTCATATCATCATAGCTTGACCCAGTTAAGAGTGCACATCACTGTGCCACATGTCGGATCCCCTTTTACAGCCCCACAGGGCAGGCAGGGCCTATTGGGTCCAGCCATGGGAGTCGAGGCCTCTTACTCCTGCTGCACTATGGATCCTGAACTGCTGGGCAAGTACTACCCCTTCAGCACTTGACTCTCAGAGGTAGTGCAGGTTGAGAAGTCCAGGGCTTCTTGGAGGGCAGTAGGTGCAAAGCATGTACAAATGCAAGACTCAATCCAGCCTTTCAATACAGGAGAGTCGCAGCATCTTGTAGTCTGTACTAAATGACATGTAAGGGCTGCCAGAGTCTCTGGATGGCCTGCAAATGTAAATTGATACTTGTATAGCGCACTACTCACCCGCAAGGGTCTCAAGGCGCTTGTACGAATACCGCTGTCGAACCCATCCTGGCTTTCCCTGTGAGGCGTCCACTCCTGGGCACCCCCAAGGTGGAGGCCAGGCATCCTTAGCGTTGTGGGGGCCGTTGTGGAGATTAAGCAAGCTATTGCCCAGGGTTGCAGAGTGGGACTCCATGATTGGAATAGGCACCGAGGCGAGAATTATCAGGTCCGTGGAATTTTGAGCCCAAGACCCGCCGAGGCGGGGAATTGAACCCTGGTCCCGGGCTAGACCTCTGCATCAGGGTCTGCCGCTCTAACCATTGAGCCACACTTCTCCACATGCATACACAAATATCACAAGCAGCCTGGCACTACGTACAGTCATCACTTAGACTAAGGGTGAGTTAAGTATACAGCAGCGGAACTTTATATGAATGAGACGGTAGGTGCCACTCCAGTGGCACAGGTAAATAGGCCTATTCGCACTGCTCATATGAAACACAAAATAGGTATGCTGACACCTCCTCATTGGTGTCATTTAACTCCTAGCAAGGGCAGTAGCCCTATACCACTATGAAGATAGTTCTTGGTGCACGCCTCCCATCATGCCCTAGGTCATGGCACACTTCCATAATCCTTGCTTGCGCATGACCAAAAAACAGTTTCAGGGGTCCAGATGTCTATGCAGCTAACGTATTCAGAGTAGGGGTACACGCCCATCACCATATAGGTGACTTTTAAAAATACCACATTAGTGGAATTCTGTCACTGATGGAAAGCCAAAATCTGTTCCAGAGGCATATACACTCGCCAGGGCCACACCGTTAACGAACAAAAGCTTATTCAGCCAAGCCAAGGGAATAGAAAAGCATTTTCCCATCTGCCTTATTGGTTGTGAGCACTTGGACGACACTATTGGAGACATTTACGGAAGAGGTTATTCTCACCCTAATGTGAGACTGTACAAGTTATTTAATAATAAGGCTGTTCGATAGAAAATGGTTAATGAATACATTAAAAGACAATCACCAGTGTAAGTAGTTTATATAAAATAGTGGAATGTTGGATTGTATTCACGTCCCTTGCTTGTAAACGGCCGCTGCTAAAGTATTTTTTAAGACTTTAGGAAACACTCTATTTCAAAGTTAAATATTTAATTGAGGAGTTAACCAGCTAATATCAAGCAAGTAGTGTCAATCTAAACGGAAGAGGCTCGCCATATTTGCACACATGGAAAACATGCATGATGCACTGAATGGAGGGGCAAATTGCACAGAATCCAATGCTCACGTTTCTAAGGTCTCCCTCCATAGCATTACGATAGCGTAGCCAAAATGTCATAACCGAGACACAAATATGGGTTATAATGAGGAGCCTACTGCAGTAAAGTGCTAGGGAGGTACTCGTTCAGTCCATGACCAAGGAATAATTTGAGCCGCTGCATGCGATGTGATGCCCACATCCATGTGCACAGCAGAAGACCTGTCCCATCTGGCACTCCGTGGAAGGACTGATAGCAATGTAATGAAATGCAGTCTTCCAAGATGTACATTAAGTCGTCTATTCCTAAAGTTTGTTTTTTGGGGAAGCTGACTTTGCTCCACTGTTTTCATGGTTTTAGAACGAATTAGGACACATTAAGTTTTTATTCTACAAGTCGCAAACACATTTGTTTTGTCCTTAACATAGCAGTTAGACTTCATTAGTGCTCTGTACGGAATGCTTTTAAATGATCACACCCAGGATTATGTTTAATGACATTTAAAAATATACGGAAATTGATGGATGGGATTGTAGGAGAGTAGGGTCTGCTATCCTATGGTCACCCCAAATTTTTGCTTTTTGCTTCACTGGTTTATGACTTAATGTGGCTGTGGGCCTGCTAATCAGACCCACAGCCTGCTGTTCTCTCTCTAAATTAATGGCAATGCACTCTAGGTGCATTACGAATTGGAGCTGGTTCACCTTATAGGCCCCTGTAATAGGGTACTCCAGGTACCCAGGGCATAGGTGTATCCAAGGCCTACCAGGGGCTGCAGCATGTATTGTGCCACCCCTGGCCTGGCATCCATATTTGACACAACTGGCTGATCACTCAGCCGGGGTAAGTTGGTGTAATCACCTCTTACTTAGATATAGTATACCTATATCTAACCTAACTGGACACATGGTAACCTATAAGCCACTCCTATGGAAGGCCTCTGCAATCCTGGAGGCAGAGTGCGTGGTTTCATGTGAGATGGTGCTCTAGCATGAGCTGAGCCTGTCTGCAGCTGTCGGGAACCACTCCCTTAGCTGTTCCGGGATATTGCCATACCATATACTCTTAAGTGCATTATAATCCTCGCGGTTCTATGCTAACTTTTGTTTGGCTTCATCAAAACATGTCGAGTAAGGTGTCATGCGATTTGGAATACTATCCCCTCGACAGTCCTGTGGACGGGGATAGCATTCCACCCTTCTAGAGGGACACAACATGTACATAACCTGAACCCCGGTTAAAGTTAACCAGAGCCTCAGCATCACAAAATGGATGCTGCCACCACAGACACAAGGCTGACCTCCTGCTGCTGGGAGTCCTTCCAGCGAGGGAAGCTTGGACAAAGGGTTTCCTGCCTTGGGAGGTGCGAGCACCACCCCAGACAGGATTTTGTGTATTGGGTATGACAGGGCTGAATAGACTGAGACATGCCTGGGGCACACAAGGTGTCCCCGTGCATAAGCCAGTCTAAACCGGTGCTGGGGCTTTCCAGCCCCAGTCCTAGCACGGAGCTTTCCTTTCTACATTCTTTTTTTGCCAGGTTATAATTCCGTCTCAGCTTCCTGATTTCTTGCTGATCCCTATCGGTTTTTGCAGTGCCTCCTTTAATTTAGAAAGGGCTCTGCGGCATTCCGAATTAAACCACCCGTTGTCTTGGGAACCAGTCTGCTTTTATTTACGGAGCAGCTTCTTACTGATTACTTTGGTAATATTAATAAAATTAGTTAGAATGTCATCAATGGTGGAGTGGGGGTTTAGACATGTTTCCAACATGGGAAGTGATTTGTGAACGACATTTGATGTAATGGCATCTGGGTCAACTCTAGCCCACTTTACAGAGTAACCATTGATTTTATCTAAAGACAAGGCTTTTTGGGTTAACAATCCCAGGTTAGGGGGGAGGAGCCTAGCGACAAACGAAGATGGCCGCATGAGCTCTCGGCTCCGTCGACCTCCGCCTGTTGCTTAAATATCCTGTCGATAATCCTGTTTTCACGCCCCCTCCCCGGGCGGCTTAACTGTTGCTGATACCGGCGGTGTGTTCCCGGAAACTTTCCTACCCGGATTGGCGGAGCTGTGTCGTGCGGAAGTTCCTGGCCTGACACCGTCAGTGAGCCGGGACCTCGAGTGCTGGCCCTGCCGGGCTACAGCGTAACAGCGGCTGGGGGACCCAGACGTGGTCCGGACGATTGATGTGGAGAGTAACCTGTCCCTGAATTGGTGGATTGCCCGCGGTTCTAAACGTACTACGGAGGTGCATTAATCCTGAAAGCGGCTGCGAGGTGGGGGGCCCCCTTCCCGGCGACTGCCCGACCCGCCGGGTCGGAGCCCCCGCTCGAGAGGCCCCATCGATGCTCTACGTTGCACCTCCTGTCCCCGCCCGCCCTACTCGAACTTCGGTCCCCGAGTGCATCGGGGTCCGCGAAGGGCACGCAGATGTTTGGAGCTGCCCAAATGGAGGTGGTACGGGATGGAGACGAGCTGTCTATGAGAACCGTGATGGCCGCCATTAGGGACCTGCACTCCTGTATGGTTTCTCTGTTCCACGAGACGATCGCGGATACCATTGTAACGGACCATGGCCTGTCTGGCCACCCTGAATTGGCTGCTTATCCTGAGCTACTCCCGGAACTAAGCGATCTAGACCCATCTTGTGTCGTAGCCTCGATGCCATCACCCGGATCGCTGGGTGAGGCCGGCCTTATTGTTTTGGAGCATCGCCCGCCATCTTTGAAGTGTCCGTCGATGGTTGTGTTCGCAGTCCTGTCCTCAACTGGAACTATTGATTTCAAGACCCGACGGTTTTGCCCAGTACTTTTCGATCGTGTGAGCTGTGGCTTGTTGGGGAACTTGGAAGGTTCGAACCTTTGTTTGACGGTGGCGAGTGTCATGGCGGCTGCTGGTTGTGGAGGACTGAGGGGTCTGGCCAGACTCGCTACACGGATTCGTGGGCTGGCTGGGACTTTGCACTGTCTGGGAGATGTGCTGGTGCAGGTTATGGAACTTTGTGTGCACGTTCACAGGGGTCGAGGGTGAGGCTGTGGATTGTTTTGGACTTCTGGGGCGTGTGAAGGACTGGGGATCCGCAATTTTTTTGTTATCGGGTGGTGAGGCGGAGTCAGGCGTCCTCCCTGGGTACTGTCGTATTTAGAATTGTTTGTGTTTCGGCTGGATCAATGTCCGGGGCTGTACGTTGCAGGCGGGGGGTAGTGGGGCCGAGAGCATGTGTGTTTCTCCTCCCCCTCCACTTTTTTCTTCTTCTTTATTCTTTCCTTCTTCTTATTCCCTTTTCTTCTATATTTCGGGTTTTGGAAGCTGGGCGATAGGCACGCTGCTAGGGGGGTAGGCCGTAGCCATCTGCAGGGGTGCAGGGTGGGGGTTGGGGGGTGAGGTATTATTGTTTTTCCGTTTTTCTGTTACTATGGCCCTTTTCTCTTCTTTTAGTTTAAAATGGACTATCTTTCCTTTCTCTCATTCCGGGTTCTGGGCGACAGGTTATTGTTTGGAATTTCAATGTTGTGCTACGACTCATGCTGTTAAGCCTATCCTGTCACTGGGAGCATTGGGCGGGCGTTAGCTGGGTGTATTTTGTGCCAGAAGGCCCCCACAACTGATTGCTTGTTAATTGTTGTAATTTCTGAGGATGGTATTGCTACTTGGCCCGCCCATTGGTCAAACGTGATTTAGTCCCTGTCGTTGGCTCCCTACTATTTTCTGTTTCTATTTCCTCCCTTCACCTTTTATTATACTGAAATTCACTGATTCATTACGGTAATTATCCTGTATTATTTTTAAAAATTAAACCTCTCTTATCCGGTGTTATTATCCTGTGGGTGCCATACCTGTTTTGAGTTTCTAGTCTGCTGCCGTGCCTCCGGGATGTTCGGCTAAATAGATGTGTGCACTCCTTCTGTCAATAAAGGTTTTCCAAAAAAAAAAAAAAAAAAACAATCCCGGGTTACCTATCAGATGCCGCCCTGTTGGAGCTGAAATGGTAACACTATTAGAAAAATGATCACTACTAATGTCGTTACCCGTATTAAATGTAATCACTTCCTCCTTCATAGGTAGGGATATCAAAATAAAATCAATTGTAGTGTTACAGCCCCTACCATGAAAGGTGGGGGAAAAACCAATTGGGGGTTCAACAAGTTCGTTCGCAAACCCCAGTTCTAGGGCAAATAGTTTTTCACTTAAAATACTCCCAACACTGGAGTGTGCGAAATGCGTTATGGGAGTCCCCTCCTCATCTACAACTCCACGGTTCGAATTGGAATAATCATTACACAAAGCGATATTGAAATCGCCACCCCAAATTAATTTAAAAGACTGGGCAGGATATTTCATCCGTTGCTCATTTAAGACCATATATATCCTACTAAGGACTTTCTCAAAATCAGGAGGTGAAAGATTATTATAAAAGTTTAACAAAAAATATGTATCCCCTCGGTTTACTGAGAATTTAATTAGCTGATAATTTTCATCAATGGAAATTTCTACCATTTTTTCAAATGTAAGGATATTGGATACAAAAATCGATAAGCCTCTCTTGGGTCTGCCAGCAGATGAAGGACGTGCACTTGATTGAAACAATCTATAACCCTGGAGGTGAATTTCAGTAACTGCCCAGGTTTCCTGGCAGCATACTATGTTGTGTTGACTGATTGTTTCTAGCCAGGTCGTTTGGTCAATTTTAGTGCGAAGACCCGCGACATTCCAAAAAAGGAACCAGAGGGTCAAAGTACTTGTTAGGATTGGTGTTACCATATTATGTTCCTGTAATAGTAAGGAGTCATCCTGAATTGGAATCCAGAGCATTCTATAGGTGGAATGATATCAATATCGTTCATTGATCTAACACCAGTAAGTGAAAAACCACCACAACAATCGGCCATTTGGCATACCTTTTGGGGTGTTCCAGGGTTAGATACCAGGGGTAAAACCGGATTATGCCCATAAGTAGTGGTCATTCAATGTTATCTAAATCTGACAGAATGTTAAAGCGATTTTGTGTGGGGATAAATAAATGTCTAGGTATCAGATGATAATTGTAACTGCCCATCTGAGTAGAGAAATTTCTCAGTGGTAAGGGATAATAATGATTGTCTGAAGGGTCAATACAATTATTCTGATAATTGGGTACGTTTCTATACTGTTCTACTTGCTGCCTTGGTTGAAACCTAGTGGGAGCATCATGACCATGGAAAATAGTCCTGGAATGGTATACTCGTGACTCCAGATACGACCCAAGATAATTATGGTCACGGTGTAATAAGGGTCTAATAATAACATCATGATAATATTCCTGAGGCCTAGAATTTGGATAGTTTATCCAATTTCTGGGGTAAAAATATGTCAAATTGCGAGGGATAATCAGATTACCATCAGTGGGGGAAGGCCAATCTAAGACGTAACTAACTGCCTTTGTGTCTCTGAAGCTTATTACGATGACATCCCCCATAATGTTCTTTTTAGTAGGCCCTAACCAAGGGAGGCGTCTAACGTGAAGAATCTCTCCATTCACATTAGGGGGGAGAGGACGATTTTTCTTTAGCTAAAATATAACTTAATTTTTTAATTGGGTTTGGTCTTCATTTTTGTTAGCATTTCCTTCCCTCAGTTTCGGCACTCCGGTGAGCACCACCACTAGTGGGACTGCTTCTGGAGGTAGTTGCACGATTGGCCTGTTAGGGGCAGAAGGCTTCACAGGGATATCCTTACTAGAGGGTTTAGATGAATTGGCCAAGTTATGTCTTTAAGACCTCCTGTGCCAACTTATCACTATTTTTTCCCTTTGGTCTCACTACTTTAGGAGATGTTGATTTTAAATTTTGGGGGGTTATCTGATCGGTGGTTTTATTTAAATTTTGGGCTGGAAGATTTGGGGGCAGCGTGATGGTTTTAGTTAATGCTGCAGGAGCTAGAGCAGTACTAGTTCCTTCTTTAAGTTCTGTGATTACTTTTTCTACATTTCCCAGTTGTTGCCCTATTAGTTGTAATCTCTCTACCAAAGGTAATGTGAGAGACCTTACTAATTTCTCGATACTTATCAACAAGGCGGTATCCGTAGAATCCTATAAGACTGAAGGGGATTTTATATATGGTATAGAAGTATTTGGAGTGACTAACACAGGGGGTCCAATATTCTCACGGGCTACTTGACTAATTTTATTCTTCTGGGCAGAATTGACCCCTCTTTTCGGGGGAGGACCATATGATCGGGCCTTTTTTTTCGCCCATTGGTCAAACGTGATTTAGTCCCTATCGTTGGCTCCCTACTATTTTCTGTTTCTATTTCCTCCCTTCACCTTTTATTATACTGAAATTCACTGATTCATTACAGTAATTATCCTGTATTATTTTTAAAAATTAAACCTCTCTTATCCGGTGTTATTATCCTGTGGGTGCCATAGGTTTATTAATAAGCTCAACCAGTGGCGGTGATAAAATTGCCAAAGCCTCCGACTCTGGTGACTTAGTGCCTGAGACTAACGAAAGGTTTATAAGCGAGTCATTTGTCGTATCAGGATGAGGAGAAGTGATATCTTGTAGCAGTAGAGGAATGCTATCTTCAGAGAGGTCTTCTACGTTATTTCTATCGCTATTAGTATTAGGGAGGGGAGTCAAGGCAAGCTGGGACGGGCCCAACGTAGAGCGTTTGTTCTTAATCAGGTCTATCGAGCGACGTCGCTCAGCCTGTCGTTCTGCTAGGGCACTATCTCTGTCTGTTCTACCTATGGCCCTAATAAAGTAATTGTCTAGGGTCCCTTGCTTAGCTCCCTCGCCTACTGGGGATAATGTAATTTGTACTGGTGAGGACATTGTGTCAGCTTTGGGCTCTATATTACAGTTACTCAATGCCAGGTAAATAAATGTAGTCCTAACAGAAGATACACCGACCAACACTAACTGATGGAAAACAATATGTTGGCTACGAATGGCTACACGGACCACAGGCCCTTCCTCCCTCCCCTAAAGGCTGACAACTCGGAGGGGGGGCCCGGTCCGGGCTCCTCGGGCCTCTGTGGGCCTAAGAGGGCCCGCCCTTTGCCAGGGCTCCGTCCCGCGCACGTCCCGCGTTCGCGGTAAGGGGAGAGGTTTAATAGGAGGGGGTGGGGGCGGGAAGAGGCTCCAGCTGCGGCGAGTGACAGGCCGCTCAGAATGCTGGGTCTCGCAGTCCCGGCCCCGTCCTCACGCTCCGGCAGGTCCAGGTGAAAAATCCGATTTGTATGGCCCCAGTTCAGCACGCTGCTATCTCCGCCATTCTGCAGAGAAATCCAGGTAATCCAGGGACGGACTCAATATTGCGGCAAAGTCACTAGTGTAAACCTCGGCTTGCGAGCGGCACCCCTGGAGGGATGGTTGCTGGGAAGTAAGGTTACAGACTATGAAGGATTGTACAATTTGCTTATGAGAGAACACATTTTAAATAATTGTCAGAACCAGCAGTTGCATCAACATTTGGTTGACTCAGATCTGACCTCTCCCCAAGAATTGGGAAAGAGGGCAGACAAATGGGTTAGAACCAGAGTTAAGCAAAAGAACAAGAACCAGAACCAGAACCAGGGTGGTGACCAAATAAAAACAGACCAGAAGGGTTGGGAGCAGAAAGCTAAAGACCAGAAGTCTTCAACAGGGCCCCAAACTAATACTGAGGGTGGGTCCCAAACTTCTAAGAAGAAGAAGAAAGAAGGTCAAAGAAAACCCTGGTGTAGTACATGTAAAAACACCTCTCACTGGACAAGTGAGTGTAAAAAGGGTGGAGCCCCCAACACTGCAGCCCCTAAGGCACCTGCACCCACTAGTACAGTTGGCTGTGTTGGTCCACAAACAAAGGGGGTAGTGGGTATCACCTTGGGAACTGAGGGAGATACTGGCTTAGTCAGAACCCCTACACAGGCTGTTCTGATTTGTGATGGGGACATAGATTTGGCCCTACTGTAAGCCCCAGTAATTTCGGCAAGTACAGACAGACACCTTTGATTAATGAAAATGTGGCTCACGCATATAGGGACACATGTGCCAGTGTCACTATGGTGACACCTAGCTTTGTGGACCCTGGACAATACATACCAGGTGATAATTACCTGGTGACCAATGCAAGCAATGTCACTACTACACATAGTGTGGAAATTGTTAATTTCTCCTGGGGAGGGGTAACTGGCCTAAAAAGAGTTGTGGTTAGTGCTGATCTCCCAGTTGGATGTTTGTTGGGCAATGACCTGGAGAGCTCTCTATGGTCAGAAGTTGAGTACAGGACTCATGCAGAGATGTTAGGGATATCATCACATGTCCTTGCTGTGACCAGGTCACAGGCCAAAAAGTGCCTCTCTGAACCTCAGGTCTTGGATCCTGGAACAATGGACCAAGCACCTTCCAAGAAGAACTGGAGGGTAAAGGCTGTGCCTTCCCAACTGCCTACAAGTGAGGATCAGCCTTCACAGGAAGATGATCTTGAGACCCCTGAAGGAACTGTCCCTGAAGAACTTGAACCTGATCAGGTTGAGTTTCTGGGGACAGGGGGGCCTTCTAGGGCAGACCTGGGGCAGGCTCAGATAACCTGTCCTTCTCTTGAACCCCTCAGACAGCAGGCTGCTGCTGAGACTGCTGGGAATGCTCAAGGTACCCATAAAGTATATTGGGATGATGGGCTCCTTTATTCAGAGGGTAGAGACCCCAAGCCTGGTACAACCAGGAGGTTGGTTATACCTCTGCAATTTAGGGGCTTCCTTCTTACCTTGGCCCATGATATTCCTTTAGCAGGTCACCTAGGCCAGAATAAGACTTGGGACAGGCTTGTCCCTCACTTTCACTGGCCTCACATGTCTGAAGACACCAAGGAGTTTTGTCGCTCCTGTGTAACCTGCCACACCTGTGGTAAAGCAGGTGGCACAACAAAGGCCCCCCTGATACCACTATCTGTGGTGGGGGTTCCCTTTGAAAGAGTGGGGATTGATATTGTAGGCCCAATGGATCCCCCTACAGCATCTGGGCACAGATTCATACTGGTGGTGGTGGACCATGCCACCAGGTACCCAGAGGCTATTCCACTTAGGACCACATCAGCTCCTGTTGTGGCCAGGGCCTTACTTGGAGTTTTCTCCAGAGTGGGTTTCCTAAGGAGGTAGTATCTGATAGAGATGCCTACTTCATGTTATGTTATGTTATGTTATGTTATGTTATGTTATTTAATTTCTTGTATAGCGCAACGGTTACTCAAAAAGAGTGTCCCGGCGCTTTAGGTAAGGTGAACAGGTTTCAAGAATAACACATTCAGAATAACACAACACAAATAAAAACAGTTAAGAAGTCGACAGAAAAAATGGAGCTACTGGCAGACCTATTGAGAAAACAGCCAGGTTTTAAGGCCTCTTCTAAAATCAAGAAGGGTAGTCGCCCCCCGCAGAGGGAGCGGTAATAAATTCCACATCTGTGGAGCCAGCAGACTAAAGGAGCGGCCCCCTAGGCGCACCCTCTTCACGCGCGGAACAGCCGCAAGAAGTAGAGATTCCGACCTCAAAGAGCGGGTAGGATGATAGAAAGTAAGTCTCTTTTGAAGATGTTTAGCTCCCACAGCATGGAGAGCTTTATAGGCCAAGGTCAGAGCCTTAAAGGCAATCCGTTTGCGGATGGGTAGCCAGTGTAGCGTCACCAGCAACCCAGAGGCGCTGGTGCGCCTACTTAGGCCAAAGATGGCCCTGGCCGCCGCGTTCTGTGCAACTTGAAGCCTCTGCAACAAATACTCTGGCAGGCCCAGGTATAGACTGTTGGCGTAATCCAACCTGGAGCCTATCAGGGCCTGCACCGTCAGCCTCCTGTGCTCTTCAGACAAGAGAGGCAAAAACTTCCGCAACATTTTTAGCAGGCCGAAGCAGGTGCCAGTAACCCCCAGGATCTGGGCTTTCATCGTCAGTCCCTTGTCCATCTTAACCCCCAAGTTTTTAGCCATGGGAGAAGCCCATGATACTTAACAGCTATGTGGAAGGAATGTGGTGTCAACTACAAGTTCACCACTCCTTATCATCCACAGTGTAATGGGCTTGTTGAAAGATTCAACAAGACCCTAAAGGGTATGATAAAAGGATTACCAGAAAAGCTCAGGCGGAGATGGGACTTCCTTCTACCCTGCCTTCTGTTTGCTTACAGAGAGGTCCCACAAAAGGAGGTTGGCTTCAGCCCCTTTGAATTGTTGTTTGGGAACCCTGTAAGAGGACCCCTATGTCTGGTGAAGGAAGGATGGGAGTTACCTCTCAAACAGCCTAAACAAGACATAGTGGACTATGTACTTGGTCTCCGCTCCAGGATGGCTGAGTATATGGAGAAGGCATCCAAAAACCTTGAGGCTCGCCAAGAATTACAGAAAGCTTGGCATGACCAAAAGGCTGTCTTGACTGAGTATCAGCCTGGACAGAAGGTATGGGTGTTGGAGCCAGTGGCCCCAGCAGCACTCCAAGACAAATGGTCTGGACCCCATACAATTGTTGAGAAAAAGGGAGAGGTTACCTACTTGGTGGACCTAGGAACTCCCAGGAGCCCCCATAGGGTCCATGTCAACAGACTGACGGCATATGTTGACAGGGCAGACATGAGCTTGCTAATGGCTACAGATGAGGGGCAGGAGGAAGAGAGTGACCCTCTCCAAGACCTGTTAACTCAGAACCCTGAAGATGGCTCAGTTGATGATGTGGCCTTAGATGGCAGCCTCACTGAACATCAGCAACATGACTGTAGACAAGTTTTGTAGTCATACAGACATATGTTCTCATTGACACCCAGTCAAACTAACTGGTGTACCCATGTGGTGGACACTGGTGACAGTCTTCCTGTGAAAAGCAAGATTTACAGGCAACCTGACCATGTCAGGGACTGAATAAAGACTGAGGTGCAAAAGATGCTGGAATTAGGTGTTATTGAGCCTTCAGAGAGCCCCTGGGCTAGCCCAGTGGTTCTGGTCCCCAAACCTCACTCCAAAGATGGCAAGAGAGAGATGAGGTTCTGTGTGGATTACAGAGGACTCAGTGCTGTCACTGGGACAGATGCACACCCTATTCCAAGAACAGATGAGCTCATTGACAAGCCGATTATCTGAGGACCGCAAAGCCAAGACAGCATGTTCTACCCCAGGAGGACATTACCAATTTGTGGTGATGCCCTTTGGTTTGCAAAATGCACCTGCCACCTTCCAAAGGTTGGTAAATCAAGTCCTTACTGGGTTGGATGACTTTTGCGCAGCATATCTGGATGATATTGCTGTCTTCAGCTCCACCTGGGAGGATCACCTGGTCCACCTGAAGGAAGTGCTAGAGGCTCTGCAAAAGGCAGGCCTCACTATCAAGGCCACCAAGTGCCAGATAGGGCAGAGTAAAGTTGTGTACTTGGGCCACCTTGTGGGTGGAGGCCAAGTTCAACCACTGGAGAGTAAGATCCAGACCATAAAGGACTGGTCCCCTCCAACTACCCAGACTCAGGTCAGAGCTTTCTTGGGCCTGACTGGGTACTACAGGAAGTTTAAGAACTATGGGTCCATTGTGACTCCTCTTACTGATCTGACATCCAAGAAGATGCCCAAAAAGGTTCAGTGGACAGTAAACTGTCAAAAGGCATTTGATGACCTGAAGAAGGCCATGTGCTCTGCACCTATCCTGAAGAGTCCTAACTATTCACGAGAGTTCATTGTCCAAACAGATGCTTCTGAGTTGGGAGTGGGAGCTGTACTTTCACAACTTAATGTAGATGGTCAAGACCAGCCCATTGCTCTTATTAGCAGAAGGCTGACCCCCAGGGAGAAACGTTGGTCAGCTATTGAGAGGGAGGCCTTTGCTGTGGTGTGGGCCCTGAAGAAGTTGAGACCATACTTGCTTGGCACTCACTTCAAGATTCAGACCGACCATAAGCCCCTCTTATGGCTTAATCAGATGAAGGGTGAAAACCCCAAACTACTCAGGTGGTCCATTTACCTACAGGGGATGGACTTTACAGTGGAGCACCGCCCAGGGACTGACCATGGCAACACAGATGGTCTCTCCAGGTGCTTCCACTTAGAACATGAAGACACAACTGGTAAAGGTTAGTCTAATGTCCCTGCGATTGTGGGGGGGCGGGGGGGGGGTGTGTAGAAGAGTAGGGTCTGCTATCCTATGGTCACCCCAAATTTTTGCTTTTTGCTTCACTGGTTTATGACTTAATGTGGCTGTGGGCCTGCTAATCAGACCCACAGCCTGCTGTTCTCTCTCTAAATTAATGGCAATGCACTCTAGGTGCATTACGAATTGGAACTGGTTCACCTTATAGGCCCCTGTAACAGTGTACTCCAGGTACCCAGGGCATAGTTGTATCCAAGGCCTACCAGGGGCTGCAGCATGTATTGTGCCACCCCTAGCCTGGCTTGACACAACTGGCTGATCACTCAGCTGGGGTAAGTTGGTGTAATCACCTCTTACTTAGATATAGTATACCTATATCTAACCTAACTGGACACATGGTAACCTATAAGCCACTCCTATGGAAGGCCTCTGAAATCCTGGAGGCAGAGTGCGTGGTTTCATGTGAGACGGTGCTCTAGCATGAGCTGAGCCTGTCTGCAGCTATCGGGAACCACTCCCTTAGCTGTTCCGGGATATTGCCATACCATATACTCTTAAGTGCATTATAATCCTCGCGGTTAGATGCTAACTTTGGTTTGGCTTTATCAAAACATGTCGAGTAAGGTGTCATACGATTTGGAATACTATCCCCTCAACAGTCCTGTCGACGGGGATAGCATTCCACCCTTCTAGAGGGACACGACATGTACATAACCTGAACCCTGGTTAAAGTTAACCAGAGCCTCAGCATCACATAATGGATGCTGCCACCACAGACACAAGTCTGACCTCCTGCTGCTGGGAGTCCTTCCAGCGAGGGAGGCTTGGACAAAGGGTTTCCTGCCTTGGGAGGTGCGAGCACCACCCCAGACAGGATTTTGTGTATTGGGTAGGACAGGGCTGAATAGATTGAGACATGCCTGGGGCACACAAGGTGTCCCCGTGCATAAGCCAGTCCAAACCGGTGCTGGGGCTTTCCAGCCCCAGTCCTGGCGCGGAGCTGGACAAAGGAAAGGGGGTGTAACCGCCCCCCTTCCTGGTCCCACCCAGAGGAGGGACCTAGCAGGTGATCCACCCCTCAGATTGGGAATAAGAGTGGGAGCAGTGCTATAGCACCTCAGATCATCCTGAAATCAACTTGAAACAAAGAAGAAGACTGAACTTCAACATTCTGCTGCACAGAAGACTGAAGAGTATCTCGCTTGTGGCCTAGAAGTGGCCACCCTGTGAACACAGGCACCATCCAGCAAGTCGACGTCTGCTTTGCCGCCGCCGCCGCCGCCTCCTGCCGGAGCCTGAGCCCTGAGCCCTGAGCCCAGAGCCCAACGAGACCCAGACTCCCAGACATCTCAGAGCCTGATCCACAGTCCCTGCAAAGAAGAGACCCATGGAGGCACCGAGAAACGTGGGACCGGACATCTCAAAAGACCCCCGAGAAGCTGACTGCGCAGCACCCGTGGCACCCTCGACGCTGTGCTTTGAAGTTTGAGAAGCCCTACCACCGAGCAGCATTTGCACCAAAGATCAGCCCTCCAGCATCTCCACGATCTGCATGGGGCCCTTTTGCACTTTGCCACTCAACGCGCCATCCCGGCCACTTGCCACATAGCTAGCGGCCATCTTGGCTACGAAACCTACAATCAACACTGCGGGTCTGGTTGCTCCAGACTTGTCCTCGCTCCCCTGAAAAGGAGCACCCGCTCTGACCTTGCTGGTCCGAGTGATAAGCTTTCTTCACTTCCTGCTTGGCTTGCTTTAGCCAAGGCATGTTTGCTCCAATCAAGTTGCCGACACCGCCATCAGCTAGAACCTTCGTGGGACAGCTCGTGATTGACTCCTGGATGTCCTCGACCTCTTTGTGTCCACGTGGCTGCGGAGACAAGCTACACCTCATCGCCTGTTTGCACCCAACATCGCCTGGTTCCATCCTGGTTCCACGGTAGTCACTGGCTAGTGACTTTGAACATTGTCCCCTCTGCTTTCAGGTCTTCACCTCTTCAGATCCACCCTTGGATCCACCGGAACTCTTCTCGACGACCCGCCTGCAGCATATTTATCTTCAGGCACCATCGACCTGCGTGACGAAACTCGACACTACTTCGCACCTGTGCACACGCTTTCTGTGGGTGAGGTAATTCAGCAATGCCGGTGTTCCTACACTGGTATACATCTCTAGTGTCTTGGTCTTACGTTTTATCCTTATAGGTCACTCGGAAGGTTCCTTAAACACTAACTTTGTAACTTTTACGCACCATTGACATTGCATTGGTGTATGCGTGCACTTTAAGCGCTGCACCCCAGTCCCGCGGGCCTTTCCCGACTTCTTCACTGTTAGTCCCGAACAGCTCCAGCGATTCCCAAGGCCCTAGGCCGACTTCCTTTCTGCTAGGTGGTTCTTATACCACTATTTTAGTATATGGTTTAGGTGGCCCCGCGGGCTCATCCATATTATGCAACCTTTGTATATTTAAACTGTGTTTTGTTTTAACGCATTTGCTTCTGTGCTCATAAAGAGTATAGGGGATATTTGTAGTAAATATATATATATTTTCAATATATATCTGTGTGGTGTCCTATTATTTGGTATTCAAGGGGATTGTGTATGGTAAAATAGCTTGCTTCACATGCCTTTACAGAGTTTAGCCTAAGACTGCTTTGTCCACGCTACCTCTAGGATAGCTGGTCTATAAGGTTGACTTACAACCAATCATCATAAGGGTTGCTTGGCATGGTACAAGGTGATCACTAGAACTAGTGAGCATCATATACCAGGCCAACTTCTCACAGGGATGCCTGAATTAATCTCAGACACTGGTAATTACTTAGGCACCCATCCCAATCCATCGTTATTTTTCTCACCATGCCACCTCAGTTTGGAACCAGCCATACGCAAATCTGTCTTGACCCTGCTTCAATGGGAACAGTCCACCCCGAACTTCCAGGTCACCCATGAACCGGAACACAAAGAACCCAGGATTGGTTTTGCCCTAGTTAGGGCTCATCAGTCAGGTATTCCCTGCTTCCACATCTGGGCATACCCGTCCCACTCAGGGCAACATAAAAGTATACAAAAAGTAATGGATGGAATTAATCTAAGCCACCGGTAATTACTCAGGGCTGCATCAGTCCATCGTTATTTTGCATACTATGCCACCTTTGTTTGGACCCAGCCATTTGGAAATCAGTTTTGACCCTGCTTCAATGGGAACAGTCTAGCCTGAACTGTTTTTGTATACTTTAAAAAATATATATTTTAATGACCTTTCTGGAACAGAAGTCCTTTGGTGACATTTTCTGAACCCTAAAATGGGAACCTCTTTTTCAGCCTCTAATGACAGGAGTTTGTCGTGCAAGTACCAAGTCAACAGAAAGGAAACCTGTTTGGAAGTCCCTGTTGTCCTTTATTTGAAGGAAGAATGGCTCAAGATGAGGGAGACCTCCGACTTACCCTTGAAGGCATGCCATCTGATGACCAAAGAGACTCAGACCAAACCAGGTACAAAAATCTGTTGCGTTATTAAGGGATGCAGTTGACATTGCTGCTCTTGTATTCTGAGGGGATGGCCAGTAGACCAGAACTCTTTCTGCCCAAGGCATTGTGGGTAAGCTACCCTCACAGATTAATTTATTAATTTCTCGATCTTCCCACTTTGCAGTGAGTTTGAGAATTACCTTTGAAACGATGTGGCTGACCTCACAGCCTTTTCACTGCTGGTTTTAAATACTTTATAGACTTTGAAGTATCCTAATGAATGAATAGACATATATCCCACACCTCTGTTGACTAAATGACTTAAAAATATTTTCTGACGAATTGAGTCGGAGCTTGGAAATATCAAAACCGGTGGGTTTTGAGCTTCTTAAGTCGAGGTGGTAATTCTCAGTGCCAATGTTCATAGGGAGTGTACACTACAGCTAGGATGTCTGTGAAGCATTTGCCTCTGGTAGAGCTGCAATCCCTTCTGGATTAAGCTTTGGTTGGATGATCAGAGAGAGTGCCAGGTATTATGGCGTTGATGGTATTTATAGACTTTTTGATATATGCACTGCAACTGAGGGAATAGTGGGCATTGATGAGGAGAGAGCGGATTGCCTTTCGGACAATCCTATGAATTCCCAGAGCTTTTTGCAGTTAGACCATATTGAGGTGGTAGAGTTTGTTTTGGCAGGCTGAGCTAGAGATAATTTCTGTGGCCAGGGCAGCAATTCATGACATATCCAAGTACTACCATTTGTGCTTCTGGTGTAGATAAATAGGGATATTAAAAACCTGGTTCTTTAATCAACACTGCTAATTTCAGATGATTTTCGAGTTTCTGTTGGCTTGCGCTGGGAAACCCTTGTTGGGTAGCTCTGTGCATTATAAAATAAATTAACATAACCTATATTCAGGCATCCTCTCTGAGCCCAACCCCCTTCAAGGCATACATGATCCCTCTGGCAAAGATCATCCGCTGTCCTCTCCTACGCCAATAACACACAACTCATTTTCTCCCTCTTGAACAAGACACCCAATACCACGATCTAGTTGCAGGCCTGCATGACGGAAGTCAACCACTGGTTGAAGACCAACTGTCTAAAGCTAAACACTGACATGACCGAACTTGTGATCTTCGGGATGAGAACATCACTTTGGGATTCCATGTGGTGGCCAATAGTTAGGACCGGCCCCCACCACTCATGCCAAGAACCTCTGGATCATCACTGATAGCAAACTCCACATTACCACCCAAGTCTATGCCGTCACCGCCTTCTACTTCCAAACCCTGAAGATGCTGAGGTAGATTTCAAATGGCTCTCAATCAGCACCCGAAAAATTGTCATGCAGACCCTGGTCAGCAGTATGCTGGACTATGGGAACACCCTCAAAGCTGGGCTCAAGAAAAAATTCACCAAAAGGCTGCAGACCATTCAGGGTCGCATAACATAGAGGGAAGGTACACAGTCATCACTACTCAGCCTATTCACATCACATGTTTCCTCTCAGACTTTGAATAGGTGAGTTGTGGTCAAGTTTCTTGGTGTAGTGAATGGGACCAGCAAGCTGTGTTTCTGGGAAAGGGGGTTTCCAGTCCTCCCTTGCCACACCAGCACCTTGGGATTAACCCTGTACTTTATACATAGAGGCCTCCAAGATGAATTAAAGGACCTTTAGCCCCAAATTGTTGATCCTATGGAGAATTGCAGTGAACTGATAGATTTAGTAGTTACATTGGATCATCGTCTCGTGGAACGTCATTGTGATAGAGGTAGATCTGACACTAAAGTACTTGTGTACAATGGAGAAAAAAAGTAACGATTCTGAACCAATGCAAATTGGGAGTATTAGAGGCCCATTAAGTAAAGAAGAGCGAAAAAGACGACGGGTAATGAAACTTTGCTTATATTGTGGCAATAAGATCACTTTTGAAGGTAATGCCCATTGAAACCTAAGAGAAAAGGAGAGTTGGGAAACTGGGAGAGCTAAGACCTAGAGAGGCAAGTGTTTTGGGTCTTCAGAACGACCTAGCCTCAAAAACTCTGGTACAGGTGACACCAATTTGATCATATTGCCATTTTTATGTGACTGCTCAGTTGACTTGGGAAGGGGCTTCTGCGTGCTTCTGGTTGTTGGTAGATTTAGGGGCAGATGGGAATTTTATGGATAAGTCATTAGCCGCTCAGTATGCAATAACATTTGAGCCCAAAGATCAGATTTACAACTTTAAACCATAAATGACAGCGCCTTGAAGTCCTGTCCCATCACTCATTCTACAGCAGATGTATTGTTAACCACACAAAAGAACCACATGAAGAGATTAAGATTTGACTTAATTCAAACCCTGCAGTTCCAAGTTATTTTGGGAATTCCTTGGTTTGAGACTCATAATCCAGATTTTGACTGGGCAGAACGTGCCATTAAATTCAGCTCTGTGTTTTGCAAAGAATATTGTTTGCTACGGACTTTTCATTATCAAAATCAAGAGATCCGTTCAGTCATGATCGAGGATTTCATTACTCCGATTCCCCCATTATCCTGACTTGGCAGACGTTTTTGATAAACAAGGCCACCACCGTCCCGCCACACTTTACACAGACCATATGACTGTCAAATTGATCTCCTTCCTCGAGCTCACATTCCCTGTTGTAGAATATATGCTCCGAGAAAGAAACATCCATCTTAAAGAAAATGTTGATGACATGCTTAGTATTGGATTTATTCAGTAATCCCATTCACCAGATTCTTCTCTTCTGTTTTTGTGCCAAAACAGGGGTGTAAATTGTGTCCTTGTATAGACTACAGAGCTCTCAACGAAGTAACTGTTAAGAACCGTTACCCCTCATTCCCACTTGTCTAGATCAAGTAAAGGATGCTACAGTGTTTACCAAACTAGATTTATGGGGGAGCCAATCATTTGATACGAGTCAGAGAGAGGGATAAGTGGAAGACAGAATTTCGTACTAAGTACGGTTTGTATTATTATCTAATTATGCCCTTCGGGTTTTGCACAGTTTTAAGGGAGTTTTGGGATGTTTGTGCTGTGGCCTAAACTGATGATATTTTGATATACTCCTCTTCTATTTCAGATCATGAGAAACATGTATGAGCAATCCTATAGTGGTTACAGGATAACAACTTGTTCGTAGTACTAAAAAGTGCTAATTTCATGTTCCCAAGATCTCTTTTTGGGTTGTATTCTATCGGCACAACGGGTTAGTATGCATCCACAAAAGGTTTCAGCCATTCTACAATAGAAGTCTCCTAAATCAATAAAAGAAATAAAACGTTTTGGGGTATTTGCCAATTTCTATCAGCGTATTTTTAAAAATATTTTTTTATTTTATTTGGAGAGATTATACAAGATGTATAATGTGTAAAAAAAAAAAACGAGTATTGTGTCCGCTGGCCTTTGATCACATCGAGGACACTTGTCATCCCCTCTTTTTCCCCAACTGCAAATCTTTGCAGGAGTAAAATAGAGATCGAAGATGGTGTAATAATGTTGGGCTTTTAAATTGGCTGAGAGAAATATTGCCTTACTTAATGCGACTGACTGGTAAAGATCAGCATCAGGGTTTCCCAATTGGTGGCTCATTTGGTTTCTACCGCTTCCAGATCATCAGGAAGTGTATCTATTAATATTATATATAAATATATATATATATATATATATATATATATATATTTAATTCTTATATGGGAGCGAGACATGGCCTCCATTAGAGGGATTCTATTTGTGGAGATCTTTTCCCTGCTTATTTGATTTAAAAAACTGGTGATCTGCTTATATTTAAAATATGTCCCAACCATTATGCCATATCTTTGCTGCAGATCAATGAATGAAAGCCTCTGATCAATTGAAAATAAATCCCCAATCTTAGAAATACCCTTTTCCTCCCATTGCCTACCCAAATTATCATACATTGTTGTGGGAAATAAAGAGGATCGCCACAAGGGTGTGTATCTATTATTCTTCTGAGTATGCTTAAGTCCTAGTATTTGCTCCAGATTTTCCAGATTGCTATTATTACCTTAAACCGCGTCTTTTTGCAATAGCTGGCCTCCACTTGTCGAAGGAGCACTCCCCGCATGGTCTTCCCTATTGCCAACTCGTATATGGAGGGAATGCCCATGTTTACCTCTTAGTTCCTAGCTGTCATATATACATTTCCTAATGAGGCTACAAATGTCATCTGTTGCAAGAAGGTGGCAAAGTAATAAAATCTAAGATTAGGGGCTGACCAGCCACTGCGATCTTGTGGTAGTGTTAAAAATGTGAGGGATCGCCGAATTTTCGTGTATCTCCAGATAAAGTTACTAAAAATAGTCCAGTTTCTTTACAAATAGGTCTTCAATTTCAAAGGGGATAGATCTGAACATATATAGAATCTTAGGAAAGATGGCCATTTTAAGTACATTGCATCTTCCTATAAGTGAAAGATGAAGTCTATCAATATATCCTGAATCCATGCTGATCTTATTTATCATGGGCGACTTATTTATTTTACAAAAAGAATCTACATTACTACTGATCTTTATCCCAAGATAGACTACTACATCCTGCCTTAGGGGATCATTACAGGGAGTTTTAGAGTTGCATATAATCTGCATTTTCCCTGTGTTCAGTAAGTAGCCGGATTTCCGGCTGTATTCGCCGGCCAGTTCTTGTATTTGAATTATTGCTTTTTCTGGATCTGTGGTCACTACCGCTAGGTTGTCGGCATAAGCCATTATCTTAGATTCAAAACCGTTACAACAGACTGGTGTAATTGCCTGGTCTTGAAGAATTGGTTGGATAAAAATATCAATATATAGGGCACATAGGATGGAAGAGCAAGGGTAGCCATGTCTTGTCCCCCTAGCAACATCAATGCGACTTGACTCTTGGCCCATTATATGTAGTCTTGCATACGGTCTAAAATACATTGCCCGCATCGCTGTACTGAAGCCTGGCTCAAACCTTCTCTGTGCCATAATAGCCCATAAATAATGCAATGTAACTCAGTTGAATGTCTTCTCTGCGTCTAGGAGGATCATAGCCATCTTCTCTCCTGTTACCTCAGTTATATCAAATAAGGCTATAGCACGTCTGATATGGTCTGTTGTGCCTCTTCCCGGTATAAAACCATGTTGCCATGGTTAGACTAGGTGGGCTATGACCCCCTCCCCCCATAGCTGAGTCGCAAACATTTTGGATTAAAGTTTGGTATCCACATTCATGAGGATATAGGCCAATAAGATGCAGGGTTTTCGGGGGCCTTTTTAGAAAGATCAGAATATCTGCTCCTTGCAAGGATTCCGGAGGGACCCCACTATATTGTACTACAAGAAACAAGTCCAAAAGTAACGGAGCCATTTCCTCCTAAATAGTTTTATAGAATTCCATAGGTATTCTATTGGGGCCAGCCGCTTTTCCTGGGGCCATGGACTGTAGGGCTAGTAAAACCTCTTGTATTGTGATTTTTCTTTCCATCTACTACCTGATTTCTTCATTTACCCTACGTTGATTCCCCGTAACTGTTTCATTTTTGCTGGGTAAAATAGGATCAAGATTATCTTGCCGCTATAAGTCTTAATAAAACCTCTCAAAGACCTTGATGATGTTCTTTAAGTCTGTGACCGATGCACAATCCTGTCCTTTAACTTCACTTATATTATTCCTAGCACCCTTCTGTCTAACGCGTAAAGCCAGCATCTTGCCCACCGACTACCCGTACTTGTAACTCTCATTTTTATATGCTTGAAATGCTGCCGCCCCCTTCTTGCTGTAATAACTATTAATTGTGAGAAGTTAGCCTGGCATATGATGTCCACTATTCTAGTGGGCACCTTGCACCAGTCTAAATGACCCTTATTGATGGAGGTTGTAAAGTCAACCTTATAGACTAGCTATCCTAGTGGTAGCATGGACAAGCAGTCTTAGGCTAAAACTTCAGAGAGCATGTAAAGCAAGCTGTTTTACCAATTATAATCCCTTGAATACCAAATGAAAGAACACCACACAAGGTATATATCAACTATATATGTATTTATTACTAACACAACCCCTCTGCACTCTTTATGAGGTCAGAGATCGAAGTACATTACAAGTTACTCATTAAGCATACTATAAGTTGCACAGAATACAGTTCTGCCCTAGGAGCCTCGCAAACCATATACTAAGTAAGTGGTATAAGAACCACTTCAGGAATAGTGAATGGGCCTAGGGAATCGCTGGGGCTACACTAGACAACCAAAGGATAGGAAGTAGGAGACCCACGGGAGAACAAAGAAGTTACAAAGTTACTGATTAAGGACACTTCCAGGTGAACTACGGTGAAACCCCTTTTAACTAGGACACTTAAAGAGTCAATACCCATTGGACCACCGGAGTACTCGAGTTACCTCACCCAGGGAAGCCGGGTGCATAGGTGTCTTTTTGTGTCTGGTTTCGTCAATGCTTTTAATGGAGATTTGCAAAAGAAGTGCTGCAGGAGGCCAGTGGAAGAGTGTCCGGGTGAATCCAAGGGTGAATCGAAGAAGAGAAGAACCTGAAAGCAGAGGGGACAGAGTCTGGGTCACTAGCCAGTGACCAGGAAGGAACCAGGTGAAGATGCAAAGCTTGTCTCTGCAGCCACGAGGACCAGGAGGCGCCGACGACGACCAGGAGCTGGATTTGAGCTGTCCCACGAAGGATCTAGTTGACTGCGGTGTCGGTATCCGGATTGGACCCAACAAGCCTTGGTAACCGCAACCCACGCAGGAAGTGAAGATTGGCTTCAAGTCAGACCAGCAAGGTATGGGGGGCTTCTCCTTTGCAGGGAAGCAGGAGCAAACCTGGAGCAACCAGGCAAGCGGTGTAGTTTCAAAGAAAAGTCTTCAGAGGGCTAACTAAACAACAGGCTAGCAAACAGAAAGACACGTTAAGCTGAAATGCAGGAGCAGGCCCCACGCGGCACTTGTGGAGGGCTGAGCTTCGGTGCAAATGGCGCTCGGGTCTGAGACTTCTCAAACCCTAATGCACAACTGCGAGGGTACCTCTGGAGTCGAGCAATTAGCAAAATGCACGTAGTCCAGGGTGTCCGGTCCTGCAGAAAAGAAGATTTTCTCTAATTATCATCAAACACTGCTTGGCGTTAGTCGCCTCTAATTCTCTTGATCATCAGTTAAATAAATAGAGGCAGGCGCTGGAAGCTGAAAAGCAAAGAACAGATTTATTTGCTCCAGAGGAGAGCATGTCGCTTCGGACATGCAGAATGTCTTCTGGAGGTGTTCTGACAATTTCTCGGCTGCCCTCCTTTTTATACATTTTACAGTAACTTTATTGGTGGTCAAACATCCTTGGAATTCCTGCCTCCAGCCGGTTCCCACACAGACCCACCAGCTGTCGTTTCCCCCTCCCAAATCTAACAGATGATTGCCATCTTGCAGCGGGACATTCCAACAGGACATAAAAGTGTGTGGGATTGGTCAGATCTAAACGTGCAAGTGATAAGATCAAGCATTTCTGTTTGTGTAACAAGTCCTGCTGTGTGGGGGAAATAAAGTACGTCTGCAAGGCTTGGTTTACAGCCTGGGACCGGATCAAGTGGCCAGGTGCAGTTTGGGGTTATCAGAAGGCCTGGCTCATGTGCAGGGGATGAAAGGACAAATGTGTTTTAGGGTGGGAAGTGGCTCTGGGGCTTTGTCAGGCTGACCAGGTTTTATGATCTTAGTGCATTTGGTCATACAGAATCAGGGCACCTGGGATGGTTGCAGGGTCAGGGTGAATCATAAGTGCCTTGCAAAGCGTGAGATGGCCGCGGCATCTAAAAATGGATGCTGTTTACGTGCGGACAGTGGCTTCTTGTTAGGCAAGATGGCGCCGGTGATGTTCATGCTTATCGCCCCTTTGAACATTCCCAAGACATTTTGCTAGTCTATTTTATCTGTGTCTTCAGTCTTAGGTGCACAAAGGGTTTTGACATAGGAAACACAAGGGCGGTGTGCAATTGGGCTGCCTATTGTGGTCTTTGGTGGCCTATTTGTATTACGGGCAGATGAAAACAATCCTGTTACCAATGCTGCCAGAATCTGGAATAACCATATGTAGTCAATGTGATAGGTGACGAGGCAGTGCTTACAAAATTATTTTTGTCGTATCATACGTTTAGACCTGGAGATGGGCATATTTCTTAGATGATGCAGAGAGTTCATTCAAATACACACATGATATCATACAAAATGTTCTGGCAGGATAAGGCCTATTAAGCACATTACTTGAGGTCTAGACTCTATGGAGATCCAAACTAAAAAGCATATTCATGAGGACAACTGGTGTTCTATGATTATCATTTTACATGGTTAACACTTTCTTGGTTATTCATATACAGTAAAAGTGACCGATGCAAGGTTTCAAAGGAAAATCTTTTTCTTGTCCAATTGGGGCATACTCAATACAAAGTGGTTGGGAGAGAAATTCAATCTAATATAAGTGATGGTCAGGGGGGTGGAAATGTTCAAAAAAAGGCTCTTCTTTCCAGTGTCTTATTACAGCAAGCCATCACTGGTAGGCTCCCATTGTTCTTCTTCTTTCGTAGGCACTGTAGAGCACCGGCGTTGGAGCTATGCGTCCAGCTCTGATCCAGATTTCACGTTGCAGGGCATGGCCATTCTTTGATCTCAGACCACAGTCCTTTTTTCCCTGTTCCCTAACTAATCTATCATAGGTACCTTAGACCGGGTACCCGTACCCTATTCTTGATCCATGAAGTCCATCCCTACTAACCCTATTCTATCTTTGTGTTGTTTCTTCATTGAGTCAATTTCAAAAACTCCATATGAAAAAGGGGGTGTGCTTTGGAAGGTCAATGGAAGAGAGGGCGGAGTGGGGTCAGATCTGAAATGGACCAAGGAGGGCAGAAATTTCATGCAAGTGGGCCCATCAATCAGGCTCAATGGGCTGGGACTTTCGGCACAGGCGAATCAACAAGCTGGGGGCTCCTGGACAGTCCTTCTTTCTTTCATTTTCCTTGTTGGGAGTGGTGCCTCGTCCAGCATCTCTTTGCTCTGCGGCTCCGCCTTGGTCGAGGTCATAGGTCTTCCACGATCTGCAGCCAGGCTGTGCGTCACGTCCGGCCCCTCTCCTCCGACAACTGCATGATATCTTTAAATAAGTACAAAACAATTTTTTGAGAACTGCCAGGGGAAGACGTTTACATAAGTCAATTTCTCTCCCAACCCCAAGTAACTAGGAAACGTTTATTGGTTGCTCAAAATGACGATAGGGTGGATACATCGGTGTATGTTATTAACTCTTAAATCATTACTGTGGTGCAGGTCTGCAACCATTTCTATGAATTTCCACCATAATTTCTCTCTTTGGTGTTCATTCCTTTTACATTCGTGATTGTGGCAAGAAATCTAATATCTATCAATTACATGGTCTGTCAAATTCAAACCGGCTCCTCCGGCAGAGACTCGTTGTTCTAAACTAAATCCTGTTGAGCTATATTTTTCTTCAGGGTCTGCTAACTACGAAAAGTGTGATGTGCTATTATCATGGGCTCATGGGTACCCTTTCTAGCTATTGTTTACCATAAAGTACACAGGCTAAGCATTGTTCCACCCTGTCGATGTTTCTTACTTTTTAGCTAAACATTTTGGTTTCAGTGCTCCTTCAGCAGGGTTTACTACAACATTCCTTTTACTTTGGTTCGAATCAATTATTCTAATTTCTGCATCAACCTTTACAACCTAGCTACTTCATTAGTTAATGAGGGACTTGCGATGTCCATACAACTTATATTTAGGATGACCGGAATCTTAAAGTTAAAAACAACTAGGGACATTTCACAAAATTGGGAGAAGGACCACGATCTTACTTCAAGCTACGAGTGCGTTCCTTAGCAGAGAGCTACAGAACGGTCAGTAAGAACTTACATAAATTTTAAACATGGCGGCTTGCTTGTCAATTAAATCTTTTCTGGAAACAACGGCTAACTTCTATCAGTTTTAGACGATTTATCTTTAAAAGCCTAGTCATGAGCTACATTTCTTAAAAATATCTGGGACAGCTGGTACAAAACTGGGGCCATTCTGGAAGAACGGGGACGTTTTGGTCACTCTACTTTTGTGCAATGGGCGGGGTAATATGAACGATGAAGGTTTTGTCACTAAGGCACTGAAACAAAAAGCCACTGACATATAGTTCCCTTTTAAGGGCCAGATTAGGGGACATCAGTCGTCTTACCTGTCCTTTCTTTCTCAGCCAATTAAGTTCCATAATTTTACAGAAAGGAGAGGTAGTAATATGGCGAAATATGATATTTTTGTTTCTGTCAATTTGTTCAAACACTGTTGTGTTTAAAGCCAATTAGACGTGTACCGGTGAGATAGTGTCGTCATTTATTCAAAAGGGAGCTCTCAGAGAGAGGGAGCATCGTGCACAACAATAGGCTATTCAGTACACGTATAACATAGAGAGAGAGAGAGAGAGAGAGAGAGAGAGAGAGCGAGAGAGAGAGAGCGAGAGAGAGAGAGAGAAAGAGCATGTACAATAATAGGCTATTCAGTACATATAAAGCATAGAACAGCACAGGTCGGTTTACATATAAAACACACAAGCCGAGGGAAAACATGAATGCATAGTTTACGTACACACAAATATCGAATAGGGCGCGACAGTACATGCATCAAGTACAAAAAACAAAGACAAAACAGAGTTATTTTGGACAAAAGGACTTTGTCATGCATGCTGCGTATTCTCAGTACTCTACTTAATTTATTTGGGGGTCGGACTCCTTCTTTCCTTTTAGTCGACAATTTTAGCCGGTGGCCTACTTTGAAAATAGTTACTCTCTTTTAATTGGTCGGACACTAGCCCAGTCGTACTTATACTCAGGGTGGGGGGGGGGGGGTTCCCCCAACATCTGGCAACGTTGATCCAAGCTGAGGTACAGGAGGGATGTCAGTCGGACGTGTGACGGTACAATTCTTATTTTGCTAGGTGGATGGAAGAAGGGGTAAATCTAAAACATGACACTATCTCTAACTTCTGGGTGGAGGAGGATTTGGATGAGCCCCAACCCGGGGTACTATTTCTCAATTTGGTCAGCACATAAATCAACCCACAGGTGCGCATTACTTGGGTCGCACACTTGGGATATCGGTTGGAGTCGGGCTCGTCGTGCTGCAATAATCCTTCAAGTTCCTGATGTAGGCTACCCTCCCATTCACTCGCTTCAGAGAGGGACTCATTTCTAAGTAAGGAATGGGCTATATTTCTATTCGTCTTTCGCATGTAGGTACCTTGTTCGGGCCTATTTTTCTCATCTTATTAACTGTTCGATCAACACTTCAGTCATACAAAGAGCATTCTCTTATCGACCCAGACGTACACAACACATACGCATTCATACCATACAAATCAGGACACACACGCGCATTCATACCATATAATTTTTCACACTCCCAGAGATAGCCTCTGCAAACAACGTACCATCTCACAGAACTAGCCTATTTTTTGCGTGGAACACGGTGCATTTAGGCCTTCTCCATTCTTCAGCTGAAACTTCGATGTAACCTAAAGAAAAAGAAAAGAGTGGGAGGGGGCAGCATTCAAAGCACATCAGCGCGCATTATAACAAAAATATTTTTACTTACCATGTACCTGACTTATCTCTTGGGATGCAGTCCTTGGCATCTCGGCATTGAAGCCCAGAAGAACTATTAGTGCGGCAAAGATAACCAATGATAGGATGCTCACTACATAGATCGTCCGAGTGCGGTATTACGGAGCGTGCATAGGACAAGGGTTAGAAGCCAGAGGTACTCAGTATAAGGTGAGGTGAGGTGATGGATCCATGTTTTCGTTTGAAGAAAAACGATCTACAGTGGCCTGGGGCCGTTCCTATTCGTGGAGCATGGAAACTATAGGAGGTAGCGAGTTTCGCTGGGTGCATTCGTGCTTTCAATGGTATGTATTTTTGCTACAGGGTAAGACCACTAACAGACTTATCTAATGTTTGCGTGGAGATCAGTTTTGCGGGCGGGTGGAGGACACAGCGCAGTTCTAGTTTGATAGCCCGGTAGCACAGTTGTGCCAGAAAATCACAGATTTGTATTTGCCAAGGCTGGCAGACCTATTCATGGGGTCCATAAACATGGACTAGGCCATGCCTGAAATGTTTGTGCAAGGCATACCAATCTATAACACACAAAAGAAACTGTGCCTTTCTAAAAACCGGTAATATTCATTTGTGCCCGACTGCTAAAATACAGTGCCTAGAAATGTTTTTCATATATAATCTGAACAGATGACCGCTGCGTTAGGAGGTTACAAGAGGTTAATACAGAGCAGGACTTTCCTAAAATTGTTCATTCTAATCATATGACTTGTGCAAGGACACCAAACGCTAACATTTAAAACGAGCTGTCTTGCGATGTTTTTCGAGCCCTGGCTTTGGCTATGCAGGCAAATATGTTTTAGGGAAGATTTTTCTCTCCTTTTTACTTAATACGTTTATAACGTACTTCTGCCTAATGTTAGACTGGATGGCATTCCTTTGGTGAGGCTTAGGAGCATTTGAAAAACTCTGAAACACGTGGGGTGTAAAACAAAGATTACGATGTTTTGGACTCCAAGGACCAGAATGCACTTGGGGTTCATAGCTAACAAATTACGGGCTAATGTACTACTTTGGGAAGCTTACAACTGTAATGTAATCAAAAATTCCTAGTTTGAAAAAGGCACGCTTTTGCTCCTCCGAGGGAGCTGCTAAGTAAAAGAGGTTCGATCTACTGTCCTCTTCATTGATGTATCTAAATATCACGATCTTTACCGATTGCTTACGTTGTAGGAGTGTAAAATACAACAGATCTTGACTATTCTTTTGACATTGTTTCTGCGTACTGTATATTATTAACTTTTTATAATAGAGTTACTTCATTTTGCTTTCCCTTTAAATTCAAGTTCCTTCTTTGCGTATTTGTTCCTCAATGAGTCATACATTATGGGACAAATACCATACTTTTTATTCAACAAACAATTCAAGCTAAAACAACCATCTTCCAATGACTTCAGAAAAGACGGGCATGATGGATATCGGTCAAACTAAAAATTTCAATTAATCCTAAATTCAGACAAGGACTCTGCATTACCTGTCCTTTACTAATTGCAAATAGTAACTATTATTCAAAACCTACCAAACAATCAATATCTATTATGCTAATTCCATGTTTCTCGTGCAGGGCTATTCCTAGCGTTTCCATTTTAGCGGGGTCAAAAGATCCCATCAGTGGCCTACTGATTTTACTCGATTTTTCCTAGTGAGTTTTATGCCATAGTTTGCTAAAATCTACAGTGGCTAATCCGTTTTTCACATACGTGTCCTTTTTATTAGGGGTACCCTCCGGTGGAGCCGGATGACTGACCTCTAATAAACGGTCCGGCCGGAACCAATTACCAATCAGTGGGGAGAAGATAGGCATGAAGTATAATCGGACAAGTGAAGATCTCAAACAATGGTGGCCAAAGGTCCGCAATACCTATCCTTCACTATCTGCAAAGAGAGAGAATATTTCTATTCTTTGTTGTTTGCAAACAGATAATATCTCAAAGAGAACCAATATATCGAATAGCAAACAAGGCTAAACGAACCAATCAATGCGTAATACTAGTATTTTCCGAACCAAACAATTCCAATTCAATCAAACAATCAATCAATTGCCGTTCTTCACGACCTTACCCGGACCACGTGGACAGTTCTCCGCCTTCCCCTTCCAGCGCCCGATCGTCCTCTTACTCCAATTTTACCGCAGCACTCCTGTGGGATCCCAGTCAGGACCATAGGTCACTCGAGAGAGGTCCGTTCGGAACCGGTGAAGTTCTGATGATCGGCTGCCAGACGAGGGTCTTTCGGGCAGGTGCACTTTTCCGATCGTTGCAGTCGTTCACTCCATCATTAGGACCTCTCTACCAGACCCACGTGTCGCTGATGGGTCCCACATTGTGCGCCAATTGTAGAAAAGCAGATTTTCATTAGTTATCATCAAACACTGCTTGGCGTTAGTCGCCTCTAATTCTATTAAGGTTTATTTGCTCTAGAGGAGAGCACGTCGCTTCGGACACACAGAATGTCTTCAGGAGGTGTTCTGACCATTTCTCTGCTGCCCTCCTTTTTATACACTTTACAGTAACTTTATTGGTGGTCAAACATCCTTGGAATTCGTGCCTCCAGCCGGTTCCCACACAGACCCACCAGCTGTCGTTCCCCCTCCCAAATCTAACAGATGATTGCCATCTTGCAGCTGGACATTCCAACAGGACATAAGTGTGTGGGATCGGTCAGATCTAAAGGTTGTGCAAGTGATAAGATCAAGCATTTCTGTTTGTGTAACAAGTCCTGCTGTGTGGGGGCAATAAAGTACGTCCGTAAGGCTTGGTTTACAGCCTGGGACCGGATCAAGTGGCCAGGTGCAGTTGGGGGTTATCGGAAGGCCTGGCTCATGTGCAGGGGATGAAAGGACAAATGTGTTTTAGGGTGGGAAGTGGCTCCGGGGCTTTGTCAGGGTGACGACAAGGTTTTACGATCTTAGTGCATTTGGTCATGCTGAATCAGGGTACCGGGGATGGTTGCAGGGTCAGGGTGAATCATAGGTGCCTTGCAAAGCACGAGATGGCCGCGGCATCTAAAATGGATGCCGTTTACGTGCGGACAGTGGCTTCTTGTTAGGCAAGATGGCGCCGGTGATGTTCATGCTTATCGACTATTTTTCAACAGTCCCACGTCTCACGTGTCCGCCACGGGTCTCAGCTTTGATGTGGATCAGAGTTGGAGAAGTCTGGAAGTCCAGTTCATGAGTCGCTGAGTCTTCGGGTTCCGGCAGGAGCGTCGACAAAGCAAACCGGCAAGTTACTGGTGGTGCCTGTTTGCACAGGGTGGTCACTCCTTGACCTCAAGGGAGATGTCTTCAGTCTTCTAGTCAATATAGAACGTCGAAGGTCCAAGAGTTTCGTTTCAGAGTTTCAGTCCAGAATAATCTAAAGTCTCTCGGCACAGCTCCTATCTTTATACTGATTTTAGGGGCTGGATTACCTGCTAGGTCCCTCCTATGGGTTGGCCCAGGAAGGGGGGGTTACACCCCTTTCCCTTTGTCCAGTTTTGCGCCAGAGCGGGGCTGGAGTGCCCCAGCAACTGGTTTGAACCGGGCTATGCATGGAGCACCTTGTGTGCCCCAGGCAGTTTCTGGAAATGCATCTTTCCATTCAACCCACCCTGCCCCAATACTCTACAGGTTGTCTGGGGAGGTGCTATCACCTCCCTCAACAGGAAACCTATTGTCCAGGCCTCCCTTGCTGGAGTTTCGTTCAGCAGCAGGAGGTCAGAACAATGAATTCCTTGGAGTAGTCTGGACTTTATTATTATTATTAGGGGAATTTGTAAAGCGCCTGGTTTACGCCTACAGGCGTGTCCCCCCGCTATGAAAAGTGGGGTACGCAGTCCAAGCAGCCAGCACAACCGTCTACCGTCTGAATAAGTGAGTCTTAAGTTTTCTTCTAAACATGGGTTCTGAGGACTCCAAACGTTACTCTGACGGAAGGTCATTCCACTGCTTCGCTACCAGATATCTGAAAGACCTTCCCCCCATACGCGCTTTCTTAATTTTTGGAATTTTCAGGAGACCTGTGCAGGAGGAGCGCAGAGTCCTTGTGGGCTCATAGCTGGTGACCAGACTCTGTAACGGGGCAGGGGCTTTGCCACCCAGAATGCGGTGACACGTGGCAAGGGCTCAGAATTCCACCCTGCTCCTAACAGGGAGCCAGTGCAAGGCCTGGAGTGCTGCCTTTGAGGAAGATCTTCTTGGATGCCTCAGAATAAGGCGAGCGGCAGCATGTTGCAGCACCTGGAGGCGATTGAGAGCCTTTCCCGTGGCCCCCAGATACAGCAAATTGCCGTAATCCAGGTGTGAGGTGACTAAGGCATGCACCAGCGTCCGACGAGCAGAAATGGGCAGAAAAACCAGGACCTTTCTCAGAGTTCTAAGAACTCCGAAGCATGCCCCCAACACTCAGCTAATCTGGGGGCCAAAGGCAAGGTCAACGTCCAACCACACCCCAAGATTCCTTACTTCCTGGCAGGGAACAGGTGTCTCTCCTAGGCAGGGCGGCCACCAAGCCGACGTCCATACAGATGGGCATCCCCCCCACCACGAGCACCTCGGTCTTGCTGCCATTACGTTTCAGGTTAAGTTATGACTTATATACTGTGTCAAGTGTCTAACACATCAAAATAACACTCACCACAAATTCATTTATCATCCGTCAAATCAAATTAATATATATACATCAAACCAAGTATATGTTTTGTATGCATTTATTTATGCATAGTTCATATTGACGCAATCTTGTTTTTGCGAGCTTTGAGCTTGTATCAAATAAAGTGAATAACACATAAACACTAGAATGCAATTGTATAGTCATTACATTTCAATGTGCTCTCAGAAGAAAGGGAAGGGAAAGTGTGCAAGTTGTGAGGGACCGGGTAAAGGTGGTGTGACTGGTTAAGAACATCACGTTAAAATCAAGATGCCTTTACAATCATTATGTACATGGTTCCAAAACTGCATCTAACATAGGTTTAAACTAATTAATTTCTTTGTATCCTATGTTGTGCTCGAGTGGCGTAGTCTACGTTTCGACCCCCGAAATACGCTGAAAGGGTAACTGCTGCCTCATGTTGGGGTCTTCATCAGGACTGAGAGGTATGAGAGCCTATGAAAATAGTAAGGGAATCAATTACCTATTTGTTGTAGACCGGTGAGTGCGCTAAGTTCAGTAGGTATTCGGTAAAGAAAAATTATTTACATACATCATCAAGACGGTAGAAATCTGTGCCGTCTGGGAATGGGCCGGGTAGTGCTCCTGGGAAATCTGTTAAAAAATTAATGGAGACTGAGATTCAGTCACTAGCTATTATTGCATTACTGCTCAGCGCGTTAAAGCGCATAGGACTCACATGTTTTTATATGAGTTCTCTGACAGTATTTTGCTATATTTCCATATCACACGATCTAGCGCCTCAGAGCGCATTTTCTCGGCAGTGAATTGTCTTTTCTTTGAATATACCACAGTCGACAATTCGTGTGGTTATTCATTTTTTGAATATCTTTTCCACACAGCGCGCCCAAGAACCAGGAACAACAGGACGTAAGCCTGAAGCAACTTATCTATACTTGTAAGGAGCAGTTCCATAAGTAAGTTCCCCTTTCAGCCATGAGCTTTCTCTACCTAGCAGCTCGGTCTAGCTAGTGACTGAATCTCAGTCTCCATTAATTTTTTAACAGATTTCCCAGGAGCACTACCCGGCCCATTCCCAGACGGCACAGATTTCTACCGTCTTGATGATGTATGTAAATAATTTTTCTTTACCGAATACCTACTGAACTTAGCGCACTCACCGGTCTACAACAAATAGGTAATTGATTCCCTTACTATTTTCGTAGGCTCTCATACCTCTCAGTCCTGATGAAGACCCCAACATGAGGCAGCAGTTACCCTTTCAGCGTATTTCGGGGGTCGAAACGTAGACTACGCCACTCGAGCACAACATAGGATACAAAGAAATTAATTAGTTTAAACCTATGTTAGATGCAGTTTTGGAACCATGTACATAATGATTGTAAAGGCATCTTGATTTTAACGTGATGTTCTTAACCAGTCACACCACCTTTACCCGGTCCCTCACAACTTGCACACTTTCCCTTCCCTTTCTTCTGAGAGCACATTGAAATGTAATGACTATAAAATTGCATTCTAGTGTTTATGTGTTATTCACTTTATTTGATACAAGCTCAAAGCTCGCAAAAACAAGATTGCGTCAATATGAACTATGCATAAATAAATGCATACAAAACATATACTTGGTTTGATGTATATATATTAATTTGATTTGACGGATGATAAATGAATTTGTGGTGAGTGTTATTTTGATGTGTTAGACACTTGACACAGTATATAAGTCATAACTTAACCAGGACCACTGTTTTTCTGTATTGACATTTGGACCCCGGTCCTGGAGTTTTAAGGGTCTACCCCTTCATCACTCCTACTGCCATTAAGTTTCAGGCAGTTGGTGGACATCCAGGTTGCCAGTTCTTGCATGCACACTCTGAAATTGTCCGCCATCAGACCAGGTGTGCGTGAGAGGGAGATGACCAGCTGCGTGTTGTCAGCGTAGGACACCAGACTTAGTCCATAGCTTTCAACTATGGCCGCCAGCGGGGAGACATACAGATTAAACAGAGTCGGGCTCGGGGACGAGCCCTGCGGCACGCCCAGGCCCAACCCAATCTCCCTAGAGTAACACTCTCCCTGGCGGACCTGAAAGCATCTGCCTGTCAGGAAAGACCGGATCCACCCGGATTTTGCAGAATAGGTGCAGTGCACATGGCCTGCTTCAGGTCATCAAATGCCTTTAGACAGCTTACTGTCTACTAAACTTTCTTTGGCATTTTCTTTGAGGCTAAGTCATTAAGAGGAGTCACAATGGACCCATAGGTCTTAACAAACTTCCTGTAGTACCCAGACAGGCCCAAGAAAGCTCTGACCTGTGTCTGGGTGGGGGGAGGAGTCCAGTCCTTTATGGTCTGGATCTTGTTCTCCAATGGTTGAACCTGACCTCCACCTACAAGGTGGCCCAGGTATACAACCTTGCTCTGCCCTATCAGGCACTTAGTAGCCTTGATAGTTAGGCCTGCCTTTTGCAGGGCCTCCAAAACATTCTTCAGGTGGATCAGGTGATCTTCCCAAGTGGAGCTAAAGACCGCAATATCATCTAAATAAGCTGCACAGTAGTCATCCAGACCTGAGAGGACTTGGTTCCCCAACCTTTGGAATGTGGCAGGTGCATTCTTCAGACTAAAGGGCATTACCACAAATTGATAATGACCTCCTGGGGTTGAAAATGCTGTTTTGGCTTTTGCATCATCTTCTAGTCTGATCTGCCAGTAGCCCGCTGTCAAGTCAAATGTACTCAAAAACTTGGCAGAAGCCAGTCTGTCAATGAGCTCATCTGCTCTTGATATTGGGTGGGCATCTGTCCTAGTGACAGCATTGAGACCTCTGTAGTCCACACAAAACCGCATCTCTCTCTTACCATCTTGGGTGTTAGGTTTAGGCACTAGAACTACAGGACTGGCCCAAGGGCTCTCTGAGGGCTCAATAACTCCCAACTCCAACATCTTTTGGACCTCTGTCCGGATACAGTCCCTGACGTGATCAGGTTGCCTGTAGATTTTACTCTTCACAGGCAGACTGTCACCAGTGTCCACCTCATGGGTACACCAGTTTGTCTGACTTGGGGTCAGAGAAAACATGTCTGTAGGACTGTAGAACGTGTCTGCAGTCCTTCTGCTGCTGCTCAGTGATGCTGCCTGCCAAGGCTACACCATCGACTGAACCATCATCAGGGTTCTGAGAAAGCAGGTCTGGGGGGGGTCACTCTCCTCCTGTCCCTCATCTGTAGCCATGAGCAAGTCCATGTCTGCCCTGTCAACATATGGTTTCAATCTGTTGACATGAAGCACCCTGTGGGGCTCGTGGGAGTTCCAAGATCAACCAAATAGGTTACCTCTCCCTTTTGCTCAACAATAGTGTGGGGTCCAGACCATTTGTCTTGGAGTGCTGCTGGGGCCACTGGCTCCAACACCCACACTTTCTGTCCTAGCTGGTAAACAGTCCACACAGCCTTTTGTTCATGCCAGGCTTTTTGAAGTTCCTGGCTAGCCTCAAGGTTTTTGGATGCCTTTTTCATATACTCAGCCATCCTGGAGCGGAGACCAAGTACATAATCCACTATGTCTTGCTTTGGTGCTTTGAGAGGTAACTCCCATCCTTCCTTCACCAGACAAAGGGGTCCTCTTACAGGGTGCCCAAACAGAAGTTCAAAAGGGCTGTAGCCAACCCCCTTCTGTGGGACCTCTCTGTAAGCAAACAAAAGGCAGGGCAGAAGGATGTCCCATCTTCGCCTAAGCATTTCAGGTAAACCCTTAATCATGCCTTTTAAGGTCTTGTTGAATCTTTCAACTAGACCATTGCACTGTGGACAGTAGGGTGTGGTGAATTTGTAGTTCACTCCACACTCTTTCCACATAACAGTCAAATATCCAGACATAATGTTTGCACCTCTGTCTGAGACAACCTCCTTCGGAAAACCCACTCTTGAGAAAACTCCCAGGAGGGCTCTTGCCACAACAGGTGCTGTTGTGGTCCTTAGGGGAATTGCTTTTAGGTATCTGGTGGCATTATCCACTACCACCAGAATAAACCTGTGCAAAGATGCTTTTTGGGGATCCATTGGTCCAATAATGTCAATCCCAACTCTCTCAAAGGGAACCCCCCTCACAGGTAGTGGTATTAGGGGGGCTTTGTGGTGCCACCTGATTTGCCACTGGCTTGACAGGTGACACAGGAGCAACAAAACTCCTTGGTATCTTCTGACATGTGAGGCCAGTGAAAGTGAGGGACAAGCCTGTCCCAAGTCTTGTTCTGGCCAAGATGTTCTGCTATCATGGGCTAAGGTGAGAAGGAAGCCCCTGAATGCCAAAGGTATGACCAACCTCCTGGAAGCACCAGGCTTGGGGTCTGTAGCCTCTGAATACAGGAGCCCTTCATCCCAATACACTCTATGGGTACCTGTAGCATTCCCAGCAGCCTCAGCAGCAGCTTGCTGTCTGAGGGGTACAAGAGAAGGGCAGTCCAACTGCGCCTGTCTCAGATCTGCCCTTGAAGGCCCCCCTGTCCCAAGAAACTCAACCTGATCAGGCTCAAGCTCTTCTAGGACAGTTCCTTCTTGGGTCTCACAATCAGCTTCCTGGGAAGGCTGATCCTTATTCTGGGGCAAGGGGGAAGGCACTGCCGTAACCCTACTGCTTCTCCTCCTGGCAGGCACCTGGTACATTATTTCAGGATCCAGAGCCTGTTAAGTGTTGACCTGTGACCTGGTCACAGCAAGGACATGTGCTGATATACCCAACATCTCTGCATGAGTCCTATACTCCACTTCAGACCAGACTGAAGTTTCTAGGTCATTGCCAAGCAAACATTCTAAAGGGAGGACTGAACTAACAACAACTCTTTTGAGGCCAGTTACCCCTCCCCAGGAGAAATTATTAATTGCCATACTGTGGGTGGTAGTGACATTGCTTGCATTGGTCACTAGGTAATTGTCACCTAGTATGATCTGTCCAGGGTTCACAAAGTCAGGCGTCACCATTGTGACACTGGCACATGTGTCCTGTAGGCCGGAGCCACTTTGTTATTAAAGGAGTCTGCCTGCACTTGCCCAAGTTACTGGGGCTCACAGTAGAAGATATAGCCATGTCCACATCACAGACAAGAACAGCTTGAGTTGGTATTCTGGCTAGGCCAGAATCCACCTCAGTTCCCAGGGTCAACCCTACTACACCTTTCTGTTGAGAACCACCACTATTAGCTGTACGAGGGGGAACAGTTGCCTTAGGGGCAATGGTGGGTGGAGCTGCCTCCTTCTTGGTGCTATCACTGGTCCAGTGAGTATTAACCTTACAAAAGTTGCACCATGGTTTCTTTTGACCTCCTTTCTTTTTAGACTTTTGGGGACCCCCACCATTAGAAGCTTGTTGGGGACCTGGCGAAGTCTTCTGGTTTTTGGCTTTCCCCCCACCCTTTTGGTATTGCTTCTTCTGATCACCATCTTGGTTCTGTACGTTCTGCTTCACCCTGGTTCTGACCCATTGTCTGCCTTCCTTCCCAATTCTTGGGGAGAGGTCAGATCAGAGTCATTCAGGTGTTGATGCAATAACTGGTTCTGACAGTTGTTAAGTATTTGTTCTCTCATGATCAAATTATACAATCCTGTATAGTCATTAACTTTACTGCCCAGTAACCAGCCTTCCAGAGCCTTAGTAGCACAATCTACAAAGTCAGTCCAGTCCTGAGTCTGTGTCTTCTGGGTGTCTCTGAACAGCAACCTATACTGCTCAGTGGTTAAGCCAAACCCATCTATCAGAGACCTCTTCAGGACAGTGTAGTTGTTAGCATTCTCATCACTATCTGTGAGGAGCTTGTCTCTTCCTTTATCTGAAAAGGAGAGCCAAAAGATTGCTGCCCAGTGACTTTGGGGTACCTGCTGTACCTTGCAGGCCCTCTCCAAAGCAGTTACCCACTTGTGGATGTCATCCCCACTCTTGTAGGGAGGGACACTCTTATTTAGCTGGAAGCGGAAGGTGCAGGGCACCTGCGGGGCGGCTCCGATCGCCCCTGGCGCCGCTGTAGCGGCTGGATCTGTGAGGAGACGCGAGGAGAGGACGGCCGCGGGCAAAATGGCGGCCGGAGCCCTGATGAGAGCGCCGATGACCTCAACTCTCTGTGGGAGGTACGCTGACGGGCGAAATCTGAGGGACGCAGGGGCTGCCTCTAGTTGAGGATAGTCTCCGGGGGCCTCTGTAGCGGCAAGACACCGGGGGTGGCCTCGGCTACAATCTGCCTTCCCACGCCTGCCTGACCTTAAAATGGCGGCCCGGTGTGACCTCCAGCTATCGATCGGCGCCTCTGCTTGACCATCTGGCCCCAGCGCTTGCTGCCTCTACCATGGGCGACCCCGCAGGCTCTCTCTGTGTCTCTTGCCTGCGGGGGTGAGCCCTCTTCAGGGATCCCTGGCGGTGACCCTCGCCTGCATCTGCCTCTGCGATCTGCCGGACGTTTGATCTGCCACCCGACGACAACAACCCGGGAGGTAGGGTCGCTGGCTGCTCGCTGATTCCTAGCGGAGCCTCCCGCTAACATATCTGGGCAGGGGGTGCACGGCTGGCCCCTAGTGCTGCGGCGGCTCCCCCTCGCACCACCCTCCTTACAACTCGCCTGGACCTTGGATGGCGGCCGCCAGTGACCGCAGAGCGAGGATGGCCACCACGCGGGGCCTGCTCTTAACATGCCTGGGCAGCGCCCCATGGCCAACGCGTGACCGTACCAACACCCCCCCACCTTGCGCACTCTCGCGCCCACCGAGCCGGATGACCGCAGGCCCTCCAGGATGGCGTCGCACCTGCGGCTGGTCTCCAACTTCGTCCCACACCTGGGCTTCCACCTTCTCTGCTGGACTTCTTGTCTTCTGTTCTGTCCTGGCCGACACCCTGCTGCTGTTCTCGGGCAGTTTCTCTGGACTCTAGCCCTCCTCCCACTCCCTCATCCTTAACCCTTTTCCCCGTGGATGATCCTCAGATGTTTCTTCCCTCTGCTTCATCTCCCACCTGGGCTCCCACCTTCTCTCTTGGACTTCTGGACTTTTGTTCTGTCCTGACCGACACTTTGCTACTATTTTCGGACAGTTTCTCTGGACCCTAGCCCTCCTACCATGCCCTTGGCCTTAACCCTTTTCCCCGTGGATGATCCTCAAATGTTTCCCTCCCTGTTGTGCCTCCCCTTCTCTCCATACCCTTGCATCCCTGATTCTTAGATCGTATCCATGTGTACCCCCTCCCTGTGTTTAGAGTTAGAGCTGTAACGACTAGTCGCCTGTGTGACTGTTGGAATATAGCCAGGTGTATCCCTTCCCCCGTGTGAAGAGATAACCCTACTCACTAGAACAAAAAGAAATGTGCTCCTGAAATGTGTAACGTAACTGAGTCTATGTAATGTGCTTTGATAACATGTAACGGAACTGGTGCTATGTAAAGCGCTTTGATAACCTAATCGGTTCAAGTTCCTGAAATGTGTAATGTAACTGATTCTATGTAAACTGCTGTGATAACATGTAACGGAACTGGTGCTATGTAAAGCGCTCTGATAACCTAATCGGTTCAAGTTCGCGCTATAGAAAACTCTAAAAATAAATAAATAAATAAATAAGACCTTTCCCTATCTCTAGTGGGTTCTAACCCACCAGTGGGTTCTAACCCACTCAACTTTTGCTCTCTTGCAAGAGACAGGGTCTCTTTCGCAAGGGCAATTTCTTGCCTCTTGATCCTAAGATTTACTTCCTTCATCCTAGCTTGGTGCTCTCTCCTCTCAGGGGGAGTCATCCTCCTCAGAGGAGAGGCACCAGACCCTATGGAGTCATCAGAATGCTCAGAGCCACTGGACAGTGACCTGGGACATCTGTGTCTCCTGTTAGGCCTACTTGGAAAGGTAGGAGGGGGCCCACCAAGGCTCTCTCCACCCCCAGATTGTCCTGTGTTACCCAGGATAGGTTCATTAACGTCATCCTGGTCATCATCCCCATCAGAGACCAATAGATCTTCTCCAGTTGGATTTTCCTCTGTTGGTGGATGGCCCCCTTCTGTACTACCATGGTTACCTGGGTCTGATGCATTCTCTACACCATGAGCCACTAAAAGATCTACCAGGTGGTTAAAGGTTGGACTCTGTCATTGTCTCAACTTTCTGACTGCACACAGGCTTCTAAGTTCATTAAAAGTGAACGAGTCCTACTTAGAAGGTACCCTGGGAGGGTCAACTTCTGTGGGGAGAGGCACACTAGGCTCTCCACCTAAGGACATTTTCTAGTGAGGTGTGATGTGTGCACCTACCTACACTAAATGGTTTCCTACTAGAACCTCTCTAAGAGTTGCAGTCAGGGTGTGCTAAGCCCTTTGCTCTACAACAACTAAGTTCAGCAGAACTTAAAGTATTTTAAGACTTGATTTATATGTACCTACTGGTACCTCAAATGATATTAAAAGATTATATGGTAAAACAACAGCAAGCTCGTATCCCATCTGCTGCACACCAATGTGAGAAGTTAGCCTGACCAGCAAAGTGGTCACCTTGTACCAGTTTAAATGACCCTTATTGATGGTGGTTGTAAAGTCAACCTTATAGACCAGCTATCCTAGTGGTAGCATGGACCAGCAGTCTTAGGCTAAAACTTCAGAGAGCATGTAAAGCAAGCTGTTTTACCAATTATAATCCCTTGAATACCAAATGAAAGGACACCACACAATGTATATATCAAATATATATGTATTTATTACTAACACAACCCCTCTGCACTCTTTATGAGGTCAGAGATCGAAGTACATTACAAGTTACTCATTAAGCATACTATAAGTTGCACAAAATACAGTTCTGCCCTAGGGGCCTTGCAAACCATATACTAAGTAAGTGGTATAAGAACCACTTCAGAAATAGTGAATAGGCCTAGGGAATCGCTGGGGCTACACTAGACAACCAAAGGTTAGGAAGTAGGAGACCCACGGGAGACGCGTGCAGTGTCTAAACACAGTCGCGAGTTACTATTGACTTATAATGGAGAACGAAGAAGTTACAAAGTTACTGATTAAGGACACTTCCAGGTGGACTACGGTGAAACCCCTTTTAACTAGGACACTTGAAGAGTCAATACCCATGGGACCACCGGAGTACTCGAGTTACCTCACCCAGGAAAGCCGGGTGCATAGGTGTCTTTTCGTGTCGGGTTTCGTTGATGCTTTCAATGGAGATCTGCATAGGAAGTGCTGCAGGTGGCCAGTGGAAGAGTGTCCGGGTGGATCCAAGGGTGAATCGAAGAAGAGAAGAACCTGAAAGCAGAGGGGACAGAGTCTGGGTCACTAGCCAGTGACCAGGAAGGAACCAGGCGATGTCGAGTGATTTCAGGTGAAGACGCAAAGCTTGTCTCTGCAGCCACGAGGACCAGGAGGCGTCAACGCTGACCAGGAGCTGGATATCAAGCTGTCCCACGAAGGATCTAGTTGACTGGGGTGTCGGTATCCATATTGGACCCAACAAGCCTTGGTAACCGCAACCCACGCAGGAAGTGAAGATTGGCTTCAAGTCAGACCAGCAAGGTCTGGGGAGCTTCTCCTTTGCAGGGAAGCTGGAGCAAGCCTGGAGCAACCAGGCAAGTGGTGTAGTTTCAAAGAAAAGTCTTCAGAGGGCAAACTAGCCAACGGGCTAGCAACCAGGAAGACACGTCAAGCTGAAATGCAGGAGCAGGCCCCATGCGGCACTCGTGGAGTGTGGAGGGCTGAGCTTTGGTGCAAATGGCACTCTGGTCTGGGGCTTCTCATACCCCAATGCACAACTGCGAGGGTACCTCGGGAGTCGAGCAATTAGCAAAATGCAAGTAGTCCAGGGTGTTCGGTCCCACTTCTCTTGTGTCCGCCACGGGTCTCAGCTTTGCTGTGGATGTGGATCGGAGTTGGAGAAGTCTGGAAGTCCAGTTCCTGAGTCGCTGAGTCTTCGGGTTCCGGCAGGAGCATCGACAAAGGAAACCGGCAAGTTACTGGTGGTGCCTGTTTGCACAGGGTGGTCACTCCTTGACCACAAGGGAGATGTCTTCAGTCTTCTAGTCGATATAGAACGTCGAAGGTCCAAGAGTTTCATTTCAGAGTTTCAGTCCAGGATAATCTAAAGTCTCTAGACACAGCTCCTATCTTTATACTGATTTTAGGGGCTGGATTACCTGCCTGGTCCCTCCTATGGGTGGAACTGGGAAGGGGGTGGTTACACCCCTTTCCCTTTGTTCAGTTGCATGCCAGAGCGGGGCTGGAGTGCCCCAGCAACTGGTTTGAACCGGGCTATGCATGGAGCACCTTGTGTGCCCCAGGCAGTGTCTGGAAAAGCATCTTTCCATTCAACCCACCCTGCCCCAATACACTACAGACTGTCTGGGGTGGTGCTAGCACCTCCCTCGACAGGAAACCTATTGGCCAGGCCTCACTTGCTCGAGTTTCGTCCAGCAGCAGGAGGTCAGACTCGTGTCTGTGGCAGCAGCATCAATTTTGTGATGCTGAGGCTCTGCTTAACTTTAACCATGTAAAGCAGTAACATACATGGCTTTTCCCTCTAGAAGGGTGGAATGCTACCCCCGCCGCCAGAACTGGTTAGGGGGGGGGGAGGGAGGGGATAGTATTCCAAAGTGTTTGACACCTTACACAACATGTTTTGATAAAGCCAAACCAAAGTTAGCATTACCCGCAAGGATTATAAATATTGCACTTAAGAGTATATGGTATGCCTATATCATGGAACAGCTATAAGGAGATGGTTTCGAAAGCTGCAGAGGGGCTCAGCTCATGCTAGGGCCCCTCTCACACAAAACCAATCACTCTGCCTCCAGGATTGTTAAGGCCTGCCATAAGAGTGAGTTATAGGTTACTATGTGTCTATATATAAGGTAGATATAGATATACTATATCTAAGTAAGGGGTGATTACACCACGTTACCCAAGCTGAGTGATCAGCCTGTGGTGTCAGTTTAGATGGCCAGCCAGGGGTGGCATAATACATGCTGCAGCTCTGGTAGGCCTTGGATGCACCTATGCCATGGGTACCTATGGTACACTATACAGGGGCTCACAAAGGTGACCCAATACCCAATCGGATATGTACCTAAAGTACATGGTATCAATTTAGAGAGAGAACAGCTGGGATGTGGGTCTGATTAGTAGGCCCACAGCCACACTAAAGTTGAAAAACCAGAGAATCACAGCAAAATGTGGGGGTGACCATAGGAAGCAGACCATACTCTCCTACATTAATCTCAGATTTTGCTACTGCTATTTCCTGCCGTAGTGACGCCTCAAGAGCTTCCTGCTTTTGCCTAATAGCGAGGGTGTGCTCTTTTTCTAATTTTCCCAGACCTTCTCACCTACAAAACTAATTGTTTCCCCCCTGAAGGCCCGCCTTGAAACTATCCCAGACCATACATCATGATGAACTATAACAATTCATCTCAAAATATTCTATCACCCACTGTCTAATATATTTCACATACCGCTCATTGGTCAATAATGTTCTATCAAATGTCCATTTGCTTTGGGCATGGTCCCTGCCTTGAAATACTAGATCCATAATTAGTGGGTTATAATCAGATAACCATTTTGGTAATTTCCTTATTGCCACCACCTTAAGCAGAGAAGAAGAGACCAGAAAGTAGTCTAATCTGAAGTACTTCTTATGAGGGCTTGACAAGTGTATCCTGGGTTGGCAGGGTGTTTTGCTGCTCATACATCCGTCAGATCATGACTGGTCATTAGGGCGGATAGAGCCTTATGGACATGTGGTTTTCTTCCCAAATATCTTTGAGTTCGGTCTCTACTTGCCTCCTTGTTGATATTCATATCTCCATATATTATTAGTGGGCCTGCTAACTCAATTCCTAGATCATCAAAGATTTGTCTATCGTCCAGATTCGATCCGTATATCGTGCAAACTGTCAATCCTATGGGAAGAAGAGCAATAGCCCATCTCCCCCATTTATCCTCCTTAACACGTTTAGCTTGGCCAATACGATTCCTTACATGAACCGCTACCCCTCTTATAGTCGAAGTTTGGGTAGAACATGCTACGAGCTGATATCCTTTAATAATTAGAGTGTCCCGCTTGCCCCAGGGAATATGCATTTCTTGTTGACATATTATATCAGCTTTCTGTGTTCTTAAAGCCTCTGCAACCCTAATAAGTTTTATTTTGTCATTTAGGCCCCGACATTGATTGAGCAAATACTAATTTTACCCATTTACATAATATGATTTTCTTAGCCTTGATCGTTCTCTCACCTTTCCCCTCTTTCTTGATCGATTCTGTTCCTCGAATCACTAGTTTGAACTCTCTCCAATTTTCGCCCTCCCTTCCCCCTGTGCCTAACAACCTTAAAAACACTGTCACCAGTGCCCCCAGTTCTCCCCTCCCCCATGCCCCCCCTCCACCCCCCCATTCCCTTGATGCCCTCCACCAACCTATCCCATGTTGAAAGGCATCCAGACTGATCTCAGTCTGTAGCGATGGTTGCTGCTCCCTGATCAATACACCCAATTTCATGGCAGCATTAGGCGGAAAAAAGCCTCTAACCCAAATAATTTTAACCAAAAGAGAAGGATAAAAGAGAAGCCCAAGATAGATAACACTTTAAGAGGAATTTGACAGGATAATATACACCTATATGTAGCAAGCAAATTGATTAACATTCCCTCCCTTTGAATTTTCATACTTCATAGTCACACCTACTATTACATTTATCTAAGATTTCAAATCCCAACTCTCCAGGTACTCCTTGGCCTTCACCTCTGAAGTAAAACATAGAGTCTGATTGCCCTTAATTACTTTCAAATGAGCAGGATACAACAAGAAGGCTATCCCCCTGATCTTGAAAAGGTTTTATCATCTGGCGTAAACGCCATCGTCGCTCTACCATGAAGTGGCAGAAGTCCGGATGAACAAAAAAAATAGTCACCCCCGTTTTGCTTTGCTGTTGACTTGGCCTTTTCATAAATAGACTGTTGCAAAAGAAAGTTACCAAAATAGCACGGGTTTTGCATCTGATCTCAGTGGTTGCTTAAGGTTGAATGGAAGCCGGTGTGCCCTTTGCACTTCCAGCGCCCAGTTCCATCCTTCCAAATGCGGAATGCCTTGGCCAGCTTATCAACCATATATGACCGGGCATCTGACCCTTCCTTTCCCTTCGAAACTCCCAATACCCGCAGATTATTTCGGCGTTGTCTATTTTCTTGGTCCTCCAGCTTCCATTGTATGTTAGTCCATTGTGCATCATGTGCCATAGTGTTTGTTTGTGCGTCTGCCAGGTCATTCTCCAGGGCCTCTGTTCTAGTTTCAAGGATTGTCAAGTGCTTGTTGATTATAGTACAAGAGTTTGCGACTTTTCTTACAGCCCCTTGAATCTTCCGCATGGCAGCCTGTACTAGCCTACTATCCTGGCGGGTCATGGTGGGAGAGTATACATTGCAAAACAGTGTCTAGTGTTGGGGTTATTGAGGGGGATGTAATATCAACTTGGGGGAATGGTGTTGGAATACTGCTGAGTAGCTCAACCCCCGAATGATCCCATTTTAATTTTTGTTAATGCAATTTAGAGTGGCTTGCTCCTCTCACAGCTTTATGCACTGTGGCTGTCGGGTCTCTTTTGTCGATGTCTGAAACCCCCTCACTAAAGTCACCTAGTGAGTCTGACCCTGAACCTGACCCCGACCAAACCCCATCTGAAAGGGAGAAGAAGCAGTCATTGCCTTCTATATCTTGTTCGCTGTGAATTTAGGAGGCGGTTTGATTTTTTTGATCTGGGCATTTCCCTGTTTGGGATAGAGAGGGGGGTTGGTTTCCAAAACCCTTTCCTTAAGTACTGCTTCTTCCATAACTCCTATCTACTTCAACTGATGTCCCCCAGGCTCATCTGCCACGCTCCCACAATCACCCCCTGACAAAGAATGAAAACAAGTCAAGTCAAGTCAAGTCAAGTCAAAGCATTTATATAGCGCACTACATACCCAGAGGGTTTCAAGGCGCTTAGGAAGGGGAGGAGGATTATTTGTCAAAAATCCACGTTTTAAGCTGTTTTCTGAACGCTAGGTGATTCTGGGTGAGGCGAAGGTAAGCGGGGAGTGAGTTCCATGTTTTGGCAGCTAGGTATGAGAAGGATCTGCCACCCATGGTGGTCTTGTTGATGCGAGGTACAGTGGCGAAGGCTTGGCTGGAAGAGCGAAGTTGTCGGGAGGGGGTATGAAAGGACAGTCGAGAGTTGAGGCACTCTGGTCCGATGTCGTAGAGTGATTTGTGTGCGTGGGTAAGCAGTCGGAAAGTAATCCTCTTATTGACGGGTAGCCAGTGGAGGTCTTTAAGGTGATCAGAGATGTGTTCGTTGCGTGGGATGTCTAATATGAGCCTGGCTGAGGCGTTTTGGATTCGTTGTAGTTTCTTCTGTAGTTTTGCGGTAGTACCTGCGTAGAGGGTGTTTCCGTAGTCCAGTCGGCTCGTGACCAGAGCGTGGGTGACTGATTTCCTTGTTTCGGAGGGGATCCAGTGAAATGTTTTTCTGAGCATGCGAAGAATGTTAAAGCAGGAAGAGGATACGGCGCTAACTTGTCTGTTCATTGAGAGTGAAGAATCCAGGATGACGCCTAGGTTCCGTGCGTGGTCTGTCGGGATGGGTGCTTTTCCGAGGGCTTTCGGCCACCAAGAGTCGTCCCATGCAGAGGGGGATTTACCTAAGATGAGGACTTCTGTTTTGTCTGAGTTCAGTTTCAGTCGGCTTTGTTTCATCCATTCGGCGACTTCTTTCATTCCCTCGTGTAGGTTAGTTTTGGCGGTGCTGGGGTCCTTGGTGAGAGATAGGATCAGTTGAGTGTCATCCGCGTAGGAGATGATGTTGAGGTTGTGTTGGCGGGCGATGGCCGCGAGGGGGCTCATGTATACGTTGAAGAGGGTGGGACTGAGTGAGGATCCTTGTGGTACGCCGCAGATGATTTCAGAGGCCTCGGACTTGAATGGTGGGAGGCGGACTCTCTGGGTTCTTCCGGTGAGGAACGAGGTGATCCATTCCAGTGCTTTTCCTTGGATTCCGATGTTTCTGAGGCGTTGTAAAAGGGTGCTGTGGCAGACTGTGTCGAAGGCTGCAGAGAGGTCGAGGAGGATGAGGGCGACTGTGTCTCCATTGTCCAGTAGAGTTCGAATGTCGTCTGTAGCTGCGATGAGGGCGGTCTCAGTGCTGTGTTTGGCTCGGAAGCCAGATTGTGAGGGGTCGAGTGATTTGTTGGCTTCGAGGAAGGCGGCGAGCTGGTTGTTGACAGCTTTCTCGATGACTTTGGCCGGGAATGGAAGAAGCGAGATGGGGCGGTAGTTTTTGAGTTCGGTGGGGTCTGCTGTTGGTTTTTTCAGAAGAGCGGTGAGTTCAGCGTGTTTCCAGTCCTCTGGGAAGGTAGCGGAGTTGAATGAGCAGTTGATGACGTCTCGGAGGTGCGGAGCTATGACGGAGTCTGCTTTGTTGAAGATGTGGTGAGGGCATGGGTCTGTGGGGGATCCAGAGTGGATGGAATTCATCAGGCGGATGGTGTCCTCAGTGGAGATTGGGTTCCAGGCGTTAAGGGTGTTAACGGTTCAGTCGTGGGTCCCCTACAGCATCGCAATATCACCCACACTTGCCTTATTACTGCCCTCTTGACTCTGCTCACCTACTCCAGCTTCTCCTTGCGGTTGCTGTACTATGGCACACTTTGCTCCTGGTGCCACTCTCAGCGGTTCCAGGACAGAGAGCTTGTTGTCGTGTTGCTGGAGCGAAGCCCCGCCTTTGCCCTTCCTTTCATCTGCATTCTCCGTACGTGTCAAGGAGCTTCGTGCAGGCTGTTTCCTTGCTCCTCCGACTTTCACCTGAATTCCTGGCTCCGTGGCTTCTCGGGGTCCAACGATGTCACTGACTTCCAAGAGGGAGCGACAACCAAATCCGAGTGTGTCTTCCCCTTTGAGCCTCCTCCAACGGGAATCTTTGGAGCCATTGTTTCCCGGGAATGCGTCCAGTGGTGCCCAGACACCCTTGGCAGCCTCCTCGCTCCTCACCAGTGCCGTCCAGAAGCACAGAAGTGCCTTGATAAGTTCTGCGTGGCAGATAGCGGTTCCACACCTGCTGGGACTGGGGCAGAGCTGTAGGTAGGAAGACGCAGTTTCCGCTTGGTCTTTCCTTACTATTTTACTTATTGTCTCTTTCTCTCAGGTTTCCAATGATTTTTTTTATGTCGATATTACGCCGTCATGTAGTACAATGAGTACATATACTTTGTGTCAGTGATCAGGGAGCTGCTGTGCAACTGACTCAAGCAGTCGCCATCTTGCCTCCCCTCCGCTTCACCCCGCATCTCCTACCAGCATTTTATAAATCACTTTTCCACCCTGGTAGCTTCTATAACACAGTAATTGAAACCAGCATTTACAATGCAAAGGTCTCACATTTGCGAGAGTTTAAGCTATTGGCATTGTAAATGGCAATGCCTTTTATTTATCTGAGATAGTAAAAGGGGTTCAGACAGAGAAATAGAAAGAGTAGAAACCAGTTAAATGGAGAGAAAGATCCCCTTTCAGGGGGACACTCGAAAGATGGTGGTTTCTGGGCATTTGTCCATGCCTTAAAATGTCTCTCTCTGAGGCAAGCAAAGAGGGCGTGCTTGAACGGAATCTCTGAATTTAGAAAGCTTCTTGCTGTCATGTGGTGCTGAATGACAAGTCCTGTGGACATTCCAAAGCTTGCAGGTTTTTCTTCACAATAAGATCTCGTTTTTTCCTTTTTAGCATATAAGTATCAACTACCATATTAGTCTCAGACTTCCAATAGAAAACAAAAGCAGGCCAAAACCATATTTTGGAATAGTAGGAAGTTGGTAAAAGTATCCTACGGCAACCAAGAGCCACCTAGTGTCTAGAAATAGGTAGTGGTGGCAGGAGGAGCTAGACCTCGGAGCATGCACAGAAGCAGCACCTCAGGGTGTTTTACCGTAAAAGAGTTTTTATTTAGACCTACAGAAATACTGTATCCTAGAGTAGTAAATCTATACATTTACCTTTTATAATATAGTGGTAGTTAATATTGTGGATTTTATATTTCAATGGGCCAACATAAAACAAATTCGATAATTTGGCATACAAACCACTTCAGAGACATTGCCATCACTATCTATACCCCCAAACATACCCACAACACACCCCTTAAACCAGCAAACTACCCAGTGCATCATAGTCAAAACCCCAATCACTTACCAGCTCTGCCGATGGCGTAGGCAGGCACCCAGAGGTCTCCTGCAACGAGAAGAGGTCTGGATCATTAGACTAGAAGAAATGGCTGTCTTCATCCAAAATGGTGGTGCTCTGTGGTTTCTTTTTCAGGTAGAAGAAACAGCTGGGAACATTAAATAGGTCCATGGGCAGGTGGAAATTACCTAGAAGTCATCAGAAACCCGCAAAACAAAAGCAAGCTTGTAAAAAGCCCCTACAGAGCGGTTCCTCATGCAGTTGGCGTGAAATCCATGAGCCCTCTGGTGTGTCTGAGGCAGGTGATTGGCTTTTTCTACCACCAACAGCCTAAAAGGAAGCAACAACCCCTCGAGAGCCCCCAAAAAAGAACTGGTTACAACAGAGTCCCTGACAGCGACGGCTCCTCGTGCTTGTAGCGTGAGCTGTGTCCCTCTGTCTCTCCTGGGCGGGCAGGGTCTCCTCCCGCCCATACCATAGGTTGCCACTTACTCCTGCCTTCAAGGGGCGCAGGGCTGTTGTTCTTGATTATTTGATTTGATTTTATTATCGGATTTGTAGAATGCACGAATGCCCGGGGGCGTCTTGGCGCTAGAGAAGATTGAGACTGCCGGATAGTGGAGGCGTCGAGTGTGCACAAGAGCCAGGACTCTTGGCCTACGCAGGACTCCGGAGCACACAGTCCAGATTCATGCCTCGGTTGACATGACGCGGAGACACTATATATAGCGCACCATCAAAAGGGCAGTGTTTCCAGTCAGAGATTGGACACAGGGACTCATTCACTGGGCCTGACACGCCGTCTCCCTTGCTCACCTCCACCAGGCCCAGTCAATGCCCAATAGGAAGACAGGGTCTCTCCCCTCGGACTTGGGCCCTGTTAACGCCCTGAGATGGGGGGCAAAACGTGCAGGGAGCCTCGGGCAGCAGATACCCGAGAGGAAATTCCCAACACAGCAAGAGTGGAGCAATGTACATAGACAAACAGATATACATAAACACAAGAGCCTGAGTTGTCATCTACCTACGTTTACCACCCTGCGTGATCTTGGGAAAATCCGTCTACCCGTACCTCCATGTGCCTGAGTTCAAATAGCACTACTGTGGTCAATCTTTAGTATATTTAAATAACTCGTAGTGTAGGAGCCGGGACTGGGGGTCAGGAGCGGAATGTTCCAGGGCGGCAGCAAAGCATTGCGCAATACAGGAAATTCGCTGACAGCAACGTTTGCTATGTGCTGCACTTTAAAACTACGGAAACTGGGGGGTATGGCCCTGTGGACAGAAGTGGGGTTGGGCCCAATATATCTTTAGAAAAAGAAGAAAGTACCCACACTTCCAATTGTTTAGTCACAACTCACTTAGAACAAGAAATGAACCAACTTTATCATGTTCATCTCGGCAATTACTTATGCCTTTTATTCGTTTTTTTTAGAAAAACAGCGATGTTTTTTAGAAAGAGAAAAAGGAGTTCTCCACAAACATAGCCACACGTTTTAGTGATCTAACTTATACAACAACATATGTGCAAAAATAGAAAAACAAACAGTCAATACATTTCATTTCATGATATGACGTGTGATAAAGCAAACAGGTGGAAAAAATAGTAAAATAAAATGAGATGTCAAACTTATTATTCAATAGACATCAACGCATAAATGCAATAATTTCAAGATGCTGAAATGCCAACAATTATTTTGAATCGATAAGGTTCAGTCCCCTTTGTCAACAACAGATTTTTGCAGCATTGTGGGATTTAATCCTTTATGTCAAACTTGTGGGGTTTAGTCCTTTATGCCGACGCGTTTCAAGTGTGGGTATCCTGTGCCCACACTCTCATCAGGGCTGAGTGAATCTTTTTCCAATCCTTATCCTAATGATAAAAAACAACATATGTGCGCTTATTAGGACCCCTTCCTTGGGTTTTCCAATTTCTTAGAAAAGGTAGAAAAACAAGGCACCTTACCTCTGAGTTGTAGAGGTGAAGGTCACACTTGAATCTTTACATTGAAGCTGTGTGCATGCTTCTAGAAATATAAAAGTTATTGTATTCATGTTAGATAAAACTATCCAACATCATTCACTGCTAATAGTCAGCCGTTATGTGAAGCCAAGACGGAGCGTTTTTACCTTTCCGGATGTATCCTGAAGGTTCAATATTGTTTACTATTTTCCTTCTTTCTTAATTACGATTACACGGGACCACTCTCGTCATATGTTTCTGTGAAAATAAGTGACCGACATGCCATTATAGTCTCTGCCTACATTTAAACAAGGGGGAATCTTTCAATCGCTCTGGGTAGTGAGCCGCTGAGCCACTCACCGCGATTCTTCTCACGCGTTAGATGGTATCTTTAATCCTTCTTGTGGTTCAATACTCGTGCAGTTTTCACTAATCTGCAACATTAAAAGGAACGGTTCAGGGGCGCTGTGCTTAGAGTTAAGATCCTGAACTAGTTTAGCGTCCTGAAGGTGCACGCTTACCTATTTATTCGCTTGCATCTCCTCTCGCTACAATCCTCAGTCTGAATCACCAGTGTTGTTTAGACCGGCTGTTACCTGTCTGGTTCTTGAAACTTTTTAGACCAATAGGAGGGGAGTATTACGAGAGCACCAGAGGAGTGCATTCTGGGAGTTGTAGTGAATGAGACAGTTTTCATAGTCTATTCAATTCACTCATTGAATTTAATCCTTTGTTGATGCTGTCAAACTTCATGAAAAGGTATGCTTCCTTACGTAACAGCGCTTGTTCAACATCAGGTGACCTATGTTTAGGGTCAATGCTTGATAGCACTGTCCAAGTGAAGTCGGACTCCTTGTGTTCAAGGGCCGCGAAGTGGTCAACCATTGGGGCATTCGGGACTCTTTTCTTTAGTCGTGATCGGTGTTGTGAAATTCTGGCATTCACTTGTTGGCAGGTTTTACCAATATATATTTTATCGCAGGCACACATTATTGCGTAAATTACGTTCTTGCTTTTACAATTTGTATGCATCTCATGTCTCCATTTGATGCCGCTGTGACTAAATTCATTTCCTTCCACGGTACTACTGCAGGAGGCACACAAAATTCATTTCCTTCCACGGTACTACTGCAGGAGGCACACATACCGCATTTGTGGTGTCCAGTTATGGGTTTTAATTTCCACTGTGATATAAGATCTTATATCACAGTGGAAATTAAAACCCATAACTGGACACCACAAATGCGGTATGTGTGCCTCCTGCAGTAGTACCGTGGAAGGAAATGAATTTAGTCACAGCGGCATCAAATGGAGACATGAGATGCATACAAATTGTAAAAGCAAGAACGTAATTTACGCAATAATGTGTGCCTGCGATAAAATATATATTGGTAAAACCTGCCAACAAGTGAATGCCAGAATTTCACAACACCGATCACGACTAAAGAAAAGAGTCCCACATGCCCCAATGGTTGACCACTTCGCGGCCCTTGAACACAAGGAGTCCGACTTCACTTGGACAGTGCTATCAAGCATTGACCCTAAACATAGGTCACCTGATGTTGAACAAGCGCTGTTACGTAAGGAAGCATACCTTATCATGAAGTTTGACAGCATCAACAAAGGATTAAATTCAATGAGTGAATTGAATAGACTATGAAAACTGTCTCATTCACTACAACTCCCAGAATGCACTCCTCTGGTGCTCTCGTAATACTCCCCTCCTATTGGTCTAAAAAGTTTCAAGAACCAGACAGGTAACAGCCGGTCTAAACAACACTGGTGATTCAGACTGAGGATTGTAGCGAGAGGAGATGCAAGCGAATAAATAGGTAAGCGTGCACCTTCAGGACGCTAAACTAGTTCAGGATCTTAACTCTAAGCACAGCGCCCCTGAACCGTTCCTTTTAATGTTGCAGATTAGTGAAAACTGCACGAGTATTGAACCACAAGAAGGATTAAAGATACCATCTAACACGTGAGAAGAATCGCGGTGAGTGGCTCAGCGGCTCACTACCCAGAGCGATTGAAAGATTCCCCCTTGTTTAAATGTAGGCAGAGACTATAATGGCATGTCGGTCACTTATTTTCACAGAAACATATGACGAGAGTGGTCCCGTGTAATCGTAATTAAGAAAGAAGGAAAATAGTAAACAATATTGAACCTTCAGGATACATCCGGAAAGGTAAAAACGCTCCGTCTTGGCTTCACATAACGGCTGACTATTAGCAGTGAATGATGTTGGATAGTTTTATCTAACATGAATACAATAACTTTTATATTTCTAGAAGCATGCACACAGCTTCAATGTAAAGATTCAAGTGTGACCTTCACCTCTACAACTCAGAGGTAAGGTGCCTTGTTTTTCTACCTTTTCTAAGAAGTTGGAAAACCCAAGGAAGGGGTCCTAATAAGCGCACATATGTTGTTTTTTATCATTAGGATAAGGATTGGAAAAAGATTCACTCAGTCCTGATGAGAGTGTGGGCACAAAATACCCACACTTGAAACGCGTCGGCATAAAGGACTAAACCCCACAAGTTTGACATAAAGGATTAAATCCCACAATGCTGCAAAAATCTGTTGTTGACAAAGGGGACTGAACCTTATCGATTCAAAATAATTGTTGGCATTTCAGCATCTTGAAATGATTGCATTTATGCGTTGATGTCTATTGAATAATAAGTTTGACATCTCATTTTATTTTACTATTTTTTCCACCTGTTTGCTTTATCACACGTCATATCATGAAATGAAATGTATTGACTGTTTGTTTTTCTATTTTTGCACATATGTTGTTGTATAAGTTAGATCACTAAAACGTGTGGCTATGTTTGTGGAGAACTCCTTTTTCTCTTTCTAAAAAACATCACTGTTTTTCTAAAAAAAAACGAATAAAAGGCATAAGTAATTGCCGAGATGAACATGATAAAGTTTGTTCATTTCTTGTTCTAAGTGAGTTGTGACTAAACAATTGGAAGTGTGGGTACTTTCTTCTTTTTCTAAAGGCACTTTAAAACTACAGCATAATCTCATACCATGTGTGAAGAGTGCCAACAATAACACTTTTAGGTACTCCCGAGCTCCGAGAGGGGCAAGAGAGATGAGGAGATATCCACCCCTTTAAATGTAACTTTTATTTATAGTTTAATGTGGATGTTTATCCTGTTTGTTTTAATAAGTGCTCCCACTTTTGGCACATTAAGGAACTAAGGCGCTGGAAGGTTTCCTTTTGACTAGGATCACATAACGTAGTAAGGGGAGAAGCAGGAATTTAAACTCCATTCTTCTGGTTTCGCGGGAGACAGCTTTACCGCTGGGGCATATTTCTCCACCCCCTAAATCTTCCAAGATGCCCTTGATGCCCCCACTCTTCGGCTACAGAGAGCAACAAGGATTGTTGGCATTGTAAAAAGTAAAGAACGCATAAATAAATAAACGGAGCGCGGTGTCCCTGAAGCAGGTGCCGCGCTCCGAATTACAGTATAAATAAATAAATAAACCGAGCGCAGTGTCCCTTAAGCGGGCGCCGCGCTCAGCATGAACATACAATTAAAAAAAAGCAGCCACCATAGTCAATAAAGTAAATAGTGCTCAACCCTTAGATAAAGCATACCGTGTTAGGAGCGAAGTAATAGGTTCAGTCCTTATGGACGGTAACAAATGGAGACCGGGATGTACCAAGGCGGGATTCAGAAGCCTCATAATGAAGTGGAAGCCAGCGTTTACCAAGGACAATGACACCAGCCAATGAAAAATATGGGAAATGAGTAAGCGAGGCTTCCTAAAGCATACTCAACTACAGCATGCCTCGCAGAACGAGTAGCGCATGCGCGCTGCCTTTAGGCTCGACCTAAACAGGGGTGGTGTTTCAATGGAATTAGAATGCAGAACAGGCCTTTCAGCAATTATAAAACGCTTTTGTCTGTGCCCCTTTTTTGCAATACCCAGATACTTCTGAACCCTTTTTAGCAGAGGCAGATGCCTTCAATGTAGCTGTAGGTGGTATAATTTCACAGAGAAATAAAGAGATAGGAATGCTTCATCCAGCAGCTTTCTTTTCTCATGCGTTTAGTCCTGTAGAAGAAAAGTATTCTGTAGAGGATAAGGAACTACTAGCTATTAAGAAGGCCTTTGAGGAAAGGAGACACTACTGGATGGGTTCTTTACACACTGTCACTGTGCTTACAGATGACAGAAACCTCTAAGTACTTGAGGCTGCTAAGGCCGTATCTATGTGCCAATTAAGGTGGATGCAATTTGTTTTACTGGAATATGATTTTATAATTCAATTTCAATCAGGTCCTCAGTATGGTAAGGCAGATGCATTATTTCGTCTAGGATTTGAAATACAAAAACAGGGGAAAGACAACCCACCCATAATGCCTCCTGAACGAATATTAGGGTCCTTGATCTCTGTGGACATCTTCCTAATCGAGTTAGCTGTGGCACAAAATACTAAAGAAGCAGAGGACATCCTACACAGTCATGACAATAGAAAATGTTTATTATATACAAGGAGGAGTGTTTATTCGCACACAAGCTCTACAGCAACAGGCAGTACAATTGTGTATTACACCTGACCTGATATTATCAGGTCAATCTGGGAAAAAGACGATCTTAAAGCTTTTCCGGCGCTATTTTTTGTGGCCTACTTTAATCCAAGATGCTAAATTGTTTGTACAAAGATGCATTTGTGCACAAAGTAAGGACACACATTAGGCACCTACAGGGTTATTGACCCTGCTCCCTACGCCACCTGTCCCTTGGCACACACTATCTAAGGTCTTTATTCGAGGACTCTTTGTTGCAGTGCAATTAAATACTGCTCTGCATTCATTATCCAAGATGGCTTATTTCATTCTTTTACAAGGATTGCAGACATCTAAGGAATTTGCAGATATGTTTTTACAAGCGATTTTATACTTACATGGTCTTCCTTCAATAATTATATCTGATTGTAGCCCTCAGTTTGTTTAAAGGTTTTGGAAGGCTTTCTGGGGGTGTTGCAAATCGATGTCCGTTTGTTCACTAGTTATCATCCTCAAATAGACGGTCAGACAGAAAGAGTAAACCAAAGTTTAGAGCAATAGATAAGGTGTCAAGTACTACATAGCCCTGAAGACTGGGACTATGGGCAGCAGAATTTGCTTACAATAACTTGCAGGATAGTTTCACTACGTTTCCCCATTTCAATGTAATTATGGTTTTCATCCTTGCTGCAGAGGTCCCTGTGACACAGAACTATATGGAAAACTCAAAGATCTACAACAACCAACACAAATTAATTAGGAACAGGCCTAACTCATTTATAAAAGGAATGCTGATCAACATCACAAACCAAGTCTTGAATATCATGTTGGTGACCGCGTTTGGCTATCCACATGGCACATTGCTCTGAAGGGGCCACGCAAATTTCAACCACTATACATAGGCCTTCACACAATTGTAAAGAAAATTAAGGCCGTAGGAATTAAATTGGAGTTGCCTCCTAGCATGCGTTTCCACCCTGTGCTCCTTGTTTCATTGTTGAAGCCAGTGGCTTCAGGTACTGTTCTGCAGGCTAAACCTTCAGCAGCCATTCGTGTGGACAATGAACCTGAATCTGAAGTGGAAGCCATTTTGGACTTGGGGTGAATACAGCACAAACTGTGTTATGTGACTCACTGGTAAGGGTACGCCACTGAAGATCGCACCTGGGAACCTACAGGTCATGTACATTCCCCTCATTTACTATGAATGTTCCATCAACGCTATCTAGATAAGCCTAAGCCTGTGGGCGGGGCAATGGGGGGGGGGGGGTACTGTCAGGATTGCCCGAATGCATGTTCAAGGACATGTGGCTACTTTAAAGGGTGTAGCGCATAGCCTTTTAGACAGCATGCTGCACCACTGGAGACTAGACTGCTCATCATTATGAATTTCTTGCTTCTGGAGCCGTCTTACCTTTTTCCTGCGCTTCTTCAGCATGCTGCAGTCCTCAGGGGAATCTGAGTCTTTGTCACATTAGCTCAGTTTTCAGTGTCGAGCAGCATTGAAGTTCGAACTGCATCTTGCCAAAAGAAATTCTTCCCTGAGCTGGAACAAAAACAAAATTGAAAACTATTTGAAAGCTGCATTCCTGGGTAACGCGTTGCATGCGCATAAAAATATTTTTGCTAAACTTAACCGACTAGTCTTTTGTGAAGTGGAGATTCTGATTCCTGTTAAAATCTGATTTAAAAGCCTGATCTAATTCATGTTTTTGTTCTTTAGTCCAATGGCAAATCTAGTTGTATATAGCTCGCACCTAAAAACTTTGAATGCTTTAATTATTGCATACGACTAACCATGAATATTTAAAGTGACAAAAGCAACATTTGTTTATGGAATGCGCAACTGTGACACCGTGAAAGTATTTTCCTTATATTTGCAAGTTCTTTGGAGACTGTAAACCCTTCGTATTCACCAAAAAGTAGGCATGTGATGGGTAAGCTTACCCCTTATTTTTTAGGATATTTAAACACATTAAAAAAGATTCTAACTTTTTTTCTCCTTAGGTTTCAGCTAGCGCCACTATTTTTTCCGGTGAATTCCATCATGACAGATGAAGGAGGGGATATTAGGCATTTATAATATATATATTTAGCCAGATACTACCTAGTCCGTAGATTCCCTTTAACTGCATTCACAGAAAACTAATCCTCAGCTGATTTCGGTTGGAGAGAGAGAGAGAGGAATTTGGAAGATTCAGAAGTAGTATCCTTGAGATGATTCCAGTCTTCTTTCATCCCCTCTTCTCGGAGGGCAAAGTAAGTCTCTGACTTTATTGGGACATCTTGGGGAATAGGTGTGGTGCAGCGGCTAGGGCGGCTGACTCCGGAACACAGGGGCTCATGGTTGGATCCCTGGCGGTGGCAGCAGGTTAGACCAGCACCTTGTGACTCTGGGCAATAGCTCACTTAATCTTCCCGGCGGCCCCAGCACCAGAACACCTTGCCTGAGGTAGCTGCGCGCTTTACAAATGCTGCTATTCTTATTCTTATTATTATTGGCTTCTGGGGAAGTTGGGAATTTTCTTTGTGATCCATTTTTAATCATGGGAAAGGAGCACTGTTTCCCAATTCTAAGTCCGCAGCTCAGGCCGTAACATTACATCCTCTCCTTTTTAGTTCTCGCCAAGACAGCGATTGCACTGTCTCTTCAAGACATGTTGTATATACTTTGTGGGCTTACAGCCCCCCATTGCTTTTGATTTGTTTTGAGTGTCCTTGCTTCCGAATCGTTAACCTTTCCTATTTGTCCCTCCTTTTCGTGCATGTTCTCTCCCAAGAAGCACTGACCCATTACTTGTAGCCTAATACTTGTCCCATTTTAGCAACTGCTTTAGGAACTTCATTATTCTATGTCTAAGAGCACTTCACATGAGAGCTCGTGTTTTCACTCAATCCAAGCTTAACAGGGCTGTAATTCTTGTTCTTATCTTGTCACGTTTGCTATTCATTCAAAGAACAAGATCAAATGTCAGATGCTGTTTCCCCAAGGGTGCCTGTTTACTTTTCTATCTAACTTCAAAGTGAGAGAATCTGTCCCCAACCCCCTCACTCATCTGTGCTTGACATCTCCTTGCATGAAATTCTCTGTTCTCGAACACTTAACTATAAATATTCACTTTGTCTCCCGCAAACAAAGCACATGGTTGACTTCTGCCTGTCCCAATCCCCCACACCAATCTATGTACAGCATCCTAAAATACTCCTGGGTGAAATCCACGCTATATAGAACAAACAAAAGCATTGGACTTTGTGTGCCTTGTGTGGGCTTATGGCAATTTATTTATTTTACACTATTTTCTTGTTCTGTGTTGTATTTTGAACTGCGTGTGTACACACAATACATGCCTCTGGCCCTGTTGCACTCTCCTTGTGTCCTACTTTGGGTCAGTTGCCTGCTCAAACCTCTGGGTGAAAAAAATCCCACACCTGGCTCAATGGGTTGACGATTGCCAGATTCGTAAGTCCTGGTACTGTTCTTACATACCTGGTGGTTTAAATAATGTTCTTAACCTTACGGCACACCTGTGTCTGGATTTAAAGCCTGTGTAGCTTGCAGTTTGCCGCCTCTCCCCATTAGGCCAACATCAGATGTTCTGCCAAACTGACACACGCCAGGTTGTGCTAGCTTGTCTCCAGCCCTGTGCAGTCCTTTTATTATGGTTCCTGTCCTGGTGCTCAGAAGCTTTTGTTCTCTCAGCCCCTTGTCTCTTGTTTTTTTTTTTTTAACAAATTTTATTGATAGATCACGTTGAAATCGCAGAGCTCTGTTCCCCAGAGGCAACTGCCAAAGCATTTGAACATACATAGCGCATTGCAATCCATCATGTCTTTTACATTAAATCCAAACAAGAAAAGAATGCAATTAAACCACCTTCCTTCCCACCCCCCCCCCCCAACTCCTTTCCCACTCCCAGCCCTCCCGGATCCCCCCCCCCCCCCTTGCACGGTTCCATTCAATATCAACAGTTTGTGTACACGTATCAGCTGGCACAGCACGCTCAAGCATTTTATAATGTTTCCGAGGACAGCCCCGGGCAAGAAATATGGGCTTCTCCATCCCCATACAGAAATCAAGCCCCCTCTTCCACGCCACTAACGTCGGGGCCCTCGAATCCTTCCATGCCTTTGCTATATCTCTTTTGGCAATCGTGAGGCCCAGTAACAGCAAATGCCTCTTGTGGTGGTTACCCACAACTCCATCCAACACATGCAATAGTCCCAGGCGCGGCGTGCGAGGAAGCACCCAGCCCAGGGCCTCATCCAAACCATTCCAAACCCCATTCCAGAACCTGTCTAAATGGCTACAACTCCACACTGTGTGAAGGAATGTACCCTCCTCACATCCACACCTACTACAATTTGGGGACACAATGAGGCCTGCCTGCCACAGCCTCCGGCGAGTGAAATACACTCTGTGCAAGTATTTAAACTGAATCAATCTCAGGCGGACGGAGATGGCCGCTCCCCTGGGGCTTACCAGCGCCTCATTCCAGTCTTCCTCCTCTAACTCCCCCACGTCCGCCTCTTAGTTCCCTTTAAGTTTCTGTAGGTCAGAAGAGCAGTGTATAATCAGGGATTGGTAAATTTGTGATATGGTTTTGGTCTCAATGTCCCCCATAAAGACCCAAGCCTCCAGTGGACTAAATTCAGGGAGAGATGTCAACCCCTCTATATAGGGGGTAATTGCATGTCGGAGTTGTAAATATTGGAAGAACTGAGTGCGGGGCATTTGGTATTCAGCACTCAAGTCCTGAAACGATTTAAGTGACGCTCCTGCCATGACATTTCCTAGTCTAGAAATTCCAATAGCATCCCACTCCGCAAAGCCCTGAAGGGCTGCCAGGTCAGGTAGGCGGCCATTTCGCCAGAGAGGAGTTTCTTTCGTCAAAGTCTGCCACCAACCCATTCGCCGTAGGGCTTGCCGCCAAACATCAAATACCACCTGCGTTCATGACGGCAGTGCCTTACGCCTCTGTGTTGCATATAACAATGTATGGAGCGTGTGGGGCTCCATAAGGGACCGCTCCAGCGCATAGGCCGGGTCCCCCCTGTCTCCATACCACCATTCGTTCAATACAAGGAGATGCGAGGCCTGATAGTACGAGCGAACATCAGAAGTTGCCAACCCCCCGCTATATGTCGATCGGAAGCATGTGCGAAGTGCTACCCGGATCGCGCCATCCACCCATAGAAATTGTCCCAGCGTTGAGTCTACTTGCTTAAACCATGAGGCCGAGATAGGGTAGGAAAGATTTTGCAGTAATAAAGTAGTCTAGGCAGAGCCACCGTTTTAAAGATGGCCAACCTACCATAGATCGTCAGTGGCATGCGGGACCACACTTTGATGTCAGCCCGGGTGCGCTCTTACACCGGCGCCACATTGCGCTCCCAGGATACAGCGGGGATCTCCGACAGGAACACCCCAAGGTATTTAATGCCCCTTACTGCGATTTGAAGGGCCGATGCCCAGTCGCCAACTTCCGGGCCATCACCCAGTACCCAATGGGTAGATTTGAGCGGATTGACATACAGGCCCGACGTCTCACCAAAAATTTGCAGGATACGCATAAGGCGGGGCCCCGACCCATTAAGGTCCGTTAAGAAGAACAGGCAGATCGGCTATGAATTTGTCAACCAAATCCGCAGAGATGCATTCACTCAGTAGTTTAGTCTGCCCTGTTCCCATGCTTAATTCAGACACTCTGTTCATCACCACCCCCTTTTCTGAATCGTTTTTGGCCACTATAGGTGTGGCAGGGTATACTCAGACATGAGTCCCTTTCTCACTGCTCCATCAGGATTCAAGCAAGCCGGGCTGAAGACGGCTGAAATGCCTGAAACCGGTCCCCGGTAGCTTGTCTACTTTCTGGTGAAGAATTGGCTTGGTAGTTTAGTCTGCCCTGTTCCCATGATGCACTGGGCCAGGGACAGACTGATTTGCATATAGCCAGGTTCTGAGCTGGGATGGGGCAGTGAGATAAATAACGGTGATGGATCAAGCCCTGATCTTTGGACTGGGTAAGAGTGGTCTGCTTAATTCAGACACTCTGTTTATCACCACCCCCTTTTCTGAATCGTTTTTGGCCACTATAGGTGTGGCAGGGTATACTCAGACATGAGTCCCTTTCTCACTGCTCCATCAGGATTCAAGCAAGCCGGCCCGAAGACGGCTGAAATGCCATAAACTGGTCCCCGGTAGCTTGTCTCCTTTCTGGTGAAGAATTGGCTTGGTAGTTTAGTCTGCCCTGTTCCCATGATGCACTGGGCCAGGGACAGACTGATTTGCATATAGCCAGGTTCTGAGCTGGGATGGGGCAGTGAGATAAATAACGGTGATGGATCAAGCCCTGATCTTTGGACTGGGTAAGAGTGGTCTGCTTAATTCAGACACTCTGTTCATCACCACCCCCTTTTCTGAATCAACTCTTCTTCTAGGCAGCCATTCCATTCCTGTCTTCCTGCTGTCTTAGCCTACCACTCTGTCATTCGAAATCTGCTCCACAGGACAGTCACCTCAGGGATGTGGAATTCCTATAGCCCGACGCCCAGGACATATTGTTTGGGGTCAAGGGCAACAAGTTTTAAGGTGTATTTTGTCCTTGGGACAAGTAGGTCCAACCCCCTGCAGCACAAACCCTTTGGCTGCCAGTTTGCAGTACCATATTAAGGATCAGGGAAGGGTACTGCCTGTAGTTAAGTTAATATTTGTGTGCATGTGTTAATGCTGTTCAAACTTGTATTTATGGTTCATTAATTGAAAGCCTTTATTATTAGGGCGAGCGCTCTAAGTAAATGTACGTTCTGACTGCACTACTGACAGTGGTTCCAGTATGAAAATGTGTACACACGGTTTCAAAGTTTAGCAACATGAGGCTATGCATGATGCTCACAGAATGCTCTCTGATTAGAAGCAAATATTTGCAGAAGCTTGAAAGCAAGATTAATGTTTCTTTGCTTTCAATATAAAATGTTCCTAAAAAATGAAAGTAGGGAAAATACATTTAGCTAAACTACTGTAAAATTTCAGGTACCATTTCTTTGCAGCATCATTTAGTAAAATGTGGTGATGCATGCTAGTATTTCCCAAAAATATTCATATTGGAAAATTTGTGTAACCAGTTTCAATAAGATTATGGGAAACAAAAATAAACAAGCCTTGGCAAAGACAGTAGCTCTGACATTGATGGTCAGCTTTTTAGTTTTGGCAATGCGTAACTTGTTTTGGCATGGCTTTTGTAAAACCTTATTGATGTGAGAGCTGCCGGGCCCTTGACATTATAACAAACATTGGCAAACGCAAAAAATGTTTTTGGTCTCAAAAAAGCATACACTGCCACATTAGTTACTGACACTGAACAAAACTACTTTGTGTACCAATGTGCTCCTTGTGAAAGAGCAGAATGCTGTCACTCACAGTGAAGCCAGCCAATTCAGAGAGAGAGAATGTTAATAAACACAAAAAGTCAAGGTTAACGCCAGACCAAATTAGGGTCCCAATTATTAAAGAAAGTCTAAAAAGTGCAACTTTGGTATATGGCTTTTGTGAATTCACAATAATTTACATTAGTAGGGCAAGAAATTGTACTTCTACAAAATATTTGTGAACTGCATTTTAGCATGAGCAAATATGCATGTGTAGATTTGCTCATGTGAAAACCTGGATGTTTGAAAGTTCATTTTCCCTCCAACTATTTTTTTCTCAACTCTGAAAGAAGGTTTACGTCTGCCACTCTCAGGAGTAAGTTTCCAACATTTCTCAGTATGGTAAAGATTCGAGATTTGTCGAAAACCCTTAAAACATGCAAGTTAGTAGGTTTGCACAGACTCAATAGGGCATTCCAACCCTGGAACTACTGCTTACCACCATCTTCAGTCCCAGTATGTAGATCTGCAGAAACGTGGCAACATAAAATGATTACTAGTATTCAAACACTACTATGGGATATGCCCTGGCATAATCAGAGAGGCTATATAAGAGCTCTTATATAATGAGATTGCTGCCATAATTTGTGGCAGCACTACATGTCACCTGAGGGACAAGTGGATTTTGTTACAGGACAAGTAGATGTATGAAGCAACCTGCCCAATGGACAAGTAGATATTATCATAAATTCCACACCCCTGTGCCTCCACTTTAATGGGAAAGCCTACCTAGACAGGTACATTTGTTGTTTTTTTGCGTCGATCTGTGCAAATGACATTAAACAAAAGCTGCTGCATGCATTGTTTAGCAGCTTTGCTGAGAGCATGACCTCGCTCATACATTTCATGGGTAGGCTACAACTATTGCTGGCTTTAGCACCATCAGGACATGGTCGTTTCAGACTCTTTGATTTTCCAATCCCCCCCATGCCATTTACAAGATTTATGTGCTTTAAGTTTGTTAAAAGCTGCTTGCATTATGCACAGTCTCTAGTAAAAATGTTCTGCAATAAATGCATTATCTGTCTGTAAAAGTTTCAAAACCCCTTAAAGATGTATGCAAATTTTGCACAAGTGAAATTCAGCATTACGGCTACTAGAATTTGTGGCTTAAATCTATTTTACTAATGTAGCTCCTGACACTTTAGTTGCTGGCTAGGTGATGGTTGTATTCGATGTTACAACCTTTATAACTAGAGGGTGGGTAAATTCAGTGAGGACAGCTCGTCTTTTGGTAGTGGCTGAAGGCGGTAAGGTTGCCATTTTGGCTGGCAATGGATAGTAACATTCATTATTAAAGAATCGTTTGTGTGCTCTTTATACTTCTATAACATGGAGATAGAAAGAATTACTTTTCTTTTCTGCACAAGTTAGAAAAATGTTATATCTCGCCCTTTGTAGGAAACTGATTACTTACATGTAGACTTCGAAAAAATACTTTTTTTTCACATTAAATAGTGATTTACCATTCGAGTTTTAGAGTTGTTAATTATCTGCCTAGGGTTTTTGTGTTGTTTTCAAACGTAAAGCACCAGTGTGTAGCCCAAGCCAATTTATCCATCATTAAAGCGTGTCTAATGCTCAACATGACCATTACACAATTTTTTATGTAACTATGTGGATTTTTCTAGTTGTTGCACATAGTCGTTTGACTAGGATTTAGTGTCACTGTATAAGTCCCCTTGCATGTTTCAAATTGGAATACATATTATCTGTAACAGATCTAGTAAACTCAACAATGAAAGACCATCTCTTAAAAGTCAACATGTAGTCATTTCCAAAACAATTCTGCAAAAAAGATTTTGTTGTTCTTTTTTCCCTTTCATTGACGAACTGCTTCTTAGAAAGGAAGGTTGTTTTTAGGTATCGACTGTCGTCTCTTCAAGACATGTTGTCTATACTTTGTGGGCTTACAGCCCATCCATTGCTTTTCATTTGTTTCTTCAAGTGCCTTTAAAAAGCCTTGCTTCAAACTGGTTAATCTTTCCTATTTATACCTCCTTTTTGTGGCTTGTTCCCTCCCACTGAGCTCTACCCCATTACTTGTAGCCTTACACATGTCTAGCAATTGCTTTAGGACCTTCTTTTCTTTGTCTAAGAGCAGTTCACGAGCACTTCTGTTTTCCTTCACTCCAAGTTTTCTGTAAACATTGCTGTAATTCTTGTTCTTATCTCATCACATTTGCTGTTCATTCAAAGACCAAGATCAAATGTCAGATGCTGTTTCCCCGAGGATGCCTGTTTACTTTTCTTTCTCTGACTTCAAAGTGTGAGATCCCCTCCCCCCACCCACCCACTCACTCACTCACTCATTAGTGCTTGCCCCCTCTGTCCCTCGTTGCTTAAGGAGTCTCTGGGTGCAGCGGTCTTTGATCTGTATGTGTGTGGCACATTTTTCGGTTGTTTTTAACAACGTTATTAGCTGATCAATAACTGGATTATGAACACTTGGTTTTCTTGCCATCGCTGGCTGCGCTCTCGTCTCTATGCTGCAAGTAATACTTAATGCCAGCTGGCCCGCACCTTTACCTCCCTCCTCAATGGTTGTGATTCATGCTCCCAGTTCCGTCAACCACTGCTATATCACCACTTCTCCCACAGCTGCAGGTAAAGCCCCCCTTACGCTCGCATTTTGCTGTAGGTGATGGCCTACGGCGGCCAGTTGAGCACCTTTCTCAGTTGCTGAACAGTGAGACGTACTTATAAGGACAAGTGTAACAAATTAAGCAGAATCCAAATGGTATATTGATAAGTCCAGGATTTATTCAGCTGCAGCACAGTACTTCCAACCTTCAAGTCAGCAAAGCCAGTATATCATTTTAGATCATAACAATTCTAAATGGAATGGCATGGACAGTGTGCATGCGCAACTAAGAACAAGGATTCTATTAAAAGGGAAATATATACAGGGATAGATTAAAAAGGGAAATACCTAGTAAGTCAGAATATAACACATTTTTCCCCTTAAAGAAAAGAAACAGACATGACCTTAAATGCTGTAAATGCAAAATCTAGAATGCATAAATAATGTACATATATGAAACAATTATGGTACACATTTTGAAACTCTTCTTACATTCCATCTTTTCCCATCTTGAGTAACAACACTATTATGATAAACTCGCATAACCTTCATTGGCTTACCAAATTTGCTTTCTCCTTTAGCAATGTATCCTGGTTTGCGAATCCTAACAACATCTCCAACCATGAATACTGGTTGCTTAACATTCATCCTAGAATCATAATTGTATTTATATTTGTCTTGTTTGAGTTCCACTTTCTCAGCCACATCCTTGATATTCACATCAGTCACTTGTTGACTACAACTTTTCTTAAACCACCAAGGACATAATTTCGAAACAGGATCCCTACCTTTTAGTAAACGGAAAGGAGAGACTTCAGTAGTGGCATGAGGTGTAATACGGTATAACCATAACTTTTCTCTCAATTTATCTTTCCACAAACTTCCAGATTTGCGAGCCCAAAGTAAGTCTTCCTTGAGAACTCTATTATATCTCTCCACTAGCCCATTACCTTGTGGTTCATACAGAGCTGTAGTACAATGTTTAATTCCATACGTGCTCAAAAATTCTGACATGAGTGAGGACTTGAACTGTACCCCATTATCTGATACAACACACTCAGGAGAACCTTCTCTGGAAAAAATCTCTTTTAAAAACAAAATAACACTTTCAGTATTTGGATGAGGTACAAGTTTGACCTCAGGCCACTTCGAGTGATAGTCCACAGCAACAATGGCAAACCTACATTCTTGTGGTAAGAAATTAAACGGACCAGCAATATCAATCCCTAACTTTTGCCATGGATGATCTGGCCACTTCACAGGAACTAAAGGTGCCGGATCACACTTACATGACTTATCACTCTCAATGCATTCAGGACACTCCCTGACATACTTATCCACTAATCTATCAACTCCTGGCCACCAGAAACTAGACCTGATCAGCCTTTTCATAGAAGACATTCCCATATGACATTCATGACTCATTTGTAAAATAACACCTCTTACAGCCAATGGTGGAATACATTTTCCAGCTCTGAACAAAAGATCTCCCTCAATGGCCAATTCATCAGCAACGTTGTAGAATGGTGTAATCTCAGCAGGAATACACTCTTTGGAAGGCCATCCCAACCTTACATAGTCCCTGACCTTACACAGCAAATCATCCTCATTCATACCTTTCGTCCACATGTCTTCTGATATGACCTTGTATTTTCCTGAAAACATTTCAGAAATACTGGTTACCACCTCTGTATCCTCTTCAACTCCAGAGTTAGTACAAGGCAATCTAGACAAACAGTCTGCAGTCACATTTAGCTTCCCAGGTACGTACTCAATGTCAAAGCTATATTCTTGCAAACGTGACATCAATCTTGCAATGCGAGCTGTGGCATTTAACCCTCCACCAGGTGAGAGTATGCTCACCAATGGTTTGTGATCAGTGCGTATTAAAAACCTTGCACCCCAAATGTAATTCCGGAAATGCTCAACACCCCATACACATCCTAGCAACTCCTTTTCTATGACAGCATACCGTCTCTCAGTTTGGTTCAAAGATCTGGATGCAAACGCAACGTTCCAATCTTCCTTTCCAGAACGTTGTGAAAGTACACAACCTAACCCATAAAGGCTGGCATCTACTGTCAATATGCAAAGTTTATTCAAACAAAATGGCTTTAAGGTAGGTGCTGACACCATATCGAGTTTGACACTTTCGAAAGCATCTTGCTGTTTAGATCCCCACAAAAACTCTACCTCCTTCCTTGTTAACTCCCTTAACGGCTCCATCTTGGTTGCAAAGTTTGCAATAAACTTACTGTAATATTCACACAGTCCTAAGAACGACAACAACTTGTCCTTACAATCTGGCGCAGGAGCCTTCAAAATAGCGTCTACCAAGGATTTTTTTGGAGCAACACCATTGCCAGAGATTGTGTGTCCCAAATATTCTATAGTTTTTTTAAATAACTTACACTTCTTACTTTTAATAGTAAGTCCAAACTTATCTAACATCTTGCACACATTCCTCAGATGCTCCATGTGTGTCTCATCATTTTTGGAGAAAACCAAAATATCATCTTGGAAGCACTTCACATACTCACTCATGTCCTTGAATATATGGTACATAGATCTCTGAAAAACAGAGGCTGCCGACGCCAAACCGAACGGCATCCGTTTAAACTGGAACAAACCCTGGGGTGTGATAAAAGCAGTGAGATGGCGTGACTCCTCTGCTAACACAACCTGATGATACGCCGATCTCAAATCCAACGTGGAAAATATAATACCACCTCCCAGCATACTCACAACTTCGTTGATATTGGGCAGGGGATGACAGTCTACCACTATGTTTGCATTGAGTGCTCTCAAATCTATGCACAACCTCAAAGATTTGTCAGGTTTGCGTGCCAAAACCATTGGCGAAACCCATTCGGATGACTCTATTTCTTCTATGACATCATTTTTTAACATATCATTAAGTGCGTCACTTAATTCTTCTCTAACATTAAGTGGTACAGGCCTGAGTTTTTGTACAACTGGCATAGCTCGTTGTTTAAGCTTGATGACATGAGTGAAACCACTTAATTTACCTAATTTGTCTGAAAACACACTAGGAAACTCATCCGACAAAATCTTCCAAACATTACTCTCTTCTACTGATCTGATACTATCTTCTGACATATCACAATCATATGACACCATGACCGGATCTTTGTTGCGTGGATTCAACGTAATGTGAAGTCTGAATTGATCCCGCCACCCCAAAACATTCACTCCCTTCACAGCCACATACAGTTTAATATATGCAGATTGATCTTTAAAATAAATCATGGAGGCAATATATCCTATAAAATCAATACTTGATTCATTGAAACCTTTTGCCATAATGTCGGGAGGACACAATTCACTTTTAGAAATTATGTTCCTGTACTTCTCATCAAAATACTTTTCAGTTATGATAGTCCAAGGAGACCCAGAATCAGCCATCAACTCTAACTCTACTCCTTTAAACCTAACAACACATTTTGGGGACTCCAAATAATCCTCCTCAAGTAAACTTATACTAATAATAGACACAATCATCCCACTTACTCTGTTTGATTCATCAGACACAGCATGTTCATATCTAACCAGACTTGAATCATAGTCTGTTTCATCTCTCACACAAGAAACTTCCTTTTTCTTGAAATAATTTCCTTTATCCCCACCTTTCTTTTTGTCTTCTCTACAAGAGTTGGAAAAATGACCTATTTTTCCACACTTGTTGCACTCCTTGCCTAAAGCAGGGCAAAATTTGAACGTAGCAACATGATTGTAACTCCCACATCTAAAACATACGATGCGGTTACGTGGTCCAAACTTATGACTTTGGGGACTTCTTCCAAAATTGTTCATAGCACATACTTCTTCAGTTAGCTTGTCACTCTTACCACTCTTATTGCTTGTTTCCTCTATCGTTTTCATCCATTTGTTAGACTGCTCAAAAGCTTTAGCAGTAGAAATACACTCCAACAGCGTTGGATTCCCTACAATCCACAACTGTTCTTGTGTTTTCTTGCATTTAACATTCACAATTATATTATCTCTAAGCATTTCATCTGTCATATTACCAAAATTACATGGCATGACTAAAGCTCTCAAACCTGTTAGAAAATCATCAAAAGATTCATTTTCTTTTTGCGTTCTGGTATAAAACTTATATCGATTTAAAGCTAGACTAGTGGTGGGTTTAAAACGTGTTTCAACACGAAGCATGGCCTCATCAAAAACCCCATTATCACCAGGAATGGGTGGTAAATTTCTGAAAATAGCCTGCCCTTCAGATCCCAGGCAATGTAAGAAAATATTTTTCTTCCTTTCATTCCCCATCCTTTCCCCATCAATAGCTTAGCTTTTAGGTAAGTCATAAACTCCTCCTTCCATCTGTTCCACGGGATGGGAGGATCGCCTTTGCTTTGTAAGAATTTTGAAGGAGGATCAAACTGCATATTAAGTATTAAATGTAAATAGTCTAAACAAATGAAACACAATAAAATAAAACACTAACTGCTATTAATTAATGATATATAAGTTAGTTAATGAGTACACCAGCTGTGTACATCAGCGCATATCCAACGAAGTCTGCATCAGAGTAATATTTCAATGTGCAGTAATCTCCTCGAATTCAGTCAAAAAGTACCTTCAATCGTAGTGCCTTCGTTGTTCAAAGGTTGTAATACGTGGCACAAATACGTTTAGTGAGACGCGCGGTGAATGAACAACTTCCAAAACGTGTTGCAAATTCTCTCAGGCAGACGCGCTCAGCTTCGTCGCAGCGTCCGTGAACTTCAAATTGTAAACAAATATGGCCGCTGCGTAGACGTTGCGCATTACGTCATGCGTTTTGTTTCTTCGTTTCCATGGGTACAGCACGCATTACGTTATGCGTTTTGTTTCTTCGTTTCCATGGGTACAGCACGCTAAGCAGCGCACGGAAGGGAAAACAGAATACTTTACTCGGTTGTCATTAAGGTTTGTTTAGAGTTCATAAAACCTTACGTAGTTCCAGTAAAATAGATGTAGAAACGGATCTTTCCTTGTATCCTTGTAGACACAGGTCACACTCCAAAACGATAGCTTTTGAAGGAAAATCCAAGTACTTTGAAAAGTAAATCCACAATCCAAAGCTTCTGGAAATGGGTAAACCACAGCAAATACTCCAAGAACTTCCCAATTTCCAGTTTTGTACCACTCCTGTGCTGCTAATATAGAAGTAGTAGGTACTGGTCACCCTCGTCGCCAATTTGTAACAAATTAAGCAGAATCCAAATGGTATATTGATAAGTCCAGGATTTATTCAGCTGCAGCACAGTACTTCCAACCTTCAAGTCAGCAAAGCCAGTATATCATTTTAGATCATAACAATTCTAAATGGAATGGCATGGACAGTGTGCATGCGCAACTAAGAACAAGGATTCTATTAAAAGGGAAATATATACAGGGATAGATTAAAAAGGGAAATACCTAGTAAGTCAGAATATAACAACAAGGTCTGGAATGTACCACTTGGTGAGACCCGAGGGACGAGGAAGAACAAACTTTAAAGCACGGGCCTCTCATTCGAACCACAATCAGGCATGTAACTGTATAGTTTTATTTGTACACTGTACTGCTTTGTTGATAGCAACAAAGAAATGGTAGTATAACATTTAAAGGAGACCAAAGCCCCTAGTTCCACCCCTTCATCGATGTTCGCTTTGGTATGATATTTATTTTTGACGACATATGGACATGAGTTGTGTAACAGCAGCACATACAGGACTTGTTTTCAAAAGCATTCCTTATGCTTACATTGGATTATTTTTTTGGATGAAGATACATTTTATGTTTTTTTCATTCTGTTTCTTTGAGTAAGCCCCTTGGCTTGAAACAATACTTGATGCTGAAAACTTACTATATTTTGTCAGCAGCTGCTTTTAGTATTGCGTGTAATTCAAAAAAAATTATATGTTTATCAACCAAGTTTGCATATCAAACTTTTAAATCACACATACCTGTATTAAGAACAATGTAGATAAAGTAACTTTTGATCTTAATAGGCTGTTTCTGAAGAACTCTCTACTGCCTCATTCAGAAATCACATTTCCATCAAAAGAAATCTAATTAATGCAAAAAAAGCAGGTGCGAATGACCACATGTTTGAAAAATATTACTTGTATACAAACAATTTAAAAGCAATGAACAATTACTTGATGCACCAGATCACCTATTATGAATATCTCAGACACAATTTCCAATCTTTATAAAAATCAATCTGCAGAATTTTGTGTTATGGCTCAGGGACCAAAACCCAATCCTAAACAAAAATAAAACCTTATATTCCTCGGTGGCAATTTAGTTCAAGTTCAAGTTCAGGAATTTGTATAGCGCACTACTCACCCAGAGGGTCTCAAGGTGCTTGGGGGGAGGGGGTGCATTATTTATCGAATATCCAGGTTTTAAATTCCTTTCTGAAGGAAATGTGGTTCTGGGTAAGGCGGAGGTGAGTGGGGAGAGAATTCCAGGTTTTGGCAGCCAAGTAGGAGAAGGATCTTCCTCCCATGGTGGATCTTTGGATGCGTGGGACTGCAGCGAGGGCTTGATTGGAGGATCTTAGTTGGCGGGTCGGTGTGTAGAAGGATAGTCGTGAGTTGAGGCATTCGGGTCCTAGTTTGTAGAGGGCCTTGTGTGCGTGGGTGAGGAGACGGAACGTTATTCTCTTGTTGACGGGAAGCCAGTAGAGGTCTTTCAGGTGACCGGTAATGTGAGCTTGACGCGGGATGTCCAATATGAGTCTGGCTGATGCATTTTGGATGCGTTGGAGTTTTTTCTGTAATTTGGAAGTGGTTCCGGCGTAGAGAGTATTTCCATAGTCCAGTCGGCTAGTGACCAGAGCGTGGGTGACAGTTTTTCTTGTTTCGGTGGGGATCCAATGAAAGATTTTTTTGAGCATACGAAGTACGTTAAAGCAAGAGGATGAGACAGCGTTGACTTGTCTGGTCATCGAGAGGGAGGAGTCTAGGATGAAGCCTAGGTTACGTGCGTGGTCTGTGGGTATGGGTGCCGTGCCCAGGGCCGATGGCCACCATGAGTCGTCCCAGGCAGAGGGGGATGATCCTAGGATGAGGACTTCCGTTTTGTCTGAGTTAAGTTTTAGGCGGCTGTTTTTCATCCATTCGGCTACTTCTTTCATGCCTTCGTGAAGATTGGTTTTGGCGGTGTTAGGGTCTTTGGTAAGGGAAAGGATCAGCTGGGTGTCGTCAGCGTAAGAGATGATGTTGAGGTTGTGTTGTGCGCGATGGATGCGAGGGGGCTCATGTAAACGTTGAAGAGGGTGGGACTGAGTGATGATCCTTGTGGTACTCCGCAGATGACTTCGGTGGCCTCTGATTTGAATGGGGGGAGTCGGACTCTCTGGGTTCTCCCGGCGAGGAATAAGATGATCCAGTCTAAGGCTTTTCCTTGTATGCCGATGTTGCTGAGGCGTTGTATGAGGGTGCTATGACAGACCGTGTCGAAGGCGGCGGAGAGGTCGAGTAGGATGAGGGCAACTGTTTCTCCGTTGTCCAGTAGTGTTTGGATGTCGTTTGTCGCTGCAATAAGGGCGGTTTCGGTGCTGTGTTTGGCTCGAAAGCCGGACTGTGAGGGGTCGAGGGAGTTGTTGGATTCAAGGAAGGCGGCGAGCTGTCTATTGACGGCTTTCTCAATGACTTTAGCAGGGAATGGGAGGAGGGAGATGGGGCGGTAGTTCTTGAGTTCAGAGGGGTCCGCTGTGGGTTTCTTCAAGAGGGCGTTGAGTTCGGCGTGTTTCCAGCTTTCTGGGAAGGTAGCGGAGTTATAGGAGCAGTTGATGACATCACGGAGATGGGGTGCGATGATGGAATCTGCTTTGTTGAAGATGTGGTGGGGACAGGGGTCGGTTGGCGAACCTGAATGGATGGAGTTCATTAGGCGGATGGTGTCTTCAGTGGTGATTGGGTTCCAGGCGTTAAGGATGTTAGAGGGCGGTTTGGGTTCGGAGGAGGGTGGAGTGGACTGTTCTTTGGAAATGTTCTCAAAGCTGTTATGTATGTCGGCGATTTTGTTATAGAAGAAAGAGGATAAGGAGTCGCAGAGTTCTTGGGATGGAGTAATGTCGTTTGAGGCTGTGGTGGGGTTGGTAAATTCTTTGACGATGTTGAATAGTTCCTTGCTGTTTTGGGCGTTGTTGTCGAGTCGATCCTTGAATGCTGACTTTTTGGTGGATCGGATCAGTTGGTGGTGTTGGCGGGTGGCTGTCTTGAATGTGGTCAGGTTGTCAGTGGTTGGCTTTTTTCTCCATGTTTTCTCGAGAGTACGGCATAGTTTCTTGGATTTCTTAAGGTCCTCGTTGAACCAGGGGGCTTTTTTGCTACCCTGTTTGGTTTGGTGGTTTTTCAGGGGTGCTAGTTCGTCAGTGCTGTGAGTGATCCATTGTTTGAGTTTGGTGGCCGCTTCGTTTGGGTCCGATGAGAGGGGGGGAGGGTTTTGATTGAGGGATGTGAGGAGTTGGTCGGTGGTGATTTTGTTCCAGTTTCTTTGTGGAATAAGTTGTGGGAGGTTGTGATCCTAAGCTCTTAACTTGGTATCCTTCCTGAAAGTTTATTCATTTCGTATCCTTGAAATAACGGGCAAATTACAAAGGTGTTTTGTTATTGTGAATTTTTTCTTCAATCTGGAGAGTTAATTAGTACCCAATCGGAATACATTTTTGAAAGCGTTCTGATATCCTTCGGGATCAAATTCGCGCTATATAAAACTTTATAAATAAATAAATGTGCAGGCGTCTTTTAATACTGCTATAGTGGGTTGTTATTGGAATAGCACAACTGAATATATTTTTCTCTTGCTGGCAACGCACCGCATTCATGATGGCTGAAAATGCTAAAGCTAACACTTCTCCATCAGGAAATGCATTAATGGGCCCGGGGTTGCATACAGAACTTCTACGTTTTGGCTTCATGTTGAGAGAGCGCAATTTGAAGGAAAATTATGTCCGCATCATATTTACAAGCCTGTAGCGTAAAGTTAGCTTATGTAACTTAAGGAGTGAGAATATGTATCTGTATTTACTCTAGAGTGTAGTAGAATTAGAAAGGCCCGTATACATAGTGGGCTAATGTAGAAATGTGTGAAAATGCTTAGGAACATTAGAACGTGCTAAACAGAATTCATGTATGCAGTTACTAAACGGAGAAAGAGATGAAATGTAAAATGAAGAAACGTGCAGACCACATGGCACTGTGTAAGAACGAAAGGGTATCATTGTATCTCTCATGTAACATGGATTTGATATTATTCAATGATTTGCTTATTTTATATATGTGTGTGTTAAAAGCCATACCTTATAGAAGAGTTTTGTATAATTATAGAGTGGCGTGTTAACATGTTATTTTAAGCTAAAGAAGTAAGAGTTCACAAAGTGCAGTCCACTGCATATAATTTAGTGGGCTGGGAGAGATAGGGGAGAGCTTTGATCTGCACGTGCGAGCCAAGAGTCAAAAGTCTCGTTAAATTAAATTGCCAATGCTGGTCGAAGTTTTACGGCCTAGTGAGATAAGGGACGCTTGGAATTTGGGGCCCTGTTTTGAAGTGTCTGTTTTCCAGGTGCGAGGGGGGTACCAATCACAAATGTAATGAATAGAGCTCTGTTTGAGGAGATAGGCTCGGGTCCGGAGGAGTCGACCGGAATGTCATGGGGGTACCAGCACGATGGAGACGGCGCCTGGGAAGCAAGGTCAACTTAACAGACGATTCAAAGAAACGAAACTATGGAAAAAACCAGAAGCAGGACCACGTGAAATGTGTACGTGGTGGGCGTCTCAAAGGGGCATTCCACCCATACTGTGATTTTGTATTAGGGACAGCACCCCGGGGATAAGGCACAGCAGATGGCCTGAGGACCCTTAGAGAGCGGATGGGTAGGCAGAAAGGGTACTGCTATGCGACATAGGTTTCCATCTGAGACTAAGAGAGTTTGCGCTTCTTCGGAAGTCAAACGGCTGACACCTTTTTAGGTAAAGAACTTGCTGAGTAGGGATGTCATCTAGCATAGAGTAGGGACAGCTTAACCTGTTTCATTTCTTTTCTGTAAATGACGCTTCAGATCCGCTTTGTGTCAATGATATTCAACGTATTGATTTTTGAATTAGTTTTGATTGTTTTCTTCTGTAGATTGAGATTTCTTAGGGAATTTATGTTCCTTCTTGTACCTGTATACCTGTTGAACCTTATATTGAGGTGCTTGTATTTGCAACTGATTTTGGTTTTATAATAAACCTTTAAACTTTTACAGTTGTAAGTGGTTCTTTAGAGTTGCGTCAGTCTATGGGGTTGATTTAACCTATGTGGGTTTGCCTTTTACTCAATGACAGTCAATAACCGATCCAAAAAGGGACACAATGAGATAGGTATCTAGGTGATCAGATAAGAGATCAAAATCTCATTTCCCGCAATGTTCAAGGGACATGGGATCAGAATCCTTGTTCCTAATTTATAATTGATTGCATTTGCTCCAATGTACCTAGTGCTATGCTGTGAAGGGAAGCAACGGTTGTAGGTTCTGTGTGAATAAAGTGATGTGTCTTGTTCCATGGGTGTACTTGTAAAACTGGAAATGGAATTGTGATATGTCTGTTGGTGTGCTGTATTTGTTTTGTTATCATATTCTCTATTGCACTTGAACTTTTCCCTCAATAATTCTGCCTCACTCTTCCCTTTAACTTGATTCTCGGATGAGAGTTTTCAGCAATTAGCGCGGGGATACACAGCTGTGCAGCCATGCGCTTAATAAATGTTTTATTATTATTATTATTATTAACTATTTCACAGAACGTTTAATACAATAAAAGAGCAAACTACTAGAAGTAGGAATCTATGTACTGAATGAAAAATTAGGTTTGCAACTCTCCGTAAACTACAAGTGCATCACAGGATTCTTTAGGAGTGGCTGCTGTTCCACCTCTTAGAATACAGAACGTAGGCACCTTGATTGTTCACCTGTAATAGCTTCTCGTATTTTGCTGGTGAAGAGTGCGTAATTAGAAACATACATTATTGTAGTCTTTGCTGCTCTTATTGTGAGATGACACAACTGGGGTCCTTCCTTTTTTGTGTGACATTTGATGTTGTCGACATTCATGCCATGGTAACTGAGGGTTTCATGTGAAACCCCATCAGAAATTGTACTATGGCCAGACCTAGCCAGAAGGTTGTACTAAGGCCAGAACTAGTATGATCATTCAGGTCATTTGTATGATATATGTGAAATAGTAGGTTTTTAGCTCTCGCATACCTGACAGCACAAGCTAAATGTGTTTGTAAAAGTCCAATTGTCAGCTTGCAGTGAACTTAGGACCTGATTTAGCTCTTGGTGGGCAGGTTACCCTGTCACAACGTGACAGATACCTCGTCCACCGAAATATGTTATGTTATATGTTATATGGGGTTTTTTAGCTCGCTCAATTACTCCTGGAGTATCCTGGCACGAAGGGAGCGATGCAAAAGGCAGAAGTGGGCGAAGTGAAGGCGGAACGTTAGAGCGCCAGTTTAAACAGATGGGTCTTAAGTGCTTTTTTTAAAGAGCGCATAGTTCTGATTGGAGCGGAGGGCCATAGGGAGGGAATTCCAAGCAGTTGCTGCTTTCACATGAATCCCATTATATCCAATAGGATTTATATTTCGGTGGACAGGATATCAGTCACCGTTGTGACGGACTAACCTGTCAGCCAAGATCTAAATCAGGCCCTTAGTGTCCACTCATTGCTTACCACTGGTTGGCTTTACTGTTGCTCTCATTTAGTTGTTTTATTCGTCAAAACGTGTGGGCTTTCCTTTGCCTCATTATGTTCATCCACTGCTTACTTTTTAGTCACTATTATTCGTCTTATGTTAAGCACTCCATGAGAGTGAAATTTGTTTTTAAGTTGTCTACCTTGTGTACTTTCCTGCCTTCCCTACCCTGTAGTGTTCCCAGGTGCCTTTCTCTCGACTGCTTGCTTCTCCCCCTTCGACTCCTTCATGTTGTACTTGCCCACACACTTCTCCCCTGGGTAACTGTATATATAGCCTGTGTGCTTATCCCCCTGTTGCACTTGGCCCTTTTCCCCCAAACTTTTTCGCTTTTTGCCCCCCTAATTTGAAATGTCCCCCCCATTGTTAATATGTAATGTCATGCAATGGTGTGAGCACTTGCCAATTTCCCCCATTGTAAAATGTACCCTGGTGAAATGTTGTGTTTTAAAGTGGCTGCCATGGCTGTGCGTTGTGCCACCTGACTGCAGGAGGTTAGCAGTCTAGTTGTTAGGTACCCAGCCACCCCTGCATTTGGAGGGAATGCCTGGCACCAATGGTGCTCTACTCCTCCCCCTGAGCCAGTTAGAACTAGTTCGCCTGTCTGAGGTGGGTTAGCGGTCTAGTTGTCTGGTTCCCAGCAATCCCAGCATTTGGAGGGACCTTCTAGAAGCTTCCAGCCTTTCTGGTATAGGGAGAGCAGTAGGGTTGTCATGTGCTGAGACAGAGCTGGGACATGAATGTGAGGGGACCTGCTGCCAGGGGATACCGCCACTTGGGCCTGTGTGCTGGACCCTACACCCATCCAGAACCCCCCTACTGTCCCCAGGGCTAGTGGAGCCCCACTGCAGGAGTTCAGGCTGCTGTGTAGGAGGAGGTCCACGCTGCAGTGGGGATGGTGAAAGCCTACCTCCTTGTTTTGATGATGCCCCCACTAATTGCTGACCTAGCCCAGTAATGCCTAAAGCTCTGTCCCCCGGGCCCCTAAAGGAGGGCCCCCTAGGTCCCTGAAGCTGCCGGGACCTTGTGCCACGCAAGCGCTGCGCAAAGAAGCGCCTAGAAGGGAAGGAGAATCGTGGATTGGACCCCCCCAGTCGGTGAGGAGTTTTACCCTGGGGCTTGCTGCTGGGACTGTCCGCCCCCTTGCGCTGTGTGCCTGGAAGTGCTGGCCTGCAGAAGACTGCTTGTGTCCCCAGAGTGCGGTGACCAAGACTGCCCTGCTGATTGCCTGCCAAGCGCTATAATCTGGGAGCGCTGTACCTGCTAGGCGCGGGGGCTTGAGAAGTTGGCTGCCCCTCTAAGCGCCACAATCGTAAAGCGCTGTGGGTCACTTGGAAGCGCTGTACTGCAGAAGGGCTGTATGAAGAGGATTGTGCCCTAAGGAGCTGTGCTGGCTAGTGCTGCCAGCTGGAAGATGATTTACAAAAGGGGGTGGTGATGAACAGAGTGTCTGAGTTAAACAGACCACTCTTACCCAGTCCAAAGATCAGGGCTTGATCCATCACCGTTATTTATCTCACTGCCCCATCCCAGCTCAGAACCTGGCTATATGCAAATCAGTCTGTCCCTGGCCCAGTGTATCATGGGAACAGGGCAGACTGAACTACCAAGCCAATTCTTCACCAGAAAGGAGACAAGCTACCGGGGACCGGTTTCTGGCATTTCAGCCTTCTTCGGCCCGGCTTGCTTGAATCCTGATGGAGCAGTGAGAAAGGGACTCATGTCTGAGTATACCCTGCCACACCTATAGTGGCCAAAAACGATTTACAAAAGGGGGTGGTGATGAACAGAGTGTCTGAGTTAAACAGACCACTCTTACCCAGTCCAAAGATCAGGGCTTGATCCATCACCGTTATTTATCTCACTGCCCCATCCCAGCTCAGAACCTGGCTATATGCAAATCAGTCTGTCCCTGGCCCAGTGCATCATGGGAACAGGGCAGACTAAACTACCAAGCCAATTCTTCACCAGAAAGGAGACAAGCTACCGGGGACCGGTTTCTGGCATTACAGCCTTCTTCGGCCCAGCTTGCTTGAATCCTGATGGAGCAGTGAGAAAGGGACTCATGTCTGAGTATACCCTGCCACACCTATAGTGGCCAAAAACGATTTACAAAAGGGGGTGGTGATGAACAGAGTGTCTGAGTTAAACAGACCACTCTTACCCAGTCCAAAGATCAGGGCTTGATCCGTCACCGTTATTTATCTCACTGCCCCATCCCAGCTCAGAACCTGGCTATATGCAAATCAGTCTGTCCCTGGCCCAGTGCATCATGGGAACAGGGCAGACTAAACTACCAAGCCAATTCTTCACCAGAAAGGAGACAAGCTACCGGGGACCGGTTTCTGGCATTTCAGCCTTCTTCGGCCCGGCTTGCTTGAATCCTGATGGAGCAGTGAGAAAGGGACTCATGTCTGAGTATACCCTGCCACACCTAGAGTGGCCAAAAACGATTTACAAAAGGGGGTGGTGATGAACAGAGTGTCTGAGTTAAACAGACCACTCTTACCCAGTCCAAAGATCAGGGCTTGATCCATCACCGTTATTTATCTCACTGCCCCATCCCAGCTCAGAACCTGGCTATATGCAAATCAGTCTGTCCCTGGCCCAGTGCATCATGGGAACAGGGCAGACTAAACTACCAAGCCAATTCTTCACCAGAATGGAGACAAGCTACCGGGGACCGGTTTCTGACCCTTGCTCATTGCACCATCAGGATTCAAGCAAACCGGGCCGAAGACGGCTGTAATGCCAGAAACCGGTCCCCGGGAGCTTGTTTCCTTCCCAGTGTAAGAATTGGCTTTTGTAGTTAGGTTTGCCCTGTTCCCATCATGCACTGGGACAGGAACAGACTAATTTGCATACAGCCAGGTTCTGAAACTGGGATGGTGCAGTGAGCTAAAAAACGGTGTTGGATCTAGCCCTGATCTCTTGACTGGGTGAGAGCTTTCTGCTTAATTCAGAGACTCTGTCCCTCACCACCCCTTGTTGTAAATATTTTTGTCCACCCTAAGCGTGGAAGGGTATTCTCAGATGTGAGACCCTTGCTCATTGCACCATCAGGATTCAAGCAAACCGGGCCGAAGACGGCTGTAATGCCAGAAACCGGTCCCCGGGAGCTTGTTTCCTTCCCAGTGTAAGAATTGGCTTTTGTAGTTTGGTTTGCCCTGTTCCCATCATGCACTGGGACAGGAACAGACTAATTTGCATACAGCCAGGTTCTGAAACTGGGATGGTGCAGTGAGCTAAAAAACGGTGTTGGATCTAGCCCTGATCTCTTGACTGGGTGAGAGCTTTCTGCTTAATTCAGAGACTCTGTCCCTCACCACCCCTTGTTGTAAATATGCGCAGCTGGAAGAGGCTGCTTTTGTGCTCCTAGGCTCTACCGTGCCAGATTTGGCCGCCCCTCCCCGGGAGGACTATGGTTGGGCCCCGTTGGCCCTAATTGTACACCGGAGCCCCCTGGACTGGGCGGGAGCCCGAATTACACTGTTGATGACTGCCCCGCAATAGAGATCACCCCTGTTTAGGGGAGTAGTACAGCCCACCTGCCCTGTTGCCCCTTTGACAGCGGGGCTGGTGTTTAAGGAACCTGGCACTTCAGAACTGTGCCCAGTCTCAGTTGACCCATGTAAAATACGGTCCCAGGAAGTTACCCGGGGTTCACCTGTTATGCCCCCATGTTGACGTGCCGTGCTAAACAAGGTTTTTATGCTTAATGGAATGTACCTGTTTCTGCTGCACTAGTGGGTTTCCTCCTGCCTAACTAAATGGTTCTGCCCATAGCCCCTTTATGATGACAGGAGGTCTGATGTCAGTGATGGCACCTAGGGTTTTATTTGATGGTGCACTTACCTGCTCCAGTGTTCTCCAAAGAGTTATGGATGCCCCATCTTGCATGTGATTCAGGCCTGGTATATTTTAGGTGTTCCGCCTGTGGCTGAAGCTGTTGATGCCACTGTTTGTGCAGCAGGCCCTGCCTCAGGATTCAGGCCTAGGCCTGATGTAATGTTGTACGCTCAATGTTCCTTCTGTTGCAGGGGATGTAGACGCCATGCATGAGGTGCCTTCATGCCTAATGTTTATTGTATGCTGAATATCCTGCTGTATGTTTAGGCCTAATGTTTCCTTCTACCCTAATGCCTACTGCCGAGGATTAAGGCCTACTTTTTCCCTGCAGCTTTGATCCTGATGTGTTTATGCCTAATGTTTTATCTCCTGAACGTTCAGACACAACTATGTCTTGTGCAGGAGTGCACTGTTCGAGTTTGCACAGGTGCAAAAAAGTATTTTTTCACTTTTTTAAATCATTTTGATCATTTTTTCATCTGAAATTATTACGTGCAACATTCATAGGTTCGTACTATACCAACATTACTCTGATAAACACAGAAATAATCAACCAAATTGAAATTCATTGATTGTTTTACTGTTAGTTTCCAAAATTATATAGTTTTTTTAGCTTTGTTTTACAAACATATTAACAATTGATTTTCATTGAAAATATGATACACTTGTTACTAACAAATGCCAAACTGATGCAAATGCTACCAAGCAATCCCATCAAATCTTGCGACGACTCCCAATGCATTTCGATGCTTCAGCATCTTCGTCAGGGGAATACTATATAAGAAAAATGCTGTGTAAGAACAGATAGTAATATATACATATGTCTCAAATGTTACCTTCTCATATCAATATGTGCTCATGCACTATGCAGTAAGTGAACATATACCTTAATTCATCATGTGAATGCATTATATCACTTTATCCAAGCATGCCAGCTATCCAAGCAATTGAGTACTAATTCCTATTGTGGTGGGCCCTATACATGCCATCAAGTATAGTCTAGTGCAACCATCATGTGGATTACATGAACCAGTGACGTATATGGAACAAATGTGAAAAAATGTGAACCACACGTGAGAGGATGTGAAACAACGTACCCTCCAATCGGGGACTGTGTCACCTTAACTTTAATTCAGTTACAAAACCGGCTGTTCCGTAAAACGAAACAAAACTACTATAAGTATGCCCGAAATGAACACCTAGTGCCTATAATCAACTTATGTAAGCCCACTACTTACTTCCTATTGTCACAACTCGAAACTCGAAAAGTCTTGTGTTTTCTGATGTTCCGCCTGTGAGACAAAAACAACTCTTACCATGTGCGTTTCTGGCTTTACTGACTTTTCGTGAACATCATCTATAGCCCGTGAATTAGCTCACAGTCTGTCTCATACCTTAAACTTCTTCTCAGTTCGTGTGCGCTGTCTCCATAATCCGTCTGTGTTTGCTGGAACACGCCGAGCATCGGCGCGGCATGCCGGGACGTAATTTAACGTCCGACATCAACCACTGACTAGTATCCCCACCCCCTTTCCTCGTCACTTGCAACCTAATCGTACTGCTTGTTAAATCTTCCACCCTATGTGAATTAGAAGTGTTTAAGGCATATTACATGTTTTTCAATACATGTTTTCAAATATTTTATTAATATCCAACAAAACTCTTACGTGTAATCCCGGACACGAACATCCGAAAAGTGGTGATAGAAAGCGGACTGTAACTTTCAAATGCACTGACTTTATTGAGAACACTAGGTCACCAAACTACTCTGGTCTCATAATTCGTGGTCTAGGCAATGTCTCCCATAATCTTGTGTGAAATTCTATAACATAACCCTCTGGCAAACGTGTCAAAAAATAAAAGTGAAAATAAAAATGAACATAAACGTGAGAAAATGTCAATATGTGTACCAGTGTCATGTATGCACAGGCGTTGGTGGCGCTTTTCCCAAACTTGATCCTGTATTCACAACTCATTGATAACCACAATAACATAAGTCAAAGTTTTATGTATAATGTACTCATAAATAACACGCAAATTCAATTTTGTCATTCAGCCTACCCGGTTTTACGGTGTTCCGATACCTCATCCAGAAAGTCTCTCTTTGGGCTATCTGTATGTTGGGATCCACGTGGGGCTCGACCAACACCTGCTCTAGTACAGTATATCTCAACTGCGTAATGGTGTGTTGCCTCTCTCTCCAGTGTTGCGCCAAACTTGATTTTTCGTTTCCTAACCTTATATTCGATTTATGCTCAGTCAACCTGATCTTGATCTTCCTTGTGGTACGGCCTACATAAACTAAGCCACACGGACACTTGATGGCATATATCACTGAGCTCGTATTACAGTCTGAGGTGTGTCTGAGTTTAATCTGTTTTCCTGTGTGTGGATGTGTGAATATATCTCCCATTAGTACATTTCCACAGTGTCCGCAGTTAAAACACTTGCGCATTCCTTTAGCCTTCTCCTGAATCATCTTCACTTCTTTGTGCTTCAACAGTTCTTTAAGATTTTTGGATCTTGACAGCGCAAAAATTGGTTTATCAAAAAATACTGTTCTGAAGTCTTCTTCCTGTTCAATTAGCTCCCATCTCCGCAGTATACACTTCTTAATCTTGGGTGTGAGCGTGGATTGCTTCAAAACACATACTTCTCTTCTTGACGGTATTTTCTGAACTTTTATTAGTAAAGCTTCCAGTGGTTTTGTCGAAACTTTCAATTTTGCTTCAGCTAATACCTTGTCCAGGTATCCTCTGTCACTGTATTGTTGTGCCATTTCTTCTATATCCACAGTGGCCTGTGTTTCATCACTGCTAATCCTCTTTATTCTAATAAACTGCGAAAATGGCAAATGGTTCTTCAAATTTTGGGAGTGAAAACTGGAATAATGCAGAGCATTATTTCTGTCTGTCGGTTTCTTGAATACTTTAGTCATGATTTGATTGTCCAGTTTGGTTATGGTAATGTCTAAAAAGTTTATAATGTTTAAGTCAATGTGATTAGTAAACTTAATCCTAGGGTGACAATCATTCAAAGTTTTGATGACTTCTTCCAGCTGTGTTTTGGCCCCTTGCCAGACTATCAGGATGTCATCAATGTAACGGACATACAGTTTTAGATTTTCTGTCCAATTCGGATTTTCCAAAATGTGAGAGTGCTCAAACTTAGCCATGAAAATATTTGCGTACGTGGGTGCCCCCGTAAAACCCATAGAGGTTCCGGTCTTCTGTAGGTAAAATTTAGATTGCCATGAAAAATATCCATGATAGAGACAAAATTGCAAAATCTCCAGTAGAAAAATGTTCAATGATTCCTCATACTCACTTCTTAATAACATCCATTCCACTGCCTCTATCCCCTCCCAATGGGGGATTGACGTGTATAGTGCGGTCACGTCAATTGTAGCCAACCATGTTTCACTCTCACTGGAAATCGTTAGATTAGTCTGTGGTGTCTTGTATATATGATACCCACTGTTGCACCAGTGGTTACAAGTAGTAGTCAAGAAATTTTCCAATTCGTTCGTGAAGAGAACCGCAACCCGCCACAATAGGGCGGAAGGGAGGGTCTCGAGCATCCTTATGCAATTTCGGTAGCATGTAAATGTGAGGTCTTTTTGGATAATCCGTAGTTAAATATCTCAAAGTCTTTTCATTAATCCATCCTAGGTCTTTTGCCTTCTTCAGGATGTCTAGCAAGGTAGTTTGGAACATAACCGTGGGGTCTGTATCCAGGGCAATATAGGTGTCGGTGTCATCCACATGGGATGAGACTTTTTGATTGTAGTAGGTAGTATCCATCACCACAAGGGCACCTCCCTTAGCTGCTGCTTGAAATGTTAAAGCCTGGTTGTTGCTCAATGCCTTTAAAGTTATAAATTCTTTTTTCGTCAAATTGATGTTTTTTGGTGCATGTTTATGTGTGTCCACCAGATCTTTCTTCACCAATAACTCGAATAAATCCAAAGTTTTGTGTGATGTGGGAGGAATGAAAGTGCTTTTTGGTTTAAACACCTTAACTGATGCGTCAGTATCAGGCATTTGGGGTTCTTGATGAAAAAACCATCTTAAGCGAAGCTTCCTCATAAATTTATATAGAGCTATTTCCGTCTCCAGTGGTGTAGTATTGTACATGGGTACGAAAGACATTCCTTTGTTGAGAAATTTCAATTGGCTGTTAGTGAGTTCCGTACTTGAGATGTTTATCACCAGATCTCCTAGCGGTTTCTCCCCTTCGTCTTGTTTTTTTTTTGTTGTTGAGCCTTGTCCCCTTCTGACCCTTTTGTATTGTTTGCTTCGTCCTCTTGAGGAGGATGGTCGCTCCTCTGACCTGCCTCTAAAAAAGGCTCCCTGGTGGTTCCACTGGTGGAAGCCCCCTCTCCAGCCATTGATGTTGTATTCGTCGTTGACACTGGCGGTCTATTTGGAAGGGTATCCTGTTCGGTAGCCACACTTTCCTCTGAGGAGGCCTGTAGTTTCTTAGATGGGCGTCTCTGGGCATAAACTTCGGCCCAGGTATAAACTTCGTCCAGTTTATAGTCTATCGTATCTCTACGAAACTTCCTCAACTTCCTCTCATGTACCTCTTTTTCATGTGCATCTATAGTTTTGTTGATATCTTTAAGTGCTAGATCTAACTCCTCCTTTGTCATTCTTGATTTCAAGTTGGTCTTCAAATCTTGAATCTCAGTGGCCAATTCTTTAAGTATATCCGATAATTCCTCGATAATTAGAAGTATAAGATCGAGCGAACATTTATTTAAAATCGAGTACCATTTAACCATGAATGGTTTATTGAATTTAAAAAGCATTGGTTTTAGAGCAATCCTTAGTCCTCGTGGAATCCGTTTAACCCGGTGGTACTGAATAAGCGTGGAGGCGTGGAGCCTTTGGTTCACTTCTTTTCTAAGAGTATATTGCAGTTACTTGAGAATTTTGCTGGTTGCGCCTGGGGCTGCTTGGAAAGCCCTGGTTTCTTTAATCAAAGAGTATATGCTCGTTGCTTCTTCATCTGTGTATCCTTTCACTTCAGCTTGGTTAGCCGTTAAGTGTGATATTTCCTCAAAATTCATGCTTGTGGGTGCTGGTTACAGGTGGGGTTAATGAAGTAATGAACAACGATATGTTAGTAACCTGCACACCTACTGGTTATAAACCTAATGCAGTTTGTTTTTAACAAAATCGGTGCAGACCTGCTACCTGACTGACCCCCGTCAGGTCCCTAAATTAACTGAACGTTCAGACACAACTATGTCTTGTGCAGGAGTGCACTGTTCGAGTTTGCACAGGTGCAAAAAAGTATTTTTTCACTTTTTTTAAATCATTTTGATCATTTTTTCATCTGAAATTATTACGTGCAACATTCATAGGTTCGTACTATACCAACATTACTCTGATAAACACAGAAATAATCAACCAAATTGAAATTCATTGATTGTTTTACTGTTAGTTTCCAAAAGTATATAGTTTTTTTAGCTTTGTTTTACAAACATATTAACAATTGATTTTCATTGAAAATATGATACACTTGTTACTAACAAATGCCAAACTGATGCAAATGCTAACAAGCAATCCCATCAAATCTTGCGACGACTCCCAATGCATTTCGATGCTTCAGCATCTTCGTCAGGGGAATACTATATAAGAAAAATGCTGTGTAAGAACAGATAGTAATATATACATATGTCTCAAATGTTACCTTCTCATATCAATATGTGCTCATGCACTATGCAGTAAGTGAACATATACCTTAATTCATCATGTGAATGCATTATATCACTTTATCCAAGCATGCCAGCTATCCAAGCAATTGAGTACTAATTCCTATTGTGGTGGGCCCTATACATGCCATCAAGTATAGTCTAGTGCAACCAACGTGTGGATTACATGAACCAGTGACGTATATGGAACAAATGTGAAAAAATGTGAACCACACGTGAGAGGATGTGAAACAACGTACCCTCCAATCGGGGACTGTGTCACCTTAACTTTAATTAAGTTACAAAACCGGCTGTTCCTGAAAACGAAACAAAACTACTATAAGTATGCCCGAAATGAACACCTAGTGTCTATAATCAACTTATGTAAGCCCACTACTTACTTCCTATTGTCACAACTCGAAACTCGAAAAGTCTTGTGTTTTCTGATGTTCCGCCTGTGAGATTTATTCGAGTTATTGGTGAAGAAAGATCTGGTGGACACACATAAACATGCACCAAAAAACATGAATTTGACGAAAAAAGAATTGATAACTTTAAAGGCATTGAGCAACAACCAGGCTTTAACATTTCAAGCAGCAGATAAGGGAGGCGCCCTTGTGGTGATGGATACTACCTACTACAGGATTGGGTGGTGAGTAGAGCAGTGGATGATTGGGAAGGGCTGTGCCATGCCGTCGTCAGAGAGCACATGCTGAGGAGTTGTTTCCCAAGTCTGCGTCACCATCTGTTGCAGTGTGGGTTCTCAGACCCCGGGGAACTTGCACAGGAGGCAGACCTCTGGGTAAGTGCCAGAGAGTCTGAGAGGGCATTGGGGAGTGATCCAGAAGAGAGTGGCGCAGGAAGGAGGGAGAGGTGAGGAGTAGCCCAGCTAGGCCCCAGGATAGTGAGAGGGTTGTAGGGCCTCACATCCCATCTACAGGAGGGAGTGAGACAGGGAGGTGTCCCAAGGTGCCCCAACTGCAGTCACAGGGCTTGGAGAGTTCGATAAGGGAACCCCAGGTTGGTAGCCTAGGCTGTCCTGATGTTCCTTCCAGGGAAGGGGATCCCCTCGTGTCAGGAGAACCCAGAGCATCAGTAATCAGAGCTCCAGTGGTTCAGGGGTCTGACCAGTCGCAGGGTTTAGATCCGGGACTGGGGTTCCAGGGTCAGGGGTTGCCTGACCTGGAGGGTGGGGTACCTGTAATCAAGGTCCCTACCGGTTTGAATCCCAAGGGTACTTCTCCAGGTAGGAGGGTGCAGCACTCTGGGAGGGGGTGCCGAGGGAGGAAGGTCTCTCCTCTGTCACCGGCTCAGCCACAGGGGGCAGATCCCGGGTTGGGTGGCCAGGGACAGGGGTTGTCTGCCCTGGCAGGTGGGGCGATGTAAACAGTATCCCCACGGAATTGACTCCCAGGGGTACTACTCCAGGTAGGAGGGTGCGGAACTCTGGGAGGGGGTGCAGGGGGAGGGAGGACTCGCCCCTGTCACCGGTTCAACCTGAGGGTTTCGACTCCAGGTTGGGGAGAGAGAGGTGTTCAGAGGGTGTCCCGCGTAGGAGAAGAGGGCGGAACCCCAGAAGGAGAGGTAGGGGGAAGAGAGCCTCGCCCCTGGTGGCTGGTCAGCCTGAGGGTTCGGACCCCAGGTGGGGAGACCAGTGGCAATTTGGTAGGAGGAGAGTGGTCCAAAGGTACTACGGGCCTGAGGCTAAAGCCTCCCACTCTGTAAGAGGGCAAGGGCCAGAGACTTCTGGATGGTGTAGAGGACAGTCCTGGCCACATCCCACTAAAGAACACCAGTGGGGTGGTTTGGTTGTTGAAGTTAGGGTTACGAGAGGGAACCATCGGGTTCCGGAGTGGAGAAGAAACTGCAGGTGCTCCTGTAGTTGCTGGCCTGCGTCCACCTTTTTCCGCCCCAAGCAGGGAAGCCCATCAAGGCATTGATTGGTCTACCCTGGCTTTTGGCTGGGGGGGGAGTTGTGTTGGACTTGACCCTTTTCCCCAAAACTTTTTCGCTTTTTGCCCCCCCTAATTTGAAATGTCTCCCCCAGTGTTAATATGTAATGTCATGCAATGGTGTGAGCACTTGCCAATTTCCCCATTGTAAAATGTACCCTGGTGAAATGTTGTGTTTTTAAAACGGCTGTGCGTTGTGCCACCTGACTGCAGGAGGTTAGCAGTCTAGTTGTTAGGTACCCAGCCACCCCTGCATTTGGAGGGAAAGCCTGGCACCCAGGGTGCTCTACTCCTCCCCCTGAGCCAGTTTGAACTAGTTTCCCTGTCTAAGGTGGGTTAGCGGTCTAGTTGTCTGGTACCCAGCAATCCCAGCATTTGGAGGGACTTTCTAGAAGCTTCCAGCCTTTCTGGTATAGGGAGAGCAGTAGGGTTGTCATGTGCTGAGACAGGGCTGGGACATGAATGTGAGGGTACCTGCTGCGAGGGGATACCGCCACTTGGGCCTGTGTGCTGGACCCTGCACCCATCCAGAACCCCCCTACTGTCCCCAGGGCTAGTGGAGCCCCACTGCAGGAGTTCAGGCTGCTGTGTAGGAGGAGGGCCACGCTAAAGTGGGGATGGTGAAAGCCTACCACCCTGTTTTGATGATGCCCCCACTAACTGCTGACCTAGCCCAGTAATCCCTAATGCTCTGTCCCCCAGGCCCCTGAAGGAGGGCCCCCCATGGTCCCTGAAGCTGCCGGGACCTTGCGCCACGCAAGCACTGTGCAAAGAAGCGCCTAGAAGGGAAGAAGCATCGTGGACTGGACCCCCCAGGAGGTGAGGAGTGTTACCCTGGGGCTTGCTGCTGGGACTGTCCGCCCCCCCTTGCGCTGTGTGCCTGGAAGTGCTGGCCTGCAGAAGACTGCTTGTGTCCCCAGATTGCGGTGACCAAGACTGCCCTGCTGATTGCCTGCCAAGCGCTATAATCTGGGAGCGCTGTACCTGCTAGGCGCGGGGGCTTGAGAAGTTGGCTGCTCCCCTAAGCGCTACAATCGTAAAGCGCTGTGTGTCTCTTGGAAGCGCTGTGCTGCAGAAGCGCTGTATGAGAAGGATTGTGCCTCTAAGGAGCTGTGCTGGCTAGCGCTGCGCAGCTGGAAGAGGCTGCTTTTGTGCTCCAAAGCGCTACCGTGCCAGATTCGGCCGCCCCTCCCCGGGAGGACTATGGTTGGGCCCCGTTGGCCCTAATTGTACACCAGAGCCCCCTGGACTGGGCGGGAGCCCGAATTACACTGTTGATTACTGCCCCGCCATGGAGATCACCCCTGGTTAGGGGAGTAGTGCAGCCCACCTGCCCTGTTGCCCCTTTGACAGCGGTACAAAAGGGGGTGGTGATGGACGGAGCATCTGAATCAAACCAACACTCACACCCAGTCAAAAGATCTGGGTTTAATCCATCACCGTTCTTTAGCCCACTCTGCCACCCCAGTTCAGATATGGCTATATGCAAATCAGTCTGACCCTGTGCCTCATGGGAACAGACCAGCCCGAACTGCCAAGCCATGTCTTCCCTGGACCGAAAACAAGCTTCCAAGGACCGGTTTCTGGCATTCCAGCCGTCTTCAGCCCGGCTTGCTTGAATCCAGTGGCAAAGTGAGCAAGGGACTCACGTCTGAGCATACCCTGCCACACTTATGGCGGCCAAAAGCGGTACAAAAGGGGGTGGTGATGGACGGAGCATCTGAATCAATCAAACACTCACACCCAGTCAAAAGATCTGGGTTTAATCCATCACCGTTCTTTAGCCCACTCTGCCACCCCAGTTCAGATATGGCTATATGCAAATCAGTCTGACCCAGTGCCTCATGGGAACAGTCCAGCCCGAACTGCCAAGCCATGTCTTCCCTGGACCGGAAACAAGCTTCCAAGGACTGGTTTCTGGCATTCCAGCAGTCTTCAGCCCGGCTTGCTTGAATCCAGTGCAAAGTAAGCAAGGGACTCACGTCTGAGCATACCCTGCCACACTTATGGCGGCCAAAAGCGGTACAAAAGGGGGTGGTGATTGACGGAGCATCTGAATCAATCAAACACTCACACCCAGTCAAAAGATCTGGGTTTAATCCATCACCGTTCTTTAGCCCACTCTGCCACCCCAGTTCAGATATGGCTATATGCAATTCAGTCTGACCCTGTGCCTCATGGGAACAGTCCAGCCCTACCAAGCCATGTCTTCCCTGGACCGGAAACAAGCTTCCAAGAACCGGTTTCTGGCATTCCAGCCGTCTTGAGCCCGGCTTGCTTAAATCCAGTGGCTAAGTGAGCAAGGGACTCACGTCTGAGCATATCCTGCCACACTTATGGCGGCCAAAAGCGGTACAAAAGGGGGTGGTGATGGACGGAGCATCTGAATCAATCAAACACTCACACCCAGTCAAAAGATCTGGGTTTAATCCATCACCGTTCTTTAGCCCACTCTGCCACCCCAGTTCACATATGGCTATATGCAAATCAGTCTGACCCTGTGCCTCATGCATGATTGATTCAGATGCTCCGTCCATCACCACCCCCTTTTGTACCCCTTTGACAGCGGGGCTGGCGTTTAAGGAACCTGGCACTTCAGAACTGTGCCCTGTGTCTCAGTTGACCCATGTAAAATACGGTCCCAGGAAGTTACCCGGGGTTCACCTGTTATGCCCCCATGTTGACGTGCCCTGCTAAACAAGGTTTTTATGCTTAATAGAATGTACCTGTTTCTGCTGCACTAGTGGGTTTCCTCCTGCCTAACGAAATGGTTCTGCCCATAGCCCCTTTATGATGACAGGAAGTCTGATGTCAATGGTTTGCACCTAGTGTTTTATTTGATGGTGCACTTAACTGCTCCAGTGTTCTCCAAAAAGTTATGGATGCCCCATGTTACTTGTGATTCAGGCCTGGTATATTTTAGGCGTTCCGCCTGTGGCTGAAGCTGTTGATGCCACTGTATGTGCAGCGGGCCCTGCCTCAGGATTCAGGCCTAGGCCTGATGTAATGTTGTACGCTCAATGTTCCTTCTGTTGCAGGGGATGTAGATGCCATGCATGAGGTGCCTTCATGCCTAATGTTTATTGTATGCTGAATATCCTGCTGTGTGTTTAGGCCTAATGTTTACTTTTACCCTAATGTCTACTGCCGAGGATTAAGGCCTACATTTTCCCTGCAGCTTTGACCCTGATGTGTTTATGCCTGTTTTATCTCCCTCATCTTGACATTGCTGAAGGTTCATGTCAATTGTTAACATTCTTTTTATTTTCAGCTGGACACTAAGGGACTACCTACCTTTTCTGACTATTCCCATTTTTACCTTGTACATAATCCCCCTGATATACTTGGCTCTGGCGCCAGTTGGCGCCCCATTGTGATTACTACTGTTATTGTATTTTACCTTTGCAGGTTGGAAATAATACAAATGTTATTCTTTTTTCCAACCAGAAGCAGTGTCGTGTCTCTTTTGTGGTGTGTCTGGGGTGTCATCTGTGGGTACTGCGTGATTGCTTCACACATGTCCTCTGAAGTTTGGCCTGCCCGCTCTGCCCCATTCTACCCCCCGTAGAATTGGCTACCCCATTTCTAACAAGCACTATCTTCATCTTTGTGGTCTATGTTCCTCTCGTCCATGTTGCTTTCACTCTCCCAGTTTGCTTCCCCCATCCGCTTTCAGAAAAAACAACTTTGCTTTCTCACTTTTTTAGGTCGAGCCTAGCAGCAGTGGGAATTCGCTGCTCGCTCTGTGAGGCATGCTGTAGTAGAGTATGCAGTGGAAGCTCATCCCACTCCCCGCCCATAGTTTTAATTGGCTTGTGTCATTGTCTTTGGTAAACGCTGGCTTCCGATTGATTATGAGGCTTGTTAGTCCCTCCTTTGGACTGCCTTGTTGTCATTTGTTACCTCCCAGAAGGACTGGATCTTTTACTTGGCTCGTTACAGGGCATGCTTTATCTACTGGGTGAGCACTGTTTTGTTTATTGATCATAATGGGGACAATGGCGTCTGCTTGTTATTTGTTGTATTTGCATGCTTAGCACGGCACCCGCTTTTGGGACACCGCGCTCAGTTTAAAATGTATTTTTTAAAGTTTAATGAGCGCTGCGCTCGCTTCAGGGACACCCCGCTTGGTTTTATTGTTATTGTTTTTTTACTTTAAGACTGAGATCGCCACCCATTTCAGGGACACCACACACTTTTACAATGCCAATAGGTTAAAAACTCACATTAGCGAGACCTATTGCATTGCTTTCACCTGTTTTCAGACAGGGCTGGTAAAGAGGGGTAAATCCGCCTCTGCGGTTAAGGGGAGACCGGAGGTACTTTGTCATGTACAACAATCGGGTAGATATCCGAGATGGCTTTCAGGGACTCTGTCTGGAAACTCGCTTTTATGACTATGGTGGTGCCTGGTGTCCATAAAAGCATGCACAGTGACAATATTAAAGTGAGAATACACACCGAGAGAGTATCGCAAGTCGAAGTGTTAATTGGTATGAATGTAACAGCAGCTTTAGCAGCGTGACGCGCCACGAGGACTACATGCATTTATATTAAGCAGGCCCAGGGGTGAGCAGCTTCCCAACAATTCATATAATGTTTATTGGCTCTGCACATGTTTTAATGAGATACACCGAGAACGTCGTTAAAAGAAAACAAGTGAAAATGAGAGCTTCCTGTCACCTATTGTGACGTCCTCGGCTGACTAGAGTGGTCTTTGTCAGACTGCACCTCGCACCCATTTCCCGTGCCCCAGGATGGCATGCTTCTGGTGTCAGTGGGCATCTGCTAGAGGCTACCCAGGGTGTGTTTTTATAACATCTAACATAAGGCCTGCCTCATGTTCCCTGTTTGCCTGTCTATAGAGTTAAAAGTCTGCCATCTTGCTTTGACCTAACTACGTCATATGATCTGATTCAAGTGAACTTTGTTCTAAACCGCATTATGCTAATTTCTATAGTGCCCACAAGGTTCATACGAGTAGGGCTCCTGGTTTTACATTTGACTGATATTTACAATTAATACAGACAAATATCACATCTGCTTTACTCTGTGTACATATATTGTTCATTATGGAATATAGCAGAAAATAGGGTTTCTTTTCAGTGATTCTCACTGCTTAATATTAGCAGCCAAACCAACAGCTGTAAGATTGACAGACATGGGAGGTAAAACAACAGGAGGGGGTCCTAATCAACGTTTAACCAGCAGCAGATGTGCATGTGTTTGTAACTCATAATTAAGTTAAAGGGAGGAGGAGCTTCGCGGGCAACCAAGATGGCTCGTGAGCTCGGAGCTCCGAAGACCCTCCGATCCTCCGTATTGATCCTGCCAACTATCCTGTCCCAGGGTGGTGGGAATCAACTGCGGTGTCGATGCTGATGCGGCGCCCGTTTTCAGATTGAAGATCCGAGCTTCCTGCACCGAGTTACACCGTCGGGAGTCCTGGTGACGACGACGCCATAGCTGCTTGGCGTTGTTGGGGCGGTGACGAAGCCCCTGTGAGGTGGCACTTCGAGTGGGGCTAACTGATTTGCGAGGTCCGGCGGCCCTGCTGATCTCCCTGGAGGCCTGCTGTTCCCTGGGGACGGTGGAAGGACTTGTTGACTTCGATCGAGTGGAAGTGGTGTTTTTGGACTGCCTCCTCTAGGGTCGTACGATCCCCGTCGCCCAACATGGTGGGCAGAGGAGATCCAGACAAAGGGAAGCCTCCGAGGGTCAGCAGAAAAAAACCCCAGTCGCAGTCCACCATCCCTGAACGCTTTTCTCACTCTAGAGGTTCGCCAGGTGCATCGGGCCACACCAAGAACCCGCAGCGGGACGTGTCCCCTGAAGATATCGAACCCACTCTCCGGGATGTGATGGGAGCCATTGCTGGCATGAAAGCTGAGATGCACAGCCAACATGAAGTGCTGTCCAGCAAGGTTGATACCCTCTCGATCGAGCTCAACCTCATCAGGGCCGACCTCGGGAAGACGAACGACAGAGTCAAGTCACTCGACATCAAGACGTCGAGTTTGACTACTGATATGTCGGACGTGCAGACCGAGGTTCGGGACTTAAAGGCCGCTAATGTGATGCTCGCGCGCCAGCTCGATGATTTTGAGGGACGGGCACGGCGCCAGAACGTCCGCATTACAGGTGTGCCGGAGGGTGCGGAGGAGGACGCCGCGGATTTGTTTGTGGAGGACCTGGTGGTGAAACACTTGGCACCCGGAGGCCTGAGTAAATTCTTTTCTGTTGAGAGAGCCCATAGACTACCTGGTGGCCAACCGAAGTCGGGTGCGTCCCCGCGCCCCATCATTGCTAGACTGTTTAACTACAGGGACAGGGACGCAATCCTACAAGCGTCGAGAAGTGGCGGTCCGCTGCGGATACAGAATGCTGAAGTGAATTTCTTCCCCGACTTCACTCAGGCAGTACAGAAACGCCGGCAAAGTTTTATGGGTGTGAAACGAAGACTGAGAGAGATGGGGTTGAGGTACTCCATGCTCTACCCAGCGAAACTGCGAATAGAACATGTTGATCGGACGCTGTTCTTTGATATCCCAGATGCTGCCGGGGACTGGCTGGACACTTTGCCTCAGCGACGGACTACTCCGGAGGACCAGTTGGAAGGAGCGTCGGGCGGCCCAGGTTCCCGGGAATAAACTTTCACATGTTGGTCTTCCTTCTGCGAGGGGCTCTGCGGATGGCATCGTTCATGGACTCTAGTCTCTTTTTTATTTTTCCTGTTTTTTCAACTTTGGAGGGTAACGGGGGGTGATAGGATGTCTCCTTCTCCTCTGGGGGCTTCTTGTAGGTTAGTTTATACGGGGCGACAGGCACACTGCTAGTTGGGGGGGGCTTTTAGTCTAATGCAGGGGTGCAGGGTGGTGGGTTGTTGGGTTGTGTGTTCTTCTCTTGCTTTTCCTTTCTTACTTTTCTCATGGCGAGGCTACTACTGTCCTGATTATACCGTATCAGTGGCTGCTTTCTGGGGGGGGATGGCTGGGACGGGGCATCTTTGATGATGGGGGGTAAGACTTTGAATGTACTTAGCTGGAACGTGAATGGGTTGGGGGATCGTATTAAACGTGGTGTGGTATTACAAATGTTTAAACGTTGTGTCCCTGATGTTATTCTCCTGCAGGAAACTCATCTTGTTGGCAATACTTGTAGGGCTCTGAATAGAAAGGGGTTCAAAATGGTGGCCCATTCCGGGTTCTCCTCGGGATCTCGAGGGGTGGGGATAATGGTGCGCATGTCTCTTCCCCTGGAGGTGGAGTCCACAGTGGTTGATGATAGGGGCCGATATGTTGCCGTGGTGAGCAGATGGGAGGGACGTACCCTGGTTTTGGTTTCTGTTTATGTCCCCCCGGGGTTGCAAGCGGCTACCTTCCAGGATCTTGGGGGCGCCATTTTGGGCCTCCCGGAGGGGCTGTTAATACTGGGCGGGGACTTTAACTCTGTGGTTTCGGGCACTTTGGATCGTTTTCCGTCCAGAGATCTACGCAGTGCACAAGCATGGCTCCCAGACTTCATGAGCACCATGGGCCTCATTGATTGTTGGCAGCTTTTACATCCCGCCCAACGACAGTACACCTTCCATTCCGGGGCCCACGGTAGTCTTTCCCGTATTGATTATATTTTGGTACCCGCGGTTCAGGCGCAGACCGTCTCTGGGGCTCGTCTCATGGCCAGGGGTATATCAGATCACTCTCCAGTTTGGGTGTCCTTTGACTTTGGCATCGTGGCGGCGACCAGAGTGGCGCCGGTTAATCCCTGGTATTTCCGCAACCCCAAGACTCGAGACCTCCTTGCTAAAGCGATCGATCTGTACTTCGCGGAGAATACCGGTACGGTAACGTCGGCCCTTTCCCTCTGGGAGGCCTTTAAGACTGTCCTTAGAGGAGAAGCTTTCTCCTTGATAGCTGAGGTGTGCAGACGAAGGGATTAAGACATGGCACGGTTGGAGTCGGATATTGCTGAACTGAACTCCCAATTGGCGCTGGGACCGACACCCGACCTGTTGCATGCTCTCTCCCTGAAGCAGTCGGAATATAGAGCCACTGCCACTGACGCTGCCAAGGCGATGGGCAGGGAACAGCAAGGGAGGATTTACGATGCCGGAGACAAGGCGGGCAAACTCCTTGCCTGGTTGGACAAAAAGGAGTTGGCTTCCCGTGTGGTGCCTGAGATCCTGGGTGACGATGGTCTGGTTGTTACTGATCCCACTGCTATTGCCGCGGCGTTTGCCGACTACTTTGAGACGGTCTATGCGTCAGTCTCTGCTCTGACTGGATCGGACTCGGCCTCCTTCTTAGAGGGGATTGAGCTCCCTTGCCTGTCTGATATTGAGCGCGATGACATGGACCGGGGCATCACGGCTGACGAGGTGGCGTTGGCAATACGGTCCTTACGCTCCGGGAAAGCTCCGGGTCCCAATGGTCTCCCGGTGGAGTTGTATAAAATCAAAGCGGACACTATTGCCGCGCCCCTGAGGAATATGTTCTTGGAAGCCCGGGACGCTGGTGAACTTCCGCTGGATCAACGCCTGGCTACCATTGTGGTCATCCATAAGGAGGGGAAGCCTAGAGACCTCTGTAGGTCGTATCGCCCTATTTCTTTGCTGAATGCTGAGCCCAAAATCCTAGCTAAGTTGCTGGCTAATCGGCTCGTGGGAGTGATCGCGGACTTGGTCCACCCAGACCAGTCCGGTTTCATACCTCACCGTAACACTGCCCTTAATCTTAGAAGACTCCACGCTGTCATGGCGCGGGCGCATATGCTCTGCGAGCCTACAGTTCTGGCTTCGCTGGACGCGACTATGGCGTTTGACTCGCTTGAATGGAACTACCTCTGGGCGGTGTTGTCTAAGTTTGGGCTCGGCCCTGGCTTTATCGGTTGGGTTCGGCTTCTCTATTCCTCCCCGATGGCCAACGTAACGGTCATTGGCCGCTTGTCGCCTTCCTTTGCCTTGCGCAGGGGTACCAGACAGGGCTGCCCGTTGTCACCGCTCCTCTTCGCCCTTGCACTGGAGCGACTTGCTGCTTGGATCCGCACTCACCCTGATATTAATGGGATCAGGTGGTCACCGGGGTTTGAGGATCGTGTTTCGCTATACGCGGACGACATTCTTCTTTACCTCACCTCCCCCTGTCGGTCTCTGATTGTGGTATTTGACGTATTGGGTGCCTTTGGTGGATACTCGGGCCTGGTTATTAATTGGTCCAAGTCCTACCTCTACGTGCTCCATGGGGACACTCCACGTCTCCCTAGGGGCTGTGCGATACAGGTCTTGCAGCAGGGCTTCAGGTACCTGGGCATCTATATTTCAACGGATGCTAGGGCACGGTACGCAAACAACTTGCTCCCTCCTCTAGCACGCCTTCGGCGTGACGTGGAGGGTTGGAAAAGGCTGCCGCTGTCCTTGTTGGGCCGAGCGGCGTTGTTCAAAATGATGTCCCTGCCGAGATTTTTGTATGCGCTTCAAAACACGCAGGACCCAGTGCCTTCTAAATACTTTAGGGAGATCGAAGGCTTGCATCGCACCCACTTGTGGGACGGAAGGCCGCGCATTGCCGTAGTCAAACTGACCATTCCGTGGTATGACGGCGGTATTGCCCTGCCTGACGTGCGCCGGTACTACTGGGCTTCTCAACTGGCGGCTATCAATCACGGCTTCTACGGACCGGTGGATAATCCGGGGTATGCCATGGATCGCTGGCTCATGAACGACGGGATGTACTACAGGGGCTGTACTCTAGATCTCTGGATCGGAAATTGACTGGTCCCACCAGGACCGCGGTGCACTTGTGGAGGGCGGTTACGAAGGTACTGGGGTGGAAGGGTAGGCTCACCATGGCGACTCCCCTTTATGATTCTGACTTGCTGGGGACTTTGTGGCACTCAAAAGGATTTGATCGGTGGGACCTCATCGGTATTTCCAGAGTGGCGGATGTGATGGCCAGGGGGGAAATTAAATCGTTTGCTACTCTGCAGGCGGAGTTTCAGCTGGGGGCCACGGAGTACTTTCGATACACGCAATTGAGGCATGCCCTTACGTCCTCCCTGCCCGTAGGTGAAACGGTCCCTGAAACATCCCCGCTAGAGGACAGGGTGCTAGACGGCCATATGCCGGACAGCGCCATTTCCCTGACCTACAAAAAACTTATCAATGTTCGGACGGACCTGCTGGTGAAAGTACGAGGCCTCTGGATGAATGATGGGATTGAGATGGATGACGAGGACTGGCAGTCTGCGGCTTCCTCCCCTAAGGAGGTAGCTATTTCGGCCAGACTGCGCTTGGTTCAGCTGAAAGTGCTCCACAGGGTGTATGTCACTGGCCCCAGGTTGATTCGTATGGGGCTTTCCCAGGACGGTCTTTGTAGAAGGGGATGTGGTGAGCTGGCCACCTTTGTGCATACCATTTGGGAGTGCCCTGCCATTGCCTCCTATTGGGAGCGAGTGCATGTGGTCATGCGTGTTGTGACGGGAGTGGATTTGCCTGCGGAGGCTTGACGTTGCTTGCTGAATGTGTGGGGCCCGACTGACTACAATAACGCTCAAACCCGCTGGGTCACCCTTGGGAATATGGTGGCAAAGAGGGACATTGCCCAGCGATGGGGTGCTCCGACCCCCCCCACTGTGAGTCTTTGGAAAACCAACATGGACTGGTGCATGCTCCGGGAGAAGACAGTCTACTTAGCCCGGGGTAGGCCCAGGATGTGGGGGCTGGTCTGGGGGACCTGGAATTCGTACAGAGGTGATATTTGTGAGCCCCCGGAGGCAGTCCAACCAGAAATTTGTCTCTCACCATAGCTAATCCCCCCACCCAGGCTTTCACGTGATGTAATCCTGTATCTTGCTCCCCGTACATGTAATTGCTTATATGACATGGTTATTTCATGATGCGGAAGTTCCCGCCTCTCCCCCTGGACATGTGCCTTACCGTTTTTCTATGCTTTCTGCCTTGCCATCTTTCTCCCCTTCTCCCCCCTTCTTTTTCCCCCTTTTCCTTCTTTATCCTTGACCCTTTTCGGATTCCACCTTGTTCATTGAGTTCACTTTTATAATGTATAAAATTAAACCTGACTGCTCCTCTTATTGTTTTGTGCACACTTCTATGTTGCTTGAAAATGCTGCCTAGCCTCCGGGATGTACGGCTGAATAGCGGTGTACTTTGTAATACAAATAAAGGTTTTCCCAAAAAACAAAAAACAAAAAAAATTAAGTTAAAGTACACCGTATATGAGCGATGCACTGAGCATGGCTTCTTGTGATACTGAAACGCATCAGGCACCCAAGCAGAACTGCATCAATACCTGTCACATAAATGAGGGACTATATTAGTTGCAATTTCATTCTTTTTTTTTTATTTTTTTTTTTTTACAAAATACCTATATATAAATATATATATATATATATATATATATATATATATATACGCTCACAATGAGCAACATATAAATATGCAAAATACCGATAGAAAAGATAGAAATGTTTCAAAAGAAATAGCATTACTCTGTAAATCCTAAATATAATGAACCATGTGATGTAAAACACATGAATATAGGGAAATTATACTAAATACTGTCCAGGAGTCTCCAGGTTGAAAAGTGTGCTGCCTAATTTGAGGTATTTTCAACAAGAGCCCTCTTCATCATAGCCAATGATCTGATACAGATCAAGAACCATTATCTCTGTTATTTTTTGTTATGATACATACATTTTATGCCTCAGGCTGTTCAGTAACTTAATAGAGGCCAAGTTCTTTTCTTTAGACGAGGCTTGTCCTAAAGAAAGGAGTGTGGCCTCTATTAAGTTCAAGCGTGGCATGGGGCACTTAGAAACAATATTTGCAATTCAGTAGGTCTCGCATTTGTGAAAATGTAAGCTATTCACATATACAGTGCCAATAGTTCAAAGTCTTGGAAATGCGAGACCTATTGCATTGTAAATGCTTGTTTTATTTAGCAACCCATAAAAAAAACAAATTTGAACTCGCATCATTTTGCTAGGTGGCTGCATCACAGTGATCTTTTTCCTCTTTAGCCATATTGCACAGCATCTGGGATGCCATACAGCGTAACCAGAGCATGAGTTGGGGGTACATGCGGGTGGACGGTGTCCACCCACTATTTTCACAGGGTGAACGTCGTCTACCCGCCAAGAATTTGGGCCACACTGAATAATGTGCTGAACTCGTCCCGGTGTAATTTCCAAATTTTCAGCAGCGTCTGCATGTTGTCTGCATTCCATTTGCAACAAGCAACAACGTGCAGGCGCGGACGGGGCTTTCTTGTTTCAGACTCCTGTTGGGCCCAAAACAAAGGCCGAATTTGAGGGGTCATCAGGCCTCCTTTTGTTGGAGTGTCTTGACTGGGAGCAGTCAGGAGCCTCACCCCTCATGTAAATGAAGCGAAGAGGAATCAAAGGCTCACACCTTGTTAGCACTTAAAACAGACTTAAGAAAGGCAGTTTTTCACTTTGTTCAGTCCCTGTTTAGGAGCTATTCATGCACTGTAAAAATTTTAGATGTCTTGGTCTTTCCAAGTATTTACACAAAGCAAATTGCATTTATCTAGAGCTTACTTGCCCTGAGGAGGCGTAATTTAAGCATCATTATTTTTTTCTTGCATAGCCCTACTCATCCCAATGCAGGGTGTCAGAGCACTTTACATCAACACATGCATATTAAATGTACAATAAGTTATAAAGGCTCCTAAATTACTGTACAAGATGTGTTACATAAAACTGGGGGATTGCAAGGTGTAGAACTCACATATCATCTTCCATAGCTATCTGTGCTATTATCCTCGCAATGCGTTCAAACGTACATATGAAAGACCTGCTAAACATATATGTGTGGACTTAAGATCGGATGTCACTTCTTGTGATGCCACTTCCTGTAAAGTTATGGCTTGTGATGGCACTTTCTATGATGTCAATTCCTGTGATGCCAAGTGTGATGTCATGTGCATGATGTTGCGCGTGCCGTGATGTCACTTACATTCTGCCTAACGAGGTTAGCCCCCCCAATACTTTTTAGGTCAAGCCTAGCATGGTGCGCTTGCGGTGCTCTAGGATAAGGCCTCTTGGAATCACTCCAGACTTGTCAGAAAACTCGTGCATGTAGCTTTGTGTGGCTTTAGATTTTCCACACATTGTATTGGCCTTTGCGTGCGGTTTTAAAAAATGAAAGCACGCAATTGGCCAAAGGCGGGTGCATGCCCCATCTTTTTCAGTGAATGTTTACTCCCACGGCCTACAGCTTCCAGGAGCGAGCAGCGGCGCGCAGGGTGCCAACTGCATTCCTGTGTGGATCATTAAACACTGCGCGGTTACGCGCAGCTGGAACTTACCACTTGTTTTATTTATGAGCAAGTACCCTATCTGCATTCCCGCCCTCCTCCGACTCTCTGTTGTGTTTCTATTACTTTTATTTGCTACAGTCTGCCTGGCAACTCACTCCCGTTCCTTCTCCTGTCTCGAAGGTCCTCCCTTGCAGTGCCTGATCTGGTGCGCCTGCCATGTGATCTTGAGCTTTTCCTCTTGCCTTCCTGTTCTGAGTTTTCTCCTCCATAATCGCACGCCATTATTACTCCTCTAACTCTACGGCGCACAAGACAATGCTGTGTTCCTTTCTCTGGGTTTAGCGCATGGTGTAAGTGCTTTCTTTAAATCTAAGCAATTAAAGAGAGCTTCCGTGCTCGCATTACATTGCTGTGCACACCATTGTCCTTAGCCCAGGGACAGATCCATTATGAGAGCATGTATGCTCCCCCCCTCCTCCACTTCTGTCAGAAGGTTTATAATTTGACGCCTTCAGCGTGTATCTGCTATGGCATTTGAAAGCTTTATTTCAGCATCGCCTTATCGTTGATTTTACTGCTCTGAAGAATTGTAGATGTTGGACGTGTGCTGCAGAAATCCAGACCCTGTGGACAGACATTATCCTTTAAGGCAACCTTCACCCCCACAGTTACTCGTCTTAAATCAATACACACAACTTGAAGAGCTCATCCAGTTTCCTCCCAGTGCAGAGTAAATCCAGAGCTCGTTTTCAAAAAGGCAGTAATTGTTTGGGGATAATCTGGGGCTTGGTGCTGATGTGAGGTCAGACTGCAATGCTTTTGTAAGAACTAAAACCCTATGGCACGGTCTACATAACATCATTTTTTTCCACCGATGCCATGCAGTTGCCAGTGCTTAATTTAAAAAAAAAATAAAGATAAGTGCCAGAGCCCTCGTCAGGAGAACATTGCAGCATGCACCATTTATTGCCCAGCCAGCTCCGCCAATTGTTGTTGTTAACTACAGCTTATATAGTGCCAAATCACCGTCAGGTCTCTAGGCGCTTATGACAGAAGAGGACGATATTTAGCAGAGTGGGTAAAAGGAGAAAGATGCGTAGGGCCGTGGCACTATGCGGTGCTTAAGGCTTCCCTAAACAGGAGTGTTTTTAGAGACTTCCTGAAATGCAACAGATCTGATTCCTTACGAAGAGACTCTGGAAGTTTATTCCAGATCTGTGGAACCATCACTGAAAAGGATCTGCCACCCTTCGTTGCTAGTTTATAGCGGGGACAGGACAGCAGTTGAGTGTTCGAGGACCTTCATGAACGTGTGGGGTTATAAACCCCAAGGCGTTCTTTAATGTAGGCAGGTGCTTGGCCATAGACTGCCTTATGGGTGATGCATAAACTTTTGAACTCCACCCGTTGTTTTATGGGGAGCCAATGTAGCTTACACAGTAATGGAGATGCATGAGTCCGTCTAGGTAGCCTAAAGATCAGCCTAGCTGCGTCGTTCAGGACTACCTGCAGCCTGTTAATCAATGTTTTGGGCAGACCCAGATACAGGGCATTCCCATAATCTAATCTTGAAATTATTGTGGCAGAAACAATTGTACGAAGCGTGGAAGAGGAAAGAAGAGGGACTAGCTTACGTAGCTGTCTAATTAGATTTGTGCAGGTCTCAACAACGGAGGAAATCTGGCTGGCTTATGCCTAGACTTTTTACATTAGAGCATGGTTTCGGGGTGGGGCCAAGATCTTGAGGCCAAAACAAGTCACCCCGGGGGGAGGCTTCCGTTGAAACCACCAAGACCTCCGTTTTGTCTGGATTGATCTTCAGCGAATACGCTGTCATCCAGCTCACCGTATGTCTAAGAATTTTTTGGGGCATGGGTCTGTGCAGATGCCGTGTTGTCAATACTAAGTAGCAATTGAGTATCGTCGGCATAGTTAAAAGTTTTACAGCCCATGCTTACAAAGGAGTCGATTAAGGGCTGCAGATAAAGGTTGAAAAGGAGTGGGGACAAAGCAGATCCCTGAGGGACTCCACACTTCAGGGTAACCAAATCTGATATACAGTCCCCCAATTGAATCCTTTGAGTTCTCCCGGAAAGAAAGGATTTTAGCCATTTATAGGCTATGTCTTGTATCCCGAAAGCGGCCAGTCTGTCCAAGAGCAGGGTGTGGCTTACAGTATCGAATGCCGCTGACAGGTCTAATAGTATCAGGGCACTCGGCTTCTTACTGTCAGCCATACCTCTGAGCTCATCCAGCACTGAAAGCATCACCAATTCAGTGCTGTGGTGTGCTCGAAACCCTGCTTGACGCTCCTGGAGTAGATGGTATGACTCCAAGAATGATGAGAGAGATATCAAGACGTGTTGTTCCAGAATCTTGGACAGAAAAGGTAGCTGGGATATAGGCCTATAATTTTTTGGGTTGGTGGGATCAGCCCCCAGTTTTTAGGTCTCGCCTCTCAATGCGCATGCGCATTGAGCGGAGCGAGACTATAGGGGTTTAAACAGACTTTAACTCACTGGCGATTTGATGCTGTGCCCGTGCGCTTTTAGGTCAATGCGCAAGCACATTGACCTAAAATGCGCATGCACAGCATCAAATCGTCAGCCATCTGTTGCCCAGCTTGGAGCCGCTCCACCCCCTGCGGCATCAAAGGCTTTCACGGCCGGCCGGCCGTGCTTACAGTTTCACGGCTGGCCGGCCGTGTCTCCTTTTCTTTTAACTTGTTTCTTGGTTTTTTTCTGCCCCTATTGTGCCGTCCGTCCGCCCTCCGTCACTGGTAATTTCCCCATCTCCTGCCCACAACGAATGGATAACCAAAATGTATAAAACCGCCTCATGAGAAATTCGTAAGGTCCTAGACGGACTGAAAATTTGCTGCAGACTTGGTAAAACCCAGGAGTTTTGATGAAAGAATGACATCGGAGTGAATGTATCTATTATACGGCCTCTGCTCTCTCCCCCTCTTTTCCCCTCCCAGCCCCTACCTATGTCATCCTGTCACCCCTTCCCATGCGTCTGCTGCCTCCATTCCCCTCACTTCATTTTGAATCCTGGACACGGCAGACATACAGAGATGAGGTTACGTTCCAGTTACTCAGTCTGTTTCTGCTTATTCAGTTTCTTGCCTTCCGTTCTGTCATTGCGCACTCTGCCCACACTTTTCGAGATTCTTCCCGGTACCTTGCGTTCTTAATGTTCGGTGTGTGATCTAAATACAAACCCAAAGTTGGCTTAGGTGACACGCATTGGGCCATTTGGTGAATATTTTATTTCACAGAACTCCCTCAATGAGCTGCTTCCGACATCCATCATTCAACATCCACCCATGCATCGTTTCACCCAAGCATTCACCCACCCATTCACACTTTCATCCATCTACGTGTGATGCCGGAACATAGACCATGGAGGAACTATTCCCCCCCCCAGCCCCTGTGCTTGGTATCTGCTTCAGCGTCAAACGTTCAAAACAATACCTTTATTACATGTATTTGCTCTTTTCATAGCTGCAGGACTTGGTTCGGATGCGGTTTTATTAACTGAATGTTTTTCTCGACTCATGTCACTCTCCCACTGTGGATAAAGTGCAGAGAGTCGGCACGGGAACCTGCACAACTCATTAACGGAAGGGTTTCACTTTGGTGTGACATTCCCATAGTTCAGCAAACTTAACGTGACATCTAGAGAGGTGCAGCGTCGCCAGCTCTGCAAAGCGCCTCTTATTATAAATGGTATCTGACATTATCCAGTTTCTATAAATCCACCCATTCACACTTTCATCCATCTCCGTGTGCTGCCACTCCTACCCATCCACCCTCGCATGCAGGCACGCCCATCCAACCATATATTCATCCAAGTATACACCTATCAACTATAAACGTATCCATGCATCCATTCACCCACCCATTCACACTTGCAACCATCCATGTGTGCAGCTACCCCTACCCACCAACCCACTGCTGCATGCAGGCACGCCTATCCAACCATAAACTTATCCATGCTTCCACGGCATTAATACTATGTGCATGTCCTCATACAACTGTCGTTTGTCACCATATGTATGAATGTGTGTGTGTGTGCATACTATTGCCTTTGACTAAAATAAGCTGGTCCTATTGGCTTTTCAATGTTTGTTTTATATAACACATTTGCCTTAAAGCTCTCAGAAGAGCATAGATTCAGTTTAGAATGAGATACAGCCTCGTCATTCATATTCTTTGCCTTCACGAATTTAATAAAACCTTCATGAACAATAAAAAAACGAAGTCAGCAATATTCACTCGTTTAAAGTTCCTTAAGGGTTCACCCTGAACCAAGGAGTAGAAACAGCACAACTCACTTCGCTGTGCACTCCGTGCTGCAAAGCCCACGGCTCCCCTCCCCTCCGACAAACTTTAAGAAATCCAGGAATGCTGCTGATTTCATCTCAGTCGTTAAGAGCAGCCCGCAGCGTCTCAGAACCAGCTTGCTTTTTTTTAGTCATGCCATAAGTATGCGCTATATCCACATCCACCACCACATCCACCACCACTTCCACCACCACTTCCACCACATCCACATCCACCACCACCACATCCCCCAACACCACCACATCCACCACCACCACATCCTCCATCACCTCCAAATCCACCTCCACATCCACCACCACATCCACCACCACATCCACCGCCACATCCACCACACCCACCACCACCACACCCACCACCACTACATCCACCACCCCATCCACCACCACTACCACCCCATCCACCACCACCACTGCATCCACCACCACCACATCCACCGCATCCACCACCACCACATCCACCATCACCACCACATCCACCAACACCACCACATCCACCATCACCTCCACATGCACATCCACATCCACCATCACCTCCACATCCACCATGACATCCACCACCACATCCACCACCACCGCATCCACCACCACATCCACCACCACCACCACATCCACCACCACCACCACATCCACCACCACCACCACATCCACCACCACCACCACCACATCCACCACCACAACACCCACCACCACCACATCCACCACCAACACATCCACCACCACTTCCACATCCACCACCACCACCGCATCCACCACCACCACATCCACCACCTAATCCACCACCGCATCCACCACCACCACATCCTCCACCATCACTTCCACCACCACATCCACCACATCCACCACCACCACATCCACCACCACCACATCCACCACCTAATCCACCACCGCATCCACCACATCCACCACCATCACTTCCACCACCACATCCAACACATCCACTACCACTACATCCACCACCACCACATCCACCACCTCCACCACATCCACCACCACATACACCACCTCCACAACCACCACATCCACCACCACCACCACATCCACCCCCACCACCACATCCACCCCCACATCCACCACCATCACCACATACACCACATCCACCACCACCACATCCACCACCACCATATCCCCCAGATCCACCACCACCACATCTATATGTGTGTGTGTGTGTGTGTAGGTGCAAATGCAATGTTCTTGGATTTTCGTCACAATAAAATACACTGAACATAATCTTCACAAAAGTTATTTACAAACGTTTAAGCTATTACCATTATAAATTACAATAACTTTTATTTAAGTATTAATTATTTACAAACTTAAAAGCCATTGTTATTTGTAATATCAATACATCTAAGTCACGTAAATACAACACACATTGCATTACAAATGCTATAGGTGTCACATTTGTGAAAGTTAAAACTATTGACATTGTAACTGACAAAGCTATTAATTTTGCTATTTTCAAAACCAACACATAAATAAAAAAAGTGTCATTTACAATACCAATCGCTCAAACTTTCCTAATGCGAGACCTGTTGCATTTCCAATGCTTGTTTTATTAGGGGCCTAACTCGAGCTTCTTTAAAACTGGAAGGAAGTTGGCCAATATCTAATGAATTGTTCAGTAGGGAGACAAAATGACTCTAAAGTCTAAATAAAAGTGCCCCCTGGTTTTCTAAGGAACTTAGGGAAGCCAAAGCCAAGTGTAAAAACACTGAACGTCACTGGAGGAAAAATTATAATCCAGAGGATAAGCTGCATTATAAGAGGGAACTAAAAATCTACCATAAACTAGTCAGAGCAGCCAAAGGCGCTCATTTCAATGGACGCATTGAATCGGCCAAAAATCCTACCAAAGAACTCTTTTTGATCTACAAGGAGCTCACTACTCCAACTAGGCTTGAGGCTCAGGATATCTACACTAATGAAATATGTGAAGATATCTCTGATTTTTTCCTTAAAAAAGTGGATTCTATACATGCCACCTTCACAGGCGGCACGCCGACCAGTGACTCAGTTGTGAGAAGTGTTGGTACTACAAAGGCCTCTCTGACTCATTTTACTGTTCCTGAGAGGACAGACTTGCTCAGTATCATTAATGGCATTCAGTCTGGCTCCCCCCTTGATGTGATTACCACCAATCGCTGTAAGGTAGTCATTGACTGTATGATTGAGCATTTGGAACACTTGATTACCCTATCCTTTCAGGAATGCCATGTGCCTGATGCATGGAAAATGGCACAAGTAATACCTCTGAAAAAAAAAGCTAATATACACATTTCGCAGCTACAAAACCTCCGTCCTATCTCTCTCCTTCCCTTCTGCGGGAAGGTTGTGGAGAAGATAGTAAATAGCCAACTTATGAAGTTTGTGGAGGAGAACTCGCTTCTCCACTCTACGCAGTCACGGTTCAGAGCAGGCCACTCTACTGAGTCGGCGGCTCTATTCTCCACAGAATGTCTGAGACAACTTGCAGATGAGGGGCAGACAGCAGCATTGGTATTATTAGATCTGAGTGCAGCTTTTGATACCGTGCTGCACTCAACGTTGCTTTCTCGCCTCTCAGACCTAGGAGTAGATGGGCCAGCTCTGAAATGGATAGTATCCTTCTTAGAAAACAGAAGTTTCCAGGTACACTGCCCTCCTCACAAATCATCCATCCACAAATTGAGATATGGGGTTCCACAGGGCTCAAGTTTGAGCCCCACGCTCTTTAATCTTTATATGGAGCCGCTAGCCCATATTGTGGAAACTTTTGGTGTGGATATCGTCACATATGCTGACGATACCCAATTGATAATTAAACTCACCCACAATCAGCCAGAGGATGCCATCAATTTTTCCAACTGCATGCGCTCTGTGGCAGGGTGGATGCATAACAATTGCCTACGCCTCAATGGCGAGAAAACAGAAGTGTTGATAGTTGGCAAATCCCCCTCTGCCTGGTCGCAGGCTTGGTGGCCATCAGAACTGGGCGCGTTTCCCCACCCTGCTAACTCGGTTAAAAACTTAGGAATATGGCTAGATGCGGAGCTTTCCTTTAAGCAACAAATCAGTAAAATCACGGGTAAATGTTTCGGTATTTTAAAAACTCTCCGTAAAGTGTTAGATCTTCTCCCCATCAGCGCCAGGAAGACACTCATCCATGCCATGGTCACTCCGCACTTGGATTACGGCAATGCTCTTCTTTTAGGACTAAGCCGAAAATGTCTACATCAATTACAGTGTGTCCAAAATGCCGCGGCCCGCATGGTACTGAATCTCCCTCGCAGGGCCTCCGGTAAAACAGCACTACGAAAACTTCATTGGCTCCCTATTGAGGAACGCGCTAAGTTTAAAGCTCTCTGCTATGCCCATCGCATTGCCCAGGAAAAAGGGCTGAGTTATCTACGTAACCTGCTGACCATTCACCGCCCCACCAGGAACCTTAGATCCGCTGGAGCGATGTTGTTTCAGCTCCCTCGCGTACGTAAGACCAGGATGGGAGGCAGCTCCTTTCGCTTTCTTGCAAGTAAGCACTGGAACAATCTCCCGTTAGATCTACGCATGGAGCCCTCAGAAACAAGATTCAGACTCAAACTTAAAACCTACCTTTTTCCAAAGTAATAATGGTTCGTAGTCCTGGACCCTTTGGGCCCCTGACCTCGGCCTCTTCGGGATACTGTAGCATTTCTTAGCGCGGGGACACACTGTCATAAGTGTAACCAGGCGCTCTATAAGTGTTTTTATTATTATTAAAGTAGGGAGCGCCAGGCGAAAAATGCTGGGTGGACATGGGTCTGCTGGTGAGCCTGACTTAGTTTGATTCATAAGCTGTCCTAAGACTGTAGAGTCAATCAGAGGGAACTTAGAAATGGTGTAAACTGGGGGGGTGGGGTTTGAAGGTGGGAAAAGGAAGGGTGACAACTGGAGGTATTCTTGATGTCAGAGAGAATAGTTTTTACCTTATCAAGAAAGTAGTGTTGAAAGGTGTTACAATCTATCGGAGATTCTGATTTTTCTACTTTCTTGCCCAACTCTGTTAGGATCTTAAAAGTTTCTTTCTGAATATTCCCAGCGTTGTTAATTCGGGATTCATAATACTCCGCTTTTGCTGACAGAATACAATTTTTATATAGTTTAAGAAATGTTTTATAATGATCCCTATCTATGGGATCATTTGTTTTCCTCCAGCGTCTCTCTAAATGGCGGAGCTTTATTTTGTGTTCCCTCAAGGAAGGATTACACCATGGGGCACCTTTTACTGCTCTGTTTATCTTTTGATTTCTTTCGGGTGCAATTTGATCAATGGCTTGACTAAGATTTTGCATCACATTTGCATGTTCCTGATCTAGATCTCCATGCGTATCATGTAGCTGTATATTTTTAAGGTGGGTGTCCGTCAGAGTTTCTGAGTCAATTTTCCTCCATTGACGCACTTTTTTTGTTTTTGGGGGTAGTGGTTGAGACCGGTACCCATCTATTGGGATATCGCAATTTATCAGGTAGTGGTCTGACCAAATACAGGGTAGGACACCTGTTAGAGCTACATCCGGATCTGAGGTCCAGATTAGATCGAGGGTATGGCCTTTATCATGTGTGGGTACCTCTACTAATTGTTGGAGCCCAAGTGCGGTCATGGTGGTTTCCAACTGTCGAGTTGCCACATCCTAAACGTTTTGTCCCAATAGACATTAAAATCTCCTGTTATTAAGACCTTTTGATAGCGTGTACAGATATCTGAGATGATGGGGGCCAGTAAGTCATTAAACAAAGAAGTAGATTTTGGGGGACGACAGACTGTAAGAACAACAAGACAGGTGTTTCTCAAAGTAATCTTCACCCCAAGTATATCAGCTAAATCGACTGTTTCTGCCATTAGTTTGGTGACAGATGTTTTTTAAATAAAATTGCCACACCTCCTCCTCTGGCGTTATCTGCACGATTATGCCACATAGCGTCATATTCATTTGGGAGGGCGGCTATGATGTCGGGTAGGGAGCTGTCGCCCAGCCACGTTTCTGTAAGGGTTAGGACATCTATGTCTTCATTCTGAAGGAGAGTAAAAATTTCAAGGTGATGTTTTTTGTAACGATCTAGTGTTCAGGCTAGTTAGCTTCAGACTGGGATGATTCACAGGCACGCTCCTATTAGTACACAGAATGCCTGTCTCTTATAGCTTGGTCAGAATGGTTGATGTTAAGGTAAGATTGCTAGAGTCTAGCCGGTGTAGCTCACCTGGGGAATATGCCAGTCGACACTATCAGGGGGGGCAGCCCCTGTGCCCGGTTGTGCGCAGACGGGCAGGACTCTGGCATGACTACGGCGCAGGTCCGGCGCGTCCGCTGTACGCGTCTGCTGCTCGGAGGCATGACCGTCCCCTTTTAAGCACAACTAGAGCACGTCCCCGCGATAACCCACACCCAATATGGCCACCATTAAACACACGCCAAACCGGGAACTGGCTCTCAGCGTCGATACTCGGCCGAGAGCGGTCCGGTAGCGAAGGGAGGGCGGGAGAGGTCACAAAGCACCAGGTAATCAAGTAAAAGCTTATTACATCAAGCCAATATTAAAAGCTTATTAAATCAAGCAAGTTTGAAATGCGCGATATTAAAATAGCACAAAGTGAAAGAGTAGACCTCCCGGCTTCCGCCTCAGGAGGGGGAAAGAATCGTTCTGTCAGGATAAAGCGCCGGGCTCTCTAAGCCCCTTTTAAGCGCAACTAGAGCGCGCCCCCGCGATAACCCACACCCAATATAGCCGCTGTTAAACACACGCCAAACCGGGAATCAGCTCTCAGTGTCGATACTCGGCCGAGAGCGGTCCGGTGGCGAAGGGAGGGGGGAGAGGTCACAAAGCACCAGGTAATCAAGTAAAAGCTTATTACATCAAGCCAATATTAAAAGCTTATTAAATCAAGCAAGTTTGACTACCAACTTTTCTAACCATCACACTCAACCTAAATTATGCAGAATGCGCCACCTTGTGGCAGACTATCTTAAGGGCTGGTGCAGACAATTAAGTAACGTTAACGAACCACCGGCTCATTTGCACTGCTATCAACCCTAAATGGAGTTTGGTTTTACAGGCTAAAAGTTCACTAGAGGAACACTTTTGTTTCCTTTTCGGCATAAAATTAAACCCTACTGGCCAAAGAGCCAGCCAGAGGTTGCCATCACCCATATTCTACCAGCAGCTTTTCCCACGAAGGATATGACCAAGCCTCTGGAGCAAATGTTGCTCTAGAAACCTACCCTGTAAAAACAAAAAACAAATCTGCTTGGAGTGGAGCAGCCACATAGGTTTGTGGGTGTAAAGCTAGGCCCGATAACTGAAACCTTGTCTGTAGGTCATCTTAAAAAAGTGTGTGTAGTGAAGGTATAAGGATCAGGAATCAGACCAAGTAGTAAGGTTTAGGTGTTTATTCCAAGTAGAAGGAAGAAGTAGAAGTCAAGACCCCACCAGGAGCAGTATGTTACTTGCTCAGCCCAGCTCTCAACTGACTCCTGAGTCCAGTACCCAAACATTCCATGACATCTCATGAATGATAACATTCCAAAGGATAGATAGACTGGGTTTGTAGAAATGCATGACACTGGGTTAGTAGAAATGCAAGACACTACACATCTTCCCCTTTATAAAGGCATCAAAAATGCAAAGTATAACCATAACAACAGAAACATAGAATGGACGATGAAGAAAGAACATGAAGAAAAACCACGAAGAAGGAACACCAAGAATAAGATGAGAAGACAACAGTAAGTACATATAATAGAATGCAATGAATAGGAAGGGCAATAACCGAGAACAGACAAGAATAAGAAGGAAGAGGACGGTACTTACAAGAGGTGAATAATTACAAAATGAGAAAAAGATGTGACATACAATGCAAAAAAACATAGCAAAGAAGAGAAGTAAAACAAGGATGAAGGAAAGGAACGAAGACACGACATCTTCTCTTTTAAGGACAAAAGAGAATTAGACAACACGTTCAAGGTTACAGGAAAACACACCAATTGGCCAGACTGGTATGAAGACGTGAACCGACGAACGGAAGGCAAAGAAGAGAAACATTTTTTAAAAATGCAAGAAAATTAGACAATTTCACGCAGTACTTGACAGTTGCACTTCCACATGGCAGGCAGAAATTGATGGTCATCTCTCACCCAACCATAGGTTTATCACCATAAAATGGTGGATCACACCATGTAGAGAGAGAAAAAAAACACTGGTCATCAGGGCAGAAGCTCTCCAGAGCAAAGCCGCACAGTAGAAGCAGGGCATCCCAATGTGGGGAAAAAAAGCAGAAGGAAACGTAGCACTTGCTCCGGGAAGCAGGACAGAGTGGACAATAAAGTATGAAAGAATGAATTTCATAATCGAAACAATATAAGGATGAGAGAAAGAATTTGATAGAAAATAGGAGGAAATAGAAGATGGAGATAGAACATCTCCCACCTGAACAATAATGAAAGAGAAGAAGAAAATACAGAATTAAAAGATCTAAGTGAGAACAAAATACAAATAAAAGGCAAAACGTTGAGGGTTACATCAAAACACAACTGTTGGCCAGACAGGTATGGAGATGAACACCAAAAAACATCATTGAAATAAGAAGAAAACAACCATGAAATAAAGAAAAGAAGTATTCCTGAAAGAAGGAGCCAGAAGGAAAATTCTAGCTAAAATAGCGGAAAGAAAAACGATAACATGACACCTAAAAGGAATAAGAACAAGAATGAAATATAAGGTAAAACCTTAATTGCCAGAAAATGAATGAATTAAATCTTTGCGCACAGGGAAAAACTGGCATAACAATTGTTGAAGTATTACAGAGCTCATGAAGAAGAAGAATGAAGGTTTAGTGCACAAAATCATCAAAGATGAAAACTGACGTCAGGAATTATCATATGAAACAAGAAATGTACATATATTCAGAAGAAACGGAGATAAATGGAAAATTACATTAAATAACTTGGAAGGCAAAACTGCGAAATGCATCATAAAATGAATTAGATCCAAGCATAAAACATGTATGAATAGTCAAGTCAAGTCAAAAAAGCTTTATTTCTGCAGTTTTCAGCCATAAAAGCAGAGTACAAACATAATATAAAATCTAAAATTTTGAACTGTTGATCCAATGGATTATATAAAGCTTTACATGAGACCAGATTAAAAGTATGAGTAAAATCGAGATACAAATATAATATATTACAAAGTATTAAAATTAGAATTAAAAAATAGGGAGGGTGGCGAGCACCAGATGACAAGATTATTTACTAATAAGAGATACTTATCATTCCGAAGGGTTCACCTAGCTTGGGAGACTTTCTATAGCCTTAATCCTAGCTCTGCGAGTGCACCACATTGAAAACAAAAACCTTGAGGTGGCAAACGCTATCAATGGAGTGGAGCCATATTTCAATATCCTGTAAACTACTAGGTAGTTCCTGAAACCCAAATTATTACATAATTGCCGAATCCACCTTACTCTGGCTTTTTTTATAAAGGGGGCAGAATAACACAATATGGAGGTCCGACTCTTCCTTTTCAGTACAACCTGGGCAACCCTGAGGAGTAGTATATGTACCTCTCCATTTATTTGTTAGAGCCCTTAATGGAAGTGTTCCATGCCTGAATTGTATGTAAAGTTTCTTTGCCATAGGGGGCTGGATGTTGTCCAGAATCTGTTCAAATTTATAAGTGTGTTTGACCTCCAGAAAACTATTAGTTAAGGCACCCAGTCGACTGTTCTCTATTAGACACCCCAAATTGTGTTCCTTTAATGCCAGGGAGAGTGATTTCTTGGAAATGAGAGGACATGAATCCTCCGGAGAGTTCCAAAGATTATGTCTCCCGATTTTAATACAAAGATGTCTAATGTGCTGGAGCCATGGTAATTTCCCCGCACCCAAGATAGACAGGACGTTCTTTAGTTCCTCCCTGTAGGTAGCCAGTTCGGGGGTGCTCCAGAGTATTCGCCAAAAGAGGAGAGGGCGATTGGCTATTATATATTATATCCTTTTTGGGATCCACTCCTAGATCTAACCTCAGGGGGATAAGTGGTGTGCCCTTCGGGAGCCCCAAAAGACATCTAAAGAAATTGTTCTCAGTCAGAACCAGTGAATTCTCAATGCTGTGGCCCCACAGTTCGACCCCATAAAGGGCTCCCCCCTGGCTTGGGTCTTATAAATTTCCACCGGGGGGGCCACTATTTTCAAACTGCACTTGTTATGGACCTTAAGAATACCACTGGAGGATTGTATCAATTTAAGGTTTGCTTTTGTTATTTGCGGCCCCCAATCCATTTGATCATTGATACTGACCCCAGGTATTCAAAAGTAGGCGTTCTCTCCAAATCTATCCCATTCATTTGCGGATGAGGACAATTGAGAGTCTTTTCATGAAAGACCATATATTTGGGCTTAGCGAGATTAATCTCAAGATTTCTATTTTTGCAAAATGTACAAAACTCTATCAAGGTCTTTTGCAATCCCATAGGGGACTTGGATAATAAAAGCATGTCATCCGCAAACATAAGTGCAGGGATCTTGCGGTTCTCCAGCCGGGGGGAGCCAAATCTTTTGTGGCCAGTAAATCAGCAATCAAGTCCTTAAGGAAGATAGAAAAGAGTGCTGGGGCCAGGACACAACCTTGCCTGACCCCCTTCTCCACCGGGAAGGGGGCTGTTAATTCCCCTCTTTTACCAAAGCGTACCCTTGCAAATGTTTCTTTGTGCAGGCGTTCTATCTGGTCGCATAGATAAGATAGCACACCCATGGCTCTCATTATGGCCCAGAGCTTTCACCCCGGACCATATCAAACACTATGAATAGTGTACATGGCACCTTGAGCACTAAAACTAGTATAAATAGTGTCAAAGACATATTAATAAATAGGGTGTATCAAGTGTAATGGGTGTACACAACCCACATTGAAAATAAATAGGTGTAAGAAGACCAGCTCCAACACCTTAAATACCCTAAAGAGAAAAAGAATCAGGACCAGAAAAGTATACAGCAGGAAAAAGTAGTAAAAAAAGATGTCAAAGAGGAAATATGATATATGAAATGCTCAATAGAATAACCAAGAATCAAAATGTGCATCATTGAGAAGAAAGACAGAAGAATTTCAAGAAGGGAGTTCCCTGAACATAGAAGAATAGTTAAACACTAAGTTTCAAGTTGCAATGCCTCCATTTTGCGATTTTAAAATAACAGCGTTTTGGCTGTACTGTGCATTCTGGATTTGACATCAATCTCTTCAGCTTCTAGTTATGATACATGACACTTGGAACAGCAGCACACTTTCTCCAGCGTGGTTTTGGATATTAATCTACAATCTGCAGGATACATCAACTTCATTTATTGGACGCTGTGCAGATAAGTGAGGAAAGTGTCAGAGTGAAACATTTGCTTCTTTTCATTGCTGTTTCTGCCTGCATTACTTAATTCCATTATTGGTTGTTTTCATTTTTATTATATGCTCTTTCGGATTTGATGGTTTCTTTTATTTTACACAGTTAATATTATAAAGAGCACATTTCATACTCTTGTAGTGTGTATCTCGTGTTTAACTATTCTTCTATGTTTTGGGAACTTGATAGTAAGGTTTAGGTCTTTATTCCAAGTAGAAGGAAGAAGTATAAGTCAAGACCCCACCAGGAGCAGTATGTTACTTGCTCAGCCCGACTCTCAACTGACTCCTAGAGTCCAGTACCCCAACATTCCATAACATCTCAGGAATGATAACATTCCACAGGATAGACTGGATTAGTAGAAATGCGAGGCATTACAGTGTGCCTCACAAGAAGCATGTAGCTCAGGTAGCCATATGTAACTCCAGACTTGTGGGGTATCAATGGTCTCCTGCCATTTTGAGAGCATTACAGGACTGCAATGTTGTGAGCTTGTATTGTCTTTCACCGGCTCTCTGTTACCACTGGTTTTGTGGTAGCTGGAGGAGCTTTTCCTACTCACAATAATGCAGGGGTTGATTATAAAACAGTAAGAAAAGTCATGAAGCTAGTGCAGTTCCAAAGATAAGGCAGAGGTTATTGATGTTAGGGACTAGTCTTAACTGAGACCACCATGTTGCTATCACATTGCAGGGGCATAACTTGCAACACCTGCTTTTGATTATTTTCGAGTGCCCATACAAGCTCTTTACATGCTCCAGGCTTTCTCCAGTAGCTGGTTAACGATCATCGGGCCATTTTCATTTAATTATTTTAGGTTTTGTGCTGCATGGCTGAACACTTATGAGGTCCCAAAGGCGAGACCTATCAGCTATGCCAATGCTTGTTTTAGGACTTGTGCCCTGAGCGTAACTTAAAGCCATTGGCAAAGCCAATAGGTCTCAAATGCGAGACATAATGAATTGCCAATGCTTGTTTAACTGCGAGATCACGTTGCCCTGGAGCTGGAAGAGTCAATTCAAAGTCACAAAACGTATTCAATGATGCTGTTACGATTGCAAAGCCTCAAGGCCCTGAAATTCACCAACAATTAACATAAATTAGTGGAACTGGTCTCACAGCAGCAACGCACAGCGGTAACCAACGGTCCAAAACTGTGACTTGACAGACGCACAGAAGGAGATGCGAAGTTTTCTAAGCCGTTGAACCTGAGGGCAATAGGACCCAGGAGTTTCGGGACCCGGCGACCAAACAAGAACCACGTTCCACTATGAGCTCCGCCTCAGAGAAAACATTTACCCACGTCACCGTCCATGCTTCGATTGCAGCCAACAGCCGCACTCCACATCCTGTTACGTCATGAAAATAGCGATTGGCATTGAAGAAGGACCCCGTGCCCAGAGCGGCAGGGCTGCCCTTCGCGAGCCTGCTTGTTTCTTGTTTTTAGAAGAGTCACCCTTTATGATTCTAGCGATTGCTGTGCAAATAGAGCTAGAAAGTCACGGACTTTAAAAAGAGCAATTGGAGAGGACTGAATTGTTGAAGGGGACGAGAGCCAGACAGTGTCGAGAACAAGTTAGAGGGTGGGAGTGGAAAGGATTGAATGGCCACACTTCCAAAGACTAGCTACAGAGGTAGAAGTAAACCTACAACTTGTTAGTAACAGCTAGAGGTAGCCTTGCCAACAAATTGACAAGGAGTGCCTTGCGGAGGTCGTGGCATGGCTGTAAGAACCCACGCGTTTATTGCGCCATGAAAATCTAAATCATGTAACAAACATCATGTTAAAATATTATAAAGTCCCTTAAACATTCCAAAAAGCGTATCTCATTAACATGCGTAAGCATTTCAAATTAGTACATCAGATGCTATAGTTTTTAGAGGCCTTATTATAAAATAAAGTGGGTCGGGTGCGTTTATGTCTCCGACCTGCTAGTAACTGGACATTGAAACGGGTTCCTATTGGACCCTGTAAAACTATCCCCGTCTCTGCTGATCAAAACACAGATCAAGTGCTGATAAATGAGAGTATAACAAACGTTAAGGTACGACATGTCAGCGATTTAGTTCCTGCTTATGTTTCACATGTGTTACGTAATCTTGCAGTCCCTAAGAGTTGAAGCAATATCAAGGATTTTATTTTGTAGTTTTTCAGTGTACCATATTACGTTTGTAAAGCACTTTATCTTAAGTAGCTCTTTCTATTTCACATGTTTTATGTTTCATCCCCTAGGAGTATTTCCAGGATGTTGTATTTTCTGTGTATCTTATTACATTTGTATGGCGCTTTATCTAGAACAGCTTACAGTCATTTAAAAAGCCATTAATCCAGGTCAGTTTTAGTTATATTGCAGTTACTATGTTACATATATCTGGACGCAATAACAAAGATCATAGAGACATTAAAGTACAGGTTGTTTGGCATACTATGGGAATCACAGAAATTTAGTTTAAGCCATGCCATTGATTACTGCACACACTATATATAATGTGGCTGGTAGCAGTGGTGGCCGCCGCAAAACTCAAGTGTGGGGCAGGGGATAGGGGATTGGGGACTGGACAGGGAATGAGAGAAATACTAATAAATAAATATAACTCTTACCTGTTCTGCCACCGATGCTGCGGGCTGCCTAGGTGCTCCTCTTGTCTCCTCATGGTGTCCCAGCAATCCCTGGGATCAGAGCACAGACTCCCCGCCCAATCCTGGCGCTGCTCTCAATAGCATGAGAGGGGTGCCTCGATAGACCTGAGCGGCTTCATTTGCCTCTCAGACAGTGCCTGGGAGTCTGTGCTGTTTCTCCAACCTGGCTGTGCAATACAGCTGCGTTGGGGAAGCCTAAGTGCGCATGATGGTTTGACCAGCCTAAGACAGCCTTCCAAATCGTCATGCGCACTTTCAGTGTGTACTACTCCTTCCCTGCTGTCATCATGGCCCAGACCTGGCAGGCTACAGCGGAGAAAGAAAATTAAATGATAATAAATTGGTTTTATTATAATTTTATTTTTCTATTTCCCTCAGCTGGTTCTCAGCGTGAGGGCGACGCTCCTCCGGTAGAGCAGAGGAGCCACAACTTCCTTGGAGGCAAAAGCCACATGAAAGCTTGGCTCATTTTGGGCTTAAGTGGTCCAGAAGGACCTAGAGTTGAGCCAGGCATCTGGCTCGAGCTTTCAGTGGCTGATTCGCCTCTAATGAACTATAGGCCTACACCAGTGCTGTGACTTAGAGCTGTGGTAATGAATGTGATCTTGGGCAAGGCCGGCTTTTGGTACAAGAGCACTCTGGGCGGAACAACAATTGGCCAACCGATGAACTCTATGAACCCTATAATGCCCCTCTTAATCTCCACTAAAGCCCCTTTCCCTCATGTATGATGAATACCTGTTTGGGGCTTCAGATTCAGCTGATGACTATAAGCTGTAAATTATTATTTTTGTGCTGTAAACTAGCTTCTATTTCTTTTAACATATTGGTTTGATTTAACCAATAATTGTATTACATACTTTAGCAGTGCACAGCTGCTCCTTGAAAAACTCTGAGAAAGCCAATAAAGCTAGTTTCTTGGTTTGGTGTATACCAGGCATACGTTTCCAGCTTTGCTCACACAAATAAAGGTTACAGCACTGGACAGAACTAAAACTTTCAATCAAAAACCTGCCATATTTAGAGTAGACACCACAGATAACTCTAAACATTGGCAATAACCGCTTTCACTGCGTGTCCTCTCATTATTGTAAAATTTTGAGGGTCGGCTTTGTTAAACGTGACACCTGCCTGCCAAACTTTTACAGGGTTTTACATTTTTGTAAACAAACTCCCAAAGCAAGACTTTGCTTTTGAAACATAAAAAGCTAACGACCTCACCATGGGAATTTTTTTTTTTTTACAGTCCCTCGCGGCTAGGTCAGCAAAACAAAAAAAATGTGATTACCCACTCTAAATTGGGTAAGCGGTCAAATGGCTAGCCTCCTATGAGTCGGCCATACTCTTAGGCCTCTAGAAATATATATAACACTGACTAAATCGAAGTAGGCTATGTCATCAGTATGCTTGAAATCCGCCCACCTCCAAATCAGACAGGGCGACCTTGAATGTGGCAAAGAGAGAACACCGCTGCCACTGCGGAGTATTGTTACTGCCCAACTCCAAATCAGCCCCTTAGTTTAATTTTATCTCCTAGCTTTATAAAGATAAAAATGTAAAGACAATTGTATTCTCACACCCTCTCTATGCAAAGTAAACGGCCAGAAAATGTAATTTTATGGCAAGCCCAGCCACACACTGCTTCTGTCCCTACCTTGACCACTCTCTCAGTTCTTAATAGATGACGTTCGCTGCGCGAACGGTATGCTGATGCGCTACATGCTAGAACGCCTTTGCTGTATGATTGAATGAATAATTGCACCGCTTACTTTTCAATGCTAAATGCCTGTCCCAACTGACCAGCGCTGTGAAACGATTTCATGTTCTGAGCGCGATAATAATTTTAAAAAGCACCGCGTCGATTGATTTTACTAATTGCACCGTGTGTTTACTTTTTAAATATATTTGTATATCCTCACCTATAAGGCACTTGTCGCCCCTGTAGCCCCGGTCCACCGCAAGCGCTAGGCTTGTTTGTGTGGAGGGTGCAGGGCAGTACCTTCTTCCAGCTTCCCGGCCGGGGCAGGCACTGATTGGGCGAGCAAGTGTGTAGAGGCGGAGCTGCTGACTAGCCGGTCCTCTACATAAGCCCATCATTACCTTCTGCTCTCCCTGATGACATTCGCTGCGCGAACTGTATGCTGATGCGCTACATGCTAGAACGCCTTTGCTGTGTGATTGAATGAATAATTGCACTGCTTACTTTTCAATGCTAAATGTCTGTCCCAACTGACCAGCGCTGAGAAACGATTTCATGTTCTGAGCGCGATAATAATTTTAAAAAGCACCACGTCGATAGATTTTACTAATTGCACTGTGTGTTTACTTTTTAAATATATTTGTATATCCTCACCTTTAAGGCACTTGTCGCCCCTGTAGCCCCGGTCCACCGCAAGCGCTAGGCTTGTTTGTGTGGAGGGTGCAGGGCGGTACCTTCTTCCGGCTTCCCGGCCGGGGCAGGCACTGATTGGGCGAGCGAGTGTGTAGAGGCGGAGCTGATGACTAGCCCGAACTCTACATTAACCGGATGCTCTCTATGACGCACAGCGAATACGCGCTGCGACCGCGCCATAGCCTCGCCAAAGACACGCCTAAGACCAGCCCGTCTGTGCCCGTCCGGGCCAGGTGGGGACAAGGGGCATGGAACTATACTCCACCAGCCCGACAAACCACAGTTATGAGCTCTGAACAATTAAGAGCCCTACGTCCTGCAAAACACAGTGACTGCACCGTACTAACGCCGTCAGGAAGCACTATTTGCTCTAACTGTAATTTTACCCTCACCCACTTTCAACCCTACCCTGACCCAAGATCTTGCAAACTAACGCAGTCCCAGCGGCCTAAACATGCATCTTGTGATTTCTCCTTCTATAGCGTAAACTGCAGATCTCTACTGCAGCACAAACTAGACATTTTTAACTTTCTACTAGACAATAAACCCAGTGTCCTATTCTTAACAGAAACATGGCTGCACGAAAGCGCGGGCCCGGATATAGCAACCGCTTTCCCTTTAAACTATGCCATTGCGAGGAAAGATAGAGAGGGTAAAGTAGGCGGGGGTATCGCTATCATTTTCTGTAAAGAACTCATTTGTAGTCTGGAGCCAGTCAATATCCCTGAATGTGAAGCGGCATTTTTTAAAATCACCCTAAACCCTAACTTCACATTCTCTGGCCTCCTAATATATAGGCCCCCCGGAAATGCCAACACTTGGGCGGCTAACTTGGCAAACCATATCACTCCTTTTCATCTTGACTCCAAAAATTTTATGGAGATTTAAATTTGCACCTCGACGATCCCACTAATATGGCATGCAGTAACCTACTGGATGACCTAGCAGCACTCAACGTAAAATTACTCAATTCGGGACCTACTCATAAGGCAGGACACCTGCTAGACCCCATCTTTTCCAATATTCCCGAATTAAAATGGCTAAAAACCAGTCCCATTTGCTGGTCGGACCACCATCTCATTCATTTCTGCCTAACACTACCAGCACTCCCTCAAACTAATATGGCCTGGCCTGCTACCTCCATGAGAAATTGGAAGCTACTTGATGCTGAAAAATTAAACCAAACCCTGGCCAATAAACCCCCTACCTCAGCCCTGGATATGGAAAGAATTGCCGATGAAACACATTCATGGCTGGAAAATGCAGCAGATGGATGTCTTCCTCCATCTCAGGCAAAAAGGAATGTCCACCGCCCCCCAGCCCCCTGGTTTAACGAGCTTTTAAAAATCGAAAAATCAAAGTGTAAAGCCCTTGAAAGAGAGTGGCGGAAGGACTATACACAAGAAAAAAAATTGATATATCATAAAGCCAGAAATGTATATCACTCTGCTTGCATTAAGGCCCGAGCCCTTTATGTAGCAAATACTATAAACACAGCCCCCAATAAGGCAAGAACGCTCCTTAACACGGTTAAAGACCTTGCAGGTGCACAAACGACCGCAACGACCCGCCCTCTAAACAAAAAACAATGCCAAGACCTTGCCTCTTTCTTCACTGAAAAATTGACAGGATCATCCTTGACATTAATTCAAACACCTCCGCGAACGGCTCACAAGAGGACATCCCCTCGAGGTTGGCCGAAATAAACATCTTAGAACATTGGCCTCCCATAACCGTGGATTCACTTAAGTCCTCCCTCAAGACCATTAAATCGGGTTCCCCTCGGGATCCATTACCCGTTAGTGTCTTGAAACAGATTGATATCCCATCCCTGACCATCATAGCTGACGCTTCCCTTCAACTTTCCACAGTCCCTTCACTCTGGAAACACGCTATGGTCAATCCACTTCTAAAAATACCCTCAGCCAACCCTGAAATACTAGCAAATTACCGACCCATATCTCTTCTCCCAGTCTTCTCCAAACTCTTGGAAAGACACATTCATTCTGCCCTCACTCTTTTCACCAAGGAAAATGCCCTCCTTCACCCATCACAGTCGGGTTTTAGAGCGGGATTTTCCACCGAAACCGCCCTGCTGGGAGTAACCGAAAACGTTAGGCAACTAACTCCTAGATGAGGGTCAAACATTCGCATTCATTCTATTAGACTTGAGTGCGGCTTTTGACACCATCTCACACAACAAACTCCTGGCCACACTTGGGAGGAATGGTATTCGTGGTGACGCACTAAAATGGATCGAGTCCTTCCTGACACACAGGATATTCCAGATCACATCTTCTCTCGCCTGTTCTGATACGTTCAGTGCCCCACATGGAGTACCTCAGGGCTCCATACTGAGCCCACTGTTTTTCAACCTCTATCTCAGACCCTTAGCCGACTTAGCCGATAGCGTAGGACTCACCCTCATGGCCTACGCTGATGACTCTCAGAATATCTTTTCACTGTCAGACTCTAACCCTCTAGCTCCATCCCTTCTCAATCAGGGGCTCCAAAAAATCTTCAGCTGGAAGTCCACCAACCAGCTGCAGTTAAACGGTGACAAAACCGAGATTCTCCTTTTGGGGAAAAACAAAGATCTATGGAACTCTTCCCACTGGCCCCCCGAGTTAGGAAACCTCCCCACTCCTGCAACCCAGGTAAGAAACCTAGGGGTTATCATTGACAACGCCCTATCCATGAAACAACAGGCCAAAAAGTGGCAGGCCTTTGTTTCACCATTATGAAGTGGCTGAAAAAAATCCTATGGATGCTGCCCCTTGCTACCCAAAAGACCGTAGTCAACGCTCTTATAACATCTCGTCTTGACTACGGCAACATTCTGTATCTGGGCTCAAACCAGGCAGTCATTAAACGGTTACAACTTGTTCAAAATTCAGCTGCAAGACTCTTGTGCAGAATTCCAAAAATGGCCAGGGTGTCGAAGCACCTGAATGACCTGCAATGGCTCAGGGTGGAAAACCGCATCAGGTTCAAAGCCCTGAGCTACATGTTCAGGATTAAATCCGGAACGGCACTGGAATACCTGCAATCACTAGCTACTCCCTACATACCGGGAAGGAATTTGCGCTCCCAAACAGCAGCAAACTTTGTGGTCCCCAGGTTCAGACTGGCAAGAACGGGAGGAAGATCCTTCTCTGTCCTAGGGCCTATTCTCTGGAATACACTCCCCCCTCACATCCGCAAAGAAGAAAACTATGCCAGGTTTAGGAAGAACATAAAGACTTGGCTCTTCCAGAAATAACTCTACTGATCATGCTCACCTCATACCTCTGCTCAACTATATGTCGTCGGCGCCGGGAAACCCTTTTTGGGTAGCTGCGCGCCATACAAGTGTAAACAATAAATAAAATAAAAATAAATTAATAGATGCACTGGTTGTGCGGAAATTAGCAAATAGACATAAGTGGGACAGGGATTAAGTGAGAAGCACAAATGGAGGTGAGACTGAAACAAAACAACTTATTTCTCTCTCTTGAGACAGAGAGACAGGATTCAGCTTACCCATGCCTAAGCCTGTCTTGGTCCAGGACCATAGGGATCTGTTGAGTCTATGCTGCTATCTCACCTGGGTGGCTGCATGCATGCTACTAGTCCTTTGTCCGTAACTCTTATTAATCACACAACAAAATAAAAGCATATATGCAACTGTTAGCCTGTCATGCTATCTCACCTGGGTGGCTGCATGCACACTACTAGTCCTTTTTTTCAGAAATGTACACTTGCTGATCATACAACAAAACAAGAGCATCTTTTCAAATGTTTCGTACACAGGCTAAGGATAAAATAGATGGATAAACTGTGACATGCTGTTCTCATGTCAAGTTTTGCTGATCAGCTTCTCTAGGAGACAAAATGTATCATCTGTCCATGGGGAGGCATGCCTACCTTCCTTCTATTCTACATGCAAAAGTAGTGCCAATAGACATGTAAGCATGAGCAACGTTTTATTTTTAGTCCTCACGTGTACCTCAATCCTCCCTCAAAATGGGAAATGCATTTCCTTTTGCGAGCAGTGTCAGGATGCCGAAACAGGCATTAAAAAACTGGTCACCCTAAATTTATTTATTTATTTATTTATAGTGTTTTGTATAGCGCGAACAAGACCCGTGGGTATCAGAGCGCTGAACATAAAAAGATTACAGACTTGACAATTATCACATCAATTATAACAACAAACAGTTATGAGGTAGAAGCGGTGTGGTAAAAGGGTGACTAGATAAAAGGCATTGAGAGGTGCATTGGTCTCAGCTTGTGTCATAGTCATATCTTCAAGCTCGTAGAGGTAGGGTTATATAACATTATCAATACAATTGCCTATATAGTTAGCCATTAGGAGTTGCATAGGTTTAGCTTGTCATAGTAGTCATAAACATAATAAACATAATAAAGTGAGGTAGAGGTTATATAGTTTGAGCTGTGAGATACAGTATATAAGCTCCCAGATATATGGGGTAGTAGTACAGTGTGTAGCCGAGGCTCGGACGGGAGTCTTTCATTTGTTTGATATTGAACTTCCAATTATTCATGATGAGTACCTCCTCTTTGGCGTAGATGTTCATATCAATAGTCTGTAGTTTCTCTACGTAGGGTATTTACTCATCAAGTGGCTCTTTAGTTCCCGTTTGAATGTTTCCGTATTTTGAATCTTCCTGATGTTTGGAGGGAGTGAATTCCAGATTCTGGGTGCGGCTCCGGAGAAGGCCCGATCGTAGGTCCTTTTCTTGCGGAAGAAGGCCGGTCGCAATAGCAGCTCTTTGGCACTTCTGCTTGGTCTGGTTTTTTTTTTTTTTTTTTAATTTTTGGAAAACCTTTATTAGACATCATAGGCAAACAAATACGGGCCTACAACCCACCGGCCGGCCTCGAGATCGTTTAAAGCACACAGTAAGCAATTGGGCTCTCAGCAGCGTATCGAGCAGAACACGATTCATCCAAGTTACACTGTAATTAAGTGCGCCGCCGAGAGGTAGGAGGAGTGAAGGTTTAATTTTAAATTTTTAAAAAGGTCCAGAGTAATAGGAGCCAAGAAGGATCAGAGTCCAAACAATCCGTACCAGGACCGAAATGGGCATCAATATACAGGAGCATCAGCGAGCGTTATCTATTAAGCAAGAGGCTGGTGGCGAATAAAACAGGAGAGAAAGCAACCAAACATCATATGTACCCCAGCCACTACCCACAACGTACCAATCCACCCCTTGACCCAGGGAAATAAGAAGAAGAAAGAGTAAAAGAAGAAGAAGAAAAATAAGGCCCATAGTAACTGAACGGTCGAAGAAAAAAGGGACCCCCCCACCCTACACGCATGCGAAGGCTACGGCCTACCCTCCCCTAAGCAGTGTGTCTGTCGCCCCAAGAATACCCGAAATTCAGAAGAAAGAGAAAGAAGGAAAAGAAATCACATAAGACCGGAGGAGGGCCTATTAGACGTTCAAAACAATCAGCATTGTTACCCACGGTCACCCATCCCCGGACCCCGACCCAGTACCTGACCAACATTTAACTCCCAAAATGTTCATTAATGTCCCAGTAAAGCACACAACCGGATACAGCCAAAAGAGAGAAACATCCTCATCCTTGTCCCCTTCGATCCTGCATGTCGACGGAGTCCAGATCTAGAACAGCCACCGTTGACGGAGAAAGCGAAGGTGAGGGCCACTGCAGCGCACGGCGCCAGCCACCAAAATCTCTCCACCACAGAGCCAGACGATGAACGCACATCCAACAAGGGGCAACGTACAGCCGCAACGTTTGAAGGGCAGCCGACAAAGACAGCATTCTCAACTCCAGGATGGACCGGTGGAACCCACGAGGAAGCCCCGATGCAGTCGTGAGGCAAGGCGTCCAAACACAAGTCTCCGGTGTCCGCCAGGGGCCAAGATCTTTACACATCTCTGCAACAGTACTGGGAGGCTCGACAGCAACTACATCGCTCACAGCCAGCGCCAGCAAGACCGTCTGCGCAGGGTGGCAATCACAGACAAGCACAGGGTGTGGCGAAGTGCACAGCACAGGGGGTTCGACATGGCCATCCGAGGGCTCCGCAGTAACAAAGTTATCCGATTGGCATTGCAGGTCCAGGACCATGTCACGCACAGCAACACGGAGGTCTGTCAGGGCATGCATTACATCAGCCAGGCTGGGAGATGCCGCTGAATGAGAGAGAACCGCCGTCCCACACACCCCGGGCGCAGGACCACGTTGTAACCCTCGAAGTTGGTTGCCTTCGGCCATCGCTTCAGCCCCTCGCCAGTAGCCGGTCCCCAAAGTTTGCCACTCCGGGGAACACAGTTGTAGTACGGTAGCCTTCGCTCGGCCACCCGGCGCCAGTGCAGCACAATCCACTGAGACCACGCCAAATGGCCGCCGAGCGCCCAGCTCAAAATGGCTCCCAATGCTGCTCTGGGGAACAAGAAGATGTCCGGCGCCGTCCACCGGCAGAGGGGAGGGTGAAGTCTATCGTCCACGGTGGCAGAATGGGTCCGGCGCGAAGGCGTGCAAGGCAGGGCGGCCCGCTGCAGCAGGGAAAGCAAGGCGGCGATAAATCTCCGTCAGCCGGCCCCGTCCTGATACAATGTCGGCCGTGGTTACAGCTGGGGACTGCAGCCTCCGGAGAACAAAGACCCGATCTCAGCTCTGCAACACTGTAGCAGAGACCGGAGCACCTCGCCGTCTCTACCACCAGGATCGCGCCGGGAAACACACCGCTGGGTACAGGAGCGCCTCACGAATCCGGGACGCCGAGAAACGGGCAGGATAACTTGCAGGATGATCAGCAATTCGGGAGACGAACGAGAGGGTCGGCGGAGCCGAGGGATCAGGCGGCCATCATGGTCGCGGGCTAGGCTCCTCCCCCTCTGCTTGGTCTGTTGCCTCCCGAAAGTTTAATTTTCTTGGCTAGGTATCTCGGCATGTTGTAGTGAACCGCTTTGTGAGTAATACAGGCCATTTTCATTTGAATTCTGGCCCCGTAAGGTAGCCAGTTTAGGGCTTTCAGGTGGGGCAATATATGATCGAATTTCTTCGTTCCCGTGATGAGTCTTGCCGCTGCGTTGAGGCAGGCTTTTAGTGGTGCTATGGATGTCTTGGGTAGGCCAGCTAACGTGGTACAACCATATTCAATCCTCGAGATAACTAGCGATTGGGTGGCCAGTTTTAGATCCGCCTCAGAGATAAAGGGTTTTAGTTTTCTTAAATAGTTCAAATGGAAGCGGGTGCTCTTAGCCATTGAGTTAATGTGAGCTTTCATGTCGAGGTTCTCATCTAACGTGATTCCCAGTGATTTAGCTGAGTTAACTAGGGTCGGAGTGCAGTTTAACGCAGTCACCAATTTCACCCATTCCTTTACTTCAGGTTGGCTCCTTGTTGGTGAGATTAGCAGGAATTCCGTTTTGTGGGCATTTAGTTTTAGATGATTAGTTGTTAACCATTGCAACGCTTTCTTTAGTGTGTCATTCATTCGGTCGACGTCATCACGGGAGGCGATCTTTATATATATTTGCGTGTCGTCTGCATACATGTGATAGGATATTCGTGATTTTTGAAGAATCTCCGTAAGGGGTTCTACATATAAGTTGAATAGATCTGGGGATAGAGTTGAGCCTTGTGAAAGACAAGCTGTACAAGCAGGACACTGACAAGACAGAAAAGAGGCGAGTTAGAGAGGCACAGGCCACACGCACAAGGGAACTGAAAGAGGCACATGATATTTCAGATAAGGCCGTCAATTATGTAGTGAAACAATTTCGAAAATGTATCTTTTTTTATTTTCTGAATTGGAAACATCAGGCAGAGGCTATTTGGCATATTATACAGAGTTCGGTTCAGCTTTAGTGTGCCAGAGTCAATAAAGAATTAAGTAAAGACCTTCTGACAACCAGCTGATTTCTGTTTTTCATTCTTGCAGAGTGAGAAAATAGATTAAAGGGCTTGGTTAAATCACACACAATCTTTCAAACCATGTTGGGTAATACAAAGCAGGCCCCAAGTTGCTTAGCAAACAAAGCCAGTATTCAAAAGCTCAGTGCATTTTGTTCCATTGCCTTTTCAATTAGCTCTTTTTCTCAACTAATCGAATTTTCAGACATATTTCCAGACTGCCATTGGTTAGCAAAAGAGAATGGAACATAGAATTAAAATAACTTTGGTTGTTAAAAAGTTTTTTATATGAAAATCTTACACACAACAACACTGTAAATTGTGTAACTACTTCATAGTATTTCTAAATTAACTAATGAAAAACATTAGGAAGGCATTGCTTTGAAGTACCGAGAGGAGTGCCTGGCAGAAACTGGACTGGGTCTCTGGTCTTTTGTAACGTTATCTTTTTTACAAATCCATGTGTGATGGAAAAACGCATGCCTCAACAACGCATGCCTTAACCATGCGGTCTAAACCCCAACCCCGTCTTTACCACGCGTGCCTTGACACGTGCCTTTACCACTCAATATCGTGGTAAAGACATGTTTGGCTTAGTTAAATGAGCATGTGTGGTAAAGATCATACTCTTTCCCTACACCCTAAAAACACCCTAAACCTAAAACCCCTATCTCCTCCCTACCCAAGCCGAACTGCCTACTCGACCTGGAAACTGTGCATATCCTGTCCCCTACCCTGAGCCCTACAACTCAACCCCCTTAAAACTACTCTGACCCAGGCCCCTTCGCGAGCCCTAAAACAAGCCCCCCTAAAACCTAACTCCACCTACCCCAGCCCAACTGACCCCTCAACCTTAAAACTGCCCCTTTCCTGTCCCCTGCCCTGAGCCCTAAAGCTCCCAACCCCTCCAGCCCTGAAAACGACCCCAACCCAAATAATCTACCCCCACCTCCGTCCCCTGCCCAGATCCCTAAAACTCCCAATTGCCCCTCCACCTGAAAACTGCCCTTAACTGCCCCTATCCTGTCTCCTGCCCTGAGCCCTACAACTGAGCCCCCTAAAAATACTACTCCGAACCCAGCCCCCTCCCTGAGTCCTAAAAAAAGCCCCACCCTTAAAACCTAACCCCACCTACCTCTGCCCTAGCCCAAATGCCCCCTCAGCCTTAAAACTTTCTCTTTCCTGTCTCCTGCCCTGAGCCCTAAAACTCCCTGATGCCCCCAGCCCTGAAAACTACCCGAGCACCCCCAAAACTACCCCCAACCCAAATAATCTACGTACCCCCATCTCCGCCCTCTGCCCTGAGCTCTAAAACCCTGACCCCCGTTGTCCCTGTAAACTACCCTGACCCGCTCCCAGCACGGAAAACGACCCCACAACCCCTACGAACAACCCCCCACCCCCACAAAACCCGACTAACCTCTCCTTCTCTTGCCGATCCTTCCTCTTCCTGCGCCTCCGCCGGCAGCAGCAGCAACTAGACCGCGCATATGCCTTTACCACGTGGTTAAGGCATAATCGTGGGCTCGACGTGCGTGGTACCGCCTGCGTGGTTCAGCCCTGCGTAGTTCATGCTGTGTGGTAAAGGGTGTTTCCCCCTGTAGACCACCTCTGCTCCCACACACCAGTTTAACGTTTGATTCGTATTCAGCTACTGTTGGAATTGTTGACCCCATCCCCAATATCATACTATGTCTCTCCTTGCCACCATCAATGCCTCATTACAGAAGGGGAGTGTGTACCGGTCCAGGGTTTGCTCCCCTCAGATACCAAGTAGCACCAGTTGTGGGTGATTATTATTGAGCAGTCCGTGACTGAGGATATTTGGCAATGCACCAACCTCGGGCAATCCCATAGTGTATGGATTAGTGTTCCCCGCTGTCTACATCCCCTGAGGCTTAGGTCATCTTGCACAGCTGGGTTCTCGAGGAGTATGCCCTACGAATAAATATAGAGGCGAAAAATAAAATAGTAAGTGTGACGCATTTTCTTTGATACGGCTTGGAAATGCTTAAATTAAAGATGTATGTATGGGCATACATAGAGATTACCCATAATAAGAGAAATTGCTGTTTTTGCCCAGAGTAGGTGTGGGCAACCGGTAATTGTGTTCCATAAAGAACATGACAAAAAAGAGTAACTTAGAGATTAAAGCGACTCAAGAAAATTTAGTAAAATATATGTTAATTGGTCTAAATGGTTGCCTCTGATACACCAACATTATTTTGATCTAAGTAAGAGGGGTCAAAATGATAGTATATAGAAAAAAAGAAGTTGGAATGTATTAGTAACTAGCAGCCCATCCCGACGTTGTCCGGGTATGAATAGCCGCCGGCCAGTAGTATAATGTTTTGTAGGATTTCGTTTTGATAGCATTTCTTATCTGTGACAGGCCTGTGAAACGCTCCGATTCACAGTGCACTGCTGATGCACTTAAGAGTGCGCATTCAGTAGTGTGTGAACTCCAGTTTCCCTACTTTATTTTTCCTTGCAATATTATATAGCGCGAACTCGACAACATGGCATGAGCACAATTTACATTACAGAAGAACACATTCATTTGTGGTAGGCACGGGGAGACAAAGCCATTTGCCTGGAATCACAAGATGTTGAGCTGATGCCGAGATTCGAACGTAGCTCCCCAGCTCTAAAGTTCGCAATTCTAGAACTCGTGGCGGGAGGTGTGTCTAAAAGTGTATCTCGGTGCTGGCATCAATGAGAGAGACCTGTGCATTTTTCAAATGGGTGGTGAAAAAATATGAGTGTTGCTGGAGATGTGGGCCGCCGTGCCACCAATGTACTTACCGGGGGAGGGTAAACACCCATTATTCCGCAACTTTCTTTCCACATACCATCACTCCGCATACTTTCATTATGAAAGTACCATGACTCCGCAATGCCATTATAACGCATGGCATTACATTTTATATGCTTTTACCACGCATACATTTACAACGAAATTCGTTGTAAATGCATGAATGGTAAAAGCATGTTTTTTTTTAATGTTTGGATAAGGTAAGTATGGGTATAGGAGTATATGTTTTGGGGTACTGAGGTATATGTTTTGGGGTGTTTGGGTATTTTAAGGGTTCAGATATAGTTTGGGGTTATGGGGTACAGGGGTCGTTTTAGGGTTTAGGGATAGGTATGGGTTTTGGGGTACAGGGGAATTTTTAGGGTTCAGGGCTAGGTTTGGGTTTTGGGGTATAGGGGTATTTTTAGGGTTCAGGGGTAGGTTTAGGTTTTGGGGTACAGGGTATTTTAAGGGTTCAGGGCTAGGTTTGGGTTTTGGGGTACAGAGGTACTTTTGGGGTTCAGGGCTAGGTTTGGGTTTTGGGGTACAGGGGTATTTTAGGGTTCAGGGGTAGGTTTGGGTTTTGGGGTACAGGGGTATTTTTAGGGTTCAGGGCTAGGTTTGGGTTTTGGGTACAGGGTTATTTTTAGGGTTCAGGGGTAGGTGTGGGTTTTGGGGTACAGGGGTATTTTAAGGGTTCAGGGCTTGGATTTGGGTTTTGGGGTACAGGGGTATTTTAGGGTTCAGGGGTAGGTTTGGGTCTTGGGGTACAGTGGTGTTTTTAGGGTTCAGGGCTAGGTTTGGGTTTTGGGGTACAGGGGTATTTTTAGGGTTCAGGGGTAGGTTTGGGTTTTGAGGTACAGGGGTATTTATAGGGTTCAGGGCTAGGTTTGGGTTTTGGGGTACAAGGTATATTTATAGGGTTAAGATGGGTTAGTGTTTAAGGGTGTTGGGGTATTTTAAGGACTAAGGGTGGGTTATGATTATGGGGTGCACGGGTATTTAAAGGGAGCAGGGTGGGATTAGCACACGATATGAGACATGGCATGAAGGGCGGAACGTACCACACGCCCCAGCGTTTGTCACGCCCCCAGCACACGCTCACAGCACAACGCAGACACGCCCACAAGGGACTACTTTGCTGGCACGGTTCTTTTACCTTTTAAATGTATATGGTGGGCGTTTGCATAGCCTATGTCCTTCTGCTGCAACTGCCCTTTCCAACGCTGTATTGGGTGTTGTGATTGGTGCTGTGGTTCCTGAGATTACCCGCCTCAAAGGTTTGGGCTCTCTCTTTATTATATTAGTATGGATAACTGTGCATTGATAATACAGATATGAATGACTAGACTCATCACGGGTGTTCCATAAAACACGGGTGCATTGATATACACTGTACAGAATATGTGAGTTTCGCAGGTCCAATACGGATATCACTGATTTTAAATGTTAGAACATGGGCACTTTATTAATGAAGGGTTTTCTTACATATATATTTTTCTTGTAGATACTCCTGGTTGTAGAGTTTTCTATGCAATACTCTGACGGGTCCTGAAGAAGGTGGTTTCAACTATCGCTTATCCCACCGAAACGCGTTGACCAAGTTTATTGTTAAATCCTAGGGAACGTAGCGAACCAACTGTGATTATTAGACAACCAACTGAAACGTGTTAACTCGTGCAGATGGAGTGTGTTGTGTGAATAGTATGTGTATGTAGTGTGTATGTATGATGTTGGTTGCATGTTTTCTCTACCCAGGCGTGTACAAAATTTAGTAGAAGTGGATACTACATTGTAAAAATATTTTTTGTAATATTGTGTAAAAAAAAATTTGATACTTTTTTTGTCTTTTTTAAAATTTATGTAAAAAAAGAAGTGAATGAAAAAAGAAAGAAACAATTATCAAAATGATCATACAAAGATAACTAAATAAAATGAAATAAGAAAGTAAATGAAACAAATGGTTCTTGGTGTTTGTTAGTGCCCTTGGTGGAATTCGAGATATGGATCCTTAAAATAAATGGGTTGTGAGGGAGAGTTCTTATAATATTGATTGTTGTTGCCCCCTCTTCTCCCTGACCCACAAATTAATTGCTTCAGAGGGGGTCCTCTTTTTTCCTTTAGAGTATGCCCTACGAATAATCTTCACCCGGACAAGCGGAAACCCCATCCATTTAGGCACTTCTCGAGGATACCTACAGGCCCCCCATGCCTCATCTTGCAGTCTTCCCAGATCCTAGTCCCACCTATTCACATTCAAGGGGTGGCCTATTATTTGTGAGTAACATAACATACATTTGTGAGACCACATGTTTATTTAATAAGCCCCCAAAATTCTGATCTCAGGCGGTATCTCCTCCATAGTGTCTTGCGAGAGGTCGCCATAGCCCTGTAGAATGTTTCACTTGCGTATACTGGAAGAATTGACTCACTGTCAGTTCAAATTGTTCCTGTGGTTCGGAAAACGGTATCATCTCACCAGATGTTGCCCAGTTTCAAGATGTTTAGCAAGTCTCATTTCTGGTTTCCTTCCACAAGGTAGAGTCTTTGCAGCAGTTCAGACTCCCACAGTAGTGTCTCGAGCGTTGCTCGATCCATCCGCCCCAGTTTACTTTTCGCTTGTCACCATATCTTTCCCACCGCTATCGTTGTACTTGGCAGTAGGAGACTCTTAGTGTAGAGCTGGCATAGGTACCCTCTTGGTTCCATGACTCTCATATCTGCGTAGTAGATGGGAGCAGATTTACAAGCCCCTTACGCCACTTTTGCGTCACATTTCCCATGTTAAAAGTGACGCCAAAGTGGCACAGGGGGCTTGTAAATCTGCCCCATGGTTCATAGTGCGTCACAAATGCCCAGTCTCTGTTCACCCAGCAGAACAGCCTCCGGTTAGTAATGGACCCCCCAATCGATGGCCATCTTTCTCAGGACAGAGAGGGCCATTCTTGGTGTACCCGTATCCCACAGCTACAGGTCTTTTCACTGTGTCTACTTCTCAGAAAAAAACTTCTGGGACCTCTTAGTGGGTATTTTAACATATAAATTGGAACTTGGGCCGCTATATCATTTTATACAAGGTAGCTATTACATGTGGTTATCATGCATGAGTGTAACGTTTTACACTTGTGCTTATTTCAATTGATGCTATAACTGTAGTTACACAAGTGTGCATGCTTATGTGTGCTCGTGCCTATTTTTATATCATGCATGTGGTGCTGCTATACTGGCTGTGCATCCTCAGGTGGCTGTGTACATTCAAACGGGGAGGGTTGTCTATAGCCCTGGGGGTTGGCGGGTACGGGATCAGATACGTGCGTATTACTTGTGGAGATAACTTCTGTCTATAGAAATAAACGTTATTCTCTGGATACCACTTACTGAGCAATGAACTTAATTCCTGATGGGTGGATTTCTTTGTTACACTGGTGACGAGCGGGTACGGATCTACTATGTTTGGATTATCCACAGTTTCTGCACTTTTCGGGATCCGAGGTAGCTAATTTTCTGGTAACAGTGGCTATCGATTGTTGACTGTGCATTAGTATTGTTTACAATAAGTTTCTGGTAAAAGTTGTGTATCTATTGTGGGTTGTGCCTAAATATTGTGTACAAACAGTTTTGCTTAAGGGGTAAATGGTCTGTTATATTGTCCTATTACTTACCGGTAATCTTCATTACTCCGGGTCCCGTTGTCCTCGTCCCCTTCATTAATAACAAGTGAGATCTACTATCTCTCAGACAGAAAAAAGAAAGTAGGAATGCTGGTACGCCCCTCCCTCTCCCTATAGGGAGTACATAAGGGTACAGTACCCAGCATGCCTCCTGAACCACCAAGCCCAAGATGAGGGCCGGAAAGCCCGGGAGGGAGGGAGGGATGTAATGAAGGGGACGAGGACAACGGGACCCGGAGTAATGAAGATTACCGGTAAGTAATAGGACATTACCCCCAGGTCCCTCCTGTCCTCGTCCCCTTCATTAATAACAAGTGAGAATACCCAAGCAGCACCCGGCCATCATCAAACAAAAAACCACCAGGACACAGCAGAACAGCAACACCCAGCAATTTATTGCAAACAACAGCACAGCACAAAAAAAAAACAAGGGGATCAGGAACACACAGCCCGAAGAACCCCCAAACCAAAGTTAGTGTCATCCCCCAGAACATTCTGGATACGGTAATGCCTAACAAAGGTATTAGCAGAAGCCCAAGTAGCGGCCCTACAAATTTCCGAAAGGGACACCCCACGAACCTCTGCCCAGGAAGCAGCCATACCCCTAGTAGAACGCCCCTGAACCCCAGCCGGGGGAGGGGAACCAGAAAGGGAATAGGCCAGAACAATAACCTGCTTCAACCAACGCCCAATGGAAGAAGTAGAAGCCCGACCACCCCTGGAGACAGCACCAAAAGAAACAAACAGGGAGTCAGAAAGCCGGAAATCCCGGGTCCGATCCAAATAAACCCGCAAAGCCCGGCAAACATCCAGCAAGGACCAAGGGAGGTCGTCCCCGTCCACCGGAGCCGAAAGCAAAGCAGGGAGGACCAGCTCCTGTGAGCGATGAAATTGGGAGGAAACCTTAGGGACGAAAGAGGAATCCAAACGAAGGACCACCCCGTCAGCAGAAAAGGACAGAAAGGGTTCTCGAGCCATCAAGGCACCCAGCTCCCCCAGGCGACGAGCAGAAGTGATAGCCACCAAAAAAACAACCTTCAGCGTGACAAACTTGATATCCACCTCTTCCAAAGGTTCAAAGGGAGCCTCAACCAGTACCCTCAAAACCAAGGGAAGATCCCAGAGAGGAAAAGACGGACGCACCACAGGGCGCGAGTTAGAAAAACTACGCAACAGCCGGGAAACCAGACCATCCACATCTGGCAGGTTCCCCCAAGGAGCCCGAAAAGCCCTGATAGCAGCCCACTGAGCCCGCAAAGTAGAAACGGACAAACGTTTCTCGAACCCATCCCAAAGGAACTGGAGAACATCCGGCAAAGGACAAACCAAGGGAGACAAAGCCATGCCAAGACACCAACGCTCAAAGTTGCCCCAATGCCGACCATAGGATCGAAGGGTAGAAGGCTTCCGAGATTGCTGAATAGCCAAGGCTAAATGCTCCGGGAGACCCCTACGCCTCCACCCTTGCCTCTCAACCGCCAAACCGACAGCCGAAGCCGCCGGAGGGGCAACATCGGAGACGACCGCAAGGGAGACGGAAGGAAGGGGAAGAACCATGGACCCTGAACAGCCAACAGCATCAGCGTGGGGAACCAAGACCTGCGGGGCCAGAAGGGCACCACCACCACCACCTCTCGATCCTCCCGCAACAGGCGGGACAGAAAGCGAGGTATCAGCACCAGAGGAGGAAAGGCGTACAGCAGGCGAGACGGCCAAGGAAGGGACAGAGCATCCACCCCCCAAGAACCCTCCTGAGGAATCCGGGAGAAGAAGCGGGGAAGCTGCGCATTGAGCCGGGAAGCAAAGAGGTCCAGAAAGGGCTGACCAAACCTCACGCATACCAGACGAAAGGCCCCCGGTGTCAATGCCAACTCCAGGGATGCAGGAAAAAAACGACTGAGGGTATCCGCCACCCCATTGTCCACCCCCCGAACATGTACAGCCACCAGGGACAGAAGATGGCACTCCGCCCAGCAAAACAACGGGGACACCACCGCGTTCAGGGACCGAGAACGGATACCGCCCTGGTGATTTAGGTAGGACACCGTCACTGAATTGTCCGACCGAACCAACACATGGCGGCCCACCAGAAGAAGTCGAAACCCCCTGACAGCTCGACACACAGCCGACAACTCCCGCCAGTTCGAAGACTGACGACCCTCCAGAAGGGACCAACGACCCTGAAGGCAGTCCGACCCCAAAGTCGCACCCCAACCCAGAGCGCTGGCATCCGTCGTAAGCACCACCGGAGGAGGAGACTGCAGAGGCAAGCCCTTGTCCAGACTGGAAGACAGAGACCACCAACGCAGGGCAGGAAGGATACGGAGAGACACAGGAACAAGAAGGGATAAATCCCCCGACAATGGATCCCACCGAGACAGCAGGTAGGACCACAGAGGACGAAGATGGAAACGCGCCCATGGAACCGTGAACACAGTGGCGGCCATCAAGCCCAGAAGACGCAACCACAGGCGGACCTGAAACGACCTCCCCACAAGAAACCGATGAGCCAGAGAACACAGGGTCACAGCTCGATCCACCGGCAGGAACACCCGATTCAGATCTGTGCGGAAACGGGCCCCAATGAACTGCAAGTCCTGAGTAGGGGGGAGCCGGCACTTGGGGAGATTCAACAGGAACCCATGGTCCCTCAAAGCAGCACACACCACCCGCTGATCCGACAACAACCGCTCCGCTGAGGGGGAATGCAGGAGCCAGTCGTCCAGATACGGGTAAACCATCATCCCTTGGAGATGCAAGAAGGCTACCAAGGGAGCAACCACCTTCGTAAACACCCTGGGAGCCGACCTCAGGCCAAACGGGAGAACCACAAACTGGTAATGGACCCCCCGAAGGCAAAAGCGCAGGAAGGGACTGGAGAGAGGATGGACAGGGACGTGATAATAGGCATCCTGGAGGTCCAGAGAGCACATGTAATGACCCTGCAGAACCAGGGGAATCACCCTCTGAAGAGTCTCCATTTTGAACGGGATCCGCAACACAAACTTGTTCAGGGCCTTGAGATCCAGAACAAGGCGAAACCCTCCCGTCACCTTGGGCACCAGGAAAATGATGGAGTAAAACCCCCGACCCCACTCCCCCGGAGGCACCGCCTGAATCGCTCCTTTGTCCAACAGCGACTGAATCCCCCGAGAAAGTTCCGCCCGTTTGGACGGGCAGGACGGCCAAGGAGTCGGACGGACCCCAGAGTCCGGAGGCAGGCTGGAGAACTCCACACGATACCCCAGGCGGATCATGTCCAGGACCCACAAGTCTGAACAGGAGGACATCCAGGCCGGAAGAAACAACCGAAGCCGACCACCTACCAATGGTCCGACCTCGGACCCCAGATAGTCAGGAACGAGGCTTCGCAGGAGGGGACTTCGCCTTCATGTCCCGTCCCCGACCAGGCTGAAAACGGCCACGAGCTCTGGAAAACTGCCTGCGAGAAGAGGGTCTAAAAAAAGGCTTCGGCTTAGAAAAGGCAGGAGCAGCCGTGGGCATCTTGAAAGAAGAGGAATGTTTCTTCTCCTTAAAAAGACGATGAAGCTTCCCCTCCAACTCAGCTCCAAACAACATGGAACCCTGAAACGGCAGACGCAGGGCAGCAGTCTTCTGGGCAGAATCGGTCTTCCAATCCTTGAGGACCACATTCCGACGAGCCGCTATACAAGCACCCCCAGACAGAGCGGAGGCCCGAACCACGTCAAAGGAAATGTCAGACAAAAACTCAACCTGACGCTCGATGTGTGCCAGAATATCAGCGCAGTCAGTGGTATTATCCATAGAATCAAATAAATTCTGCAAGTCAGACAGAAGAGACTGTGCCACATAGGTCCCATAAATACCCGCCCTCAGGGCCAAATGGGAGCCAGAATAAACTTTACGAAGAGAGGCGTCAACCCTCTTATCCACAGGGTCACGCACCACAGCATCTTCGGCCAAGGAAGTGCGACCAACCAGACTGGCCACCACAGAATCCACAGGGACCGAGTCCGGCAAGTCCTTCGCCATATCCTGAAGAGGATACAGCTTCGCCATGAAGCGGGGCATCAGAATGCGATCGGGATCCTTCCACTCCTGATCCAAAACCTCCCGCACACTAGGATGCACCGGCATAACCGTTGGAGCAGAATACTGGAACTGGCGAAGGAGAGAACCTCCCGACGAACCAGGCACACTATCCGCCGGAAATCCCATATTTTCCTTGACATGGCTCAGCAAATCCGGCAACATGTCCTTGTCAACATACTTGCCCTTTACCAGATCAGCGTCCAAACCACCATCCTCAGAGCCAGAGGACGAAGAAGAGGAGGGAGAAGGAGGGGGCACACCTCTAGCCCGCGACCTGGACTTATCCTTAGAACCCCCAGGCCTGGAACCACCCATCTCCAGCAAGGACTCCTGGATGAGAGCCTTCAACTTCGCATCACCCTTCGAACGACGCCTGGAGCGCCGGGGATCAGGAGAAGGGGAGGAGGAGGAAGTTGAGGAGGTGGAGGACTCCTCGACATGCTTGCGCTTTCGGGAATGTTTCCCCATCTGAGAAAGCCCCAGCAAGCAGGACAGACCAGCAGGCAGGAAAACCAGCAAGAAAATTGAGGAGCCCAGGCAGCAGCAGGAGAAACAGCAACCAAACGCCTGCAGCAGCACAAATCAGCACAGCGACCGTTATCCCCAAGAACAAGGACGAAATGCAGGGAACAAAGAACATCCAGTCAATTTAAATGCCCCAAAACCGCTATGCGGTACTTACTGCAGGAACCGGCAAACAAGCCTCACACCGCCCGCAGCCGGGAACTTCAAACGCCTGACTTCCGCTTCCAAAACCAGGAAGTCAGGCAATGGCCGGAAGGAAGCGCCCCAGCAACCACGGAGCCGCCGCACCTCCCGGAGCCTCAGACGAGAATGGCCGCGTCTTGCACAGCCCGGCGGCACAGAGACGCGGCCCGACACTGCTTCCATGCCTCCAGAGCCTCACCCCGCCGGAACAGACCCAGACTCCCACGAGCAGGGACAGAGGCGGCAGACAGCGTCACAGGAGACTCCTCAAGCCCGGCAGGAGAAGTCAGCCCGGAAGAACCAGCCCCCACCCGAGGCCAAGACCCAGGTGAGACCCCAGGAGCCCAACCGCTCCTGGACCTACAAACAGAAAACTGTCGACAGACAGAAAAAAGAACAGGAGGCATGCTGGGTACTGTACCCTTATGTACTCCCTATAGGGAGAGGGAGGGGCGTACCAGCATTCCTACTTTCTTTTTTCTGTCTGAGAGATAGTAGATCTCACTTGTTATTAATGAAGGGGACGAGGACAGGAGGGACCTGGGGGTAATGCCACCTCCTTTGTTTCTCACAGTACCAGGTGAACCACCTATGGACTGCCAGACGGTTTTTCTGGCATATGTGGAGGTTTTAGAGGGGGGCGATTGTGAACCTGAGAGGCAAGTAGCATTGTTTAAGGAGTATAGGATTGATGGAACACTAATTAATCAATCCTGGTAATATTAATGTGCATCAATATGCCTCTAAACAATTGAGTATACAGTATGGTAGGAAAACAAATGTTGTAATGGAGTGGTTTACTTTTTACTCTAGGAAGCAACGGTCAGATGAAATCATAGAGGATTATGTGTCTGTGCTTAGATCTTTGGCTGTAACTTGCATTTTTGAGCATATTACGCACAAGCAGATTTTGTGAGATCACATTTTAATGGAAGCTAATGACAAGAAAATACAAGAAAGATTATGGACTACAACAGATATATGTCGCTTTATGCTGCAATTTAAATTGCTAAAGCCATTGAGCACTCAGACAAGTTTGTGTAGGAAATTAGAGGGATTCAGAAAAAGATATTCATGGACTCAAGGATATGTTGCAAGATATGTGCAAGGAATACATCATTTAACCTGTGGAGACTTCGCCATGGGTTTCTCCGGTAGCTATTTCGGTTAAGGCCTCTGGCGAGTTGAGACTCTGTGTGGATTTGCGCAGTCTTAACAGTGCAATCTGGGTGGATGCCTACCCCCTTCCCAACCTGCATGAGATGGTTACTACTTTAGCAGAAGCACAGGTGTTCTTATGTATAGATTTGGCTAGTGTGTATCATCAATTCAGACTGAGTGATGAATCTAAAAATATGACTACGGCCAGGTAGAATGCCTTTTGGGTTGGCCAGCGCAGACTCAGTTATTCAAAGGCTAATGAAAGAAATGTTGGAGGAAATAGAGGGTACAATAGCTTTTCAGGATGATATCCTAGTTTTTGGCGAAAATGTAGAGAATCATGACAACAATTTAAGAAATGTTCTGGCAGCTCTATCAGCTAAGGGTCTCACAATGCACTTTTGAGAAATGTAAATTCAAGAAACTGGAAGTAGAGTATCTTGGGCATAGCAATACTTGGACTGGTATCAAACCTAAGCACACCTATGTTGAGAACATTACCAATGCACTTGTCCCAAACTGCAAAGAACAGCTCAGAGCTTTTCTCAGGTTGAAAGAATGTTATGCAAAGTTCATTCCTAACTATGTTTCCAGGGTAGATCCTTTTAGATGTCTCTTAAAAAAAATGCTAAGTGTGAATGGACTGATAATATGCCGGTTGCGTTTCATGCTCGGAAATTAATGATTGCAGAATTGCCCTGTCTTAAACCTTTTGTCAATGGGATAGAATGTGTTGTTATGGTTGATGCAAGCAATCATATGTATCATGTGCTTTGTAGGATGCTGAGGACAATTACTCAGTCATAGAAAGAGAGTTGCTGGCTTGTGCGTGATGAGCAGAGCATTTGAAGACTTTCTTGTTGGGTACACAATTTATCATTGAAATGGACCTCAAACCGTTGGCGGGCCTGCCATGTCAACAAATTTGGCCTGACTTGCTTCCAGGTTGCAGAGCTTTCAATACCTCATGGAGTATGTTCCGGGGAAGAGTAATGTTCATGCTGATTGCATGTCTAAGTTTCCTTACCTGGTAATGATACTTTGGAAGCTAAAGTGGATTAGTGTGAGGTGACATTCATGTTGCAGGATATCAATATGCGTTTTGAACAGCCTGGTATTCATTAAACTAGGCGGAAAAACGAGATGGAGAATGGTGGTGAATCGAACATGGTAATCCAATGTATCAGGAGAGGTTGGCCAGATGAAAGGAAAGTTCCAGGAGCATTGTTGTTTTTTTTAAGGTGCGGGAAGAGTTAGCTGTGGAAAATGGTATTGTCGTAAGAGGTGACAAGTTTATAACTCCTTTTAACTTGAGGACGATTTTTGTGGATATTGCACATCAAGACATCTGAGTATGACAAGCACTAGGAGTACTCTCAGGGGGAATTTGCGGTGGCCGGGGATAGATTAATTTGTGGAACATTAAATGAGGATGTGTGGTAAATATGCTGGTAGTCACAATGTTGCAAGGGCATTTACTACTGATCCCCAGCCATTTGAATGGCCTGAGGCACCATGGCGCAAAGTAGATTTGGACATTATTGGTCCATTTACTGTGCTCTCCAGGCAGGAGGCATTTGGCCTAGTTCTAGTGGACTGTTTTTCTAAATGGCCCTGTAGGGAGGGTATTCCTCAGGAGGTTGTAACTGACAAAGGTCTACAGTTTGTTAGTGATTACATGGTAAAGTATCTGGAGAAGTGTGGCGTGGAACATAAATGCATTGCTGTAAATGTAAATGTGTTTGTATTTATATAGCGCACTTCTACCCTGAGGTCTCGTAGCGCTGTATTCATACCGCTGTGGAACCCTTCCTGGCTTTCCTGTGAGATGTCCACTCCTGGGCACCCCCAAGGTGAAGCCTGGCATCCAAGCGCTGCTGGGGCCGTTGTGGAGATTAAGCAAGCTATTGCCCAGAGTCACAGAGTGGGACCCATGATTGGAATAGGCACTGAGGCGAGAATTATCAGGTCCGGGAGATTGAGTCCAAGAGCCGCCGAGGCGGGAATTGAACCCTGGTCCCGGGCCAGACCTCTGCATCAGGGTCTGCCGCTCTAACCATTGAGCCACGCTTCTCCACGCTGTATTCCACCCCGAGGCCAATGGTCCGGTTGAAAGGTTTAACTGTGTGGTTAAGGAAGCAATTCAGTTGTCAGTAAAGGTGGTTTGCCCTTGAGGAAGGCTTTACAGTCTATGCTGTTATCGCACAGGACATCTCCTAACTCTGTGACTTTGTGAGTCATTTTGAGCTATTAGGGGGATGGAAGCCTAGCACAAAACTGGGTTCCCTGGTGTTTGAGAAACCAGAAGAAAAATGGTGATAGTGTGACTGATGTGGATTTCAAGCAATTCCGACTTAGAATAGAAGAGTATAATCTGAAAATGAAAGATACATTGAGGAAAAGGAAGGGAGCTAGTAACAAATAGAAGGTGAATGTTAATGACATGCTGCACCTCAAGGAAAGGAGGACAGAAGGCAAGAGGGTAGCATGTTATGTTGGTCTTATCCTACGCGGGTCATTGAAGTCTTTAAGAATGCCGTGTGGATGGAGGGAGGAAGTGTCTGGAATCGCAGCCGTGTGTCTTTGTTCAAAGGGAAATAATTCTGTCCAGGTAAACTGGTGATAAGTGCTTTTATGGACGTGGCAGAATCTGAGTGTGTAAAAGACACAGGCATGAATAGTTGAACATATCCCAGTGGAGGGTTTGACATTATGGATGCGTCTAGGAGCATGAGAACATGCAGACTTCCCATGAGATTCCGTGATTGTGTTGATGTAAAGGGAAAACAAATATTTCCAGGGTGGAATGTGGTTATCATGCACAAGCATGACATGTGTTATGCCTGTGCTTATTTCATTTGATGCTATTACCCGGACAGTCTGAAAGTGTACACAAGCCCCAAATCATATCAGATAATCTCATTGCCCATCATTGGAATTACCACTGGTAGTGACATTTCCTCTGTTCCCCTCTTGAATAGAAGCCCCCTCCTCTGAGCACCAACTCCCCTTCCAGCACCTCCCATCTGTTGTTAACTACCAGGAGCTGTTTATGTTGTATATAGGCCACAACTCTCATTCTCTTAGACTCTGCATGGTCCCTGGTGGGGGCCGTCTTCAGGTGCCTGCGGCATGACTGCCATCCTTGAGATTGCGTGTCCTCTCGCATCTCCAGCAGCAGGTACCCACCAGACTCAAGCTAGTCCCACACCTCTGCCACTGAAGTGAAGAAGTGAGACGCTCCTTGATTCACTTTCTGGAGTTTTGGCAGAAACAAGAGTGCATATGTGAGATTCAGATGACGGTTGACCGCAAGGAAAGATTCCCACTGCCGCTGTACTGTTGTGTCAGTATAAATGTTCAAACTCCCACCTCAATGTACCATGGCCCCTGGGTCCTCGCTGTTAGACATTGGGGTTTCTGGTTAGCAGAGGTATGCACCTTGTCCAAGTAGGGACCCTTCCTTCTAGTGAGGATAAGGGGGTTATGAACTTTAGATTGTTGAAGCCATCTTTTCCTTTGATACCAAATATAATAGCTTCAGGCCTATTAACTTAGCCTACATCTAAAACCCTCCATCTTGGGGAGCTTTGCCCTTTCACCGTCTGAGAAATGCTATCCTTGCATTTCTCCACACCCAGACGAGGTACGTGACACACGGCTTGCACAATACATTTTATTAACAAATAACACATTTCGCAATATTACTCATCGCCTTGCTTCTGTCGCAGTTTGTATGGAAATATACTATGCCATGGCAGCTCGCATTTTGATTGACTGTCCCCAAAACTGCCCATTCTGATCACATGGTTAGCTACAGTATGTGTGCATCAAATATATCACACCTTACAAGGAGATGTCTTGTTACAGATCTTGCCCATTGGCTGTGGGATACTGTAAACTACGTATAATACATCTTGCTACGTGTCATAGGGGTGGTCTTGTGGTTTGAGTCTATAAGTATACCAAACTCAATAAATCTTTGGACATTCTAGCTTCTATGCTGACTGTCACTGTGTTAAACGTTAAAATTGTTATTTGCTGTGGCTAATAAATATACCATATTCTGAGCTGACAAAAATCTGTGGTTGTGTCTGTCTTTCCTATCATTAATTATCCCTTGTATTTCAGACTCGCTTCTACAAGATAACCCCTGCTCATTCCCTTGGTAGCTTCACACGAGTAGACAGGCTTATCCCAAAGGCAATGTGTAAAGTATTTGCACCCAGACATACAGTAACATAGTGAAAACACCTCAAATGAACACCACACCAGTCAGAAAAGTAAAGTGTCTTTATCTAGACCCAACAAGACCAGAACAACAAAAATTCAACATACACAATTCAAAATATGACTTTTAAAAGGTTTAAAGCAACTGTGTCCATAGAAATCTATGGATGCATGATTTTACACAACGTACCTTTAGGTACGTCCGAATTCACAGAGTCAAACAGCCGCAGAAAAGGGAAGCAGTAAAAAACACAGTGACGCCTCAGTTCCTGAGACCCTGGGGAGGGGATGGGACAGTTCTGCTGCACACAGGAGAATTGATGTATCGAATCCAGACTGTAGGGGTAAGTGATGCGATAATTCCAAGATGGTTCTGGTCTATGAGTAATGCGCCGGAAAGCTTGCAACACAGGTATGATATGTGGAAATCCAGGATGCGCTGGAGGTAAATGTGGTGGCAGCAAACTGGCGCTGCATCGATTTCTTCAGCTGCGGTCTCACCATACGTCGATTCTTTGAGCCGCATGGCAGGGCCTGCATCTGAGTCGGTGCGGTGATCTCGGACTTCAGAGGTCGGTGCATTGCACTCTGCGTGAGGTAGATTTTTCAGCCACTGTCAGGTGCTGCGCGGTCTCTTTGGCTTCACAGCGGCGCGTGGAAATTCTTCCCGCATCAGAAAAACAGGAGCTGGAAGGGCGATACATCAATTTTTGTGGTTTCTTCAAGCATTTTCAGCTCCCAGCAACAGGAATAACCTCCTGAGGCCCAGAACTTTAATAGGCCCCTCCTGGTAAGATGGTGGAGCAGTGGAGTTCAAGGAAGCTGGTGGTGAAGTCTTTGTGTCCCTGAGACTTCAGAACAGGAGGCAAGCACACACAAGCCTTTGGAGATTCTTCACAATCAGGTTCACAGCAAACCTAGTCTTTTCTTTGTCCCTTACTTGGAAGAAGCAGCAACTGCAGGCCAACCCAGCAAAGCAACAAACAGCAAAGGGGCAAGACTCCTCTTGACAGCTCTTCAACTCCTCTTCTTGGCAGGGTCCTTTTACTCCAGAAGTAATCTAACAGTGGTGGCTGGTGAGATTTGAAAGTGGAGGGGCTGAACATTTTTGGTGTAGAATGCCGTGCGATCGCAGCGAGCGAGCCCGAACCACCTAAGGAGGGTTGGGGGGGGGTTCTCCCCCCCCGAGAAAATTTTGAAAAATTAGCAGCCAAATGGTGGATTTTCAAGACTTTCGGAAGCCATTGTGCTTAACAGAAACAGGCCACTGCCTCCCCTAAAACTATCATCAGTTACAAGGCCTCATGAATAAACCATTCTAAATTGCAATAAACCACAATTAATTTTAACAATGTTGCATAAATAGGTTGGATCTGTCTACTGACCAAGTGGCTACTTGAGATAAAATGGCATTCAAGGTAGCCCATCAGAGTAAAATGCCTACTTTTTCAACATAGAATTGAATCTCATATTGGTTAGTGTTCATTTTTTGGAACTCAATAGCATGCATAAAGGCACCATGTATAAACAAAAAACACATACGCATACAGAGATAAAATATATACATGCAACACATAAAATGTTTCCCCTAGCTGTGCTTGTCTGTTTCCTTTATGAATCATTTGTTCAAAGCCAAGTACACAGGAGGTGAATGAAATCTTCATATGATATAATTGGCTACAGATAGAAATATTAATTTGAAGAAAAAAATAATTAAATCTTATAGACTGTCAACCAAACTTTGAGCCGGCTAGCTTTACAGTTGAAACACGAAACGTAAATATCCCTCACCCCAAAGCCAATTGTTCAAACAGTAATATAGAATGCTTTATATAGATTTACATTTAAACAATCAAGCATGGTAAAATCCTTAAAAAAAAAAATTATAAGGAGCAGGAAGATGACCAAAACCTTTGTGTAGAGAAGGTTAAATAGTACAAGAAGTATCTTTTATATACTTTAAATTTAAATACTGTGTACATCACTGCTAGAGTGTCTGGTTAACCAGTACTTTAAAAATCTTTTATATTTACATGAAATATGTATTGGTGCATGGAAGAAACGTAACTTTCTCAAAGTTGTATGGGTTCACACATTTATATTATCTAACACCCATGAGGCCACCAACAATATATTACTAGTAGATTACTCTATATGTTCCAACAAGAAAACAAACATGGTTATATCATTTATGAAAGTGAAATGAGCCAACATTCAGACTCCTTGCATGCAAATATAAATGCTCCCTTACAGATGTTGCATCACTGCAGATGGCAATTCGCATCAGATTCTGCTAAAGTAATGGAGTTGATGAACATGAAGTGCTGCCGCCTTAATATAATTGTTTGAATTTTTTTATGGTGTGTTGAGTATTAAGTATGAGGTAATGAGTCATGAGTAGATCTAAAGATATGCAATCGTGTCAAATCTAGTATGCTCTTCAGTTCAGAAATGAACCCTATCATTATAAATGAAGTAATATTATTAACAAATCCACTCAGTATCAGTCCATGATGGTCAGTGGTAGAGATCGTTAAAAAAAATACGTCCAGGATTCTACAGGCCTCTACCACACAGCAACACTACAGTGTATCAGTTTGCAATTAGGAAAAGAGCAAACAAACTACAGCTTCATCTAACGAATAGCCAGAAGAAAATTGTTATTCCTAAAGGGCACTGCATTACAGCAAAAGTTTGTAAAACGAGACTGTATTCAGGACTGACTATAATACCTGGATCAGGACTGACTATAAAGATGAAACCAATAAACAATATCCTGTAATTCTTACAAGACTGACTGTAGCCCAGTATGCACCATCTTTAAGTATGTAATGGAAGGTGCATGGTATCAGTGTGTCAGGCTATAGTTTGTAAGTTAATGCAAAGCTTGCCAGAGTGTAGGATATTCACAAAACTGGGTCATGTTTGCTGGGGAACTTTGTAAAAAGGTTGAGAGAGAGGTGCATTAACTAATACCCTGAAACAACACTAAGCTTATGTGGCTTTATAATGATATGTCTGAATTACTCTCAAGTCATGCAAGGTACTGAAACATAAATTTAACACATGGTGCATTTGCTTTCATAGATTCCTGGACCTGCAGTATACTTGAATGGCTGCTTGCAATACAAAGTAAACAAAAACTATATTTGTTAACACCAATGATTCACAGCACCACGTGCATTTCCATGGTTTCTATTTGTACAGAAAGTTTGCACGCCGTTCTTTAATGTGAGCAAACTTTCCAGTCGTTCTCTTGTTAAAATCTGGAATCTGATTTATTAGTTCTTTTTCCATTGACAGCATGGCCAATGCATTAAGTCGAGCTTGGGTCATTGTGTTCCTTAAAAATGTTTTTATCCTTTTCAGTGTAGAAAAGCATCTTTCAGCCTCAGATGTTGTCATAGGTGTCGTAATGACAATTCTCAATAATTTAAGAGTCTCACAAAAAGAAGTATGCAAGTTGTTTTGACATAAGAATATATATAAAGCCATGGCACCACCTGTAGCCTGCTGAAAGTCCTGTCTTCCATACAGGATTGATAGTTCAGTGCGCAATCGTGACTTATTTAGCATTGGATATGCTTCCACTGTTTCATTGAGAGCTGCAGTTGGAAAACATTTGCTATGTTTTTGAAACAGGCCACTATCCAGTAGTGTTGCACTGACTAGATGCCTTGTAAATGCAAAGCGCTCCTTGGCATGCACCACAATAATGTCGCATACTTCCTTTCCTTCCTGAATCAAGGTGTTTATCTGCAGTTTGCGGTTTGTAAATCGAGAATCATCTGGCAATTTAGAGTCCAAATTATCAATGGATTCTCGTACTTTGTTCATGCTGATCATAAAGGCTGAAGTGCATTTTTGGGCAGATACAGTATCAATGTCTCGTTTTTGTGATTGCTCATACAACACATTGACTTGTGGCATTATATCGTGGAACAAATAAAGAAAAAAAGAAACTCCCTGTCTTCCAGAGTCCTGGTAAAGCCTTTAGCTTCACACACAGAAGTGGAATCAAATGTACGGTCTTCTGTAATAGATTTCATGCATCTAAAAGGTCACCCCTGTGTTCGTGAATTATATTGACAGCTCGGATGTTGAAGTTCCAGCGAGTTGCAGACCCTCTCGGTATTCTTTTTGCCACTATCTGTTCAAGCACTTCAGTCCGTTTTGGCGAACGGGAAAAAAAAGCAGTAATACCACCCAACTCTTTAAAGAAAATTCTGCATCTGGATATTTTTGAAGCAGCCTGTTCCATGATTAGATTTAGTTGGTGGGCATAGCAATGGACATAGTGCGCATTTGGATAGAGGTCTCCGATCTTTTTCTGTACCCCACCAGAGGCACCACTCATGACACTGGCACCATCATAGCTCTGAGCAATTAGCTTGTCTTTACCACTGTGCTCTGGGAAAATATGTTCAAGTTCATTAAGAATATATGCTGAAATTGTACCTGCAGTTGAATCTTTAAGATTCGAAAAGCACCAAAATCTTTCTACTACCTTGGAATTGCCATCAATGTAGCGGAAAACAAGTACTGACTGCGTCTTGGTAGAGACATCAGTTGTAGCATCGGCCTGGATAGCTACGTAATCAGTGCTTCTTATTTGCTGTACAATAGTTTCTTTTGTTACCTCCAGCATACAGTCAAGCAACTCATTCTGGATTGTCTTGGAAGTGCCTTTAAATACAGTTGCACTTTTTAAGTGCGCTTCCATTGCACTGTCTATACTGGACACAAAATCAACCAGCCGTTTGAAGACGCCAGGATTTCGGGAATGTTCAGTTTCATCGTGGCCGCGCAATGCCAATTCAAAAGCTCCACAAAATTTTACACAGTCAATCAGTTTGGATAATATATAACGGTTCTTATCAACCTCCTCATTGTGTTTGATTACCCCCTTGCGGTAGGCTTCATTTAACTTTAGTGCAATATTTGATTTTCCAAACAAAGACAACTTTAATACATTGGTCAAGTGGGCTTCACTGGAACCATGCCTCTTTATTTTTTCTGCCAGATGTTTAAGGTCAGTAACTCCTGTTTTAGTCCAGCTAACTTCACCCCCAAAGAGCAAGCAGGGGAAACAGAACAAGGCATTCTTAGAAGAGCTGGCAGTTATCCACTCCATTTTATCAAACCAGCTCCGTGTAAATCTACATGTGTAACCCTTGCCCCGGTCTTTTGTAGACTGTTCAATGTTTATTTCAGGTGTATCAGGTCCAAGTCCTTTCACCCGAAGTTTATCTTCGTGTGTCATTCCCAAAAATGGTTTTGTGAGTAAACTGTCAACTGTGTTAATTTTGACAAACAATAAAATGAACAGTTCAAAGAAAGCCTAAACTAGATTATTGATGTATCACCTAACAGAGGTCACCCACTTTCCTTGTGCTTATCAAACTATCTCTTGATTTCCTGTTGGTGCCTGTAGAAAACCTTTCTGCCGGTTTCCTCTCTGCTGCCTGTAGTTTCTTTGATAAACTATTTGTTGATTTCCTCCCTGGTGCTTGCCGTACTATCTGTTGATTTCCTCCCTGGTGCTTGTCAAGCTATCTGTTGATTTTCTCTGGTGCCTGTTGAAAACCTTTCTGCTGGTTTCCTCTCTGCTGCCTGTAGTTTCTTTGATAAACTATCTGTTGTTTTCCTCTGCCTGGTGCTTGTCGAACTATCTGTTGATTTCCTCCCTGGTGCTTGTCAAACTATCTGTTGATTTTCTCTGGTGCCTGTTGAAAAGCTTTCTGCTGGTTTCCTCTCTGCTGCCTGTAGTTTCTTTGATAAACTATCTGTTGATTTCCTCTGCCTGGTGCTTGTCGAACTATCTGTTGATTTCCTCCCTGGTGGTTGTCAAGCTATCTGTTGATTTTCTCTGGTGCCTGTTGAAAAGCTTTCTGCTGGTTTCCACTCTGCTGCCTGTAGTTTCTTTGATAAACTATCTGTTGATTTCCTCTGCCTGGTGCTTGTCGAACTATCTGTTGATTTCCTCCCTGGTGCTTGTCAAACTATCTGTTGATTTTCTCTGGTGCCTGTTGAAAAGCTTTCTGCTGGTTTACTCTCCGCTGCCTGTTAAACTATCTGCTGATTTCCTCCCTGGTGCCTGTGAAAAGGTAAAAAGGACGTAAGCTTTGAGAATAGTGTCCACTGGATACACAGCAGAAACCACTGAACAGCTTGAACAATTTGAAAGCAGCTGTTAATTTCACATTTGCATCAAAACCAGATGCCTCAACGCCACAGGGACTGCGGTGTGTAGGTTTCTCAGTAATATAGGGTTAAATGCATTCTTATAGGTTTCATGTAAATTGACGTTGGGGTGGAAGCATATGAAATAATATAGGCAGTCACGGAGTAGTGCTCTGTGGCACTTCTCCTGAGACATGGTGGACCTGCGCCAAAATTGAAACCTACAGTCCTGTATATACTCAGAGGGTGAAAAAACAGTTGAAAACAGGAATATCCTGGGGGCGCAGGCATGCTTAATGCACCTTGCATGAGTCCTCTTTAGGTTTCATTACATCAGGGTACTGCAGTCACATAAAGTATATTCAACAATTTCCATGTCATCACATTCAATACTGCTTTAAAGCTGTCTGAATCATTTTCAGTAGTAGCTTCTTCCCTATCGTGTTTTCCATTAACATACACCTATCACAAAATGAACAGTTTTACTAAGTTAAAAACCATGGCCTAGATGTATCAAGCAGTTTGCGATTCGCAAAAGCCGGCCATACATGGTCTTGGGGCAGAACCCCTGTTCCAGTGAAGCTTACAAGGCAAAATAAAGCCATGTGCATCACTTAGGACCATATCATGCTAATCTGTAGAATCACTCCCAGATACAGATGCCCCAGACACTCACATAGAATTACCCAGCACATAGACCCAATCTCGTTCCCAACCAGCTAACGTGCACCCTCAAACTACAGAGCACACATTCCAAACTGTGCACATTTACACCCACTCTAGTACTCCACACACCAGACATCCAGACCTCGTCACCTTTCACAAGCTGCTTGACACTGCCTTCATCATAGAAATATGGTTCACACCCACATCTGTGCCTATCCTAGGCATCCTTTTTCCCACAGGCTACATCATCCTTTGTGTGGGCCCGCACTCACATGAAGTGAGGAGGCCCATCTGAAATCTATAATTCCTCATGGGCCTGTACCTTAGGCAAGCTAGTAACATTCAAGTCCATTGAGCTACCATTTCCCATTCTCCAACACAGAATTCCATCTTTCATCTCATCTATACTCCTCTTGGGTAGAACAAGGATTCATTGATGAATTCTCAGAGGCGCTAACCCCCTCTTGGGTGTGTTCAACCTTCTAGACAACACAATCTAAAAGGAAAAAAGACACCCTCTTCAACTTCACTGATTCACTTAACGAGGTATAGCATGTCACACAACCATCACACTCCAAAAGCCATATCCTCAACCTTGTCCTATTAACATCACCATTAAACCAAAGCACACCTCCCAAACTTCGGACTGGACAGACCATTTTGCCATCCCTCTCTCTCTGCTCAGCATCATATCAATAAACCAAGGTCAACACATAAGAAAAGACCAGACCTTCAGGTTCATAGACAACTTAATGCATGAACCTAACAAAAATTAATGTGTCCATCTGTAACAAAACCGGTACTCATGTAAAGTGCTCTGATACCCGATGTCTCGGGTCTAGTTTGCGCTATATAAAACACTAAAACATTTTTTTTAAATAAATAAAACTAAAGCATAAACCCATCTCTCACTATACCAGATACACATCTGATAACAACACCCTTCCAAACAACATATAATTTTTTAGGAAAACTGTATGAGCCTCCACACCCCAATTACAATACACAAATGCAAGCCAACATTTTAAGCACCCTGGCACTCTAAAGACCTTGTTGACGATAAACAATCCATGTGCAGAAGGAAAAGAAAATGTAAGAAAAACAGAACTCCTGAAGACCTCTTAATACTTCACATTAGCTCATCACATAAGCCAAAGCAATGTACTATACCAGTACTATCAATGAAGCCATCAATAGAAGCAGAACACAGTTCAATGCGATCAAGCACTGCATCAACCCCCTGCTGGACCCACCTAATCATCTCTCCACAGAAAAGTGCAATGCCATCAACCTGAATAAATACAGAAGATTCAAAAGCACATCATCGATCAGCTTCATCTCTTACACCCCCCACCATAGAACCTCACAATGGTCCGCTTTGAATGCCCTGTCTTTCCCAGATGTCTCTGACATGTTCACCTCCTTCAAAGCAGCTCCTTATGAAGAGGTTGTCTTACCATTGTCCTTGATCAAAGATTAAAAGCTGCTGCCTCTCTTGATGTTCTCTTACCCCTTGTTACAATTGCCAATGCCTCCCTAACTCAAGACATCTTCCCTGAAGCTCTCTGGACAGGCCAGATCGTCCAGCTGCTAAATAAAATCTACACTAGACCCTGATGGCCTTTCCAACTACCATCCAGTCACTCACCTACTATTCATCAACAAGATCATTGAAAAAGCAGTATGTTAAACTCCAAGATCACATCAGTACTAACCAGCTCCAGCATGAATACCAATCTAGCTTCAGACTGCAGTATGGCAGCCAATACCTTGCAAATCGTAGACAATGCCCTCTTGACCACAGATAACGGTGACCCTTCCTCCTGATAAGGGATCCGACACAGTCAACCATCCCACCCTCATACGCAACCTGGTGTTTGAAATGGCATTCATCAGCCATGTCCATCACTGGTTCTCCTTCTACCTTTCCAACCAATTCTGTTTTTTTCACATGTGCATGTCCAGGTCACAAATGATTCCTGTAACCTGTGGAGTCCCTCAGGGTTGCTACTGTCTCAGTTGTCTTTAATCTTTACATGGAGCTGCCTGGTGCTCTTCTCACAGACCAGATCATCAAGATTGACCAATAAGCAGAGGATACACAACTCTATCTGAAAGTCTCCTTTGCTTTAAACATCCTGTTCCTCACACACTGTTTGCTCATCATACACACCTGAATGTCCAGCACATACCTGAAGCTTAACCCAACCAAAACAGAATTCCTGTTATTTGCCAGGAACAACAAACAGTATACAATAGAAATATGGCTCAATAACATAAACCTTGATAGCTCCCAACCCAAACGTTTATCTTATGGCAAGTCCAATTCCAATTCATGCAAGGAGATTTTTACTATTGTTAGGGAATTTACGGCCCCACAATCTAATTCGACTCAGGCCGTTCCTTCCGAGCCATGGGTTTCTGCCCTTGCCAACTTTTTTACTACCAAGATAAAACTGATCCATGACTCTTTTCCCTTGAGGGTGGCTGAAGTACCGCCCAGCTTCGAGGGCGGGTCAGTTCCACCGGCCCCTTTGGGTTCAGTCCTGGCAGACTTTCCGCCAATCTCAGTTTCTTCGTCGCTGGCACTTATGGCCAACCTTAAATCTGGATCGCCTCTTGACCCATGCCCGGCCAAATTTCTGACGAAAATTGCGGAAGTTGTAAATCCGTTGGCGAACCCACTTCTGAATCTCTCCTTGAGTCGAGGGGTGGTCCCGCAGGCTTGGAAGCCGGTGATGGTCATTCCCCTTCTCAAGAAGCCTGGCCTAGACCCTGAGGCTTTGGCCAATTACAGGCCCATCTCTCTCCTCCCGGCGTTGGTTAAGATCTTGGAGAAGCATGTGCATATTGCGGTCTCCAACTTTTTGGAATCCCACAATTTGCTGCACCCCACTCAATCTGGCTTCCGCCCCAACCTAAGCACCGAGACGGCGCTTTTGGAGGTGTCCGAAGCCATTAAAGAGGCACTGGATTCAGGAGGCAAAGCTATGCTTGTAATGCTTGACCTGTTGGCGGCCTTTGACACCGTCCCCCATGAGGGTCTCCTCGCCAGACTTCATGAGATCGGTCTGAGGGGGACGGTGTTCAGCTGGTTTAGATCCTTTTTGGCGGGCCGTCGACAAACGGTCTGGGCCTCCCCTAGTTCCGCCGTGATGCCACCTTTGGGGGTCGGAGTTCCGCAGGGTTCTGTGTTGAGCCCGACTCTTTTTAACATCTTTATGACCCCTCTGGCGGCATTGGCGGAGTCTTTTGGGGCCCAGATCGTATCCTATGCCGACGATACCCAGCTCCTCTTTACTTGCGGGAAAGGAGAAGATTTTGATGGAGAGAGTATCTGTGGGTGCCTTGGGGCTGTTTTTAAATGGTTCCAGCTTAACAGCCTCAAGTGCAACTCAGATAAATCTGAGGTACTCTTCTTCGGCTGTCCATCTGACCCAGACTGGCGGGAATGGTGGCCTGTTAATATGTTTCCTCCAGCGGGTTCGTCCCAGCTAGCAAAGAATCTGGGGATCAAGACCGATTATGGCCTGACGTTAAGATCTCAGATTCTTGGTCTCACGGGAACATGTTTTGGCCTCCTTAGGATGCTCCGTAAGTTCCTTCCTTTGCTCTCAGAAGATCATAGGAAGACTACGGTGCAGGCCTTAATTGGTTCAAGACTGGACTATTCCAACGTTCTATACCTGGGCCTGCCGGAGTATCTCCTGCAACGGCTGCAGGTGGTCCAGAACTCGGCTGCACGGGCCATTTTTGGCCTCTATAGGCGAGCCAGAGCCTCCGGCCTTTTGCAGTCGCTTCACTGGCTGCCTATCCGGAAGCGGATAGTTTTTAAGGCCTTGACCCTGGCCCATAAGGCTCTCCACGCTTCGGGAGCAAAATATCTCCAAAGGAGGCTAGCCTTTTACCATCCGGCCCGATCCTTGAGATCTGAATCATTATTCCTTGCTGTGGTCCCTCGAGTAAAAAGGGCCCGCATTGGAGGTCGTTCTTTTAGACTGCTGGTGCCACAGCTCTGGAACACTTTGCCCTTAGCATTACGCAGCACTTCTAATTTGCTGACTTTTAGGAAGGGCCTTAAAACTTGGCTTTTCGCACTTTAGCATGTTCTTCCTTCTTTCTGCTGGGTCCGTTTTATTTACTGTGTTGTGTTATTCTGTTACAGGTTTACAATAACAGCGCCGGGACACTCCATGGAGTAGCCCAGCGCTATAAAAGACTAAACTAGCATAACATAACATAACAAGTCACTTGGATTCACCCTATGCACCATCCTCACCCTCAAGGAACACATTTCCAAAACACACAAAAGATAAAACAAAGATGGCCTGGTACCAGCTCTCTCTTCTAAAGAAAGTCCAATTGTTTCTTCCAAAAAGGGACTTCAGAACTGTTGTTCAAGCCCTTATACTCTTGCACATGGGTAGTGGTAATGCCCTACTCCATGGCCTCCCAAACTCCACACTGGCAACCCATAGGGGCATTCTACACAGCATGTCTCCTCTATGACCTGAAGAAATATGATCCCATCACCCTCATCCTAATGGAACTCCATTGGCTCCCTTTGCAAGACTGGACCACCTTCAAAACCAGCTGCATCATTTACAAAACCATTACGAACAGCTCCCCCACTTATCTTGAAGACAGGCTCACCATCTCTGATGGGTCTCTACGCAACCACAGCCAGGGCTCCATCAGACTGCAATTAATGGAGTGTAAAAAAAAAGACAACAGTGTACCCAGGCCCAGGAATCACATTCTCGTTCATGTTCATCAGGACCACACCAACGCTGCTCTAATTTGTGAAAGAATTGAAAACTCACCTCTTTAAAGAGCTCTACATCAATCAATCAATCAATCAATCAAACAAACATCACAATGCATTAACCATCCACAACCCAGCTTCTTCCCATATTACTTGTTTACTTTATGCTTGTTTTGATCATGTACAGTGCTCTACTGCCTTTTGGCTAAGTTTGCAGTATAGAAATTCTATAAACATAGGTACACTCAGCAGTAACATACAATGGGATGAAACCAAAGATAGACATGCACTTTCATGGAGTGCTGAAACTGAAAGAAAGAAAGTCTCTTCACATAAGCAGTGGAAGGATACAACTCATCTAATCAGAACACAGGAAAGAAAGCCATTGAATCAAGAGAAGAATCCTGAGGTACAGAACAGAGTTATCCAGTTATGCGCAAGGGAAAAATAAAATCCCACTCTAAGCATAAATTATGTATTGGCAACCATAGGTCTGTCTGTAGCCAAGACCTAAAAAAGTCCCGCTAATTGGCCATAAAAGTAAATTTCCTCTATGAGAGGTAGGATCTTAAGCGGGAAAGATAGACTGTATGGTATTGTCCATGTTTCACTTCCAGTGTTAGTAGATGCAGTTGGCTAGCATGCATTGTTCATAAAGTGGTAGAATATCGTGCACGCTAAAGCTTCCGACACACTCACGGTGCAACACCATCTCCAAACAATGTGTGTTAGGACAAACGCAGCACCGAAGAAGACTTTCAAGATCTTGATACTGACAACAGTGTAACTGCTCCTACCTCAAAAATACAAATACACAAGTTCTCACATTGGGTTTGTATCAAGTTTGCATTGTATCTATCATTCGAGGGGCACCACTCTTACTGGTTGGCAGCTACCATCAGTGAAAGTGAGAGGAGCTTTAGTCTGGTCACACCAGTGTGCATTAAGACCGGTTTAGCTATGCGAGTAAGAGTATCCTGAATCGTCTGGTGGTGATGAAGGAGGACAGCTAGGGCTTACTACAAACGCAACCAACAGTTTTGCTGAATGTATGGCGGTAAATTCCTGTGGAATAAGCCCTGTATCAACAAGCCATTGAGGCTGTGGGTGTGAATAATAGTTTGTCAGCGAAAAGTAGGGGTTAAGGAAATAACGTTTGTGTCTGGCACAGTTACACCATGACACCCAGCTCAGGTAATGCGCACATAATAAATGTTTTCAGCTAGTGAATCAACGTTAATGTGCACTCTGGCAATTGACTTTGCTGAAATGCCTGTTCACAACACTTGGTGTACCCAACCCATTCCAAAGATGTAGGGCTCAATCACTGTATCCTCGGACGTCTGTGTCATCAGTGCAGTATTGAAAGGCCAGCCAGGGGTTTTTAAGCAGGGCCATCAGTGACCAAAGAAGGAAGCAGCCATGGAAGCTCTAAGTCAATGTCATGTCTAACTGCCAGGGGCTTCAGCAGCAAGCTGCAGCCCCCCTACCTCCCCCCGCCGGACAGGGATCCATTAGAAGAAGAAAGCAGTGCATGCAGAATTATACTTCAAACCTATCACGTATGTCTACAATATGTTACCTGCATTTTATAAGTGCATTTCCGGTTCTCCACATAAAAGAAAATTTTTGTAGACGGAAGCATGATTCAGAGGCGACCACTCAGCTTTTACGTGCATTAGCCTCACGGCAGGTCTGGGCCTGTGGCATATATGAAAGCCATTGAAAATGTTTTCGCCACCTGAAAATGTTTTAATTCAAATTTTGAAATAAAGATTAGAAAAAAAAGGAATGCAAGTAGGAAAACTGCAGTCCTGGATGTGAACAAATCTGCAAGATAGTTAATTAAACCCCCAGTTTTAAAATTAGGGCAGTGGTACATATTTCTGCTCTTTTTTAGGGATGCAGTTGGCGCTGTTTACTAGTTGACTAAATACCTTGATGTCTCTTTAGGATTCCAAATCTGGTGAGATAGTTCAGTGAGTTAAGTGCTTGTTACAGATGTCTGTGCTTAACCCGCAGATGACTTGTTCGAACTCTAGAAGGGCCCATATTCAGCCATTCATCCTACTAAGGCAGATTATACCTATTATTTCAACTCCAAAATACAGCTCATTTTAAGCTTAGTACTGTCGTATCCGCCTTGATGAACATTTAGGCCTTTCCCATAAATGCATGGCAAATACAGTGACAGAGCTGGCTGATAGATTTCATTCTATGGGGGCAAGTAGCGCAAAGAACATGTTTGTCTTCCAATCGTACATCATCAACACTAACCAACAATAAAGGGTTCTGGAACGCCTCTTTCATTGGGGATGTCCGATTGAGTTGTAAAGTCTATCGTGAAATAATTGACCAGGTGATTCACCACCTCGGGTAGGCCGAGCCTGGCGCCGAAGTGTCCCTCCCTTCCTCTGCTTCGCTATAAGGTGAATGAGACATTCATGTCCCAGAGCCCAACCCGGCACATTCAGTTTATTTATGTAAAGAGTGCCAAGGTAAATATTGAGAGAGCATTACCCAAGGTACACGGGACTCCTAATGAACGCACGGCCGAGGCGGACCCGGTACCCCGGCGCAGAGCAGCCTTCTTTCATGAGGCAGCAACTACTAACGGTAATCAAATAAAAACTGCCCGCCTGTGTGTGGGGCCCTACCTGAACGAGTTCACTTCACACACGTCTCACTCTCGGTCCAGACAGCAACCTGGCAGCCTGCTGCAACCAAAATGGATGGTGGACTAGGCTGCTGCTGGAGGGCACGACCGGTCCGCTTTCTTTCTTCAGAGGCTCCGACCTTGACCTCCGCTCCGACTCGCTAGTCTCCACCGCTCCTGAGGCTCCTGACACGATAGTCCGTCTGGAAAATGGCGGCTGCTACTCCAACATGCGCGGGAAGAACTAGTCAGAGTCTGCGCAGAGGGTCCTATCCCAACTCGTCACAGGGTGGGTCTCACCACGCCCTGTGACGAGTTGGGAGGGGGTGGGATGACACAACAGCAAGCTCTCCTCTACTCTCTGATTGACGTGGAGACGTTAGCAATCCCGGGCTTGTGTAAAAAACGCCTGGGGCTAACTTAATCTCCACGCCATCAGGGGGTGGAGACTGGGCCTCCAGGCTATGTCTTTGCCTAGCTGATGACGTAACAGCCTTCAGGGCTGTGAGGTTCTCAGCCGGCAAAGACATAGCAGGTGGTGCAGCGCAGCGGTATTGGCAGTGGGAGGCAGCAGACTCCAACAGTGCCCCGTGTTCTTTGCGGCCGATGTGTTCTTCTTTGCGTTTTCTTAATAAAAAAAGAAACGTACTGGTGATCTTTATTTTTATAACATCAACGGAAACGTGATAAATTAACTGGGGCTAAATTACCTGGGGCGGAGCCCCGACGCCCACAAAGAGAAATCACCACTGTAATCTAAATCTCTGGGGTTTTAGGTATGATACTTATAGCACAATTTCTCTTTGCAGGCTTTGTTTCAAGAGTCATTGAGCTCAGTAAAAAACAGTTCTGTCTTTCTTGGTCCAGCTTCACTACAGGAAGTGGAGACACCATTGTGCAGAGCAGGCACAGCCTATTCAGGTGTAATGAAAACTCCTCCCACCACTCTAAATGCAGAAAGGTCTATTCAGCCTGGATAGGCAGAACAAACCTCAGCCCCCCTTGTGACTATCTGGAGTGAATGCACATCCCAGCTCCTGTCACTCCAAAACCAGATCGTGCATACACAAACAGGTAGAGGCACATAGGATGATTTAACTAGAAAATGCCCACTTTCTAAAAGTGGCATTTTCAAAACACACAATTTAAAAACCACCTTCACTAAAATGTGTGTTATTAAATTCTGAGTGCAGAAAGCCTAAACTCCATACCTCTATCTTTTCCCAATGGAAAGTTACTCTTGTAAGATGTCACAAGGCAACCCCCATGTTAACCTATGAAACAGATAGCCTTTCAATATAGGAAAACGAAATGCACAGTATTTCATTATCAGGACATACAAAACACACCAGCTGCAGTGGCAGGTCTGAGACACATTTACTGGACTACTCGTGTGGGTGGTACAACCAGTGCAGCAGCCCACAAGTAGTATTTGATTTACAGGCCCTGGGCACACACATTGCACTTTACTAGGGACGTACCAGTAAATCAGATATGCCAATCATGGGTAACCAAACATAATCACAATTTACCCAGGGTAATGGTAAATGATTTTATTTGTATATGGTTAATTAAAACCTTTACAAAGCAGTTAGAACATTACTAAAAATTAACGTAAAAGTCATTTCATGCAACTTTCTAAAAAATTAAAATGTACTTAAATGCCCATTTTTTTGCTGTGTTTAAAATTAAAAGTTCATGGCTCCAGGGCACCATATCAATGATTTTCCGTCCGGCTTTATTTAATTTTTTTATTAATCCGCGGTCAACAAGTTCTTCTGTCTTTTCGATACTAGTTCGAAAATTTTTGTGACCCAACAATTTAATTTTGTTTTGGTGGGATTAAAGCACAATTTGAACGCATGCCTACATGTTCGGACACCATGAAGTTTAAACGATGGACGCAGTAAATTGCACCTCAGATCCTTTAGTTTAGGGCAGATGCAGATTACATGAATAATATTTTCCTTGCCAGCTTTGCACAAGCAACAGTGTTGCGGAGAGTTTTTTCTTTCCCAGGGCGACAGATGGGGAGCAGCTGGGATTACACCTAGTCGTAATTTTAATTTTTTTTCCTTTGTCTTTAGATTCATTCCAATATTAAGATACTCTTTAGGTTTCAGTATTGCATAGTCACTGAGTGTAATCCAGCCGTGCGCTCTTTTGGACAGTGTCTTCTTATCCTCAATAGAAGAAATGATTCGTGCTGATTTTTTTGAGATTTTTTTAAAAGACAAAAGATCAGTAGGGGTGTCCCAGAGGTCTGACAATCCCAAGTTTTGGAGTGATTCAAATAAATAGTCTCTGGCAGAGGATTGTTGATGGTGAAGCAGCTCTTCCCATAGATTAAAGTTTAAAGAGCCAGTCTCGGCACGCCGAATCTTGTGCCAGGTTGTGACATACACGCTCCGTCTTTCCAATGTTGTTTTAGCAGACCAAATTCAAGCCGAATTTGTGCTGGAGGAACGTATTTTGGCAGATTGAAAATTGCCCTGTGTGAGTTTGCTATCAGTATATCCAGTAGCGCTGCATCCTTTCCTTGAATGGCTTCACTCCCATATGTAAGGGTCGGTTGTAGCTTTGCTCGGAGGACCTGGAGCAACGGGTTAAACGTTAAGTCGGGGAGCTTGACCTTTAAAGATTTTAATTTACCCAGGTAGCACTTGCACTTTGGCACTGATCAGCAGTGGCAAAGTGCCTAGAGTACCTAAACCAGCAAAAACGAAATCCAGCACACAGTTCAAAAATACAGGGGGTAGAGGCTAAAAGATTGGGGAAACCATGCCAAGGATGCCACGTCTAACACTCGTCACTTTTAGTATATTGTTGTTGCCTCAAAAGTCGAGCAGTTGAGCCACTAAGGCCTGTGGAAGCACCCTAGGTGTTGGTAGCCATACAGGCACCCTGTGGGCCTGTTCTGCTGTAAACCACTTCCAGGGTTCACCCTCCCAGCACCACTGACGACAACCTCTCCTTGAGGATCATTTCCATGCTTGGACATTCTGCTTTCTCTGGGACATCCACCAGGTGGACATTGTTGAGGTGGGAGCGGCTCTTGCCGTCATCCAGTTTCCCTGCTAACGTTGCCACTTCCTTTTCAAGAGCCCGCATGCGTTTGTTGTCTTCTATAACAGCGGATCTAACTAGGACCAAGGTAGACTCCGCCACTGACACCCTATCCACCAACCTCCAGTGTTTGGCTGCTCTTAAGAAACTTACATCATGGGCCACAGTGTCAATCTTGTGTTCCAGGATGGTTTTGGTATCCTTTATAGCAGCCAACATTGTTGCCACATAGGCCTCCATACTTCAGTCACCAGTCTCCTTCATTGGGCTCTCATAACTCCCCCTCTCTGGGCATCGTATTCAAAACGAAGGAAGCAGTTTTGAGAATCTGGGCTGTACCATTGTGGGACCCCTTTACCTGCCATCAAGTCTACTGTCTGCTCCGGCTTTCCAGCAATTGCGATGCAGGAATCATCTTAGGTCAATAGCCACGGTTCATAACCAGTCGGGCCACCACTGTGCTCCACGCATGTGTCGGCACTCTGGCAGCCTGATTCTATCGACCCCCCTCCCCGAGGCAAGCTCCGCTGTCCCCCAGGGAAGCCCTGCCCAGGCCAAGAGGCACACTGACCCCAGGAACGCACTGCAGCCATGACCCATGGCATGAGAAGCCTGCACTCCGTATTAGCATACCTTCTGTCCCTCCAAGGGAGGCAGTCGCGTTGATACTGACTGATTGATTCCTCATCCACTCTGTATAGGGGCTCTCAATTACCAGCCCCTGGTATTCCCTCTGGGCCACTGCCTCTATTCCTCGTCAGGCAGGTGGGACCCCATTACTGAAAATCTTCAACAATAGCCTTTGCTGCCTCTTCGAGGCTATCTGTCATGAAGCAGAGCCCCGTCCTGATCAGGCATCAAAGGTCTCTCCTCCCTACGATGGGGGTTGAATGAAGAGGAATAGAGGGGGAAGGATAGTATTCGTGCCCTAAGGTAGCTATAAATTTACGCCCCAGGCATGTATTTCTAATTACCCCACATATTACATCACTCATGACATCTTCAATTATATCATTGATAATATCACTGCAACATCTGCAATGAAATTATTGATGGAAAAACTTTTCATGGTGGGAGTGTGAGTTATAGTTACTTGAGATAAGTATAACTGGTGAATTTCTGTTGTTTTTAGAGTATAAAACGTTACATTGATACTGAACATTTCACATTAACAACATTACGTTACTTTAACCTTTGTTTTTTTCAGTGAATATGTATATATATATATATATATATATACACACACACACACACGTGTGTATGTATGTGAATATAAGTAGTGGATTTGCTAAGAAGTTTACATATCAGATTTTCACCAATGATAATCTGGTTGATGGGGATTTTAACGTATACTTCCATATCAACAGATTGCGACTGGTGTCATGCACCTAAAACAGGGTGACTAAGAAAATATTCAAAAAGGACTGCCAATATGAGCTAAAAGGGTCTACAAATATTTAAAAAAAATTGATACTGCATTTATGGTATTTGTTTATTGTGTATGAATTTACTTATTTACCTAGTATCTCAAACAGAAATATGACCTTACACTGAGTTTTTCCTATGATTTATGACAGCTTGAAGGGGAATGTTTCGTGGCTGATCTTTAGAAATGTTTTATTTTGCCTACTGCAAATTACAAAGGAGGTGCTTCTTTCTACTCCCTTAACATTAACATTTTGATAAATGTTTGCTCTGAAACGTTGAGGACTTTGGAAGTTCAGATATTTGTTGTAGCTCACCAAACCTGATGGGTTGTATTACAGAGGAATGCGTGGCTGAACCACACGTGTTTCTACCACACAACCCCCAACAACGAATGCGTCGAAACAACGCATTCCTTTACCAAGTATGCCTTTACCATGCATGCCTTTACAACACAATTTTGTGGTAAAGGCATGGCTGGTAAAGGGGTGTTTGGTAAATATCATACCCCAACCACCCCTCTCGGAATCCTAAACACTACCTCGACTCGCCCGAGCACTAAACAATACCCCGAGCCCTAAACACTACCTGACCCCCTCTGAGCCCTAAACACTACTACGGCAGCTTCCTGAGCCCTAAACATTATCCCAACCCCCCAAATACTGAACACTACCTCGTTACCCCCTCAATCAATCAAATAGGGGTTGGTAAGGCTCAACTACTCAACTCCGAGGGTCTCATGGTGCTGGGGGCAGCTCAGGCCCCTTACCCCTAAACACTAACCCAATCCTCCCCTGAGCCATTAAAACTACCCCAAGCCTTAAATATTACCCCAAGCACCCCCAAACCCTAAACACTACCTTGATACTCCCCTCAATCAATCAATCAGGGGTTGGTAAAGCGCAACTACTCACCTGAGAGGGTCTCAAGGCATGGGGCGTGGGGCATATCCGGGGCATACGCGCCCCGCATATGTGTGCAGGGGCGCGCATATGCATGGTAAAGGCATGTGTGGTAGAGCTTGTGGGGAAATGGCACACATGGCTCTGCCCGCGTTGTTAAGGCTGTTTCTCAACCTCAATTCAAATCTCTCCGAGCACTCTAAATTATATCGATTCAAGTCTAACACAATCCCATCAAATGGCAAATGTCACTGTTCAAATCCGTAGAACACAGATCCAAATCTTCAAATTCAAGGTTCATCTGTCTTTATTTTCATTTTCTTCATACTGCATGGGTTCTCAGTACATCAGCCAACACGTGTTTAGTCGTGTAGCTATCTAAGACTTTGACTTCCTCAGTGTTAAATCTGGCTCCCATATGTTCTCATCCTAGAACCGATCTTTCTTTCAATTCCTTACTTCTCTTGTTCCTGAACATACGAATTATCACTTCGTGTACGTTCCTTCCAATTTATGTTTTCCTGTCACTATGTAATTTCAGGTACATGTGGATAATATCTTCGTCTGAGTTCCCTCAAAGTTTAAATTCCTGTCCAAACGTAATCCCAGGTACAGGATTCCCGTTTCTTTTACCGCATAGCAAATCCGCTCCTATCTCGCGTTAGGTCCCTCAGATTATCCACTGGCGTTCTGCCATTTGATGGGATTGTGTTAGACTTGAATCGATATAATTTAGAGTGCTCGGAGAGATTTAAATTGATATTGTTTCTACCTAGGTGGAACGTAGTAGGTGTTGGATCCACACCTCTTTTCTTGAAGCACCCAATTAGATAATTAACAAATACTTACCCTGAAGATACTACTGGAGAGCGCCTGTGTGTCTGTTGGTATCCGACCACTTTATTTGTTTCTCAACCTGATGTGTTATTTGTGAAACATGACTGTTGAGCATTGGGTTTGATTGCAGGACCTTATGTAGTCATGTGACATGGTTCAGTGGCAAAGTATTATTCACTCAGTGGGAGTGTATGATTTTATAGTGGGAAAGAATTATGCAGAGAGATTTAATATTTGTTTGTGAAATTCTTAGTATAGTGGAATATCCATTGCGTGCCTGAGTCTGTGTTGTTGCCTGTGTTTCATAGCTGAATTCTGATGGATATATATGTGTAATGTTCTGTGTAATGTAGTCTGTTCTATTTGTGTGGTGCATTATGGTGGAGAGTGCAGTTCAAACCAACCTAATGAATGATTGTAAGGTATATCTGTGTTGTGTTGGATGTATCCAATATGTTCTTTCTAATGCATATGTTATGTGCAAGTAGATCAGCAATTTGCAGACATTCCTCCTATCACCTTTTGTTTATTTGATGTAACACCCTAACTGGTGAAGAATGTACCCAGACGTGGGTCCCTTCCTCTCTGGTCCTTCACTCCCAAGCGATACCTTACTGATGAGGTTTGACAAAGCTGAAACCATACCGGCGTTGCTTGTGTTCTCTTCTGCATGGGGGCTCACCTGGCAGTTCGGAATCAGAACTGCTTCAATGAGGACTAGGGTCCGTACTGATTTGCATAAGGCAGTTTTCTGAATAGTGTAGCTCTGTGGGTGAAAAATGATGGATTGGTTGCTACCCAGAGCGTTTGGCAGTAATTAAAGACTATTTGCAAGCATTCACCAATCACCATTTGTGTGTTTGATGTAACACCAACTTGAGTTGCCAAGAGAGTGCCCAGACGTGGGTCCCTCCCTTGCTCGCTGTACCACAGGATCAAAGCTGTAACTCACTGGCAAGACCTAACAAGATTAAGACTGGTCCGGGGGGGGCTTGTGTTCCGTTTCGGATGGAGCCTAACCTGGTAGTCGGAATAGACTGGTTCCCTAGGGAGCAGGGTTAGAGCTGAAGTATAGTAGGCAAATATCTGTCTACAGTGGCACAGTGGGCAAAAACAATAGCCTGAAAACTCCCCAGAACGATTGCCAGTGGATTTGATTATTTATTTATTTATAACATTTGTAAAGCGCGCTGTTACCAAACGGTGTCCTGGCGCTGTAATGATAGTTCCCCTGGCCTAAGCCTCCTGTCTAGTTCGTGAACAGCCAAGTTTTCAGACTTTTACGGAAGATCATCAAGTCAGTAATCTGTCTAAGTGCCACAGGTAAAGCATTCCAGGCTGTTGCTGCCCCCAGGACGAAGCTTCTGCCTCCCCAGCGTGCTTTCCTTATGCGTGGGGTCCTAATCAGCCCCAGGTTGGCTGACCTGAGATGCCTACCCGTCTATGCCACTGGAAATGCTGTTTTAGAAACAACAGGCCAAATCCATAGACAGCCTTGAAGACTATACACAGGGTTTTAAAAGAGATCCGTTTCCGCACTGGAAGCCAGTGTAGCTTCGAAAGTTCCTGGGAGATGGATGCAAACTTTGGTAGGCCTGTGATAAGTCAAGCTGCTGCATTTTGCAGGACCTGGAGTTTGTTAAGGAGCCCCTGTTGAGCCTCTAGGAATAAGCTATTACAATAGTCAAGGCGCGATAGAACGAGGGCCGTAACCACTGTTTTCTTACACTCCTCCGGTAGGAAGGGGAGAATCTTCTGGATAATTTTCAATGAACAGTGGATGGATGAGGTCATTGCATTTACTTGGGGCCTAAAAGAGAGCTTATTGTCGATCAGGACCCCTAGGTTCTTTACCTTTGTGACTGGAATAGGGGGGGTCCCCATGTCTTCAGGCCACCAGTTAGGACTCCAAAAGTTGTCATTGGAGCCAAAAAGTAATACTTCGTTTTAGCCGAGTTCAACTTTAAGCAGTGCCTGGCCATCCAGGTACCAACTGCTGACATACATTCCTGGAATTTGCTGGCCACGCCATCCTCTCTCCCTGGAAGCAGTGACACCACAGTCTGTGTGTCGTCTGCGTAAGATGTAAGTTCAAACCCATATGAACGAATAACCGCGGCAAGAGAGGAGACATAGATATTGAAAAGGGTGGGGCTTAAGGAGAATCCCTGGGGAACCCCACAGGGTAGTACAAAAGGTTTCGATTCAAATTCCCCCAGCGCCACCACCCGGACCCTGTTGGTGAGAAAGGATTTCAGAATGCTAAGGGCTTTGTCTTGTATCCGGCGGTCTTCCAAACGGTCAACCAAAATTCTATGGTGGACCGTGTCGAAGGCCCCCGACAGATCCAACAGGACCAGGGCCGCTCGGCCCCCTGCGTCCAACACTTTCCTGATCTCCTCCGTCGATTTGATCAAGGCAGATTCGGTGCTATGGCCTTCTCTAAACCCATGTTACGATATATCAAGGCCTTGTGTGGCTCCTAGGAATATACTGAGCTGAGTGTTTGCAAGCATTCCTCACATCACCTTTTGTGTGGTCCGAATAATGGCCTCAAAGACCTTACATCTTTGAGTAGAGTTTTCTGGGCAAGATTCGCATCTTGTCTTAAGGATAGTGATTACTTATTTGGGTTATGGTGGGCAAAGAATGAGATGGCTATCTATGTTTATTTTTGCAGGAGGGGTACAGTGGTGTCTGTTTGTGTGGTAGTTGATTGGGAGTGAAACGTTTCTCTACCATTGGGTTGGGTGCCAACATTTTTATGCATCTTTTACGAACCAAATCATCTTTAGTTTCTGACGATGGGGACTTTGGAGAATGCATGTTTGAGTCTTATGTCCTGGTGATAATGAATACTTGTGGAGCTTTTGGGCCTTTGTACCTCAGACTAAGTCAGCTCAGGCACCGGCAATCATCTGAAGAGCTACTATTGAACAAGAGTTCTTTTATCTTGTTGTATATAGTGCTCATTTGCTAATTAGCTTAGTTTCCACTCTATAAATACTCTGCACTATATAAATACTCTACATACATACAAGGGTATACTTTGTTTGGTTATAATGAAGTGGGTATATATAGCCCTTCGGTTTTGGGACCCAACGGCAAAGAGTGTGTTTATTTTATACTTTTGCTGAGGATCTCTTTTTGGGGATGGCATCTGATAATTTCTTTCCTAATGTCTCTTTTACCTCTGTGTCTGGGAGATAGATTTGTTAGTCTATTTTCTTGTGGAATGTAGGGTGTCTTACTCTCTGAGATTTAGCTGTGTGCCTTATAACAGGTACGTGAGAGTATCTGCTCTATTGAAGTGCTAATTAAAGTTTGTGTTCTCTGGAGACATATGTATTATTTGACAACAGGTATGTATATATATATATGCAATATCCAAGTACTCATTAAAAATAGGAATAACAGTACATTGAGTGGGAGACTGTATATTTGTATTGGTCCTAGGCACATATGATTCTCCTTTTTGTGCCCATTTTCTTGGGGGGAGGAGGTGGGGGATATTTGATTTTTTTAATGAATATCTTTTATTGAGTTTTCCAGAGTAATGGTCGCAATACATGTCAAAATAGTAATCGAAAGCAATAAGTCATCCTGACAATGTACAGTAGTAACTATAAGCAGCAATGGTATTATACGGGATCTTGTTGACATGTCACAACCGCTATTGTAGAAGTATAACTGATATAGGAAATAGAACAACAATTTCACATCATGTTAAATAACTGTAAGCATTTCTCATCTCTACAGAGTAATGGGTCTGCAACCGGGAGGTAGGGGGTGTCGAGGAAATGAGCTGTCAACATTTGTCTCCAAGGCATGCACCCGTCGGGTGTGGCAGTCGTATGTCCAACTAAGTATCTAAGAGTGAGCTGTCATCTGGATCGGTTATAGTAGTGGCTCGTAGAACTCGAACGCACCGTTAGATGCCTCAGCTTTGTGTATGTATGCTATCCTAACCCTCTACGATGATAGTAAGGGGACTCTTCATCCAGGGCGGTCCCGTAAGTTTGGAGGTAGGTATTGCGAACCTGTCTGACGATCAGTGGATCATTGTCAACTGAGTGTATTCTACACAGTTTAACTATCGTGTCTGGTATAAAGTCGCCCGCACACTGCTAACTTTACCAACTGGGGGAGGGAGGAAATGAAAACCACATAAGAGTAATAAACAAAAGAGGCCAACATAGAGAAAAAAAGAAAATAAGGGGAATAAAATATATGTAATCCAATAAAAAGTCGAAGAAATGTGCAAGCAGGCAATCCGTATGTGCGTGTCTGATAGTGCAAGTCTCCGTACGCATGTGGGGGAGCAAGTACGTGGGGGCGGTAGCGTGCTCAGTACCTTTTCCCGGTTATAGTTTGTGTGTCTTGTCTTGTGTGCCTGAGTCAGGTTGGAACTATTTACTCATGGCGTAACAGTAGCAACTTGTAGCACAGCTACGATGTGGTGAACGTGGACCTAGATTAAATTCCCTCCTATGTTCGCGCTACTTGTCCTCCCTCTTGCCCTCCATGTTGTGTTCGGTGAAGCGAGCTCTTAGGTGATTCCCTGGTCAATACACGCCTGATGAAAAGATTTCAAGACCTCATCCCAGAGCTGTGCTATTGGGAATGCCCTCAATCCCGCCGTTTCCTCCCTATGTAGGGTGGTGCTTTCTGTCGTTGCCCAGTTATTGAAGCAGGTGCGCTAATGTTTGACGTGTGGTGGGTTCCCGTTTCTCCAGTATTTGGTTAGGAGTCTTTTGGCTGTAATGAGTCCTAGGTCCCAGAATCTAGCTGGGACTTTATTGTGCTTTGTTCGTTTATATAAGCCTAGCAAACATGCCTCCCACGTATGTGACAGCACTGTTCCAACTCCTTTTGTTGACAGCGCCGTCACTGTCTGCCAATACGGCAATATTCTGGGACAGGTCCAGAGCATGTGGAGGATATTCGCACCCGTCAGGGAGCATCGCGGGCACGCAGAAGTGTCGATCGCGAAATATCGATTAATTTTGTCTGTCGACAAATATGCCTGGTGCAATATGTAAAATTATATAATCTTGAAGCGTGAATTCTGCGGGACATTGGTGGGCCCCTCCAGTACCATTGCCCATTCCTTATCTGTCCAATTCCTTCCTCTGTCTGCCGCCCACTTGTCTCGCAACGGTTGGAGGGTATTATGCGTGTGGAATAATATCGCCTGTGCCAACCAATGGATCACATGGGATCCATTTACCATAACATGCAGGTACTGCACCAGTAAATGTGTCGGTAATTCCTCGGATATGTCACCCCACGCCTTCGCGTACGTGTGTACCAATGACGCATGTAGTAGAAACTCCCCACTAGGTAGGTCAGTGCCCCCAGCCAGTCTGTCAAAGGGGAGCAGGGCACCATCCGCGTATAAGTCCGCCATCGTGTCAATCTCGGCTTGCATCCAACGTTCCAGCATGGCCATCATACCCCCCCCCCCCTCCGTCCCTGGGGGTGCTCAGCAGCGGGAGGGCTGGAGCACAAGGCTTCACTGCTCGGGTAAGTCTCATACCACGCACATAGCACTTACGGGCCACCGCTAGGTGTATTTGCGTCGGGCATGGCGTTTTGGTTAGGGGGTGAAACAGCATGTGGATCTGGGTTTGGGAGAGAGTCGTGGCATCAGAGGTCGTGTCTTCTAAGTGTTTCCCACTCAGCCATCCGACCACCCATTGTCATTGTGCCACTAGGTAATAGAGCTCCTGATTTGGGACTGCTAGTCCCCCGGATGTTACCGGTGCATAAAGCTTCGCCAGTGCCACTAGGGGCCTGCCGGTGTTCCAGATGAGGGCTCGGACCATGGATTCTAGCTCTCGAAAGATGCGGGTCGTAACGTACACCGGCATATTAGAGTAATAATATAGGAGTCTTGGTAACACTATCATTTTTGTTAGGGTTATTCGACTGGGTACATTAAGGGGTGCGTCTTCCAAAAAGTCATTTGTGCCTGAAGGGAGGAGATAGCTCTAACAAGGTTACCCTTGTTATTGTTATTGTTATTGTTAATTTTGATTTATAGCGCGCCCAATCACCTGCAGGCCTCTAGGCGCTTGGAAATCGATGTCATTACAATAACTTGGTTCACTCCTGAGAGAGATGCAGCTACAGGACTACACTGTGATCAAGGCTCTTCTAAACAGCAGGGTTTTCAGAGATTTCCTGAACCGCAGGAGATTCATCTCCCTGCGTAGCCCCTCAGGCAGCTTGTTCCATAATTGGGGGGCCAGGACAGAGAAGGCTCTCCCTCCCTTAGTCACTAATTTGTAGCGGGGGCAGACCAGTAACTGAGCGTCTGATGATCTGAGTGTTCTTGTCGGGTTGTACACTTCCAGGCGGGCTTTGATATAGGCCGGCGCATGGCCGTAGATCGCCTTGTGCGCTATACAGAGGCTCTTGAATTCAACCCTCTCCTTAACAGGGAGCCAGTGAAGGTTTTGGAGAAGAGGGGAGGCCTTTGTTCGTCTGGGCACTCTGAAGATTAGCCGTGCGGCGTCGTTCATTACGACCTGGAGTCTGTTTGTCGACATTTTTGGGAGGCCAAGGTACAGGACATTCCCATAATCGATCCGGGAGATGACAGTTGCTGCTACAATTGAACACATCATCGAATGAGAAAGGAAGGGAGCTATCTTTCTCAATTGTCTGATGATGTTCGTGCAAGTTCCAACAACAGCGGAAACTTGACTGCACATTGACAGGTCACAATCTAATTTAATCCCCAGACTCTTTACGTTGGCACTAGGCTTTGGGGCTGATCCAAGCTCAGCAGGCCAATACAGATCACTCCACGGTGAGGTGGTAGATGGAATTACCAATACCTCGGTCTTATCCGGGTTGATCTTTAGTAGGTTTTTTGTCATCCAACCTACGGTGTACCTCAGGATATTTTGAGCTTGGGTTTGTGCTGTCCCTGTGTTATCGATACTCAGCACTAGCTGAGTATCGTCAGCATAGTTGTAGACTCTGCAGCCCAACTCAGCCAGGGATGCAATCAAAGGCTGCAGGTAAAGATTGAACAGAAGTGGGGACAGTGCGGAGCCCTGTGGGACTCCGCACTCTAAGAGACCCACTTCAGATATTGACTCCCCAAGTTGTATCCTCTGAGTCCTTCCCAAAAGGAAGGATCGCAGCCACTTGAGGGCCAAGCCTTTGATCCCAAAGGCCTCCAGCCTTCCCAGGAGCAGGTCATGGCTGACGGTATCGAACGCCGCTGACAGATCTAGTAAGATCAGGGCGCTCGGCCTTTTGCCGTCAGCCATGCCTCTCAGTTCGTCCAACAACGAGAGCATCACTAGCTCGGTGCTGTGGTGCGCTCGAAACCCTGCCTGTCGCTCATGCAGTAAGCCATGGGATTCGAGGTACAGTGATAGAGACTTCAGCACGTGTTGCTCTAGGACCTTAGCAAGGAAAGGCAGCTGGGAGATCGGCCTATAGTTCTTCAGGACAGCCGGATCTGCGCCTGGCTTCTTCAGCAGAGGTCTAACTCGCGCCTCCTTAAGGTCACCAGGTAAATACCCTGTTTCTAGGGACCTATTTAGGAGAGAGATGATCCGAGCCTCCAATAGCGGGCGTGCCACACGGAAGATACTCGGGGGACATGGGTCCGCTGGGGAGCCAGATTTAGTTTTCCCCATTAGCTGCTCTAGACTCAGCTCGTCCAACTCAGGGAACTGTACTAAAGAGCAGTGAGTAGGATTCTGAACCTCAGGCTGTATAGTGTCACAATTCACCACACTACTCTTGATGTCCTGGATAATGGTCTTTACCTTTTCTAAAAAATATTCCTGAAAGGTGTTAGAGTTTATGAGAGACTCAGAGTTCTCCTGTTTTTTACTCAGCTCCGACAGGATTTGGAATGTCTCCTTCTGGATATTCCTAGCCTTCTGTAGGCGAGACTCGTAGTACTCCGCCTTGGCTTGTGAAATAAGTTTTTTATACAGGTGGAGTGAGTCTTTATATTGGTTCCTTGCAGTATCCTGCTTGGTTTTCCTCCAGATTCTCTCCCGAGCTCGGAGCTTTCTTTTTTGTTCCCTTAGTGATGGGGTAAACCATGGAGCCTCTTTACCAGGACCCTTAATTGACTGAGTTTTTTCCGGTGCTATGTGCTATGTGATCAATAGCTGTGTTCAGGCTCTGAGTTAGGACTGTATATTCTACGTCCAGGCTTCTATCAGAATTCGTCAGAGAAGTCATTTCCGGAAGCACAGAGGTCAGGTTTTTTAAATCAACCTCGGCCCATTTGCGGGTCCTTCTAGTACCTCGGGGTAGGTGCTTTAAATGATCTTTTATGTTTACCTCACAGGTCACTAGGTAATGGTCAGTCCAGATGCAGGGAACCACATCCTTAAGAAGGACATTTGGGTCTGTGGACCATACTAAGTCAAGAGTATGACCCTTGATATGTGTGGGTACTTTCACAAGTTGACTAAAACTCAAAGCGGACATGGTGGTGTCCAGTTGGCGTGTTGGTAAGTCCCATTGGGGGCTGTCCCAATGCAAGTTAAAATCTCCTAATATCACAATTTTTTTGTACCTTGTACATAGATCTGATATAATAGGTGTAAATAAATCATTAAAAAGTGGAGATGAGTTGGGTGGGCGGTAGATTGACAGAATCACCCAGCAGGAATTGTTTAGAGAAATCTTTATTCCTACTAGATCAGCTAGGTCCACTGTTTCTGAAATTATCTCTTCCACAGATAGGGATTTTTTAAATAGAATCGCTACCCCACCCCCCCGAGCCGACCCTGCGCGGTTCTGCCAAATTGCGTCATAGCCATTAGGGAGGGCAGCAATAATATCCGGCATGGAGTTTACACCCATCCAACCCTCTAAAATGTCTGCATGGGATCGATAAATATTGACACCCAAGTACCGAAACGTGGTTGGGGGCCAGGCCAGTCTCACACCATCTATGCGTATCTCGCATTCCTGCATGTCGGGGCTGAAGGAGTACACTCCAGATTTGCCCCAGTTGACCCTGAGTCCTGAGAGGGCTGCGAAGGTGCGAAAAGTGTCCGATAATGTTTGCGGCAAACAGGTCAGATCTTTAACATACAACAGCAGGTTGTCTGCATATAGGGAGACCGCATGGATGCCGTCCACTAAGGGGATCCCCCAGGCTTCACCCTGTGCTCTCAATTGTTCCGCAAGCGGCTCCATCACCAAGGAGAAAAGCAATGGAGACAGGGGACAGCCTTGCCTAGTGCCCCTGCGGATCCTGATGGTTTCAGATAGTAACCCCCCAATGCGGACCCTCACTGTGGGCGTCTGGTACAGTAAGTTGACCATATCTATTAAGTCATCCCAGAGATCATATTTCCTCAATACAGCCCCCAGATAAGGCCACTCAACCGAATCAAAGGCTTTTTCTAAATCAAGCACTAAACATCCCGACCTAGGCCATTGTTGCACTGCATATTCTTGGACTCGAAAGAGACGGCGAATATTGTATGAAGTACTTCGTGTTGGCACAAAACCATTCTGGTCAGCGTGCACCAGCGTGGGTACAAAGGGAGCCAACCTCTGCGCCAAGGTGGACGCCAAGATTTTATAATCAGTGTTTAAGAGGGCCAGTGGCCGATACGAACCCAGTTGTTTGCTATCTCTGCCCGGTTTCAGGAGGGAGATGAGATTGGCTTCATTGAGCGTAGGGGGAAGCGAAGAGTCCTCGACAGCCGCCGCATACATCCGTATCAACTCCGGTACCAGTAGGTCAGAGTAGGTCTTAACCCTTTAAGTGCTGCCGTCGGCCAACGGTCGTCGCGAGCACTACCTTGCCAGTGCTGCGCACGACCGTTGGCCGACGGGCCAGCACCCGTTATTCGAACGTTCAGCACTGGGCGCTGAACGTTCGACGCTCTTAAGGAGTTAAAGAACTCCGCTGGTAGACCATCCGGTCCTGGGCACTTGCCATTGGAGAGTGCAGATATGACCATTCGGAGTTCCTCAGGCGCTATAGGTGCCGCCAGTTCTCCGCGCTGGGCATCCCCCAACGGCGGCAGGGGTATGTCTGCTAGATATTCTGCAATGTCAGATGGAGAGGCCTGTAGCTGGGAGCGATAGAGTGTGCGATAGTGGGCAGCAAAGGCCGCGTGTATCTAACTCTGCGTGTACAGCTTTTCGTCCCGACTGGTTTGTATCGCCGTCACTGGTGCCATACGATCCTCACGGCTGATCAGCCAGGCCAATAGCTTACCAGGTTTGTCCTCTGTGTGATGCGTACGCGCCGAGTGGGTGGCATAGTAAAGGCAACGCAATCTGTCTAATAACCGCTCGTGTTCCGCTTGAGCTTCTAATGCACTTTCATCTTCACCCTCCCCTGCCTCCTGTTCTGTCTGCGTCAGTCCTTCCTTCATCCATGTCAGGTCTAGTGTCCTCCGCAAATTAACCTGTGTGCCTAGGCAGTGGCCCCTGATCACTACTTTAAAAGCATCCCATTCTACTTGGGGAGAGGATGCCGTACCTATGTTATCCTCAAAATAGTGTGCTATTTGTGCATATAGGGAATCACGAAAAACGGGGCATCTAGGAGCAGATCTGGTTACAATCTCCAGGTGGGTATAGGGGGGCGTGGTTGTGTCCACGCAAGTTCTAGTACATGAGGATTGTGATCCGAATGTGTGCGGCCCATATAGTAAGTGTCAGTTATGTGTGGGAGTAAGTCGCTGGATAACATGAATCTGTCTAACCGTACATGCAACCCATGTGCGCCCGAGTAATATGAATACATCTGAACATCAGGATTACGATGTCGCCATGCATCGTGCAAGTCCCATTGCAAGGCCCAGGATTTAAAAATATATAGAGCTCCCAACACAGGTGCGCTCGGTAGGGGTGGGGAGGAGCGGTCTAGCGCAGCATCTATGATGCAATTGTAATCCCACCCAAGAGCCAGGAGATCCCATGCCACGGGACAAGACAGTAGAGAGCTGTGCATAAAACCCACCATGGTCCGCATTGGGTGTGTATATCGATGCCAGTATCACTGGGCGTCCATCTAGCCGCCCCTTCACCACCACAAATCTGCCCCCCCTTATCTATATGGGAATGATCTATTTCAAAAGGGGTTCCCGGTCTTAACCATATCAGTGCTCCGCGGGCATAGGACGCATAGCCCGTGGCATAGAGCTGCCCCCGCCACCTACGGCGCAATGTGTTTGTCTCCGCGTCAGTTAGATGAGTCTCCTGTAGGAGTGCAATTTGGACACTGTGCCGTTTTAAATAGGAGTATATTTGGTATCTACGGGATGGCGTGTGCATGCCGCGTAGGTTCCATGTACAAAGCTTTGTCGTCGCCATTTCACTTTATCAAGGAAGTCTCGTCCATCGCCCGCCAGGGTCCCCACACATGCGGTATAAGTGTTGCCAACCAAGTGTCCCCACATTTGCTCACTAAAGACAGTCATGACTACCTGCAATGCTAAGATAAGGTTACAATAAGTAAGAAAAGGGGGGGCAAGGGGGGAAGGGGGGAAAACGATCCAGACAATGCAAAAAACATAAAGAACAATGCTAGTGAGTAATACCAAAAGGTCGGTTGCAAAACGTGCAGCCGTCCAAATTCTCTATCGAGATAGTTAACATTCAATTCTATGGGGGTCGCTGCACGTCAAGTACAGCCTGGTTGACATGGCAAATGAGCATAAGAGAGTGAACATCACCCTTCCTTGGGATCAAAAAGTAGTCACAGCCGGTATATAAATTTGTTATTAGGTAACCAATACAGTTCTTCAGGTATCATGCACTTCACCCCTAGTTCAGTAGCCCGCAGCAGTGTCTGTACAGTCACGGTAGTCCCAATCGGACAGGGCGTTAGTAGTTCGGGCCCAACCGGCCGGGGTGCCTGCTGATCTTCGCCTATTCAATTCCCCGCTAGGAACCATAGTTCTCAAAAGTAGTACTCACTGTGTCTCTCGGCGGGTAGCCAAACGCCCTCCAACCGTTCTCATCTTGTGCTGGGCTCTTACCATTGACCAGCAGGAGGCCAGTAGTGGTAGGTACTCTGGGCACACTCACCGGGGCTTCAGAGTAGGAGAGGAAAGGGGGGCAGGTACCAACCCGGCCCATCAATGAAGCAGGTCTGCTGTTTGTGGGGTGACATCTGGTTGTTCCGTGGAAAATTGGGAATCCGGCAGCCCATAGATCGCTTTGTCATCACTGGGCATGCCCGAGGGCTGGTGTCCGGGATTGATTCCAAGGTCGGTGAGCAGCTGATTTCCGTCACTACCCGAATGGCGTCCTGTTGCTCCAGGTGTGCTATATCCTCAGGGGTCCAGCACCCATCCCTGTCCGTGTGCCCAGGGCCGGTGGTGATCTGTTTCTGCGTCTTCTGCGGGGCCCTCGGTTCCGTCGCGTGCCGGAGGCGTCCAGCGGTCGTCGGGGAGCTCTGTCCGTTCCACTGTCTAGCCACGCCTCCACTTTCTCCGGGCTGGTGAAAAAGTGCGTTTTGTCTTGCGCCACTACTCAGAGCTTGGCAGGGAACAGGAGGGAATATTTAAGACCAACTAGGCGTAAACGTTGTTTCACTGCGAGGAAGGAATGCCGTTGTCGTTGCACTTGGACCGTATAGTCCGGAAAGAACATGATCTTGGCATTGTCCACCTGGATGTCCTGAATTTTACGTGTTTCCCTCAAGATAGAGTCAAGGTCCCGGCAATTCAGGATGCGGAGGAGGAGAGGCCGGGGGTTAGATACCGTCGGGAGTGGTCTCGTCGGTACCCGGTGTGCACGATCTACCACAAAGTGAGGCGATTGTGTTCCCTCAGGCAGGAGAGCTTTTAACCAGTCTTCCATATGCGTCGTGGGATCCTTCCCTTCCCATCGTTCTAGTACGCCCACTATCCTCACGTTGTTCTGTCGCGCCCGTACTTCTGCATCCTCCGCCTGATCCTCCAGGAATTCAACTCTGTTGAGGAGATCTCTCATCTGTTTATCCATCTGGGTGACTCGGGCTCGAGGTCCGCCACTGTACTCTCCAAGGCCTTGGATCGTTCAGCTAATTTCTTGTGGTCAGCCCTTAGGTGGGTGAGGTTGATGGCAACGCCATCTATCTTGGTTTCCAGCGACGTGCGTGTGAGCTGGACCGACTCTTCCAGCCTCTCCATGGCCACCAGCATGGTATCGAGTTTGGTCACCATCTGGTCTGTGTCCGTATTTCACGTGAGCTTATCCATCTTTCCTCGCAACTGCACCCCTCCTGAGCCAATTCGTGCTCTGGTACCACCTGACATTAGCAGTGGCGCGACCCGTAATCGCAATCACTACAGCCGGTTTTGTGCTCGGCTCCAGACATAGTCCCTGGAAGCGTAGGGAGGTAGGCCTCGGAGTCCAGGAGGCGACCCGAGAGAAGTGCGGCCCCTTGGTCAGTGGTTATGACACTCGAGCATCTTGTAGAAGCAGTTATGCAGTGTTCAGCGAGGAGAGGCAGGGCAGTAATTCTCATAGGTTGCCAGGCGGGTCACTCTAGTTCAGCTCTCGCGTCGCAGTCCCATGCGTCTGGTAGGCCGTTGAGCGCCCTATCTTCGCTACCCCATATGCCGGAGCTCCAGGGAGTCCCAGGTCATGCTCCCAACGCTGAGTATCTGCTCCTCCGTCTTATGCCCGGAGGACGCCCTCGAGCTGCCTCGGCCCTCCTCCTTTCACAGCGTTCTGGTGTGGCCTAGCAGTCATGCGAGGCCCGGCTGCGGCATGGTGCAGGTTAGTTATGGCTCCGGAGCGGTGCGTCGCCAATGTCATTGCCCAGTATGCCCCGGTAGCTGCCCCCCGTCTCCCCTTCCCCTGCCGGGCTCTCGAACGGTGCCAGTGGGATCTTCGCTTCCCAAGTTCTGCTCCCGGCCTCCACATATACTGACCCCGGTTCCTGTCTCACTGGCCGCCTCTGTCCCCGGCCCCTCCGGCAGTAGAAACTCCGGGCGTGCCCCGGTCACGGAAAAGCGCCTTCCATTGTGCTGCTATGGTCGTTTGGGCCAAGGGCAGGTAGGGGGGGAGTCACGTTACTATGTTGATGCAATTACCTCTGGCAACCTCCACCTTAGGGTCGGACCGCCGTGTCTCGCATCTGCCGCCGCTGTGTTGCAAGTCAGGCCCCGGACTCCCGTGGATCCCGACGCCGGCTCAGCCTCCAGGCACGTGGCTGGTTTTTGCCGGGAGGTCCCGGTGCGGCCGGAGGTTCTCTAGCTGCTCGAAACCCAGCCAAATTACGGGCGGGAGGGTCCTGGAGTGCAGGGCCTGCTCTAGGCACATGGTGGCCCTGTGCAGGGAGCATAGGTGGGGGCCCCAGAAGAGGGGGTCCGGACGGGGCGGAGCTCAGGAAGGTGTTTTAATAATACGTCCAGAAAAGTCGTTAGATGATTGACCAGTACCTGCGGCTGCTCCTACCCTTCCGAATTCGTCTCAGAACGATACAATTTAGGAGGAGGAGGGCATTGTGCTGTGCCGAGAGTAGAAGGCAGAGGTCATCTTTGGGGGGGCATGCTACGCAGGGAATAAACAGAAGGCAGGGGGGTGGAGTCTTCTCTAGGGGCTCGGTGAAGTGGTTAGAGAAAAGGGAAAGGGAAGTGCTTTAAATGGGAAGGTACTGCCCGGTACTGCGTGCCTGCACTTCCTGAATGTGAAGGGTAGAGTATCTGCACCTCTCAGCACTGCTGTAACATATTTAATGGGAGAGCACCGGCACTTCTCAGGAGCAGGCAGGTACTCTAATTAGTGAGTGCCTGCAATTCAATATTTCCATTTCACGCACTGAGGCCTGAACAAGGGGTATTTTGGTCGTCTGTCACCTTGCGCCTTTGTTCTCGACTCAGTACAGGGGTTGGGCTCAGGACGCACAGGGATCGTGTTTTTGAGATGGAGCCTGAGACCAGGGATGAGCCTTTTAAATAATGCCTAATATAGAATTATGGCGTGCGTCACTGCCGGTGTCGGCGCGATCAGGCAGCACTGCAGCAGGCTGTCATTGTAAGACTGTTCCCACTCGAGGCCTGCACATTGCACAACAGTGCCTGTCCAATAATATTCACAGATTGAATCTATCTTTGTTGTGTCTAACAGTCTATGAACACACCTGCAAGTCCGCTGTCCGCTTCAATGAAGATAATAATGAGGAAGCAACCTTTCCCGTGAGACCTTAATAGGCACGCAGCAGCAGCTCATTAAAAACCCATCCCTGCCTTTGAAGGGTTAGAAATCCTCGAAACCGGCTGCACGCTTTCTACTGATTTATAATGCAATGTTTGTCAAATTTGGACTGTTTGGCAATAAAGCAAGGCACTGAAAGTTGGGGATGGGCTGGGCTGCCTCAAAACGGGCATGTGTGGGGCATAGGATTTACGAAGAATTAAGCCAGCTTGACTCGAGCCTGACTGGTGGTGCACCCGCCCGAAGAGGGCCCTCAGGGCCGTGTTTTCATTTGTGTGCCGCCACTGCACTGCCACATTTTTTACTTAAACTTACTACTTAGTCAGTATATTCATATCATATCATATATACACAGTATATTATATATTATAAATTAAAATTATACTATTTAATTAATTCTCAGACTCTCTCTAGCAGTCTCGTCTCAGAGTCAGACTCTCACCGTTCCAAATTTGAAGGGTCGGGGAAGAGTCGAGATAGTGCCGGAGTCGGACAGGTGTTCTCTGATGATCGTCGGTGGCGTTGGTATTAATTGTTCTTTATTCTCACACGATGACGACGCACAGTGGCACCACCGCTCACTCACGTCACGCACTCTCCCTGGCGGGAGCGTGACCACCGTGACGCGTCAGAGCGGCTAAGAGCAGCAGGTGCACAGTTGCGCACTGCACACAGCGCGCAGGGGCTGTCCCAGGGCCGTCACATCATTGGTAGTAGGGCTAAGATTGACGGCCCTGGGACCCAAACTGCTGGCTGGCTGGGCAAGTGAAACTGAAAACAACAACGCTGCCATGGTATGCATAACTGGGTCGGGCCGGCTTCGGTTTCGTCAGAAGAATTCAACCTGGCTGATTGTGTGAGTGTGTGTGACCCATCCGTGCAGATTGCGGACCGGGGTCGGAGCCGGAGGCCACCAAATCCTGCCAGGGGGCCGCCAGTGCCACGACGATGTATCATTGATCCTTCCGATCCGATCCTCGTCGTGGCGGCCCCTGGGGTTTGGCAGTCCTGTGCAGGTGCACACTTTGCACATGCCTAGGGAGTGGAGTGGTCACCAGCTTAGCGACCGGCTGTGGATGGCTGATCAGGATAATTTTCCCATGGAAGGGGAGCTCTTCGTCGGAGCTCTACCCAAGTGCTTCCAGCCACGTTGCGTGCATAGCCACGCCCCCCGGGAGGGGGTGGGGGGGGGGGCTATTTGATACTATGATACAAGGAAATGTTGTTTCCAGTCCGGTCCCTTCATTTAATTTAGTAGTCTTTTCTGGGAATTGTCTTGGCTTCTTTCAAGTACACCCTTGTTATTTGTAAAAGGAAATCTTAGAGATGGATAAGTTGTGTCATGGTGACATAGAGACTTTTGAAAACTAGACCTGGGAGTGGGAGTCTTTTATTTATTTCATTAGATTGTAAGTATGTGAATTTATATTTTCCTGTGGATAAATAGCGATCTCTTCCGTCCTATAGGGTGCTCAAGTACAGTTTTTATTTGGCATTCTAGGACTTGTAGTTCTGATTGTATAATGGCATTAGAAGGACTACAAGTCCCAGAATGCTAAGGTGTGAGTTGGACTGGACGAGCTACTCACGCACGGACCTGAAAAACTTGAGAGCCTTAAAAGCTTACGTGTTAATAAACGTGGTACTGGGGAGGGAAAATATATCGTTGCTCTACATTATTTCATAGTTAGAAACCGGGAGAGAAGGGCGCCGTCCTCCCTACTTCCGGCTCTGCTCTTAGAATTTAATGTTTGGATGCCTTCTGGTTTGTTTCTGGTTATCTCTTCCTTTGGTTTATCATTTCCTCGTTCCCCTCATGGTGCTCAATGAATTAACCCATTTCTTCCGTGTTTCCCAGCAGGCGCTCCTCGGACAGCCCTCTCCTGGGTCTGGGTCCTTGCTCGGCTCGGGCGCAGGCCGTCCCTATGAGGGACCCGGAGCGGCAGCAGCTGGAGGCTCCTGAAGCCGGGCCAATGGAGGCGGCTGTGGGTTCGCGGCTCCGTCTTATCCTCTGCTTTTTTGGAGTTTTCACCTGCTACTTCTATTACGGCATCCTGCAAGAGACAGTGTGAGTAAACTTGTGTTTTTACACACTGCACCCACATACACCTAAATATAGTAAACTAAATTGGCTAAATGCTTTTCAATCATTCCTATAACCACAATGTGACAGGCGGGCTCCTCCCCACTGTAGATCGATAAAGACAGTGTTGCCCTCTGGCTACTTTCCCCAACTCGTGAGCTTTCTGTTCAACTTGGATGTCAGCTTTCAGCGTACGTTCCCTTTGGCAAGCAGTCTGGCCGACCACTGAACCCTGGCACCGTTCCCTTTGACTTGGTGTTGCCTCTGGTCCCTTCCCTTTCACCCAACTGTCATTGCTGAGACTGCTTAACTGACCTACGCACCGCACTAGGTGTGGGGCTGATTATAATAAACGTAATCTTTAATTTGATATATCAGACTTCGTCTTCTAATTGCAACACTTGGAATACTTCGTTTATTTGAGACGGCTTCATGCAGTTTTTGAGCGATGTGACTACACCGCCACATTCTTAAAAGACACTATTCTTCATACACATATTGCGGAGGTGTCCGAGGAATTGGAGAGGGATGATCACTGGAGAGGAGATCATGAGATTATTTCTGGGGTGCTTTTCTGTAGCTCGTAATCCACACTAAATGTGGGACTTATAAAAAAAGAAATGGCATCAAAGAAGAACAGAATTGACTAAAAACAATCCTAATGATGGCTGTAACACTTAGGAGCAGGGTATCTCCTCTTCTTTCACTCCTTCCCCCACCATGTCTGATCATTACTTGATTCGCGAAGCAAGTTCAGGGTCTTTATGTAAGAAAATTAGCTGTCGCCTTTTTTTGTGCCAAGATCGCCATCTGCCCTAATTCTAGCAAGGAGAATTTAGTCCCCATACCCACTTTTTATTGTAAAACATTCTTAATTGTGATACAGTTGGCTCCTGGGCAAAAGGGTCACTGCACAATTTTCATCACCAATGATAGATACTGCCTTGCTGTCTCTTGCCCTTGACATTTGTTAACAACTTGGCTCAAGGTCTCTCCTTTGCTTATTTTCTTGCCCTCCCTTGGGCCATTGCTCCAAGGCTCAAAGAAACACTGGCACAAGCAAGTATGCCCTGCCTCTCCAGCACCAGTGATATCTATACCTCTGTGAAGCAGACTGTCTACTCAACAGGGCCATTACTTCGAGACCAGATGCCCAAAGCAGGCTTTCTGCCGCTTTGTGTAAAAAAAATAAAAATAAAAAAAAAATCATTTAGCACCCTTCCTCCCCTGTTGCATGGACCCTGTTCTGTGCCCAACTTTGGTGGCCTAGTCTGTAATGCTAGCAAGGAAAATGCACTCCTGTGTTGTGAAACTAAAACAGAAACATGCCTTCTCACCAAGGGGCCTGCTACCCAAAAGAAATGTAAATGTGTGCAATGGTTAATCAAAAATAAAAGTTGCTTTGGAGCCAGTGTAGCTCTTAATCAGTGGAGTCTCTCAGCTTCCTGGTGACAAATATTTATTCTTTTAAGAGGTAATATATTTGTCCATTAAAAGGATTGCACCCTTTTAACCGACATATATAGAATATTTACACTAGATGTAGTCTGAAGCTAGGCCGGTTCAGTTTTTTTTCTTCTTCTTAGTATGTTGTGACTTGTAATCTTATTTAACCCAGTATGAAACTAGGACAAAAAATCCCAGAATTCTAAGGAAAAGACAAGATTAACTAGTCATGCATTGACCTGAGAAACTTTGTAGCTATGCACGCTATATCTCATCTGTAGATAATTGCACTGTAAGGCACAGGATACTTTACATTAATTAATGAGCTGGCTCACACATGTACCTATTACTGCAACTCAAGGGACTCCGTAACCTTTACATAGTGGAATTTGTAATTTGTGGGGGTATTTATAAAGCGGCAGCGTTCGCTCCGGAAGGAGCATCTTGGCGCTGAATTTCCTGGTAGAGGATCGAAAACAAATCGTAGTAGCTGTGGGAGTTTAGATGGCTGCCTTGGTGTAGTCATCCGGAAGGTTAAAAATCCAAGTTTTTAGCAGTTTTCTGAAAGGCTTTTCTTGAGTTTGCCGTCTCAGATTTTTGGGCATGATGTTCCAGGCTTTAGTGGCCAGGAAGCTTAGGGTTTTTCCACCTTTAGTCTTCAAATTGAACCTGACTGGGAGGATGAGGTTGTCATGGGAGGAGCGGAGGGATCTATTCGGGTTGTAGTGGGGGAAGGGTCTGGTAAGGTATTTAGGGCCGGATTTGTTATTAAAAGCCCGAAAGGCGACAATCAACATTTTAAAAAATATTCTTTTGTGGAGTGGGAGCCAATGCAGGGATCTTAGAGCTGCGGATATTGATGATTTTCTGGGCAGCTATAGGACCAGTCGGGCAGCGGTGTGAAGTACACTTTGGAGCTTGGTCAGTGTGGCCTTTTTTGCTCCCGCAAGGAGACCGTTACAGTAGTCCAAGCGTGAGATTATTAGGGCCACTGTTACTGTTTTCCTGGAATCTAGCGGTAGAAAGTCGAAGATTTTTTTTGTTGAGATTTTATAATTCCGAAGCATCGGCCCGCTACAATCCTGACGTGTTGGTCGAAGGATAAGTCTGAGTCGAATAGGACGCCAAGATTCCTTGCAGTTGTTACGGTCTGGGGGGGGGGGGCAGCTGAGTTTTCCGGCCACCAAAGGGCTGGGCAGAAGATGGTGTTTCTTCCAATGGGGAGGATCTCCGTTTTGCTGGAGTTGCATTTGAGATGGTTAGTATCCATCCATTGGAAGACCGCCGTCAGACAGTTTTTGAGGTTATGCTCTGCCTTGGTCGAGTTTTCCTCTAGGGGTACGATGAGTTGCGTGTCATCGGCATACGATGTTACAGGTATGCCGAATGACTCAATCAGGGATAAAAGTGGGATAAGGTAAATGTTAAAAAGGAGGGGGCTCAAGATGGAGTCCTGGGGTACACCGGAGGAAACCCTCTTCTCTTTGGAGTGGAAAGGGCCAAGAGCGACAGTTTGGGACCTGTCGGTTAAAAATGATTTTATCCAAGATAGAGCGACTTCCGAAATCCCTATGTCCGTCAGTCTGCTGATCAGGATGGAGTGGGAGATAGTATCGAACGCCGCGGTGAGGTCGAGAAGAATGAGGATGGCATTCTTCTTCTGGTCTTGCAGCATCTTTATTGAGTCTGAAAGTTCGATCAGTGCTGTTTCGGTCGAATGATTGGGGCGAAAACCAGATTGTTGCGGATGGAGTACATTGTGAGCTTCCAGATATCGTTTGAGTTCTCTGTAAACCATTTGTTCGGTGATTTTCCCCAAAGCTGGGAGGAGCGAGATCGGACGAAGATTGGTGAGGTCTGACGGGGATTTGTTGGCTTTTTTCATGAGCGGTTTGACTATTCCCCGTTTCCACAGGCGGGGGACAGATCCAGTGCGAAGCGATGAGTTAACAATATCGTTAATGATTGGGTTCACCACGTCGAGTTGGTGGAGGATTTTGGGAGGACAGGGGTCAGATGGAGAAGCTGTGCAAGACATACCCTACCTCACATCAGTACATTATCACACTAGAACACATATGTTAACTCATATGATCAGTGCAAATATAAATTATACGCTATCTCATGCATGTGATAAAGGACTGTAACACAGGCGCTACCTCTCACCCGTTTATTGTTACGTGTTCACTCATCATAACCATGTATGTGCTACTTCTAACCAGCTGAGTTTTGCATTGTAGCACAGGCTAACATGTGCAAGTAAATCACTGCAGTACAAGAGTTAAATCCAGCAATGCAGTAACATGCAATGCTGTATTTATACGAACAGCCAATAATATTTTCTAATGTTTATAGTTGTTACAATCTGATAAAACTATAATTAGATGAGCAAGAGAAAACTAATATACCTGTCTTGACAATACAATTGTATACCTGCTTACATGCTACAACCTCCTCCTCTTTACAACCTATGATAGACTTAAAAAAAATCAGAAGCTAACATATTTCCAGTTATGAGTTTTGGCCACATGTTTAAAATCTATTTACTTTAATGTACAGCTACTTCGATCACATTTCCTGTTTTTCATAGGTGGGTGACGGTGATCTTCTAAAGCACGAGTCAGTTAAAGAAGTTTTCTTTTTATTTGTTTTTTTTTTTGCTGCATTAATTGTTTTGTAGCCACCGGTTGATCGGAAATAGCTAGGGTTGTAGTTTTCTTACAGAGCTGCAGTGGTCTTCAATTAGTTGTATGTACGGTCATGTGTTTGGAAATTACCATTCTTTAGTACTCTAAACTGTGAGGTGATTTGCAATTGCTCGTATTCTCACAGAAATTACATTACTGAGCTTGTTGCCTGGATATAGAAAGAGCTTCTGTCAGTTCAAGAATTTTTCAATTGGGGATAAACCGCAGTGGAGCCAACCTAGAACTAGATTACCTAGTTTGTTAGTAGGTGCAGATTTTATGTTGTAGTAGCAGTGTTACAATGGCATGGATGGCTCGGTGTGTGATGCACATACGTTTGAAGTTGATACGCTTTGTCACTTTCATGCGGAGGCAAGAAAGTTGGTGAGTACAGGTTGGAGATGTAGTGATGTATCATAGATGCTGAGGAATGAATGATTGGTTCGCCATTTGACACTATCATGCTGAACAGTGCCTTAACTAGGCTGGCAGTAACAGTTGTGCATTAAGTATATTGGGGGAACAAGTAGAGATATGATTTCTAAGGTTCCATGATGAGGACTTCTAGTATTGTAATTCCATTTACATAGCGCTTACTACCCCTGACGAGGCGGCGAAGCTCTTTATCGGCAAGAAGCACGCTACTCCGGAACCCATAAAGGATTAGTGGTGAATTAGTTTAGTGAAAATATGAAAGTAATTTGAGTGGTAGATATGTTCAGTCAGTTTTTGGGATTGAGAAGGATAGTGGAGGGATAGAAGAGGGTAATAAAAGGTTTGCATTTATATAGCGCTTGCTGCCCTTGATGGGGTGTTAAAGCACTTTTTTGGCGAGTAGCACGCTACTTCAGAAAACATAAAGGATTAGTGATGAAGTAGTATAGTGAAAATATTAAAGTAATTTGAATGGTGGATTTGTTAGTCGGTTATTTGCATTGAAAAGGATAGTGGAGGGATAGAAGGTAAGGATTTAGAATTTTGTTTTGGAGCTCATAGCAGCAGGAGGAGACTTGGGATGAGTTAAAGGGAGGTGGGGAGTGAATAACAAGGAGGTGGAGGGGAAGAGTCAGAGGGGGGTTTAGAAAGCATTGTTTTGGGGGATTGGAATAGTAAAAAGAGGTATGAGATGATGCATAGAGGGGTGAAGTAGGTAAGTCTCGAGAGGGTTATTTTGGAGATCATAGTAGTGGTACACGGTTTGGGATGAGTGTCAGAGGGAGTTAATGGATATATTGATATTGGTAAAGGGTGAGAAATAGGGAAGTGCAGTGGAAAGAGTAGTAGAAAGAGGTTTGAGATGAGTTAGAGGACATATTGAGAGCGGGATGTGGTGAACAATAGGGTAGTGCATTGGATATGCTGAACTAGAAGAAAAGTGATAAATATATAGATCCAAAAGAAATAAAGATCTAGATCCTTTAGTACATGGAAGGTATATAGATGCATAAAGCAAGGTAGTATATGTAGATTAAAGATGCATTAAATAAACTCTGGCTTTCAAGTGTTGTACCTCAATAGTGAAGCAATTGTAGATAAATGTAATGATAAAAGATTTCCTTATTTATTCAGTCACTTATATACATGTTAAAAACATAGAATAATGTAACTCAGTAATATATACATTTGTTTAGCAGAACTAATATCTATATATAATTTATTTTAAATATAATTATTCTAAACGTTGATACAAAGCAATGCACATATATAGGTGCGTATCTATAGTACAAATGAATGCTTATATACAGAGAGATATGCTGTATATTTCTATCTGTTTGCGTATGGTGGTTATGTGGGGAAGATCCAATTCTTGGTTATCCGTGGATATTATGTTGGGGGAGGTAAAGAGTTCCATAGTTTGGCTTCGTAAATAGAGAATAATGTGCTACCCATTGTTTTTTGTTCTTGTATCTTTTGTTGAATGTGTTTGGTGATTTTATTCCTGATAAAGAGTGGTCCAGTTCCATGTATCGCTTTGTGGGTGATATAAAGCAGCTTAAACGTGGATCCGGTAACCAATGCAGGGCTTTCAAGGCAGGCTAGATGTGGTCTTTCTGCTTTATGTGTAAGAGTAGTCTGGGAGCAGAATTTTGAAACCATTTTAGTCTTTTTATAGTCGTTAAAGGTGGTCCGTGGTAGAGGCTTTTGGCGCAATTGAGTTTGGACAAAACAAGGGAGATGGTAGCCTGGACCTTGTGTGGAAATTCCAAATGGGGGAAGATTTGTTGGAGAGTTTTTATAGTAACAAAGCTTGAACTTGCTAGTTTGTCCACTTGGGCATTCATCGATAGCTTGGAGTCCATGGGCATTCTGAGGTTTCTTACTTCCTTAGATATTTTAGGCGGTGTTCCCAGATCTTCAGGCCACGTGGCGAGTGGGTCAAATGTTTCCAATCGTGAGTATTTACTTTCTGGAAGTATTCTTGAGATGGCTCCACGTCATCCATTAATCCACGGCTCTGAGACAACTGAAAATTGGTAACTCTGTATGCATTGTAGTGCGTGCATCATGGTGGAACCCTTAAATGCTCATCCTGGAACACTTTCTTTTTTCTAGCCCCCCTCCCTTTGGAAATCCTTTCCTTGAACCTTTTCCCCTTCATCCACACGGGCACAAACTAGCTATGTATCCTTCAGGAAATATCTAAATACCTGGCTTTTTAAATCGGCATGTTTCTCCCTTTAATTGTATCTGCTGATTTTATGTAGTATTCACCCCATAGTGCCAAGAAGCAGTTGCAGTACGTGTGCTTTATAAGTTAACTTAACATGCAGGTGTGTGTTGATAAGGAGAGGGAAGATGTATAGACAGATGGGAAATCGTTGCAAGGGGCATGGGAGGCATGAGGAAGTCACTGAAAGGAAAAGAGCGAGCATTGGGTTATTGAATGGGATAAAATGAGTTATGAGGTCATGGCTGGAGAGGTAGAATGTGATGGTTTGGGGGTTTTTGTAGGGGAGTTTAAGTTTGTCGCAAATTTGCACATGCGAAGCGAATTCTGATGTCGGAACTTCTTGTAATGAGAAAATTATACCACAGGTAATCTGTCACCATGCTCCCTGGTTTCTTCTCTCACCAACTGAACACAAGATGAGAGGTGGGTAAAAGTTGGTGCAACAAAAGGGGAGTTGGTTCCTTTCTGTGGTTCCTAAATTGAAGCACGGGGTGCTTAACGAGATTTGACACCAAAAACTTTTTTACCTCAATGACATGTACCCTAGTTTGTCCCAAAATTATTACATAAACATATTATTCTTAAAATTCATATTTATTAAAAACTTGAGATAGCAGCATGATATAAGTAACAATTTTACATATAAGCAACATATAAAAACATAATCACATTGCATTAGGGTTCAACACATAAAACAAAAATTAAAAGTAGCAAGAATGTCTGCATTAGGGTTCAACACATAAAACAAAAATTAAAAGTAGCAAGAATGACATTCTTGCTACTTTTAATTTTTGTTTTATGTGTTGAACCCTAATGCAGACATTCTTGCTACTTTTAATTTTAATTTTTGTTTTATGTGTTGAACCCTAATGCAATGTGATTATGTTTTTATATGTTGCTTATATGTAAAATTGTTACTTATATCATGCTGCTATCTCAAGTTTTTAATAAATATGAATTTTAAGAATAATATGTTTATGTAATAATTTTGGGACAAACTAGGGTACATGTCATTGAGGTAAAAAAGTTTTTGGTGTCAAATCTCGTTAAGCACCCCGTGCTTCAATTTAGGAACCACAGAAAGGAACCAACTCCCCTTTTGTTGCTATATTTCCCAGTCCTTTCTGGGTTTGTTTGGGAAAGCTCTCTTTCTTTTTTAACTAAAAGTTGGTGCACCCTTGTTTAGTTTAGTTTTCATTGAGTGCAACAACTGAAATATATTCTCTAAAAGAAAAAGGAGAATTCTCGCAAGATTGAGTCAGATGGTGACAGAGATTGGGGTAGGTGCTTGCCAAGCAGCGTCTGCAAGTTCTGCCAGTGACACGTTGACCACAATATGTAAATGTAGAATAGAAATAGCTACGGTACGCAGCACGTTTTTGTAAAAGTACAGATGAAGCTTTAGTAATGCCTGCCATTCTGATTAGAATTGCGTTTGCTAGAATACATACTTTCTAAAAACTTTTTAATATCCGGCAAATGAACTGCAGAAATAATTAATTTTTCACATCTTTATAGTAGACCTGATGCTGTTTCGTTTGCCATATTTAATAGTGTTAACAGTGACTGTATTTTCATACTGCTTATAGCAATTGAATATTATGCTTTTCCTTATGTATACGCTCTTTGAGGAGTCGTGTGTTATGAAGGGAATAAAAATATGGTAAGTCCCTAATACATTTCATGACTTTACGGGGACATTCAACCAGCCGCTGAGCCGCCTTTTCCATTGTATGGTCATGGAGCTGCTTGGTGACTTGAAATGCCCTGATTTGTATTGCTAGGAGTACTTAATCCATAACAAACACTCGCTTTCTTGTACCCCTGTTTATAACACTGGCACACTTGACTAGCTCTACCGTATTTGTACAGTTTATCTAGCAAACTAAGTAGCCTTTTTGGCTTCCGTCTTAAATATAGGACACAGCTGTCCTTGTGTTTTTTTTTTGTTGTTGTTTTTTTTTTTTAGTTTTGCAATATGAAACAATCCACCTCCACATTGAACCCGTATGTGACCTATTAATGTTCCAAGAAACACAAATCCCAATCCCTTGCATATAGGCGACCTGCTATAGGATAGTACTTTTTCACTTGCAATTCTCATCATGTCCCACCTTCTCAGAACACAGATGTCTTAACTGCATTAATTTTGTATTTCACACCAGCCTAAAGAGCCTGGAGATGCCCTACATAGGTGACACCCATGCACTATGGTTTTTTAATACACCCATGCCTACCACAGGTGCACCCTTCATGATAGAGAAATCTTTTCCCTAACAAAAGCTGGTAAACAAAATATTCTGATGTCCTGCCTCAAGTCACAGGACCACATACAGTGAGTTGTGCTTGGCCTTGTCGTACTCCAGCAATATTCTCTGATCACTCATTTTAATCATCCACAGAGACTACCCAAATACCACCAGACCAACAGTCTATTTCATCATAACTTGTATCGCAGGTATCCTAATCTGGTGGTGATAAGTTCTTTTCAGGTACCATTCTGCAGATTAGAATTTTCCTTTCTTTAAGCCCAAGCAGAATACACATCGCACCTACCCAAACAGCCAGTTTGTGTGTATCTCTATGAAATAAAACAATGCACATCACACCTGTGCTTTATCTTGACTGCACCCTCTGGTGGCTAGCAAAAGAGCATCAGTGTCCATATTAAAATATTATGTGGCATGCAAATGCAAATATGTTCTTACGCATATTGCAACTGTGTTATCAGAGGGTGGTACTCCATCCAGGTGTGTTTCCAGGGCCAAACTGAGCAGGAGGTGGCCATGAGTGTCGCTTCTTGGGGAAGGTTTGGTAATAGGGAGCAGCAGGTTCACAAGTAGAAATTACAACACAACAAGGGCAGTTGTGATGTTTGGTAGAAAATTCTTAGCAGTGTGGGTAGAGTTGCTGACCAATCTCCCAGAGCAGTTGCGCTTGGTTTGTGGCCTGAACTCTGCCTGATATTCCACTTACTTTGGGATGAGCAGTCCAATTATTAGAAAAACGTGAAAACTCGTAAAATATGGCTCTTTGGTAAATTGCCAGCCAATTTGTACCTTTGATCCCCTTGCATGTCTGCAATAATAGAAGCTAGCATTCTGTAAGTGATTTAAAGGAATAAAATCAACAACACACACGAGATCTCCGCTGCCCCTGAATTGATGCACAATGTATCACTTGACTTTTTCATTTTTGGCGACCATTTATTTCAGTATTGACTTTATTATATATTCTTTTTATAAAGATGCAGGACCTGCCTGCTTTGGGCCTCAGAGCGATGGTCCTGGGTGGTTGTGGGAGGAGGAGATTTCGATGGTGGCAGAGGAGCCAGACTACTTCTACACAGGATCCTAGCTATAAATAATGTAGCATAATTTTACGTTACGCCCCTGTTCGTATTATATTATAGAAATTCTGTCCCTTCTCCTGCATCTTGCCTGTTCCCCCGTCCCTTTCTTACCTTAAGGTTTTGGTGGAGGAGTGACATGTAACCATTTTGCTCAGAGGTGCTCAGAACAAAAAGACTGAGGCCTCTGGCTCTAAGCCTGATACTTAAAGCTTTCTGTCTGAAAAACGTTGTCCATTGGGCTGCTGTTCTACGGACTAAAAGTACTTTCAAAGTTTTATAGTTTTAAAGACCCCAAAAGTATAAGATTACTTTCGATCACCAAGCCCACGATTCTGCATTCCTGGGTTTTCATGTAACTGTCAATTGCGTTTTAAATGTTGTAGTCTTGTTTAAGTTCGCTTGACTGTATTGAACGAATGCACCTGAAAACAATGATTTGTAAAAGAAAATCCCAGAACTGTAGTATTGATATTTTTAGGTCGAGCGTAGCGATAGCGATGGACCTTTTGTTGGCGTGTTCGGGGGAATGTGATACAGCGTACAGGCACGAGCGTCTCCGATTTGCCCTCGAGGGCGCGCACGGCGCCGTGCAGATGCCATGCCTCAGATTCACAGCCTCACTCACGCATGCGCACACCAGACACACACTGTATATATATATATATATATATATATATATATATATATATATATATATATATATATGCACACACACACATGCACGCAGCCACCCCCACTCACCTGGCTCGTGACTCCCCGTATCTCCGCCGCATCGCCTGGACAGCATAATTGAAACGGCACCCAACAGCCATGCGCCGAAACCGAGTGGAAGCGGACGCTGCGTCCCCAGCGCACTCCTTGCCTGTAGCAGCCGCCTCTGCTGACCCGGAAACGCTCCAGCCGACTCTCCGCCTCCGGTACCCGAAAGTATTACTTTCTGCTCCTTGTTGCTTTAGTTCGCTAAGGGAGACAAACCATGTGCACACCCGCCGCCGGACAGGCGATGCGCACGCGCATGGCGTCTCCCACCGCGCGCTGGATTTATTACGGCTCGGCGGCTCGCTCCCTCTTGCGGTTGTTTAAACTTTTAGAAAAGCTTGTTGTGACTGTTAAGTCCTGAGGGGCAGAATTGGGCACCTTTACTTTTCATTGTCGCGAAAAGTTCCTGGAAGACAAGAAGTGTAGGAGAGCACGCGCTCTGTGGCTGTGGACTCGGCAGGATGCTGCACCTCGTTGTCTCTTGGCCCCCGAATGAGTGCACTTGTGTAACCGCACTTGCCTTCAGTGTGCTCAGTTCGTTCAAGGAACGTGAAGCGCCTGCGACCGCTGCAGCCATCACAGCATGTTAAATACTGTGTAAAACATGTTGCGATCACGGACTACAAATAAAGAACAAGCGCCAGTCTCCGTTATTTTGCTTTTATTAGACAGCTGTGCGGCAGGCCAAAGCCTCTTATTAATGACCGAAAAACCGTGAATCACTGTTTTTTTCTTATCTTGGAGCCTTTAGCGCTCCCTTTGCCTCAGTTCTTTCCATCGTCCAACTGTGCACTGCTGAAGTCCAGGCGGGGCGCTCACTCGCACCCTGCACTTGCTATGGGGGAAACTCAGCAACTTTCCCAGATAGGGGTGGGTGGCTTGTGCTCGCTGCCGGTCATACGTTCCGTACAGCTGACTTGACCTCTCGGCGCTCAAGTAGGAGCTGCACTTGTGCTCTCAGGCTGTTGACTTGTATCCCTCACGGCCAAGTGGCCCTGTTCTGTGGCAGTTTTCTACATTGTTGAACAATTACCTCATTCTGCTCTATGCATGAGTGTTCGTCTAGTTAACTTGGGACAGGAACACTGCGGTACTACGGGTTTCTTCGCTTGTGTCATTCCGCTAGTTGAGGTGCGAGTGCTCGCCCCATGCTTAGTTTTAATGCAACCTGCAGTGTGCGCTGCTGTGTGGACCACTTTCTAAGTGGTCGTGTGCGGGGATAACTCTGTGGTCAGCTGACTGCCTCGCATGAGGGCAGTTTGGTGAATAAACCAGCGTGGTTATTTTGGAGCGGTTCCTGGTTGACTCCTTTTAACGTGGTGGTTTGGCCGGGTGGGTGGAAGCGGTAATTACTGTGTGCATTTAGCAGTGTTTGTGTTGCTCGCTGCAGCGCTGTTTGTGCGGGGCCCGGTAAGAACACCCCGCAATGCAGTGCTCGTGCACCTGCCTCTGAGGAGCCGCGGGTCGCTCACTGCTGAGCCGTGGAAGTCTGGGGGGTGGATTTACATTATCCGAGCCTCGACGGCCCTACAGCGTTTTACCCACAACAAAGTACCTTTCGGCTCTAGAAGCGATAATATTTTCTTGGCAGGCAGGCAGCCCAGATGGGATCCATCAGCTTTTAAGAATTGTTTAGGATTAAGGAGCAGGATGTGACTGGAATGTAAGGGAACTGCCAGTCCATCTACGGCTGTCGTGAAGCACATGGCTTTCTCAGTGCAGTTGGTATGCATCCCCACGCTTCCCCCCCCCCCCCCCCCCCCCAACACACACACTATTTGTGACAAACACCAGAGTCTATTATTTGGACCTTTCCTTAAGGGAAAGTTTGCACTCCCTACCCCAAGTCCTGCAAAACGTAGTGTAGTTCTCCGTTCTCCAGGCTCAGAATTCTAACCCGGCGTAAGCACACATTCTCCAAGACACCCTAGAAAGAAGGTTAAAAGAGCGAGTACGCACTCCTCGCAGTCAAGTATGGGAAGGATCATATTAAACACTTGACATAAAAGGCACGTGTATAACTTCTTTGCTAGCTCGGCCTTAATGTACTTTTGTTTTTCACAAATGAGGATACACAGTGATGAGCACCCTATTTTTTATTTTATTTGTTCGTCATTTCCTAACGGAATGCATCTTAGTTTCAAACCATTTGAATTATTTTATTGTGAATTAAGACAATCCCAATACTTATTATGCTACCAGTTCATTAACCACAACATCGCAGATGAAGCTTCTCTAACAGATAAATTAAAAACATGGCCTGTCACTCGTCGCTAAAGACAGTCTCAAAGAAAGCTATATAATCATCCTTCACACATGCCGAATAATTGTGAAGCAAGTGTTTGTATTTATATGTATATAGCATAAAGCCACATTGCAACCAAATCTTTCACTAATATTTGATAGTGTTGTATTGCATGTACATCAGATCATATGACGTTAACTGACCAGAACAATCTAAAACAAGCATTTGCAATGCAATAGGTCTTGCATTTTAGAAACTTTGAACTATTGGTACAATGCCTTTTATTATTGCAGGTTTTTTTAAACACATAAAAGGCATTGTCATTTACAATGTCAATAGCTCAGAATCTTGCAAATGTGAGATCTATTGCATTGCAAATGCTTGTTTGTAACGTGCTGTCATTTGGTAACCTTAGCAAAGTATTATTTTCCTTGTCTTCTAGCTCAGAAACGAGTGCATGTGCAACCTACTGGGCAAGTTTGTGTCTGTGGGTGGAACCAGAAGATCCGAGATCTTATTCTGGTTTCCCCAGTTGTTTGGGTCTGGGCACGTTAATTCATCTTACTCCTCCTAAACTGGTAGTACTTATACATGTGATAATCCTCTGTGTTTATCTCTCTACAAAGGTGTATACTTAGGTCAAGTTGTTTTTATAGAAAATGCATCTTGATTCAGCCTATACTACTGCTATAGTTTTTGCGCTCTTGCATCTCTTGCCATTTTTTTTAACAACATTTAGGCCACGATTACCACTTGAACAAAGTTGAATTCCCGTGTGGATTTCCACTCCGCTCAATCAGGAGTGGTTTGATGGGCCTGCACGTGGACTTCCTTGGTGAGGGAACACTGTACCTGATTTTCCACAGCGATTTTTATCAGCCACAAAGGGCTGCAGTGCAAACTGGCCTGGTTCCGTCTGCCCCTCTGTTAAAGCATGGGTATCATATTTTGCTTTGCCTTCCAAGATTTTGCCCCCCCTTTCCCTCTTTAGTCCTGTCCTCCACTCCTTCTTGCACCGCCCCCTCGCAGACCTACAGCTGCTCAGAACAGATGTTAAATGTCAGAAGTGAACCCTGCGGCGTTAGGAATTCCTTGTGGAATTCTGCCCGGTAAATTGGAGTCTTAACAGTTGTTCCCCATTCTGTGAGATTACCTCCTCCTAGGAGGCATATGTTAGGACATTTTGATTCTGCCACTTTGAATAATCCGTGCACTATTCACCTCACCTAGGTTAAGAGTCAAAGCATTTAATAAAAGCTTGGGATCAGGGAGTGTGTGCTTTTCTGACATTCAATTTAGGGGAGGTGTGTTGGTGCATTAGCTGTGCTCTGTGCACATCTTTAAAGCCTATAAGCTTTTATTTTGAAAATATCATTAATTTCAATCTTGGAGTTACAGACACGGAGTAAGAACACTCAAGAAGGCCATGTGCTTCAACCACTGGAGTCAGTGAATGGTTGTGTGACTGTTGATTTGGCACGTTGAGGAACCGGAGGCTTGTAATCTTGATTTCATACGATGTAACGTATTGCTAAAAAAGTAAAGCATGGGCTCTGTTAATTAAATATAAAATCCAATTGCTTATCTTTTAAATATTTTCTTTAGAAATATCACCCAATTTGTATTCAGTGTCAGTGGAATTTCTACCTATACGCACTTTTTGAAGTGGTCATGCCATAGGAATCACAGCTGATAGACAAAACAGTTCTTCTAACCTCCTCTCCTTGCATAGGGTGGTATATAACATAGTGACATGCGGTGTTTATGTGCCAGATCTGTCAGTGAACCACGGTCCTGGCAGGCAGCACCCCTTCCTGTTCTAGTGCTTAAAACTCCGCACATAGTTCTGCTAGTGTTGATTGTCCAACCTGTGGTTACCTTTTATTCTAGGACTGTGCCATCTTGCTGCCTATGTTCTCTCCCATTTTGAGGTCTCTTCTACAGACAGCTTTACTTGTGTTGGTGAAGACTGAGTAGTCAAACCCCTTGAACTCAGAATCCCGGTTCTTACTATTGAAGTTTTATCTAGTCCCTACCATTTTTGACCAGCATTGTTTGTTGAAGTTGCATTTCACTTAAACATTAGTGGTTAGTTATTCCTCCCTCACATCCTGCTTGATCTCTCTGCAGCTATTAAAACTGCCGCTACCAGGCTACGCGTAGCCCACCTAGATCAAGAATGGGCTTTGCATTCTGGAAAGGTTAGCATCTTGTCTTCCTCCTCCCTCTCTAAGCATATTTACGTCACTTCACTATAACTGTGCAGTTCTTCCATTGTGTCAATATCATCCCTGTGTAATCCGATTCTTCCCCTCACTCTACCCATCGCTCCAGGTGGCACTGAAAAAGGGGCCAGAGTACTTTGGGTTTAATGCAAGCTAATGTTTTGTTTTTCAGAACCCGGGGCAAATATGGCGAAGGGGAGAAGCAGGAGAAATTCACCTATGCATTGTCTTTGGTCTTCATCCAGTGCGTGATCAATGCTTTCTTTGCCAGACTGTGTAAGTGTTATGCAGAGAGTGGATGCCGTACTGCCACTTCCCAAATGATGTTTTGCTGTGTGTAGAGATTGTGCCACTTTAACTCATTTGGCTACTATGAGAGTCTAGGGTGACCCAGTAGTAAGCTTTGCCATGAATCGAAGGGTACAGTGCCTGTTGATGAATATTACCAGGGGTGTGGAATTTAATAAAATATCTACTTGTCCATGGGGCAAGTTGTTACATAAATCTACATGTCCTGTAACAAAATCCACTTGTCCCTTGTGTGACATGTAATGCGAAGGCTAATTATTGCAGCAATCTCATTATATAAGAACTCTGATATAGCCTCTCTGATTGTGCCAAGGTTTATACCATAGTAGGGTTGAATACTGAAATACCCTTATGTTGCCACGTTTCTGCAGATCTACATACTGGGGCTGAAGTTAGTGGTAAGCAATAGTTCCAGGGTTCTTGTGAATTCATAAAAGCCATATATATCTGCACTTAATGCAAGGACATATACCATGGTTCATTTTTGAGACTTTCTTTTGTAATTGGGCCCCTAATTAGGTATAGCGTTAACCGAGACCTTTTGTGTTAATTAAAATTATTTTTCTCTGTCGATCGGCTGGCTTGACTGTGATTGACAGCATTCTGCTCTTTCACAAGGAGCATATCCGCACACAAAGTAGTTTTATTCAGTGCCAGGAACTACTGTGGCAGTGTGCTTTTTGAGACCAAAAAATAATTTTGCTTTTGCCAGTGTTTGTTATAACGGTGAGGGCCTGGCAGCTCCCACACCAATAAGATTTTGCAAAAAATATGCCAAAACATGTCACACATTGACAAAACCAAAAGGCTGACCACCAATTTCCGACCGACTGGTTTTGCCAATGCTTGTATTTGTTTCTCATAATCTTATTAAAACTGGTTACACTGATTTTCCATTATGAATATTTTTGAAAAATACTAGCATACATAAGCACATTTTACAAAATGGTACTGCAAAGAAATGGTATTTAAAATGTTACACTAGTTTAGCAAATTCTTTTTCCTACTTGCATTTTTTTGTGAAGATTTATTTTGAAAGCAAAGAATCCCCAATCTTGCTTTCAAGCTTCTGGAAATATTTGCATCTAATCAGAAAACATTCTGGGAACATTATACAAAGGCTCGTTTAGCTAAACTTTGAAAATGTCTGTACACATTGTTATACTGGAACAACTGTCAGTAGTGCAGTCCGAGCTTACAACATTTACTTAGAGCGAGAGCGCGTACCCTAATAATACAGGCTTTGCAAAAAGACTGTCAAAAGCAAATGGAACTTACCTACAAGGAGGCACCAGACCTCGCCATTACAATTCCAGACTTCCAAGTACTTAAATGGAATAATTTCAACACCTGTGCTCCTTACAATCTCATTGAAAGCCACTTACTGTGAAGATGCCAAAGTCCAAGATTTCTTCAGTGGAGCTGTCCGCCAATTCCCGAACATTGTCTGTGTGTCCCTCATCCAAATGCCTTTCTTCACTTACTGAAGACTGGGCTGATCCTACTCCCCTCTCCTCCTGAAGAAGTGAAGTATTAATCCCACTGACCCTGCAAACTGTCTGATCCTTCACTTAACATTGTTTGAAGGATCATCGAAAAAGGCTATTGTGAGCCATCTCCAGGAGTTCATGATTTGTCTGAGCTCAAGCTACAGTGGATGCCAACACAATAGGTGTGCCAACCATTCAATTGATTGAACCTTCACTTCAGTGACAACAGCTACCCTTCTCTTCTCTTTCTTCAGATCCTCTCTGCAGCTTTTAATACCATCGACATTCAAGTGCTGCTGAACCCTAATTCCTTATGGGTTTTAAAGACACTGTCTTGCAACGATTAGCATCTCGCGTGAAAAATAAATTTAATCCAGCTCATCAAGAGGAGTCTTTCCAGGTCTGAGTCCATCTCTGTATTGTCTAAAGATCTCAAAGGCTCTGTCCTGCCACTAGTAATCTTAAACCTCCAGATGGACTCTGTACAGCTCTCAATTTATTATTGGTTAATTTTTCGTGGAACTACATTAATTACTTAAAACACTCCAAGCTACCAATTCCACCATCATCCTTGAGTACTTCAACCTAAACGTTAAAACATTCACTTGTAGAAAACTGCCTATCTTCTCTCAAATGACTCCTTAAAATCCCACTTTGGAAACTCATGTTTTATAGGAATCACCTTGATCTCCTACACATTTCCAACACAATAACTCCTTCTTCTCTCACAATTAGCCTATCGACTTTTGACCACACTTTGTTACATATTCTGGACTCTGCTTTCTGCACTTCCTCTCATTGCTATTACCTCTTAATCTAAAAGGAAATCCCTTAAATCGCTCCTACATTCTTAAACTCGCTTCATATCAATCCTATATCTCTACTACAAGTCATGTCATATAAATGTTTCGATTGATTACCTTGCAGCATGCATTTGATTCAGACTATACACTGTGTATGTTCTCTCCCATCATTCCATGCACACAACCATGGATCTCAGTCTATTCAATATTTGAAGCTAAATTGCATACTCTCTACTACAGATGGCTCAAAACTAACACTTCAGAAAATCTTCAGTCATACAAACAAGCCCATGCTAAACTCTTCTTGAGATTTGACAATGTCAAATCAATATACATTCAAAACCTAGTAACCTCACTCTGTAACCCAGAATGGCTTGTGGAGACATTCATCAATATACTATAGTCACCAAGCACCAAGATTACACTCCTGTTCTTAACAGATTACAACTTTGCATCCCTCATCAGGAAAATTACTTCCTTCAGAAAAATGTTTGCTGTGCTACTCACTAAGCCACCACCTTATTCCTACCTGCCAGTAATCCTACAACCATACTCTGCCCAACTATTGCTACAGATTGCTTCTTCCTCTAAAGAGATTATCACAGTAATAAAATTTGCAAATCCCTCCTGCTCTCCCTCTTACCCTTTTAGCCCATAAATTATCAAACATTTCCTTCTCCTCTCCAAGGTCTCCCACAGATAACTGCTGCATATCCTCCATGTTTTAAATCAGCAGTGGTCCTCCGTTTGCTTAACATAAAAAATAAATATCTTTTCTTACCTAGTCTTCGGGTGCCTTTTGTGCTGTCAGCTGCTTAATCATCTCCAGTCAAGATTTTGTGCTCTGCTCTTGAACGGAAACTGTCCTCACAGATCTTAAACTTCTTGTGTCTACATGGAGCCCATCGGGATTCCACTTGCTGATAATATCATCAAAATTGAACAGTATGATGAGAAAATTCAACTCTGCTTGAGAGCTTTCTCCCCTCCAGGCATGCAATGCTTCAGACACTGCCTACACCCGACCCAGAACTGAATGTTCAGCACCTTCCTTAAGCTCAGCCTCACAAAGACAGAATTCCTGTTATTTACCAAGATAAAAGCAACAATAGTTAGCTGAAACCGTGATAGTTTCAAGGTATGACCATATTGCTCCGATCCTGATGGCACTCCATTGGCTCTCTTTGCTGGTCTGCACTGTCTTCAAAACAAGTCATTTACAAAGGCATCACAAGAGGCATTCTACCTATCTGGCTATAAAAGGCCACTGTAAGAACCTGGGTTGTTTCCCGCCCCCCTACCCACACACCACACTCACTTTTTGCCTAGTATTTGATGCGTCTTTGACAAAAATTTACTGGGTTACTGCTAACTAGTTCCCAGTACCAGTGTTCTTTACCACAACGGTCGAATTGTTCCCTCAATTGGCAATGCTTTTAGCACCATCTAGAAGTCCCTAGTATATGGTACCCAGGGGCTGAGGTACATAAGGGGGTCCCCCAAGGGCTGCAGCACAAATTGTTCCACCCTAAGGGACCCCTCACCAGACTTAGGCAGGGCTGCTATCGCAGGCTTCGTGTTTTGGTGAAGCCAAACAGGAAAACATGACCTGACACATCCCTGTGTGCCAGGTCCACTGACGCAGCATATAGTACTTGTAAGTCACCCCTACTGCAGGCCTTACAGCCCTACGATAGAGTGCTTAGTATTACATGTGAGGGCATACCTGCATGAGCAGATATGCCCCTGTGCTGGTTAGTTCCATTACCGTCAGTAAAAGTATTAGAAGAAGGTGGCTGTCAATCACTACCAATAGACCTGACTCACACATTTATGAAAGACAAAGATCCAGTAGCAAACTTCGTCATTTATTCAGCAGAGGATATAGCAAACACAATAAACAAAGGTAAAAGTGATGGGGCTCCAGGCCTGAATGGCATTCCACAAGCTATCTATAAACATACCTCTGAATACTGGAGCTTACATTTAGAGAAACTTTACGCTTATGTAGAGTCAAACAATCAAGTACCCGACAGCTGGCAAGGATCGATCATAACCCCCATATACAAAAGAGGAGATAGAACAAATCCAACCAACTACAGGCTAATTGCCCTACAGGATGTTGAAGCAAAATATTTAGCTTCATTACTTCGGGATTGGAACTATCTCGAACATCCTATCAATTACTATGGTAGCAGAAAAATGTAAGCGTGAGAAACAGTATTTGCACCTGTGTTTCATAGATTTAAAAGCTGCTTTTGAGAGCGTGGACCGGAATCTGCTGTGGGCAAAGTTGAAAGCATGGGAAATACCAGACAGAATATTGACGGGTTTGTTATTATTCTATACAGATACCTGGACTCAAGTAAAACTTGGGAAGGTGCTAGAATGTTAAGTGTATACAACTATTGGCCTAAAACAGGGGTTCGTATTGGCCCCGCATCTATTTAACCTGTTTATATCAGATCTCTCTGGAAAACTTAACAATACCAGCTCACATTCTCCCAAATTGGGTAAGCTACAACTCTCTCACTTTGCTTATGCAGATGACAGATTTTCTGTCTACAAATAAGTTGGCACTTAATTCATCTAAAACAAAAACAATGATTTTTACCACTCGACTAGTCTCACAACACAGTATCTGGCTAGAAGGCAAACAACTGGAAAAAGTATGCAGCTTATAAGTACTTGGCATACTTCATAGATAAGTTATCCCTGCGTGATCAGAAAAACTATGACACAGAGCGGGGGCCTTAATATTTGCATTTAGCTCATTGGCAAGTACAATCATAGAAATGAAAAGATAAAGGATGAAAATGTGATTCAATGAACAGAGAGAGGAAAGTGGCATAGAGTGATGAGAAAGAGAAAGTGAGGAGCGAAAATAAATTAAAGAGGGGAAGAAAGTGGAAAAAGTGAAGGGTCTGAGGAATGCTGTAAGGAAAGAAATGACAAATTCAGAAAGGAAGGATGAAAGAAAAGAGAGGGCGAATTGATGGAAATGTGAATGATAGATAGATTGAAGGATGACAGGATGGATGCAAGGGTAAAAGTTGCCAGGAAAATGAAATGATTGGAAGATAAATGAATTTCACAATGAACGAGCCATGCTTAATGGATGGATGCATAGGTGGATGGTAGAAGGGTATAAGAATGCATGCAGGACATGTTGGAAGGGAGGATGAAAAGATTGCTGCATGGACTGATGGAAGGGTGGAAGGTTTGATTGATAAATTGGTGGAGACATGAAAAGATGTATGTATTTAAGGGTGATAGGACAATATGGGAAGAGAATGGAAGATGGGACGGATAAAAGGTTGGACTTTTCTAGTTTGGTGTCATTTGATGTATGTGTCAAAGCGTGAGGTATGGTTGAAAGCATGGGGTATTTTGAATTATCTGCCTACTTCTAAGAGTCCCTGGTAATGTCTGTTGCTACGGAGATGTGATGTGTCCCACGCTCTTTGATGTTGTCTGTTAATTTCCTTGATAAGGAAATTAGATGCTCCTCTAGTTGAATAGAGCTTGGTAACACACATCACAACATGTACTCTGCATACTGTCCCAGATCTAGTTGCGCTCTTGATTTGTTGAACGACCGTCTTGGATGAATTGTGTCCTCCAATATCAGAAATGTCTCCCACAATCTACCCTGTGCTGAACGATGTACTCATAGAATTGGGGTTGTCGGGAACTATTCCCATTCTAAGGAATAATGGCCTCGAATGTTGAGCATGAATCCTACAGTTCTCCTGGGTATTTAATGGTGATCATCAGTATTGGGATAACCCCTGTGCTGAGGGAATGTTGGACTCCTATGCCAGAAATATCCTCCATAATGCCACTGGTAACACTCACTTTATCGCTTCTCTGCAGTGATCCAATTTTTTGAGAAGGGCCGAGTGGATCGTACCCAGAACTGGCTGTATGCTATCTGCTCACTCACGTATCTGGGAGCCATGGTCTCCAGCAACTCTGCACTCCAGTTTGTTAACTACCCGACACAGGTAACAATATAGAGGATCTGCTTGTTATCCAGTTTCTGGGATTTTGTGCTCTGTGGTGGTGTTAAAGCAGAGAATCAGAAGTGTAAATGGGTGTGGCGAGATGAAAGCTGAAACTCTTGAATAGAGTATGGGAAAATAATGGGACAATATTAAATGGCACTCTAGGATTCTTCTGCTTTGGAAATTGAAAGTGGATGATTTACAGGTTTATTTTGGTAATGCAAGTGCTGTCTCAGTTCTGTGTAGGCTGAGTGTAATATTCTTTTATATCTTCTTTCTTTTAGCATGTTATGTCTTTATTTAAAACGGTTGTCTCTCTTTTTTTTTTTTTTTTCCTTTCCAAAACAAAATCAGAGTTTTGTTTAGTAGTGGATGATGTCACTCCCTCTACTGTGATCTTTTTAGATCTGTCCACTGCATTTAAACCTTTCAACCATGGCATCTTTTCTTTTTGGATGCTGGAGTGGGTGGTAAACAGATGGCCCAGTGTTGGAATGGTTTTGCTTTTTTGTGACCGTAAAAAATCGAAGCAGTTTTCCTGCTTTCTTTTAACTTGTTGTCTCGGAGTGCAGAGTATCACATAAGTGTTTTCTTTCACTCGGCCTCCCTCAAAGGAAGCCCCTTTCTAATTCACTCCCTCTTTATATCCTGAAGTAGCCGAAACTTTAATGTGTTGTCATCTAATTGTAACCGTATTCTGGCAATTCAGATTACCTCCATTTTCAAAGGTACCTGATGACATGCTATCCAAGTGCATCCATATTGCTGCTAACCTGCTGTTCGGTGCCACTACATGTTATCAGGTCATTCATTTGACCCTCTCCCATCTACACAGGCTGCCTCTAGGGACTACTGTTCAAGTGCAGATCAAGCCCGCTGATCAGTTCATGGGATTACCCTATCTTTCTAGAAGAAGTGTTTGGTCCTAAGTGAGCTCTTCGTTATCTGTGAAAGCTTGCCCTCAGGGTACTTCGATATTCCCAGGCGATAGCATGCAGGAGAGCCTTCAGCCTTCTTATTCCTGCGCTATTGAACATGCTTCCCATCTCTTTATGATCTTTGTAGACTTGTATTACTCTGCTGTTTTGCTGTCCTTGTTTTGCAACACCAGTAAAACGATTCATTGAAGAGCAGCTCACAAATCAGTTGTATCTATTTATTTAGTTTATAATTACACCGAACAATATGTTGAGCCTCTTTTACACAGCAATTATCATGTTATATGTCAAATACAATAAACAATATTTTAAAATGTAAACCACTTATAACAAACACTGTGCCAGTATTATACAACAAATCTAATACATACGAAACTGTAGTAATATGTTGTTGTATAATCAACATTGGTCTAAGCTACTTTTTCCTTTACTTTTGAGTGGGCAGGATGAATGACTTATGTCCAGTACTTGTTTTGTACTGTTATCCTCTTGTTATTCTCTAATGTCCAGTACTCGTCACAAGCAAATATTACGTTGTTTAGGATTAATAATGAGAAAGCCTGTTCCAGATATTAACTGCTACCTTCAATCAACCAATTTTTGAAAATATGTAAAAACAGCGATGCTCTGGAGTCACGTTAACCTTTAAGGAAAACTGCATTTTGCCTAGTACAGCAGGCTGTGGAAAAAAGAATCCATCACTTAAATTGCGATTTAAATCATGGTCACTTTTTAATCAGGTCTTAAATTGAGTATTTTTGACTGTATATCAAATTCTGAGATCATGATCTAGGCATTGCAATCCTTGCAGCATTTGATAAATGAATACATATCAACACTATCTTTCCTCATTTCAACAATATTGAGGATCATCCTGAAAGGATAAGCTCCCATCTTCAAATCCAGATCTGTAACCTTAATTCAAATACTTGTTCTTGGGGCCAGGTTATTCTACTGAATCTGGAAAAGGGCTAAGATAAGCGGAATTTTGATTCTCAATAAAAACAGATGCCCTTTATTTAAATGACCGTTATGGCCACCCTGCTGTCTGAGGGTTATTTGCAGGATCCTCTTATGTTATGTCAGTTGGAAATTGAGTGTGATTGATAAATGTAAGCTGTTCGTTTGTGATGTTGGGTAAAGTATACAGCCAGTGCCTCTTTTTTCCTTGATTGTGCTGAAGGCACAGAGCTGCTGAGACTGTGCTCTTTTAAATTATTATTTTGTTTTGCAGGTTCTGGGGAAGTCCTGTAAACCAATTCCAGGTAGGAAGTTTTTCCATTTGTTCACAAGAGGGTAAAATACTGATGCGCAGTATCAATCAATCAGGAACATTTATAGAGCGCGCTACTCAACCGCGGGGGTCTCAAGGTGCTGGGAAGGGGGGTGCCGCTACTGCTCGAAAAGCCAGATCTTGAGGTGCTTCCTGAAGGAGAGATGGTCCTGGGTCAGTCGTAGGTGGGTGGGGAGGGTGTTCCACGTCTTGGCCGCCAGGTAGGTGAAAGATCTTCCTCCGGTGGTGGTTCTGCGGATCCGTGGGACGGTGGCGAGGCTGGCGGAGCGGAGCTGGTGGGAAGGTGTGTAGAACGTGAGGCGGTTGTTGAGGTATTCGGGGCTCATGTCGTGGAGAGCCTTGTATGCGTGGGTGAGGAGTCTGAACGTGATCCTCTTGCTGACGGGAAGCCAGTGCAGTTCTCTCAGGTGGGCAGAGATGTGGCTGTGTCGTGCGATGTCCAGGACGAGTCGTGCAGATGCGTTCTGTATGCGCTGGAGTCTTTTCTGTGGTTTGGCAGTGGTCCCAGCGTATAGGGCGTTCCCGTAGTCCAGTCGGCTGGTGACGAGGGCCTGGGTGACCGTCTTCCTGGTTTCGGTGGGGATCCAACAGAAGATCTTACGGAGCATGCGGAGGGTGTTAAAGCAGGAAGATGTAACTGCGTTGACTTGCCTGGTCATCGTGAGGGAGGAGTCAAGGATGAATCCCAGGTTGCGTGCATGGTCCGTGGGCGGTGCCCAGTGCAGGGGGCCACCAGGAGTCGTCCCAGGCGGAGGTGGATGGGCCGAAGATGAGGACTTCCGTCTTGTCTGAGTTCAGTTTCAGACGGATGAGCTTCATCCATTCCGCGACGTCTTTCATTCCTTCCTGGAAGCTGGCTTTGGCGGTGGTGGGGTCGTTGGTGAGGGAGAGGATCAGTTGGGTGTCGTCGGCGTAGGAGATGATGTTGAGGTTGTGCTTGCGTGCGATGGCTGTGAGGGGGCTCATGTAGATATTGAAGAGGGTGGGGCTGAGCGAGGAGCCTTTGGGTACGCCGCAGATGATCTTGGTGGCCGCTGCGCGGAAGGGCGGGAGACGGACTCTTTGGGTTCTGTCAGAGGAAGGAGGTGATCCATTACAGGGCCTTTCCATGGATCCCGGCGTGGTGGAGGTGGGTTGTCAGGGTGCGGTGGCAGACCGTGTCGAAAGCAGCCGATAGGTCGAGGAGGATGAGGGCGGCAGTTCCCCGTTGTCAAGCAGGGTCCTGATGTCGTCCGTGGCTGCGATGAGGGCGGTCTCGGTGCTGTAGTTCGCTCGGAATCCGGACTGTGATGGGTCGAGGGAGCCGTTCTGTCGGAGAGGAAGGCGGTCAGCTGAATGTTGACGGTTTTCTCGATCACTTTTGCGGGGTATGCGGTGGGTTTCTTCAGGAGGGTGCTGATCTCCGCATGCTTCCAGCTCTCCGGGAAGGTGGCAAAGAAGTTGTTAATGATGTCCCGGAGTTGAGGTGCGATGATGGAATCAGCTTTGTTGAAGATGTGGTGTGGGCAGGGGTCGGCTGGAGAGCCTGAGTGGATGGTGTTCATCATGAGGGTGGTGTCTTCCGTGCTGACGGGTTCCAGGTGCAGAGGGTGGGGGGCGCTGGCTCAGTGGTTAGGTACGTGGTCTGAGCGCCGAAGCTGCCGTGTATATCTGCGATCTTGCGGTGGAAGAACGTGGCGAGTGAGTCGCAGAGGTCTTGCGATGTCGTTGTTGCTGGCGTTGGGGTTGGAGAGCTCTTTGACGATGGTGAAGAGTTCCTTGCTGTTGTGGGTGTTTTTGTCCAGTCGTTCTCTGAAAGATGACCTTTTGGTGGAGTGGATCAGCTGGTGGTGTTTGCGGATGGCGTTCTTGAGGGCTGTCATGTTTTCCGTTGACTGGTCGTGGCGCCAGGCTTTCTCGAGGGCACGGCAGGATTTCTCGGAGTCTTTGAGGTCGTTGGTGAACCATGAGACTTTCTTGCTGTCGGGGTTGTTTGGAGGGTTCTTCAGTGGTGCAAGGGCATCTGCGCAGTCGGTGATCCACTGTGTGAGGTTGCGGGCTGCTTCGTTGGGGTCCGTAGTGTTGGTGGGTGCGTTTTGGCTCAGGGAGGTGGTGAGCTGGTTGGTGTTGATCTTGCTCCAGCATCTTCGGGGGGCTTGTTGCGTGCGGTGGTGGGTCGTGGTTTTCCTGAAGTTGAAATGGACGCAGCTGTGATCGGTCCAGTGAAGTTCGGTGGCGTGGCTGAAGGAGATGTGGTTGCTGGAGGAGAAGGCGGTGTCAAGCGTGTGGCCGGCGTAGTGGGTGGGGGTGTTGACCAGTTACTTGAGTCCGAGGTTGTCTAGCAGGGAGGTGATGTTGTCCTTGTTGTTCTCCAGGTGGAAGTTGAGGTCCCCTAGGAGGATGTAGTCTGAGGAGGCGAGAGTGAGCGGGCTGATTAAGTCTGCGATGGCTTCGCTGAAATGTGTGCGTGGTCCCGGGGGTCTGTAGATGAGGGTACCTCTGAGGGTGGTCTTGGGGACGGTGTGTATCTGGAAGTGAAGGTGCTCGGCAGCGTTGAGGGTGTTGGTCGTGATGCGGATGGTGTTTCTGTAGGCAATGGCGATGCCACCTCTGGCTTGGTTGACGCGGTCCCTCCGGGTGATCTTGTAGCCGTCCGGGATGGCTATGGCAATGTCGGGGGCTGAGGAGGCGATCATCCAGGTTTCCCTGAGGAAGGCGACGTCCGGTGCTGTTGTGTCAAGGAGGTCCCAGAGTTCGACGGCGTGTTTGTGGACGGAGCAGGTGTTGAGCAGGATGCACTCGAGGTGGTTGGTCTTGGCGCCTGTTCTGGCGGGCGCGGTGCAGGTCCGAGGGCAGGTGAATTTGCAGGCATGGCAGGTGAAGGCTCCGTGGGTGCGTTTCGGGGTGGCTTGGTAACAGCTGGCTGTCGGTCGGTGTTGAGAGCGAGGAGGGTGGCGTCATCGTATTTCCGTCGGGTGGGCTGTCTCTGGCGAGGGCCAGGGGTCCTGGCACTGGGTGCGGTCCAGGCGTGGACGGGAGCAGACTGGCTTGCCTTAGGTGCGCCAGCGGCGTGCCTGCTGCGCGGCCTCCATTTAAGTGGGTAGTGGGCGGGAGGAGCAGCTGGGAGGCGATGGCGGGGTAGCGAATGGGACAGCGGGGGGCGGGGCCGCAGGGACGCAGCGGCGGGAAGGTGGAACGGAGGACAAAGGGGGAGGGGGACACGAGGGCACAGGCAGCAAAAACGAAGGGGACACCAGGGAGCAGGAGCACAAAAGAAAAACGGGGGGATAGGGGTCACAAGGGCACAGGCAGCAAAAACGAAGGGGACACCAGGGAGCAGGGGCACAGAAGAAAAACAGGGGAGAGGGGTCACAAGGGCACAGGCAGCAAAAACGAAGGGGACACTAGGGAGCAGGGGCACAGAAGAAAAACGGGGGAGAGGGGTCACAAGGGCACAGGCAGCAGAGTGAGGGAGGCGACGGGCACAGAGGACTTACTCTGCAGCAGCGAGGGCACTGTCAGTAGGACCGTGTGGCAGCTGGGGTGGCGACCTACCTGCTGGCAGGGTCAGAGGTCGCTCCCTTCAGTGCTGTGCGGCCTCCATTTAAGTGTGTAGTGGGAAGGAGGTGCAGCTGGGAGGCAGGAGCGGGGTGGCGCATGGGACAGCGGGGGGCGGGGCCGCAAGGACGAAGCAGCGGGAAGGTGGAACTGAGGACAACGGGGAAGGGAGGCACGAGGGCACAGGCAGCAAAAAATGAGGGGGCACCAGAGAGCAGGGGCACAGAAGAAAAACGGGGGGTGAGGGGTCACAAGGGCACAGGCAGCAAAAACGTAGGGGACACCAGGGAGCAGGGGCACAGAAGAAAAACGGGGGGGAGAGGGGTCACAAGGGCACAGGCAGCAAAAACGAAGGGGACACCAGGGAGCAAGGGCACGGAAGCAAAACGGGGGAGAGGGGTCACAAGGGAGCAGGCAGAAGAGCGAAGGAGACGAGGGGCGCAGAGGACTTTCTCTACAGCGGCAGCAGCGAGGGCACTGTCAGGAGGACTGTGTGGCAGCTGGGGGGGCGGGGGCGACCTACCTGCTGGCAGGATCAGAGGTAGTAGAGGTAGAGAAAGTAGCCTTTCTCTTTGTATCCTTTGTGTAGGTTGTGCCTTTTACTGTACATGCACATACAAACTCTTTTCACACATTAAATGAAGCATGAACACACGCTCATTCCATCACTGCCCTTTCTCTTCACCACCAGGCAAGGGAGCTCATAGCATCTTTATGGTTGCTAAGCGCTACATAAATCGGAGTACAAAACAATCTAACAACCATTATTGAAACGACTTATTTTAGAAACAAAAACTGGCTCTGGTGGGCAGTCAGTGTGAGTAGAACACAGTCAGTTGGCCTCTCATGGTGCAGCATGCTTAAGTAAACTTGGTTGTCAATTTTACTCTGTCCTTGAGATTTAGATAAATTAGGTTCAGCAGGCAACCAGCTTACCAGACCTATTCAAACCAAGCTCAAGAATACATGCTGCTCTCTTCCAACCAGATTCAACAAAGCAGCTTTTCTATGGAAATGCTAGCATTTACAAACACACCCTAGTTGCTTTACTCCCAAGCATTGACAGAACTGAGCATTTTCCACCAACACACAACGCTACAGACCTGCATTGCTATCAATGATCGATTTCTTTGCACATGTTTTAGGGTGACCCCCAGAAAAGAGAAACGATGATAGTATATGCTGGTGTACACACAAACACATAATAATACTCCGTTACCTTATTACATGGATGTAGTGCGCGGACTTGTTGCATGGCCAAGCTCGAGGAGAATGTTCAGCAGTGACGTGAATGCACTACAGGATAGGACATCAGACCTCTTAGGTGTTTTGGAAGTAAGTGAAACCATGATGCCTGGTTTCCAGCAAGTTTCTCACATACTGGGGAAGCGCCGGCTCTTTTCAAACATCCGTTCATGGCACATTTGCTAAAGCCCCGAGTTCCAACTGTTTCTAGAGGACAGACAGCAGGGGTTTCATGTAAATGAATTTATGATTCTAAAGTCATAAGGCAGTAGCATTTTCACTGCAGCACCAGACCCTCATCCAAAATTATAAGCAATCTTGAGTTTCACTTCCAGAGATTGCAATAGAAAGAGAAAAAAAGGATTAATAAAGGGCTGAAGAGTCCTTAAGTATGAACAAATACATTTTTTTAAGTAGACTCCATTCAGTCATTCCCAGACTCTTTACACAGAAAAACAAAATGTAGGTGCAGTGAAGTGCGTCTGTATTTTAAGACTGCAATGTAATTCGAATATATTGGATTACCAGCTTTATATTTCGGACTTCAAATCATGAGGCACATGGTCGAGACTGATTTGCATATAGCTAGGTTTGAACTGGGGTGGCGTAGTGAGCTAAAGAATGATGATGGATGCAACCCAGATCTGTGACTCTGGGTGAGTGCCTGAAAAGTGTCCGTGGTCAGTCCATCATCTCCTTGTGTTTGCTTTGTTTGCGCTAAGTTGGCAGGGTATGCCCAAACTTGGGTCCCTTGCTCACTTTGCCACTGGATTCAAGCTAGCCTGGCTGATGAGGGGGGTTACCCTGGAACCGGTCCCAGGATGCTTGTTTCCGGTCCAGGGAAGACCTGGTTTGGCAGTTCGGGCTGGACTACTCCCATGAGAAACAGGGTCACGACTGATTTACATATAGATGGGTCTGACCTGAGCTGGCAAAGTGAGCTAAAGAACATTGATGGATTCAACCCATATCCGTGACTGGGAGTGAGTGTCTGAAACGTTTCAGCGCTCCGTCCATCGTCTCCTTGTGTTTGCTTTAAACAAAGAAAAAACCACTAAGTAGCCTCTGTTCAGTCATTCCAAGACTCTTTACACAGAAAAACAAATGTAGGTGCATTCGCAGCAGTACAGCTGGTCAGTGCTTTAAGACTGCATTGTAATTCGATCATATTCGATTACCAGCTTTAGAATTCAGACTTCAAATCATAAGATCTTCTACACTCTTCTGTAGATTTGGCGGGGCCATAAACCATCTTGATCAGTGGTGTAAATGATGATGTAATTTAAGCAGTCAACTATGTAGTTTGTTTACATCAAGATATTTAGGACCTTGTAGGGGCATGCTCGTTCAGCTTGCACCTCTACATTGCTCACTGGCTAACAAGAGCACTGCGTGTTTCTCTTCTAGCAGGTTCACAATGACATTCTGGCGTTTCAGGCATACTATTAATATTGAGATGACTTTATAGTTCTAATATAGCAATATGAATTTTCAGGGGCGTTATGAAACATGTGACCTATGGCTATACGTATGACTGTTTTAAGTGCTATACTTTACAAGTTTTTTGACTCTGTTTGGTTCCGGATATTGCCTAATTGAGCGCCAAGAAGTGAAGCTATCGACTTTCCTGTGGCACTTCGTTGATTCTGTTGCAAGCAAAGGAGAATTCGGTCCCTTGCCTTTTTTCTTGCATTACAAAAGTGTCTCTGCATATTTTTGAAGGACCGTTTGAGTCCTTAAGTTGATGGGATTGATGGTATTAGGTAAGCTAATAGGTAACCTGGTTGCATGTCACAAGCTTGGCATAAGATGAGAATTGGTGGGAGATTTTTTTTTTTTATTACTAATAAATATGGCCTCTCTGTAAAGTTTGCCACAGCCATTGGAAAATCACCCCTCCCCTCAGTGGTTGTAAAGACTATGCAGGGCACCTTAAATGTGCATTCAGACTTATCAGTCCCAGGGCTCGACAAATCCACTCACCCGCTCCCATTTGCGAGGTAGAATTAATGAGGATGAGCTATTTTTAGGTCCTACTTGCCAGAAAGGGCGAGTAGGAATACAAACTAACTTTTGTTCTCTGTCTTTAAAAACAGAGCAAATGTGACAAGATAACAAGATTTAAAGGCGTTTTTATTGCTCACAAAGCGAATGAGCAATAACGATGCCTTTAAATCTTGTCATCTTGTCACATTTGCTCTGCTTTCAAAGACTGAGTTCAAGTCGGTTGCAGTTAGGTCAAGGAGATTTTTCAAGGTACTAGACCTGCAGGACTAGTACAATTTTCTGGATTTTTCGAGCCCTGAGTTCACTTGATGAAGTCTTCTTTGCACCTCCATGTCTAAGATATTACATTGTGTTACTCCCTTAAGGCTGCTGGGATGCCTTGGCTACTGGTTGATCTTGGATTTTGGTGGTGTCCTTCAGTTGTGCCTATGCTACTTTTCCCAACATCAGAGTAACTCCTTTTCTCACAGGGCAGGTCAATTCCTCCTCTCTAAACAAGAAAAGTCATGTTACAATTGAATATTGGCAATTTCATATAAAGTTCTATATAAGTATCATGTCTGGGCCTTTGCGAATCCTAAAACGTGAGCATATGGCTGGTATTTGTCTCTGGGAAAGGTGGCAATCCTAGTTGCACATAAAGGCAGGCAAGAGACCTCATTTATGCAGGAGTGGTTCCCCCGTAATGGCAGAGGAGCGTCACCCCTCTGCAAGGTGCCAGCAGATGATAAATAAAATGATAATAATAACACACTGTTATTATCACTTCATTTTTCGCTGTCCCAAGTCACGCGATAAGTATAGGGCAGGGCCAGGCAAGACCGGGAGATAGCGGAGGAGTAGTGTGCACTTCTAAATGCGCATGTCTGTTTGGCTGGCCGTCTTAAGCCGGCCAGACACACATGCACACTTATGTTTCTCCAACCAAGCTCTGTTAGCAGTGAGGCAGCAGGCAATGTCCACAAGAGTGGAGTGGTAGATATGTTAAAAAAAAATTGTTGCCCACCCCACCTCCCCGTTTCTCCCCTTTCCCCCCACCCTACCACTTTATGTAGGCGGTGGCTGCCACTGCATTTATAGTGAACTGGATGGACCTTTAGCGTAGGGAGTTAGTAGGCTGCTCACAGTTTAATGTGTTCCTCAACTAGACTTGTGCTGCCAGCTGTTATCTGTTTGGGATAAAAGAGTGTTAGCCACCCTCACCTACTCTGGGATTCACTTTGGGCGATCTTGTCATTTTACAAACAGTCCAGCCAAAAATGTGGACCCCCTTAAGTCTATTGACAGATTGTCAATTCCACCGAAGGAGAGGCATTGGGTGAGTCAGGCGAAAAGTTTACAGGGCAGGGGGGCTGTTCAGATGCGTTTTGTCTAGAAAAAAATCACAAGTGTTCTTGCAACAATACTCTGTACTGTTCTTTCCACTCAGCAATCATCGTCCTCTGTTTTTTTTTTAATTTTTTTTTTACATAGTGATGCTGCTGGGGGTTACTCTTTTGAAGAAGCGGTACCCGTTGGCTAAGTATTTGTGCGTGCTTTTGATAGTCTCTGGTGTGGCACTCTTCATGTATAGACCAAAAAACGGGAACACTGAGGACAACCATGTCTTTGGCTACGGGGAGCTCCTCCTGGTGAGTATCACAGTCCACTGTTATCCTCTTCCCGTGATACATTTTTAACTCCGACACACAGTGTGTTGTTAACTCCCTATTATGCCTAGGTGAATCATTGACACTGTGTGCTCTTAGTCATTCCCACTGTGTGTATGCAACGCCTGATAGTGTCCTAGTAAGACCGTGCCAGTGCCACAATTTGCTAGTTACAACTTACTGCAGTGGGCTTTGTCACTTCTGCTCCTTTAGACTTTGTTGATTGGAAATTGTGTCTATCTGTGTCTTGAGGGTGGGATTATGTTTGGGTTTTTGATGTTGAATGAAATGGGCTGTTTTGTGATACCTGTTACTGATCACTGACACCTTTCCTCCATACAGCTGCTTTCACTCACCCTGGACGGTTTGACAGGGGTGTCGCAAGATCATATGCGGGCACATTTTCAAACTGGATCCAACCAAATGATGCTGAATATTAATGTCTGGTCTACTCTGATACTGGGAGCAGGTAATGTCCATCCTCCTCCATCTACTTCTTCTCCCAAAGATCAATATGTGCCTCCATTTACCTAAAGCAAATACAAGCCTTTCATTTTGGCGGGCACAGACTACTGGAGTTCAATGGCCCCAACTAAGCAAAATTGCATAGCCTGCAGAATTTGTTTGCAGGGTTCCAGTACCGTGATTAATTCAAATAACGAGATTTTAATTTCTGAATGCAGTTGTCCTCATAATCAAGATGTAACAAAGCAGTAGTGCTGCGCCTCTCAATGAGCAATATAGTAGGTAGCAGAAATCGAAAAACCTAGTCTCAGGAATCTTGGGGTCAGCTGAGGTAGCCCAGAAACAAGCTGTGAACAGCCTTCTGACCAATAGACCGGGTAACTTGCAGAACAAGCAGCTTTTGCATATGGAGGGATATAAGAAAATCAAACTATTCAAACACAAGCAGAGTCCAAGAAGCAGATGTTAAGAACTATCCAGAAACATGTTGCCCTGAGAATCTTTGGTCAGTACTAAAAGGTTAAAGGATTAAAGGAAGCCTCTAGTGTGAAAAATACTTTTTGGGCAGCATGTTGAGGCCCTACAGTCAAGAACCATTGAGAAAACTCTGCGGACTAGGGCATACCCTGTTTCCTACGATTGTGCCCTTCAATTTGCGCTAGAATAAAAACAAACTAGGGCATATATCTCAGCGGGTGTAGACCGTGACCACACCTTCACATGTGGACATAAGGTAGGCATTAGAGACCTGCTTATGCAGATGTTCTGGTGTGGTCGATGTGGCATATAAAGTTCTGAGGCCCTCTTTCAGCTCTAATTTACTAAAATGGACCTTGCTTTCAAGGACGATGGTACGCCCTCAGCACTAACCCTGGTGCCAGTCTGTGAACCATGTGCACAAACCTACAATGTTCAGGTTGCTCTCATGGATCTCTGTTGGGGTGGTCTGAACTGACGCTATATTTGGTAAGCTTGACCAGTATCCTAAGTATGTGTTTTTAAAGCATGATCTTTTATAACTTCCAATAGTGATGTACTACAAATGCTAAACAAAGCTTGAGACAAATGTAATCATAGAGCAGCTTACTAACAAAAACCAAGATTATCCCAAATTAACTTGTCTGTTTTTAATACATTGCTTCTATTATATAAAAAAACAGACGTTAACCATTCATTCTCCAACATTGGTTCTTTCATAGACTTGCTCAATTCGATCATTCCCCGTCATCTAGGTGGGAGTCTCCTGGTAACTTTGTAATAGTAGTTTGAGGGACTGCATCCCAAAATGCCCCAGAACATTGCCGATTTCAGTAGCATAGTCACCTAATTGGAAAAGACCTGAATTTCAGCCAATGGGGTGACTGTGCCCTTAGCCTTACTCATTTTAGAAGTCATTTCACCTCAGATTTGTGCCAGCTGTCAAGTGAGAAGGGATTCCCTGAGCTTTGCTCTCACCTCAAACATCAATGTTGTCATTTTACCCCAGAAAATGCATTCTTAGCTTTTATTGATAGAGAAACCTTCACACTGTCAACGATTATCCTTTTAATACACTTGTTGACGGAAGATTCCAGATGCCAAAAAAGACAAAGCAGCTCACTGAACAATGTCTGAAAGAAACTTTGCCTAGCAAACTACTGTTCCATTCTCCTGCTAATCTCCTATAAAAGGATGCAGAAAATGACATGCATCCTGACGACCCCTATGGCTGCATATGGCCCGATGCAGTAAAAAATAGTTTTGTGGCATGAAGGAAGCGCAGGGATAAGCAAGAACCATAATCTTAACACCCTCTACCAGAACAGGAATGGACGGAAGAGCACATTTTCTGATCATCGCTATGACCAATGTTCCCTCTAATTTTTTTCCTCTGTGTGCGGCAGTGTAAGGTCTTGGTGCGCTGCAGCCAAGGTTATGTGCGCCTGGAACCAGACAATGCGTGTGGCTGCAGCGTCTATAGAAAAGGGCGTGGCCAACATTAATGTGAAAGTGCCTATGGAGGGCTTTTTCACAAAGTGTAATAAAAATAAAATTTTCTGAAACACAATATGGACAGTGGACCACTTTTAACACCTTCTAAGCACCAATCCAACTATCACCAATATGTAATTTTAAGTTTTCTTTCAAATAGCGTGCAGTTTTCAAAATACTCCCTGTCCAGAGAGTATATCCCAACAACTTTGGGAAAAATCAATATTGAGCCAAGTTTTGAAATGCACCGCTCCAACCGTCAGATTTACACCATATGTCGGTGATGAAGTCTGTGTTTGAAAGGAATGTTCCAAATAAGAGAACGCTGAGTCCGTAATTGCAAAAAAGTGTTCAAAATTCCTTTAATGTTCCAATTGAAAAACCAGCCAACGCGTTTCGTTCCGTCAGGCGGAACTTCTTCAGGGCGTAATGGTAGTTGACGAATGTGAATATTTCCTGAGCCGGGATCCCGAGATGCGATAGATATCTATATCCTTTATCTGGATTTTGGTAACCAAAGTCAGTCACAAGATGCAAATTGCGAATATGGTAATCACCTTATAGCTTCAAAGAGAAGTACTCCTTGAAAAGGCTCTCCTGCTTTTTCCTCCACAGTACCGATAAGCTGTGTAGATTATTGCAGGCTGTTATCCTTAGAGTATATGATGTGCATGTTGTTCATTATCACTTGTTTAGACTCGTGGATCCCTAATCGGCTCCGAAGGCACAGTCACATTAAGGTAGTTACCTGTCAGGGTCCCATTCGATACCCTGTAATAAAAATAAATACAGAAAGAAAGCTTTTGTAGCGCAGCTGCTAAAGTAAAAACGGTCCTGCTGTGAATTAAATAAGCGCAGCTGCACAAGTGAAAGCATACTGCAATGGTAAATTAAATAAATAAGCACGGCCGCTGTAGTTAACGCTGTAGATGACACCCAGCTTGTCCTTGCCGTCAGGAATGATGGGCACAAAAGAGCCATCAATTTTAATCAGGGCATGCTGGCAATAGGGAATTGGACGGCTTCCAATTGCCTGAAATTAAACTCCGACAAATCGGAAGTGGTCATTTTCGGCAACCTGACCCCAGAATGGTCCTCCCTTTGGTGGCTGCTATCCATGGGCCAGCCCCCGGCTCCGGTTAGCAAGGTGAGGAACTTGGGAGTCATGTTTGACAACCGCCTTAACTTCCTACCTCACGCAAACCAGATCTCCTCTTCAGCCTTCCACAAACTACGGCTCATAAAAAAAATCTTGCCATTTCTACCAGAGGAAGCTGGAAAAACCCTGGTAAGCTCCCTGGTACTTTCTACATTAGACTACTGTAATGCTCTGTTTTTGGGTGCCCAAGAAAGAGTGTTACACAAAATGCAAATCATTCAAAATGCAGCCGCCAGGCTCCTTGGACGAATCCCCAAACACCAATCTGCGTCAGAAACTATAAGACCGTTGCCCTGGCTGCCTGTAAGAAATAGAATCATGTTCAAGTCCCTCTGCATAGTGTACAAGGCTCTTCACAATATCGGACCTGCTTTTTTTACTCAAAATCTCATTCCCTACAGTCCTTCCAGAACACTGCGCTCATCCAGTTCACACGAATTGGTGGTACCCCGTACCAAATCTGTCTCATGGGGTGACAGAAGATTCCTTGTAGCCGCACCAAAACTCTGGAATACCTTGCCATACTCGATCAAAACAAGTACCTCACTCTGGTCTTTTCGTAAGCAACTCAAGACCTGGCTTTTTAATCAATAAAATCTAGCTCCCCTTGTTGGTTAAACACTGCAGAGATTTTCAGCGCCGAGATGCCCAAGGGCCTTCGTTCGCGCTCTATAAATGTTTTAATAATAATAACGCGGACTGTGCTGGAAATGAAAAAATATGAGTAAATGACATGATATAAAAGGTGGTGGCTTGCTGCGACGTCGTGGGTGGAATAGGAAAGATCATTAAAGAAAACCGTGCTCACCCACTAGGTAAAGCAGATCGTGTAACAACACAAGTAAAAAGTCCAGTTGTTATGGGAGGATACAAAGGCAGACAAAGCCGTACCAAGAAGGGACTCCTAAGCCTATTCACAAATTAAAAGCAATCATTTCGAAAGGACAGAAGCCAATTAAAAAGATTGGTAGGAAATGGGCAGAGCTTTTATGCCATTCCTCGATACAGCATGCCTCACAGAACAGCACTACGCTGCCTAGGCTCGAACTAAAATCAAACAGACGCATGGTCTAAAATGATACAGCTCTGTGTGAAAAAAATGGGCACACACGCCAGTTGAGCCCCCAGGGCACTGTATCTAATATGACCCCTAGGGTGGGTCTTTTTAAAGGGCGGAGTAGTGTCGCCCCAACTGCCGCGACTCTTCCCCCACCCTCTAGACCATACCATTGTTACTACTTTATAATAATCACAGGCAGTCAGGCACGTGCGTGTTGTTCTAGCGGTGACTGTCGGAGTTTCAGAGCGGGTCTGATAGCAGCAGCAGGATCAAGGTGATTTTTGAAGCTGCCTGCCCAGCTTCAGAGCATTGGGGCTAGATCAGACTGCCTCAGAGCAGCATTAAAGAACAAAAGCAATGGTTTAACTATGGATAACAGCGGACCTTCTCCTACAGCAGAGGGAAGCTATCGAGTCCAGATCCCTAATGTGAAAGAGCTACTTCCTGTAATAACTGTACTGTCAACCTCTGCATCAAAGTTAGCATTTTAAATTTCTCGAAGTAGAGGAATTGACTTGCCTTGTTGAAGTCCAAAATGGAGGCAGACACCTTTTTCACCAACATTAAAACCATGGCAGTGATATAATAGCCCCCTTTTCGGGGTAAGGCTTGGAATAAATACTAATCAAAGGAGCAGCCTCTCTGCCTCCTGGAGTGGTGTTGGAGTACAAAAATAGAGTAAGCATCCACAAGTCATCACTCAGTATCTGGGTAAGTTCGTTAAGGTAGATGGGTGTTGGAGAACTGTTTGTTAGTTCAGGATCTCTTCAGGGGCGAGATCCTGAACCATCATGCGCTGCAATTAACAGAAATATTTTCACAATGGCCCACAAACAGCCCCCAGCCGTGCTCCATTATGAAAACAAATGCAGCAAGAACAGGAGCTTCTTGTGCTGAATGACACAACTTACCAACTATTAGCTACTCCTGGCACACCCTGCCATCTTCTGCGTATCCAACCTTCCCTCTCTCCCTTTCCTCATCATTTGCCTGATGACCACTACATTTATATCCCTGCTGTAGCAGATGAGTGATGCCCCTTCTGCAGGTTAAACTGCAATGTATTCCATTTTTAATGGTATTATACTTGGATGCAAGGATCCCTAGTCCCTCACTTACAAATATCATGTACTACAGAGCTCTCACACTGTTACATTGTTGTTCCCACGCTCCCTCTATCCCTCTCCTACACCTTTTTCCTATCCTTAACTCTTCCTGGCTGTCAATGAACCAGATGCACAAATGGTTGCTCCGTACACAGCATATATCTGATAAATCAAGTTATGTATGCCATGATACTCCATCGTGTGTGCACCACCATAATGTGTATTTTATTGCTCCTAGTCCTTCATGTTGTCCTACATTGCTAATAAAAACATATTTAAAAAAGTAAATAAATAATGGGAAGATTTCCCTGGAGGTACATCGGGTGGGGAGCATTGGGATAAAAATATAAACAAAATGTCTTCATGTCAAACATGTTCAACAAAGGCAAGCCAATATTCAGTATCTCTCTGAGCAGTTCATTGCAGAACACTCTTTATGGGGTGGGAATGAAAAAACTAGAGAATGTTGTTGCATATCATGGAATGTAAATGATATTCAAGTTTGAAGGAAGCAGACTTGTATATTGCAATATTTGGAACACTGTGAATTACACATTTTAATCGTGCAAGAAACTTATTTGAAATGGTCAAAGGGCTAAACACTAATAAATGAAGGGAGTTGGTTACATCATTATGAAGGTGCAGATCACATGGGCATTTCAAAAGGAGCTGCCCTAATCCTAAAACATAATTTGGGGATAATGGTTATTAGTCAGATAACAAACTCCACAGGAAGGTGGATAATTTGTAATCTGAAAAGAAATCATGTAAATTTCACATGCGCTGGTCTTAAAGGCCCAAATGTTGGTGGTATGCCACATTAAACGCTCTTGCACTAACTTCTTTGGAGTTCCCTATGCCAGTATTGATTCGAGGTGTTTGATAGGTCATCAAAGCAGAGTTTGATAAATATTCTGAAAGTCAGCAACACATTGTAGAATATTTTGCAGGAGTTTGGTTTATGAGATATTTGATATAGGAAGATGGAATCCCAGAATTGCTACACATTCCAAAGTAAGAAACATGGCCATTACTCTAGATTAGATTACCATTAATTGGACAATATTGTATAAAGTGAAAGATATTAGACATATTCTAGTGCATTTCTCAGATCACTCATCAGTAATCTTGTCCTTTGTGCTTCATTAGCAGGCAGTGTAGGTAAATCTTAAATCATACTTTGTTATTAGACCCAGAACTCATTCAAGTGTTAGGGAAAGCCTTGCGTACTTTCAATTCAATGCAGGGACATATTTGTTTTGGATGCCTGTTAGGCATTTATTTGAATAGTGATGTGCAGCTAATCAGCAACTATATTTTAAAATTGAGCAAAATGAAGACAGCGCCCAAGAGCAGGAAATACGTAAACTCAGGATATAACTAGAATTTTTTTTCCAAAAGTGCTGCAAATACTCATAATCAAAAGTTAGGCAGGAGACATTAATTCAGGGCCATGATAGAGAAAAACGTCGAGCACTTTAGGACGCCAACAAAATCAAGCTTTTTGAATATATGGAAAAAAGTGGAGGTCTTTTAGCACAGACAATGAGGAATGAGGATCGATATAACCAGAAATCAGAATTCGCGATTGATGATATAAGCAACATATAAAATAAAACAGAGGATCTGGAAGCATGCTTACCTAAGATGTCCAGTTCTCTTCATACAGAAACTAATCTACCTGACATATCTAATATAGAAACATGGCTTAACACCTTCAGTGCTACAGCAATTCATCCCGGATGCCGGACTTCCTTGAACACCTTCAGTGCTACAGCAATTCATCCCGGATGCTGCACTTCCTTGAATATCATTGTTCATGACCAGCTCAGCTCGTCATGAGCACATGAGCAGTGTACTGCATGACGAGCTGAGCTCGTCATGAGCATGGAAGGGGTTAAGAGCAGACATCTTTGTTTCCCTCAGAAGAGCAAAAAATAAGCCCTATCAGAAGAGATCACTGAGGAGAAAATCTCTCACAAAATAAAAAAAAGCTTAGCCTGGGAAAGCAGCTTTAATAGATGGTAGGCATCCCAATAACACTTTTATACGAAGTTTAATAGCATTGCAAGATCCCATGTGGAAGGAAATGTTTAATTAAATCTCCTGAACCAACTCAGAAACTCCTCCCTCCTGGAAAGAAGATACAATAGTCCTGATACTAAAACCTAACAAATACCCAAAGAGAGATGATTCCTACAAACTCATATCATTATTAAACTTGAACCGAAATGTATACATGCCGATAAAGAGTTGATTTCGAATAGACTCATTTGTGACCTAACACAACTACTTATTGGCTACATATATCTGGCAACCACATACATGAACATACTGGCAATAGTTTTAATAGATGTTGCGAAGTCATTTGACAGAATAAATTGGATATATCTTTGGGAGATGATACCAGCTTTTGGGATAAGCCCCACTTCAATAAACATTACTATAAAAAAAATATTATGAGCCGCCCTCTATTTTGACAAGAATCTAAAAAAGAGAATCAATATTACTAGAGTGACGAGGTAGGGATGTTCACTTTCCCAGTTACTTATGTTAATGTATAGTGAGCCTCTTGCTAAGAGTATCAAAACTCACAATTAGGTTATCCTTTGTGTCCCAAGTTTTTTTGTTGTTGAGAAATTGACCCCTGGGCAGATGATATTATCTTATAAACTGACATTTGTAACACAACAATTGTGCACATTGAAGAGATGGAGGTTTTGGGGCGTTATCAAGATTCCAGATCAACAATACTCAAACTGAGATAATGTGATGTACATTAACATATATTGAAAAGGAAAGCCGATCTAAGACGAGATATCTAGGAGCCCTTACCAGGTAAAAATTTGAGAATATAACAAAGATAAATATGAGCAAAGTAACAAGAGATAGATGGCCTATTTAATAAATAGCGTAATCTACCCCTAACAAAATACAGCCGGACCAACAGATAAATATCCTGTCAAAACTAACTTACCTATTCAACACAATACCACTTACATTCACAAAAGATCATATCTCCAATATCCATGGGTGAATAGGTAGCTTCATTTGATCTTCCAAAGGACCTAGGCTTTTCATGTAAGAAGCTCAGGATGAAGCTAGAGAAAGGCGGGCTAGCACTGGCAGAAATCCGATTCTATTCTTACTCTTTCCAGTATGAAAACTAAACTGTAGAATGTTAACCATATAGCTCTATTCGGGGGTAACTTATATAGCTCCATGTTGAGAGGAACAGGGACAGAGCTTCCTTCATAAATTTGAAGTCTAAAATGTTTGAAAACGTCTGTCTAAAGGTCCTTTAAGCCAGTATAAGATTATACTTTATATGTACTTATAAAAAAAGCACATGCAAAAGAACTTCTTTTTGAAGAGTTCAGCCATGTCAGCACCTGTTTTACACTGCGAAAAGCAGGTGTAGGAGCACACAATCATGCGCTGCAATTGACAGAAATTTGTTCACAACGGCCCACAATCAGCCCCCAGCCGTGTTCCATTAACGAACAAAAAAAATGCATCAAGTTCAAAAACACGACATGTAAAGCACACGTCGTGCTTTTTAACTTGATGCACTTCATTCCTTAATAGAGTGCAGCTGCGGGCTGATAGTGGACTTTTGTGAAAGTATTCCTGTTAATCGCAGCCCCATCATGAGCTGCACTTGACAGAAATATTTTCACAAAGGCCCACAGTTAGCCCCCATATAAATGGGTATTTGATGATGATAGACTATGACCTCTGATGAGGCTACATGTGGACCTCCTAAAAGAACCATGCGTATGATAGTAAGATTTCCCTGTTGAACCCGCTGCATAACCTTCGAAACAGTCTGACTCCACAAAATTCTCATTTTGCCAGAAGTATCAGACTATGGGCCAGAAACTGAGCCACCACCACTCCCAACCCCACTTCACCAGGTTCAAAATTTCACTGAGCTGCTACAGAGACCCATGCAAATAGACACACCTGAGAAAAAATAATACACAAACATTTAGAAAGGGGAGCTGCAAGACTGATCTAAAACTACAGGGAACAAGTGAGATGACTTATGCCCTCCAAACAGCAGAACAACCTACACCTCCTCCTGTAGACCCTTTGCTAGATGAGGTTTCACACGCTGGTAGAAAGGGTGCTCAAGAGATTTTATCGCTGTATAGCAAATAGGGAAAATTACTGCTTTCTCTAGCTCCTTAAAAGAGCCGGTCAGAAAATCTGTTAAAACAATTCCGATCAAATATCATCTATAGCAAAAGGGTGTTAAACATGCGCATTGGGGCAATAGTGACAGCTGTGGTTTACAGATTGGTTAACAAATATAAAGTACCTCTAACATGCATCTTTTGTCTCCCGAAGCAGATTCTGTTGTTATGCAGGCCAAACAAAGGAGATCAACAAATATTGGAAAACTGGGAATTGCGCCACCTGGCAGAGAGAGACATAGAATTAATGTTTTCAGTAAGAGTTTTGTCTATGATGACAATGGAAATTGAAAAACGCCAACCCACGTCTGTCCTGGTCAGTTATGACTGTCAATTGTTGTCAGACATTACACTCTACCAAGACCTCCTGCTAGATAACCAAACAACAAGAGGTAAAGGCAATACTCCTTGAAGTACAGCAAGCATTTGGTGTTCTGATTGATTCTGCAATGAATGTTACAAATCTGGGCTTCCGACAGGTCGGAGCTCTACAACATAGACGACCTCTGCACATTTTGGGAAGCTAGTAGAAAAGCTACCAATTCTGAAGATCTCCTCTGTGTTAGCTGCAACCATACTGTCATATTCTGGGTCTTAACAACAACAATTATACCAAACAATGCCAGCTGAGACATGCAACAAACCTCCATGAAAGTGCAGAGGAGAACAGTCCTAATCTCAAGATTCATGATACCATTGTGTATATTCAGGCACCAGCTATCACCACTTGCATCCAAAGGGGCACCACTGTGTTAGATGGCATTATCTCTGCTTTCTACAATTCATGGGTAAGAATTACCACAAAAGAAATTGGAGTTGGATGTAATTCTATTTTCAGCATCCTCCTACTAGACCGCGCAAGCACAGATGCCTATGCTTGTTGAAAGCAGAGTTTCTCAACTTGTTACAAAAGGGAACTATAGAAAACATCTAAAGAAACGCCAGAATGTGGGTTTTTACGCCATATTTTTCTAAAGTATGCCTCGAAAGAACATAGGCCCATTTTGGATTTACAGCAGTACAATTACTTGCTAATAACACTGTCAGATTGGTGACACCACAAGGTTTTACTGCTACCTATGGAAAACAAGTATGTGGCGTCTCTGGACCTCAGAGATGCATATATTCATATAGTCCTACAGCGCAAACATTGACAATTTCTCCAGTTTGAATTAACTGTGTATGGCACTAGTTCCAGCCCATCTTCGACGTCTTGGACACCAGGTTTGCCGGTATCTGGATGACTAGATCATCAAGGGTTCATCTACAGGCTCAACAAAAAAACTTGGTTCCACTCTGCATCAAACATTTTAACAGCTGGGACTTGCAGTCAACAGAGACTAATCCTCCTTGACATCAAGAATCGGAATGTTCAGTTTATAGGGCCATAATAGATATAAAAGAAGCAAAAACATCGAGATATGCGGGAGGGCTCAGCACATTAGCAAAGTAACTTCATAAACAACCACAGACGAATGTGCGCTTGCTGAAATGCCTTGTGAGCATGATGTCTTTCTTCATAGATTTAAGCCAGTCTACCAAATTCTGATTCAAAACTTGGACATTTAGTGGACTCCAGGTTCTTTTGCCATCTTCATAATGTGCACTCTCAGAATGAGTGTCACTCAAATGGTGGAAGTCAACAAAGAATATAGGGAGAGCCCTATCTTTTCTTCCACCTCAGTTGCGTTGTGTAATAACTTCAGATGTATCTGTGGAAGGGTGGTGTGCCCACCTTCAAGACCACTCAACAAGAGGTTGGGAGAGGATGTAGCCTAATGACTAGGGCGGTCGATCTCAAACCAGGGGAACCGGGTTCAAGTCTTTACCATGACGCTCAACATCCTGTTATGCTGGGCAAATCACTTCATCTCCTTGTGTCCCCAATTTTTTTATGAATGTATCCTAGTGTAACGCAAGTGGTGCTCATGTAAAGCGCTCTGATACCTTCGGGTCCAGTTGGCGCTAAATAAAACTACGGAGGAAAAAAAGAGGTCTCATGTCTGTACATAGAAAGAAACTCCACATAAATGTTCCTGCCAGACAAGCTTTAGATTTGTTTTTTCTTTCGATCCAAAATTCATCGGGGTAGGACTGGCCGGACATCCCCTTCAAATAGCAGAATCGCCTACACCTCCTCCAGTAAACAATTCGCTGCATGACTTTGCCGGGTTTCACACATTGGAAGAGAGGGCAGCCATTTCTGCTTCCTTTTGCCTCTTTTGGATCAAGAGACCTACAGTCCGCTCTTAGAGCATTAGCAAAGTAACTTCATAAACCACTGCAGGCGCCTATGCTCTTGCTGAAATGCCTAAGAGCATGATGTCTTCCTGCATAGGTCTGAACCATTGTACCAAATTCCGATTCAAGACTTGAATATTAAGTGTCCGAGCAAGAAAAGAAAGTTCAGATTAAGTTCTGGTGTTAAGAGCTGTCGGACAAGCCTTCTATTTGTTTCTTCCTCTATTCTGAAATTCACGGGGGTAGGACTGAATGGATAATACCACAACAAGATTATACGTAAACGAGAAGAATGGTACTGATCCGCGTATTGCCTTAGGAAAACTACAGATAAGGATCTATGACTGTGTATTGACAATCCCTGACATTAAAGAATACTACTGGGTCTTGCAGCTCCTGGTAATCAACAACTGGGTATATTCAGACTGGGGAGAGCTGGCCTACAGGGTTGACAGAGCGGTGATGCCAGCTGGTAATTACGAGTCCGTTCTGTACGCCCGCCAGGAGAGGATGGGTTTGCTGCTACTTACGGCGATTGTTGTGGGTGTTGAACTGAGGCCAATCACTGTCTGAGATGGCATTCTAGTCTGACAGCAAAGCCCCTCTTGGGCACAGTGATCAGCTGAGGGATGTTTCCAGGCTTTGGGGCATCTCACAGTGGACAAATAGAGGTATTGAGCCCCTTGGTGACTTGTGGTGGAACAGAGGATTACTAGCCTTTGAAGCCCGTGGTCAGGAATATGAATTTTTTTGGCTTCCTGAGGCTCCGTTACCTTCAGCTTGGACTTGCACGCCGGGTTCATATTCAGGAGGGTGAAGACCCCCCTGACTTCTCCCCTTTAGAGGACTGTTTGCTTGCAGTCCTCATTCCAGAAAAGTGGATATCGGTAATCTATCGGCAATTGATGAACAATTTGTGACCCCTGGGGCTCCCTTAGGCATGCCCGGAAAGATCATATAGGTAACATTGATGATGAATTGGTGGAAGCCCTACAGAGTCCCTGAGAAGCATAGATCCAAACCAGACTCCGGCTGATACAACTTAGTCTAGCATCGTTCTTATTATCCACGCACCGTGCTACATAAACGGGGGATGGTAGAGACATCACAATGTGCGATGGGCTGTGCGCAGGAGGGCTCCTGTGCCCTGTGATTCACAAGTATTGGCAGGAGGTGATGACTGTGATATCTAGAGGTATGCGTGCCAATGGACAGTAAATGGCTGCTTTAATGATCCAAGGGAAAGAGGGCTGGCCCTGACATAATAGGCTTTGGTTGTCGTTGGGGGCAGGAGTGAGGAAACGCAACATAGCAAGGCTGTGGGGGCTCCTCTCCCCCCGTCGGTGGCAGAATGGGAGGCTGAGCTAGGCTGGTGCCAGAGGGCAGAAGAAGTGGATTACAATAGCAGAGGGTGCCCTAGAAAGTGGGAGAAGAAATGGGCCCCTTGGCTGGAGTACAGGGGTGCATTGTTGGAGACATGATTTACCTGTGAGCATCTACTTGGGCCATGTACTGAGAAGAAGGAAGTGGAAAGCCCACGCCCAATACTAAACTGTGTATTGTTATGTTGTGCTTTGACCGCTTCAAAATGTAATACATATGCTGTACTGTAACTGTGTACTTACAATGAGATTTGATACTTTGGATTGTATGATGGGCTTGTTAAATAAAAAGATTATTTTTTTTAGGAGTGAGCTTTCGGTCATTTTCACACGGAATACATGTCCTGCAAGCATGCATGATGTAGACAGGGATGCTGATAAAAAAAAAAATTAACACAAATCCTTAATCCTGTTTCTGTTCTGGTCCTGCTACCTTTGCGCCAAGGGTCACAAGGGTAGTGGCTGTAAAGGGCAAACCTTGGGTGTCATTTGCTACCCCTGGTGACTTAGTTAACGTCCATAGCGGCACCCACCCACTGCTCTTCCAGTACTGGGACACAAACATAGCTCTACTGTACTGATTAATGATTAATGAGATGTAGTAAGTACCCACTGTTAAACCACTGTTTTACTTGGGGGCACTAACAAGTGTACAGTGCACCTAAATACATCAATAAAATAAACCTCCATCATATACGCTTATTTCTTGAACCCACAAACCCATATTTAGCAAGCCGGACATGAAGCCACTTCCCAATGCTCTTGCAATGCACCCCACTCCCAGTGTTGAACTGGCCTTTCAGGCTGTCTGGCACTGCCAGATGAGCCAGCTTGTAACGTGCCAGAGTGGCTGTATATTTATTTTATTTTTTTTATCTTGTGACCGGATCCAAAACAAAAAAGCCTACATATTGGCCCTTTAAAGCTGGTCTATTTGGCAGTTCTAGATTATCCAAAAGGCCTTTCCAAAGCTTTCCAGGATTAGTACTCAATCCTAGGGGGCCACAAGCTACTCCGCCACACACTGCAGTCCTGACCTTCAGCACCCACCCCTGTACCACAGTACTAGGACCCACGTGCAGCTCTGCCATACACTACAAAGCTGATTGTCGGCACCCATGCACAGCTGATTGAATACCAGGACCAACCACATGAACCTCTGCCACACATCTGAATCATTACCGTTGACACCACCCAGGTGCTTATTCATTTAAGGTACATTCATGCAGGTATACTACACACCTTAAATCTGACATGCTCACCCACCCACTGTTATTAAAGTACTAAGAAACACATGCATGCTCCCATACCATTACTGACCTGCAACCAGTGCTGGATTGCACCAGATGTGCTACAATACACCTCAGTCCTAACATGCGGCCTTCATTTTATTTTTTAAAGTTTTATATAGCGCTGGCTAGACCCGGAGGTATCAGAGCGCTTTACATTAGCATCAGATCACAGTTGCAGGTTACATCGTTACAAAGGTTACATAGTTCTTAGAGCATGGCAACATAGTTACTTGTAAGGTTCAGATAAACAATAAGCACAAATACGTAAGGGGAAAAGAAGGTACGGTGAGAGATTCAGGGGGGGTTGGAGTAGGGGAAATAGACAGATAATGAAGGTGGGAAAGAGGAAGGCAGGGGAGGGTGAGAGTCACAGCAAGGGGAGAAGAGGGGAAGGGTGACGGGGACACAAACCGGTAGACGAGTCAAGGCAACTTCCAAAGTCCAGTAAGCTGTGATACCAGGGGAAGTGAAATCCCTTTCCTATCTCTATTGCGAGAGGCTCCCTTTACGCAGTGGACTCTCTTGGAGAGGTCTCTGAGACTCCAAGGCCTACATACTGGATCCTTCCCCAGAAAGGGGAGAGGGAGTGCTTTGGCAAGGGGTGCCATACCATACCTCAAGTGGGAGTGGCTCCCTTGACGCAGTGGACTCACTCAGCTGGTTCGCTGAGATTCCAGAGTATAAATATTGGATCTTTCCCCAACAAGGGGAGAAGGAGTGCTTTGTCAAAGGGCACAAGGGACAGGGGGTAGGCAGAGTAGATGGCAAGGGGAGAGATTCAGGGGAGAGAGGATAGGACCTAGGGAAGAGACAATAAGGAGAGACGAAAAGAAGTCTGCTTAAAGACCGACTGGGTAGGTGACGACTAAGGAGGGAGTCCAAGGCCCATCTCCCCTATAGCTAAAAGTAGCTCCATCAGGCATCAGACAAAATAGTTCAGTCTCAAAACATTTAGAGAGGAGGGAGGGAGAGACATAGAGGGAGGATGCGGTAGGAGACAAGAGGAGAGACGACAGGAAGTGTAACAATGTGGTTCAACAATATACTAGAAGAGAATCAACAAGTAAACATTAAGTAAGACAATCAGCAATACAATTAGGGGAGGAGTGAAAGGCGAGAGAAAGTAGTGGGGGGTAGGGGACGAGAGGGAGTGAGAATAAGGGAAGAGAAAACCATATGAGGAAAGGAAGTCTGTCTAAGGTTCACAGAAAAACAGGGTGGGGAACAAAGGGCAAGGGCAAATGAGGGCTGAGGACAAAGGACAGAAGCTGGAAAGAGTAGGAGCAAAGAGGGGGGAAGGTTGCACGAGGTGCATAAGGTTTGAACAGAGGCACGTATCTCCTGCCTGGGGGCTGTATTGTTGGGACCATGTTTAGATAGAGAAAGGTCCTGGGTGGGGGAAGGGAAATTGGGAGGAGGCGTATTGGGCAAAGAAAGAGAGGTGAATGAATGAATGAATGAATGAATGAATGAATGAAAAATATTTGTAGAGCGCACGATGGCCAAACGGCTTCCTGGCGCTGGGAGCTCTGAAGAACCGAACAGACAGGGCCAGGAGGTTTAGCAGGGGTAGGCCAGGGCAAACAGAAAAGTTTTCAGCGCTTTACGGAAATGAGAAAAAATAGGGATCGAACGCATAGAAAGAGGAAGGGAGTTCCAGAACCGGGGAGCAAGAACAGAGAAACGGGTTCCACCAGTGCGAGATTTGTGAAAGCGGGGAACAGTGAGGAGGGCAAGTCAGATAGTCACGTGAGCAGTTAAGGGAGGGCAGTGAGTTGAAGCTGTGGAGGGAGAGACGTGGAAAGGGAGGAGTAGAAGGACGCAGTGATTGGGAAAGATTAAGGGGAGGATTCGTCAGAGGAGAAGAAAAAAGAGGGGAATGTGGTCACAAGATGATATGAGAGAAAGAGGCCAGAGACATGAGAATACGAGTCATGTAGGTAGGTAGGTAGGTATGAAGGGAGCGGTAGTCAGACAGAGTTAGGAGGTAGTGGAAGAGACAGTAGTTGGGAGGTAGAAGGCAAAAGTTATCGGACGTGCGTTAGATTTTGTCAAACAATTTTGTAGGGCCTGCCACATAGACCTAAGCAAAAAGAGAGAATCAAATTCTAAGTCAATATATGAAGCATGGACCAGGGATCTGAAGGTGAGATAAACGGAGGTACTAGAAGGTAAACAACAAAAGGACAAGGTAAATAATATAAGCAAGTAGGTAGTAAGCTCCTTCCTGCTATATACAGTCTCTGTTGTGAAAGGCCCCGCAGGAGCAGCTCTCACTCACAGCACATCCGGGCCCACTTCAAAGGCTGGCAGCAGCAGTATGGGGAACTCTCAGGACACTCCCCACTCGCCGGATGCTAACAGCTGACCCAGTGCGATCACGCCAGGCACAGACAACTTCTAGGCCCCCCTCGCCAGCCGCAGCAAGGAGGACGTGAAAGTCTATGAGGGGGTCCAGAATGCCCTTAACAATATGCTCTTCAAATTCCCCCTCAGCTGCCACCTCACCACATGCCACAGTACATCAGAAAGGCAATGCCCCAGGCGGTATCAGGTGCCTCAACGCTCCTATCCCTGAAGTGTTCAGCAGGGTCCTGCCAATCCCGCCGACGGCAGGCCGTACCCAGCCCCTCTCCTTCTGTTGACACAGAATCAGTCATGAAGATCTCAGCAGGAGCAGCTCTCGCCCACAGCACCGCAATTCCCACTTCAGGGCTGGCACCAATAGTATGGGGAACATTCCGCACACTCCCCGGTCATCGGATTATCACAACAGGCCAGTGCGATCCTGCCAGCCGCACACGTCACACAGGCCCCCACTATTGTTTGTTTGTCACTTAAGTGTGCTTCTCATGCACTCATGATTGCGCCGGCGTAGCATTGAAAGCGTTCGTCAATCCGAATGTTCATCCAGCCACAGCATATCTCAGCATGCGGAATGCTGCGTCAGCATCGCACCTGTTCGCTTTTCTTTTCCTTTTCTTCAGCGCTCTAAATACCTGTGTCTGCGCTTCCTATGTAACTAGGACCTTGTAGCCGATTTCCGACGTAGGCGTTGCGGTTTCCGTATCGGGCCCAGAGACTTGTTATCTTGATGGGCGCCGCCATTTTACCGCGTAGTCCATAGCGCTGCAACAAAGCCCCAGGGCGCTGCCCAAAAATCTCTGCTACCTATCGTCTGATGTGTCTCCCGGCACCACTCTTGCCACCAAGGTCTTCCTTCGCACACTTCGGACACTCCCACTACTGGCTTTGTGACTTAAGGCCCACCAATGACATCTGCTGCGAAGCGCAGATCACAAGTTTGAATCAAATGAAATTAAGGTTTTGTAGAGCGCGTGTATGCCATGGTGTCTTAGCGCTAGCTGTCATAAATCTATGCAAGGACTGTAAGATCGGCTATGGTTAAGGAACGAATAACCATGTTTTCAAAGCTTTCCTGAACAGCAGTAGATTGGTTTGATTTCTAAGACTGATGGGCAACGTGTTCCATAGTTTCGGGGCAGGTGTAGAAAGCTTCTGCCACCCCACTTTAACGTCTTTATCCTTAAAACCACAAGTAGGCAGGCCGATGCTGATCTAAGTTTTCGCTGAGGAGTACGACGCCTGATATGTTGACTGACGTAAGTTGATCCAGCCCCATTCAGAGTATTATGCAGAATGCACATGGATTTAAATTTGATCCTACCCAGCCATGCATATTGTCTTGTATCCTTCGGAGGTCGATAAATGTAATCCCTACCGTTAAGTTGGTAAAAGTAATAACTCTTATTACAATGCTAAGAAACGAAGCATAAAGCTCAGAGTTAAAAAAAAAACAAAGGCACTGTAGTTAATACAAGAGTAAATGATGAATAGTAAAAACATGCCTCAAAAGGAAACAGATCTGGAGGTCACACCTAGTCACAGAAGAAATATTCCACCTGTCCCAGTTCTCCATTTTATTTGTAAATGAAGGTTTAGCAAACTCATTTACAAAAAAAATGCCACCTTTTGATACACTGAGAGATTAAAAACTGTTTTTAATTGATGTTTCAAAGGATGTTAACAACGTAGACTACGAGCTCCTATAAGTTTTGGTCTTGTTTGCCAAGCTTGGCTACCATACACGTAGCTGTATCATACACCTCAGTCCTGACGCACAACCCCTATCAACCTATACCTATGTTATACTCCTCAATTCTAACATGCAGCAACTAATAGTGGTAGTGAGACAAGCAACTCTCCCATACACCTATTGCATACCTATTACCCTGTCCTATTCCATACACGCACATCAAACCTGACTTCCAGCCCCCAACCAATCTTGTTCGCACTTAAAAATTCCATTGTTCTTTTTCACCCAAACTTGAATGAGAATGCTAACTTTTTACTTTGTGGCTTGTATTCCGATAATGAGAACTGCCTTGAATGAAAGTAAAGTGACTAAGTATATCTTAAGTTTGGTATTTTAAGATCATGGGGATGAAGTAGCTAAAATCTCTCGCAACACAGTGCAGCAACCAAAGTTGCTGCACTGTGTGTGAGGAAAAAGCAGGAAAGTGCCATAGCTACTAAGATATGGTGCAGTCTCGCTTGCTCCCCGGTGCAGGTACACCGGTGCGTGTCATGTCTAGCATTGGTTTTGTACTTGAAGATTAACCTTCCAATACAAAATACCAGGCCTAGACAAACTTTAACACTTTTCTCACTTTGGATGTGTGCTGCACAGTGCAGAACCCATGCAAATTAGGAAAAGATTCTCGAAATAAGTTTTTCTCCTCCATAACGCCAGTGTCAAAACGGCATAATTTTTTTATGCAAAGCAGTATGTTTTTTTTGTATTATTCTTTTTTTCAGAAGATAGTGTTTTACGCCAGAACTATAGGTAATTGCATGGTAAGGCCCTTGTATTACCTGTGGTATACCCCCTGGACGCAAAGTACTGCGTTATTTCAGGTAACTTCCCAGCGAAAAACAAGTTTGTGCCGGAAAGTGCATTTAGAATAAATATTTTGCACTGATTTGCATCATTTTCGTAACGCAAAGCTAGGTCAAAATATTACATACACTTCAAGTAACTCACTGGTACTGTGAGCAAAAATGTTTTTTTTTTTTGCAGCAGATTGCTCACTAGCAAAACAAGTGTTTGGGCAGCAGTGGAACACTGCATGACAATTCTTTCTCCTGTGCAGTCTGGAGTGGAATACCACACCAAAACAGGATGCCTTCAAGTGAAGCAGATGTATGCTTGAGGCTGCTTAGGGCCCTAATAATGACTTTTGCTAGGAGACACCTTGGCTGATCCGGCTGTGTTATAACAGTTGCAAGCTGTAACTGTTGCAGTCTCAAAAAGGGCTTCCATGCGCAGTAGCTGCTTTCTGATACTAGTAGCATTTTGCACACTATACTGTCCATGTTGCTCTGTTTCTGATGCTGCCTTCTTTGAGAGAGTACATCTTTTGACATGGTTAGCCCCCCGCGTTTTGCCTGCAAAATGATGTGGTTTCGATTGTAGTACACAGGCCCCTGCCAACCAAGTCCCCTGTGCCAGTGCCCCTTCCCTAAAACTGTACCACGATAGGCAAATTCAGCTCTCCTGTAAGTCCCTAGTAAATGATACCTTTGGTACACATGGCATGTGGAATGAAGAGGGTCCCCTCACCCATGCCATGCCATTGCAGCTTGTATGCCTTGGTGCAGTGAAAAACGACCGTTGATACACTGCTTGTGTGCCATGCCCAGCAGCACTGCCCAAGGTATAAGTCACCCTTTAAGGCCTTACAAGCCCTAAGGCAGGGTGCACTATATCTCAGATGTGGTCATATCTGCATGAGCAGATATGCCCCTACAATATTTAAGTCTATTTAATATTTTAAGTGCCAGGGAAGCCATAAAGAGTGCATGGGCTGGAAACTAGACAACTTGAGTTCCCCAGCATCATGCAGTCGGGTAACACAGGCCTCTGCAGCCCCTGCAGTGCATTGGGGCCCATGAGCTGCATGGGGCCCCCTCAGCACAGTACTCTGTTTCTTTTGGGTGGGAGAACGGGTGAGAAAACAGCAAGAATATGAGGCGTGCCCCCCTTTGCCAAATCCACTTCTTAGACCTGGAGGCGAAGTGAAGCACATTTTTCAGTGCCCACCACTTAGAAAATGGTGGGACTTATCCCATCAGGGCTATGGTTATGCCCCCTTCCACAGCAAAGTGGCATAATAGTGGTAAGAAGGAACCCATAATTTAGTATTTAGGTGGTTCCACAGACACTAAGATCAGATTTAGAAGACCCACAAAGAAGAGCCGTGCATCTCAACCATCGGTTTTCCTATGTCCATAGCATCTCTACTTACCTGTGAAACTGCATTCTTGTTTTCCTCCCTTAGTTTAACATTGCAAAGCTTGAAAATTGCACTGTGTCCACCTTTTAAAGTATAAAGTACTTTTCCTGAAAAACATAGTTACCTTTTTGCGAACATCTTGGTCTTAAAATAAAACTTGAGAAGCTTATTTTTCCAAAATTGGTGTTGATCTCCTTTTTGAGTCGTCTGTCATATACTGGTCAGTGTGTGTATAACAAATGTCTTACACTCCTCTGTGTTAGGCCTAAGGCTGCTCGACCACACTACCACTAGTAGCGCACTAAGGGTTTGCATTGAGCCCTGTACACTTCTAGGGGAATCTCTGGAATCTTTGCACAATATAATCACGTAGTGGCATATCATATAAAGAACCTGCTTTCTACACCTTCTACAGCTTCCCCTGATCTTAGTCCACAGGTCTCCAGGGCAGTGCCAGGGGTTGCATGACTGATTCAAGCATGTAGATCTATAAAAGATCCAGTGCTGGAGAAGGAAAAAGTTCCTTGTATGTAACTGGAGTTCTCCAGCCTTGACATCTTTTATAGATTCACACTCTCCCCACTGTCCTCCCGGAATAGAGACTCACCCGGATTACTTGCTTGTTTTGGTGATACTTACCACATTGTTCCTACACATCGGAGGTGAGATGGCTTCTGGGAGAGGTGAGGCCAAGGTTACTCTCGTCACATTAACTGAAGTTCAGGTCTTTTTTTACTGAGGAGAATGTGCTTCTAAAGTGACACTTCTTGGGGCTTTTCAAGCAAGCATACCCTAACACTGCTATTGTAAAATTACTGTGGCACGCCCTCCTTTACAACAGAATGATTCAAGCATGTAAGTCTATGCAAGATCTCGATGCTAGCGAACTCTAGTTAAAGGTATGTAATTGTATTCTATATGTCAGAAGTGGTGATAACCGATTGCCAAGAGTCTGTTAAGCTCTTTTAGTCCACTGAGTTGAATGTTTTACACTGGACCAGCAGGTTGAACTGCTCTTCGCCTGGCTTTCCCAAGAACAACATCTTCTACCTTTTAGAGCAGTGTTTAGTGTCTCTTTTGTCAGAAACCTAGATTATACTTAAGCAGCCACATTATTTATTCAAAACTGGGCACCACTTACCTTTGAGAAGGTGGACTGATTCATTATCAATTCTCTGCAGTCTCTTGTTCAAAGATAGCCTTTTTGATTTTTGGATAAATTACCACGTTTTTATTTTACCAGTAACTTTTTAAATTGAGTGAAGGTCATTTTTCTTCAGTAGTGAGCAGGAAGGGCATGTAAATCTAAAGTGTAATTTTAGTGATTTTATTTAACGGTCTGGTAGATTGAAATAGGTGTTCTACGTTTTGGCATATCTGTGGTTTTGTGTACTAGATGTAATTCACATTGCTCACATTGTCTCATATAGTCACCACTTTACGTAGGAAAAAGAGTTAGCCATGTATATATTACATTACAGATTATATGCATGCTGGATCGGTCTGGTCCAACAGGCCTAGGTTGGACTCCCAGCATACATAGTTTACTTTGAAATAACTTATCTTTTTCAAGTGTGTGTGTTTTGGTACATTTTGTAAGCATATATATATTTGGTTGCATCACATTTCTTGCAAAACAGATCTACTCGTCATAACCGCAACATATGTTCCATGTAGGCTGCGCGCTACTTTCCCCCCCAGTGCTCTGAGCCTTTATGGTAGCGCGCTTACCGCAAGTACTAAAGCAGCTAGTCAACAGAAGTGTGCTTAGTAGGGCCTGTTTAATTGATGGCTGGTGAATTACTATTGTGCATTAGATTGCTTTAATTACTTTGCGCTCCAGAAGATCTACCTCAAACGGTGTCTCAGCTCCCATACTGCTCTTTAATCTTCACCTTTTCACCTGTGTTTCAGCACTCCGAAAAGGGAGGCATTATAGTGCAAAATTAGCATTAGGATGCATCAAGGATTGTGGGCGGTGTTTTATGTTCGGCTGGCTAATGCAGCACAAAGTAAAAAGAATATGTTTACATCCTGTTCAATTAATATTAATAAATGGGTGCTGCCAACAAGGGCTTTTAATGCAGGCAATAAAGAGCCTTTGGTGAAATGAGAGGCCTGAAATTCAAACTGAAACCGTATTTTTTTTAATTCTTTACTTTTCGATGTGTTTTTGTAAATAATAAAACGACAGCTGAATTTGTTTAGTTTTTTAGTTATTTTTAAACCTCACATCCTCTGTTCAGTGGCATCCATTTATTGCGCACTCAAGTGTGTGCTCTTAGAGTCCCTCGGGCTCAGCCTTAGAGGGGTGCAATTCAACAGTATCTTTTTAGCAGATGCAACTGGCCACAATGTGAAAAGCCATTATTTCACCCTGTTTGTAAGTCGATTGATGGGTAGTAGCCAGTGTGCTGTTTGATATTGAATTTTACAGATTCTGATGAGCTTATAACACAGCACGCTAATGCAGAGATATAGCCGACTGTGGGTTAATTGCTTCATGTGAAGGACAGTTAGAAGGCCTCCTCAACCTCTTCATTTATCTACCACCATGCAATACTGTTGCTCATCCTGCGAAAATTTCAGCCAACATCAAATTCACACTATAGGTACTCCGAGTGCTATCAAGGTCCAGTAATAGCGTTGTCACAAAGGATAATACACCTTCTATTAAAATTTATCTAGGATTGCCACATTTCTTAGAAAAAAATACCGACCGTTTGATTTTTTGTTTTGCTGTTATGGAAGAGCACAGAGCTGGTAGGTGAAAAATAATGTGACTAAATTGTCAGGATTCTTTTTTTTTTTTTAAATTTTTGGAAACCTTTATTGTGCAACAAAAGCTTACAGGTACGGGCCCACAACCATGCAGGCCGGCCGCGAAATCAAGTAATAGCACATAAGGCAAAATCAAAACAGCTCAGCAGTCCCTGAGACGAGGGCAGCAATTATACGATGCATTACATACTGGAGAAGGCGGGACCACTGAGTACAGGATAAGTGAGGTTAATTTTAAAGTTATAGGTAGGAAGGATCAGACGCAGTCACTTCATCGAGAACACATGGCGGGCAATGATCCCAGCTAGTCAGCAACAAACCAGGCAATAATTAGAGGAGCATCAGAAGAACTTGAGGATAAGGGCAAACAGTACAATACACACTGGTCAGTACCCGCCGCAGGAACGTGAAACATCTTGACTGACAGTAGTGGAGAGACCAACAGCCGTAACAATAAGCAACGCTACACCTAACCACCAAACTGACCCAAAGAAGAAAAGGAAAAAGGGAGAAGAGTCAAGAGAGAAAGGAGAAAAATGAGGCCCATAGAACCAAAACGAAACAAAAGACCCACCCCCAAACCCCCCACCCAGCACGCATGCAGAGGCTACGGCCTACCCCCCCCCCCCCCTAGCAGTGTGCCTGTCGCCCAAAACCGAGTCCCGAAATATAGACTCAGAGAAGAGAAAAGGGAAAGGAAAAAAGTAAGAAAGAGAAGGGAGAAAAAGAAACTAAAAACTAATGGGAGAGGAGACATGTAATCAAAACGATCTGCTCCCACCACCCACCTGTGCACAATTTAAACCCACGAGAAGAGGAAGTCGCTACAAAGTCAAATACAGGAACATGATGAGGAAGCGATCATACTTGTACAATCGAAAGTACGCCATTTATCCATGCACGAAGTAGTAGTCCGCCGATGTAAAGTGTCTCAACCCTGTCCCTGTCTGTCCAGGGCCAGAGACATGGAGTGCACATTGAACCAGAAGCGGACGGGCCAGGAGAGAAAAGCAAGAACTCCAGGCCACAACACACGGCACCAGTCATGATGGCCTCGGATCGGGCCAGCAAGAATAAGCAACAGCACCAGCAGGTTCCACGAGCAACGCCCCATCGACCAAGAAGGGGCACGCGCTCCACTAGTAGGAACATCAGGTCCCGGCTCAGCAGGGCAAGGCGAACAATCACCGGGAGCCACGGCAAAGCAGGCCCGGACGGACCCCGGTCGGAGTCCCTCCGTCATTTCCACTCCTTGGAAGCGCTCTCGACAAAGTAGAGCAACTGGCACCCAGACCTCCAGACAAGCGAAGGCTGTAATCTCATCAACCTCCGGGAAGGTCCGTGCAGCACAGTCCAGCGGTTGGTCCGCACACGCGGGGAGCGGCTCAGCGAGCACGTCAAGAAAAACATCGTCCGGCCTGGCGGTGTTCAACATCATGGACTCACGCCAGGAACTCAAGGCAGCGAGGACGTCGCCGATCGTAGGATCACCCCTACAGTATTCAGCAAACATGCCGTGCGACAGGCCAGTGTCCCCGTCGACGACAGGTCTAGGATATAGGTAGCTGGCCGCCATCTTGTCAGCACGGCGGGGCCACTGTACACTCCAGCCCCGATCCGGTTGCCAGCGGGGTCCAGGAGAGCCAGCCGGGGACAGTCAACCGCACCAGCGATGCGGAGAGGCGGGCTACCAAGGCATTGGAGGTAGTCGGCGCCTCTGGCCCATGGGCGCCGACCACCGAGTCCGGGCGGAGGGTTTCAAAATGGCCGGCTGAGAGACAAAGGGGAGACGCGTCTCCCACGCAGTCAACCCCCGTCCGTGGGATGCGGCACCCCGCCACCAGGTCCCACCAGGACCCAGGACCATCCAGCCGGGCCCGGTCAGTCGTCATCGGTTCATCCGCACAGTGGCCTCTTTGGTCGACACCACTCCTCCACCAGGGGCCGGCGCAGGAGCTTCGTTCCAGTCGGGGAGCCGCAGGCGAGTCCGGGCCCGTCCGCCTCGCGGGCTCTGAAGCGAACAAGGGCACAGCTCAGGAACCGCAGCACCCAGGAGCATACGGAGCAGACGGTAAGAATCAGCAATCTATCATGTTTCCATATAGCCACGAATACGTCTTCTCGGGGCAGGATACGGCACAGGATTAATAAAACAGGAGAGAAGGTCAACGGAGCTGAGCTACAACGCGGCCATCACGGTCGCGAGCTGGGCTCCTCCCCCGTCAGGATTCTTTTTTAACTTGGCAATTATCCCCATTTGCTTTAATCATTCTGAAACGATTTAAACTAAACTTTTTTGTTTAGGATGTGTTTGCTATGTAGGATCATGCTTACAAAGAGAAAGAATACTATATTTTACTGCTTTTCACAATATTTTTACCATCCTGGACATAACGATACAGGCCACCTCAGTAAAAAAACCAGACAGGAGGCAACCTTATTTGAGAATAATTTGCAGAAACAGTGTTTCCATGAGTTATTACACTTGTTGAGGAGTTTAGCACAAGCTTGTTTTCTTGTGCTCCATGCATGTCAACAGTCTCGATTTGTTGTTTGTTTTTTTGCCAAGTAAATAATCCTTGTTTTCATAAAAAGTAAATGAGAAAGTAATTTCCCTCAAATATTTTGTAAATATCGCTCTTCTTTCTCCAATATTGACATGTATCTACGTTGCAATAAGGCTTTTCAAAGCACTTGTTTTACGTTGATATCCCATTTCTATTCCGACCCACTAAGACAGTGCTGAAAGAAAAGCCAAACTAAAGTATACATAAGGTGATAGATTGAATACTTGAATTAATCTCCGCCTCTGGTGATTATTCAGGGCTGCATCCCGTCCATTGTTATTTTGTACCCCATGCCACCTCAGTTTAGACCCAGCTATATGCAAATCAGTCTTAATCCTGCTCCAATGGTAAGAGTCCAGCCCGAACTGCCAATACTTCCTAAGTTTGACGAGTATGCCCAGATGTGGGTCCTGTGCACATTGTGTCACTGGAACCAAGCTGTACCCGGCTGATGAGCCCATAATTAGGGTGAAACTGGTCCTGGGTTGCATGTATTCCGGTTCAGGGAGGACCTGGCTTGGCAGTTCGCATTGGAATCTTCCTATTGGAGCAGGGTTCTTGGGGTACTTGTGAGACCACTTTAGTCCTTGATACCAGACCAATAGTAAACTGCCTTAAAGGTGAATTGCATGCAGCTAAAATTAATGAAAATCCACCTTTTTTGTTTTATTCAAACAATTCTGGTGTTGGTTGATCACATGCTGCACTCACTTGCATAGTGAGTTGTTGCATCACTTTGGTGCACATAATAACTACAGTGTACCAAGACCTTTCATTGCTGCACACAGAGGAAAACATATTTGTGGCGGATGTTGCCATATTTAAATGTTTATTATTTTGCCACACCGCTTCACACATCCCCAAACCTCCCGTTACCCTTAGAAGAAGATAGAGTTGTACATCCAGCTCTCACATCCTGGTGTAATTTACCTATTACCCATCCTTCACACGTTTACACTTCCCTCCAAGGTGGCCTGTTAGCTTCATTGGACATCCATATGCTACCACCGTTTGGCACACTTGAGTATATGTGACAACAGTGCCCCTAGAAATACACCCATTTCATTTTGATGAAGAATTCTTCCCCTCCTCACCCCCCACCCTGCCCCCTGGCTTGTATGAGAGTTGCAGTCAGAAGGCAGTAGGCCATATCAAGGTGGTATAGCAGTGGTCCCTGGGCTGAGACTGAAAAATACTCTGGCCTTTTTATTGAGAGTGGTCTTCATGCATATTCTTAATGGACACTCCGCATAGAAGGTTTCGCCTTAGTCCTTTTGTAGAGGCCTTCGGGAACCTCCCCCTCATTTGGACCCTACTTTTGTTTTATGTTGTTCTCTCTTCTTTCTCTTTCCAGGTATTCTCTTCACCGGCGAGTTGTGGGAGTTTCTGAGCTTTGCTGAACGCTATCCTAGCATACTCTACAATATCCTGCTTTTCGGCCTAACCAGTGCCTTGGGCCAGGTGAGCGTTGACTGCTAAAGTCTCATTTTCCAGACAACCCTTCTGCAGCGTACAATATTTCCTTGCCATACCATTCCACATAAACAATCTTCTGTAATTCTCAGAAATGTATTGCTTTTGTTATTATCAAAATTATCGCACCCTGAAGATAATTCAGGTGCCTGGCTTGCTTCATATAAAAGGCCCATCTTTCCCAACATAATGACTGCTGTTTTGAATTGTATGATCTAGCACTGTTCTTTTTCTTACTATTCTAAAATTCTCAAATTCTTCATAAATTATTTAGGTATTCTTTGATTGATTTTGTAGTCTGAAAATATTCTGAAGTGTCATTGGCTATAAGATACCTACTAGCCACCGCTAGTCATTTTTTTGTGAAATCTTTCCAGAGAACTTGCTTTTTGCTAGCTTGATTTCAATTTGTTCTATCCTCCTCTATCCCTGGGAGCCTGGGAAGAGCATCCTGATCAAGAGTGCTCTGTAAGTGTCTCTCTTTACGGGGAATCTATTTATTTTTCTTCCATTAAACATTTGTATCCTCCCTCAAGAGGGGAGGGATGCCCAGACATGATTAAAAAAAATACTAAAAAAGAAAGTAAATATTTAGTTTATCTTTTCGTGTCTTGCATAGCTTTCTGATCATAGGAGTGGTTGAGCTCTAGTCTTCTTTCATAGTTGCCTTGCTTTCTTCCTTAAAAGAAAACAAAATTTCCTGTAATGGATGCCGAGCAAAAGGTTAAGCACCAATGAATACATTTAAGTCTTCCCCTCTCTGTGCTTAGGTAGAACGAACCCAGTGTTCACTCCAGAAATCAATATGCATTTTCTTTAACCTGTATGCCTGAATTATGTGTTTTACATGTTGAGAGAGCTGGTCATTGGAAGCTCCCCCAAGAACCCATACGTATGATTTAACCTTGCATGTCACATGAAGGATGGCGAGGACAATTCTACATAAAGCCTGTTCGTTGTCAGGCTCTGGTTAGCATCTGTTTTCACAGATAAACTGCTAACCGCTTGAAGATTACAGCAAGGTATCTTGCCTCACCGTTTGGACTTCTTGTCCGTCTTGGGTAGAGGAATTTGTAAGGAGTAGACCAAAACTCATTCCTGAAGTCTGAGTAGTTTCTCAATTTGTGGGTCATGTATACCTTTTAGAGTACCCATAATTTTACTTTTGATTTTAGTAACTCAAGTGGAAGCATGTGTACACTGTCCACAAATGAGAAATGAGTTGACCGTTTCAAAATTGAATATACTTTTGGAAGAAATATTTTAATTCAACTCTGTTTTGGAAAGCTCAGAACGTACTGCATTTACATAAAAATTTTACATCAATATATTTTACTGAAAAATATTAAATTGCAGAGGCCTTTTTACATCAAAATGAATGTTCATATCTTTTTCCTGGGTGACCTCTTTTGTTACAAAAGAAAGTAGAATTTCACTAGATATCACGCACAGTGGAGTGGTGTGGCTCACTGGTTAGAGGCGGCAGACCCGGAAGCAGAGAACGGCCCGGGACCAGGGTTCAATTCCCGACGCGGCAGGGTCGTGGACCAGGGTCAGCGGACTCGATAATTCTCGCCTCGGTGCCTACTCTAACCAGGGATCACACTCTGCAACTCTGGGCATTAGCTTGCCTCATCTCTACAACGGCCCCCCACATTCTCCGGGGATGCCTGGTTTCACCTTGGAGATACCCAGTAGGGACCATCTCACAGGGATAGCCAGGACGGGTTCCCCAGCGGTCTACAGCGCCACGACGCCTCAGGGCAGCAGTGCGCTTTACAAGACACATACATTACATTTTTAAGATCTGGATGTTCTGAGTATAATACGGTTATGAGGGTGGCTGGCCACTTTGCAGGTTGAGAGTGATCTGTGGTTGTCCAGTTTTATGATTTACAAGGGCTGACTATAGCATAGGGTCTCATTGCGTGTCTGGTCTCATATTGTATGTGTGCACTGGCTGAATTCAGCATTGGATGTTATTGGACTCGTAATACACGAGAGAGAGGACACCACATTTTGTGAATGTCACAGAATTGTCTCCTGATCTGTGAAAGATTCACTGGAGCAGAGTGTGGTAGTGAAAAGTGGATATCTCGTCTTATGATATTATAAGTGGGTGTGTGATGTCTGGCTGATGACGGAGTGATGAATATGTGTATGGGTTGCCTGATGGGCAGGGCACTGGTATCGTGTATTGCAAAGTGGGACGCACGTTGTACTAGGTTGACTGCAACATATTGTGGGAGTAATGTGTAGGTTTTGCATCATATAGTTTCCTATTGTTTGCACCGTGGTATGGGAGTGGTAGGTGGGGCTCGTGTACTGTGGTGTCATGAGGCATCTATAGCATATTATGGCAGTGCTGGATCTCCTAATGTTTGCACATAAGTTGAAAGTTGACTGCAGCGTGGGAATGATGGATGGGTCTTGTGGTGAACCAGTGCACTGCATCCTGTTGATGTGATGATGAATAAGAGTTGATTTCAGTTTGAGTGAGAGCAATGTGTGGATATGGCATTTGTTTACAGGGTCTTCTTACACTGTATTTTGCCGGTGGTGATAACGCCTAAAGTTTATGCATCACCTCTTTGTGGATAATGACTGATTTTTGGATTTCATGCCGAACGAAGGCTAACTTGCAGAACAATGTGGAAGTGATGGGCTACCACATTATCAGGCTCGACAGATCAGGCAAAATTGGTGGTGGAATCGCATGCCTTTACAGGAACAACATCTCTGTTCTGAAAGTCAACTCCACCTCCCTACCATCCCCAACATCCTGGGAATACATCTGCCTCGACATTATTAGTGAGGGCAAACCGATATGTTCTCTTCACAGCATTTACCACCCTCCCAGGGACAACTTCACCTTTTCCCAACAAATCATGGATATGATCTCAACCAATTCCGGACGGCAGCTCACCCAAATATACCTTGGTGACTTTAACCTCCACTGGAACGATCGCAATGACGCGGTGGTAAATAGTCTTAAAAATTTCCTTGACGCCCTTAACCTCACCCAAATATGCAACAGCCTGACCCATGAGAAAGGCTCTATCCTTGACCTGATCATCTCCAAAGAGGACTCTATCCTACTCGAGTCCATCCAACCCTGTGACTGTTCAGATCATCATATTATCACATTCTTCATCAATGAAAAAGTTAAAGTTAACCCGGTTCAACTCTCCAAGCCGAAAGTCTGGAAAAGAGACATGAAAAAACTCAACCCAGGCTCTTTGCCCCCTAACAGGTGCAATCTCCTACTTCCACCGACAGGCGATACGGACGTTCAAACCCTGACTGACCACTATCTCAACGCTATGACCTCAATAAATAATGAGGCTGCACCTATGCAGCTAAAAAGAGTCATCTAAAATCTCCAACCCATGGTACGACGGGAGTCTCAATGAGGATAGACGAGACATGCGAATGGCAGAGCATACCTGGAGATCAGCTCCCTCTGCAATGCACCTAAAAGACCTGAAGAAAAAGAGAAACGCCTACTTCAGGAAAATAAAACGTTCAAAATCAGACTTCTTCAGCCTCCAGCTCGACCAAGCAAAAAATCGCCCGAGAAAACTGTTTGAGCTAATCAGATCACAATCCAAGGATCAACCCCAACCACTCAACACTGTGCGTAAAGCACCCTCCTGTGAAGACTTCGCTGCTTTCTTTATCCAAAAAACTGACAACATAAAAAGCGATCTCCTTATTGACGCAAGCCTCTACTCCAAACCCCAATGCCTAGCACCCGCTGAACCAAAAAACAATGCTACATGGTCAACCTTTGGCACATACTCGGAAGTAAAAATTGGCAAACTGCTCAGCACCCTGAAACCATCCAATCACCTCACGGACCCCCTTCCTGCTTCCGCAGTAAAAGACTTTACCCCTTTGCTTCTCCCTCTCTGGACTAAAATTATCAACAGCTCTCTCCAACAAGGAAGCATACCTGACTCCCTCAAAGTTGGTCAAGTAGCACCTCTATTAAAGAAACCCACAGCCGACCCCTCTGATCTCAACAACTACCGTTCCATTACCAATATTCCCACTCTCGCCAAACTGCTGGAAAAATGCGCACAACTACAATTGACTAAACACATTGAACAATTTGATCTCCTCAACCATCACCAGTCAGGCTTCCGAGCAGTACACAGTACAGAAACTGCCATGACGCACATAATTGACGACGCACTTCAAATGCTAGACCAAAACGACACTTGCCTCATCATCCTTCTTGATCTCTCTTCAGCATTCAACACCGTTAAACATGAGAATTTGCTAGAACTACTAAATACAAGAATGGGTTAATCTGGAACTGTTCTCAAGTGGTTCACTTCCTTTCTTCACAACAGGTCGCAGAAATTCAAGAGCAACAACCAGATGTCCTCGCCAATACCTGTAACGCTAGGCGTCCCCCAAGGCTCCTCTCTATCCCCAACTCTGTTCAACCTAGTCATGGAACCACTCACCACCTTGCTACAAGCATCCAATGTACACTTTCACATGTACGTCGATGACACCCAACTTTATCTCAAATTACAATCCCCCAATGACATCCTGCTCCTGAACTCAACAATCAGATGCACCCAATCCTGGCTGGCCCATAATCACCTCAAACTCAATGCCCTGAAAACAGAGTTCCTTCTGATCTCACCACCAGCGAAGATCTCCACCACTCAAATTTGGCTTAAACACCTAACCGCACTCAATGTCCAACCCACCATCGTGGACTCAGCAAAATCTTTAGGCATAACACTCAACACCAATCTCAACATGCAGCAACATATCAGCAAGGCAACTAAGGGAGCGAACTTCCAGATCAATACTCTGAGGAAACTAAAACCCTTCCTCCCAGCCAAAGACTTCCAAACCGCAGTACAAGCAATAGTCATCCCTCGAATTTAATACGGTAGCACCGCCCTCTGCGGACTCCCCCCCTAACCACAACCGCACCACTAAGAGCTTCCCTAAACGCTGCAGCGAGACTCATCGCTGGGTCAAAAAAGCACTCCCATATTACCCCTGACTTGAAATCCCTGAATTGGCTGCCTTTTGAAGCCAGAATACACCTGAAAATCGTCTGCATGACACACAAGGCGGTTCACCTAAACTCACCCGGCTACCTCGCTGAGAAACTGACAATCTCTGGCGGAACCTGGAACACTAGAGGCACAAACAATCTTCTGCTGAAACCGCGAAGATTCCGGAAGGAAAAAACATATAAGCGCTCCTTCTCGGGGATGGCACCTAGGATCTGGAACTCACTCCCTCCAGAAACCAGGCTTATCTCTTCCACTACACACTTTAAAAAAGAAGTAAAAGCTATCCTCATGGCTAAATACACTTGAACCAGTATCTAGAACTCTGTTAATACTCGGCACCGATCTGTACTACATGCTTGACCCCTTTGCCTACTTGTATGAGTTGTCTCATTACTCACATGATTGGCTTTGCAGTCACCTATTTGTACTGTTTGATTTATTGATTTATCTGTCTGACTATGCTCCCTCATGTACCCCTCTATGTAACCTATTTGTACTGTTTGATCTATTGATTTATTTGTATGACTATGCCACCTCATGTACCCCTCTATGTAAAGCGCTCTGATATCTGCAAAGATCTTGTCTGCGCTATATAAAACTTTCAAAATAAATAAATAATAAATAGTCGCATATAATGTCATTGGAATGTGTGTAGCGCACAGTGGACCATTGGTATGGCCTTGTTGCATGCAATTCAGGGCTTCATCGCAGCCTGATTTGAGCTTATATTGTGATGTTATGTTGTGAGCATTGTCCTCTTGGCGTCTGTGGTTGGATGGTGGTTTCATGTTTAATAAGCTTCTGGTTTGTGATTTTGAAGTCTAGGATTTCTGCCCGAAGACATACACCAATTTCTTTCACACCTCTTACGTAGGTAACCAGCCCTTTGCCTGTCGTTGAGAGAGAGAGTGATTCC